>NC_082654.1:46895853-47508853 GCF_028023285.1 Balaenoptera ricei
CATTCTGGTCCCTTCAAAACTATTCTCCACACAGCACTAATTGGAAAATTCAAATCATATTATGTTCATTGCCTTTGGCCAAATATAATGCTTTTTTATAATTATGCAAAATATTTGCCTGATGCTATCAAAGTCAAATATATAAAACCAGATATATTTTGCTAATATTATATCTAAGACTTTTGTTTTTATGTTCACAAGGGAAATTGGTCTGTAAAATCCCTTCACCTTATATGGTTCGTGTGTCCAGCTTTGTTATCAAGGAAATTTGAGAAGTATTTCCTCTTTATTTACTTCTCTGGAACATTCTGTGTAAGACTGGAATTAAAATTTACTTTCCTCTTTTCTTCATGAGAAGATTTTTAAGTAAACATTTAATTTAAACCTTTTTATCGTATTCATGAGTGGCTTAGTAAACATGTTTCTCTATGAATTTGATTTTTTAAATTTAGATGTTTTTGTACTTATTGGCACACACACGGCCATTTTAATTAAAATTAATTAAATTTTAAATTAAGTTAAATATTCAGCTCTTTAGTCACACTCAACAGCCACATGTGGTTCGTGGCTACCATATTGGACAGCACAGATATAGACTATTTCCATCATCAGAACGTTCTGTTGGACAACACTGGTGTAGAATATTCTTCCCTCAGATATTTTCACAGCTGGCTTGTTTTCACCCATTATACCCTAGCACACATCTCCATCAGTAAGGGGCTTTGCTGACTACCCGGTGTGAAGCTGGTCTGCCACCCCTACAATGCCATCACTCTGTTTGATGTTTTCACAGTCCCACCACTTTCCAAAAGAATCTTATTTCTCTGTCTCCCCCTGCTATTGACATATACAGTCCATAAGAATAGGGACTTATCTGACTTTTTTACCACTGAATCCCCAGAGTATAGAAGAGTGCCTCGGAGAGAGGAGGTGTTCAAAAATTATATATTAAGTGAAATAGATTGAGTGATAGGGGACTCCACTGATGGCAAGTTAAGATGTTTACACTAAAAAAAGACATAAAGTACATAACAGTGTCTTATCTTTTCAATCTCTAATGTCCCTCTTTTTATTCTAAAGAGTTTTCATTTGTGCCTTTTCATTCTCTCTTCCTTATGTCATATTAATCAGTCACACCAGAAGTTTGCTCATTTCATTGGTTTCTTTCAAGAAAAAACAACTTTGACCTGACTAATGATCTCTATTGTATATTTGCTTTCTCTGTCATTAATATCTGCTCTTACTTTATTATTTCCTTTCTTCTGTCATCTTTTGGTTTATTCTGCTAATCTTGTGCTAACTTCTTTTTCTTTTAACTTAGCTCAATAATGTAAGCTTTTTTCCCTTTCTAATGTAAATAAAAATGCAATGTTTTAGCTAAATACTGTAAGTTTAGATAGGTTGTATTTTCATTTTTACTAAATTTTAAGCATTTAAAAAAATTTTTCCATGTCTCCTTTGGTGCATGAGGTAGTCAGAGGAGTGGTTTTTGTTTGTTTGTTTTAATTTGGGTGGTTTCTTTATTATTATTATTCCAAAATATACGAAGCTGGTTTTAGTTACCTTACATCATGGTGAGGAAAATTTTTTCTGCATGTTACAGATTCTTTGGAATTTGTTGGAGCTTGCTCTAAAGCTTGATACTTGGTCAATTAAAAAAAAAAAAAAAATATATATATATATATATATATATATATACACACACACACACACATATACATACCATGTGCTCTTGAGCAGGCTGTTTGTTCTATAATTACTGGGTACAGTGTGTTCCGTATGTGTCCATCAAATTTTTAATTTGGAATATATTGTTGCTCTTCACCAGAAGTGAGGCTGGGGTGACCTTTAAAGGAAAGGAAACAAATAGGAAAAAGTCCCTTCTCTTCTAGCCTTGGGGGTCTTCCTCTAGCTCCATCTAGTGGCAGAGTTTAACAGGGAGCGGCTGGCCCAAAGAAATGGAGTTTCACAGTCCAGCCTCATCATCACAAAGCCAGGTATAGGAAGGTAGGTTCAGAGCAGAGAGACAATGTCTTAATAACTGGCATACATGCTGTGGAATTAGGATTACAATTAACTTATGTATATTTGGTGTTCCAAAACATTGCTGTAAATAGCATCAAACCATGAGAAATTCATTGTGGTGGGTAAAATCTCTCATCTGGATTTGTAAGAACAGCACCAGAGGGAAATGAAGGAGCAGTGATTCAATAATTCTTTTGAAGAGTTTAGTCTTTTCCTGTGTCTTACCTTTTCGGATACCTCCGTCAGCCTATTTACATTTGAAGTGTTTCTTATTCAGTAGTAAAAGACCTTTATGCAATGAAATAAACAGGATTTCCATAAGATGAAAGAGTCTCCAACATAGTTTTGATTTATCCATATGGTCCATACCATTGTATCCACACAATGCTTCTCAAGCCTCACTGACGTCATTGATCATAGTTGTTCACAGCCTAACTGAAGAGGCCGTCACCACACTTTGTGAACTATGACAAAGCATGATTCATTTATACTCTGTTCGGTGCACCGTGTTAAGCATGTGGGAACAGCACAGATGAAACAGAACCTGCCTTCAGGGGACTTACAATTTGACAAAAGAGGAGAGACATACAAGGTTGACTATAATAGAATTATTCCATCACTTTTCAAGGTACTGTCACATTTCCACGTTGCTTCGGTCTGAGATCCCAGAGTTATCCAACCTTCCCTCTGGCTCATAGCCAGTCAGTCATAGATGCAGCTTATTTTTCACTACAGTGTCTTTAGGAATCCTCAGTCGTTTTCTCCAATACCCCTTTCAAGGACCTCATCAACCCAAGCTCCCCTCACTGCCCTGTTTGGCTTTCCTTTTCAGCCTTATCTCTCATGCTTTCCCACATCTACCCCCATGCCGCTCATTTGCATTCCCTGGACCCTGTAACTGCCCCCTCTGCCCTCTAACAGTATGGCCAGAAAAGGAAAGGCTGATTATTCTTTTAGACATCTTTTGGAAAACATATTTTTAGGAAATTAGTCCCAAGGGATGCTCGCATTCAAAAGGGAGTCATTTTGATTATCTCATCCAGTATTACAATTTGGATGTCTAAACTGATTAAAATTATTTGAAAGAGTTCACTTTTTCATTCTCTGGAAAAAATGTTTAGTCATTATTACACACAATTCATAAAATAAATACCCATATATTTCACAAGTGCTTCTTTGGAAATTTTTTTTAACATTTCCAACTTAATTTGCAGGGTCTAGTGCAAAATAAAAACACAAGACCCCTTCGTTAAAAAATTATTTAAAATTTCAAGATGGCAACAGCAGAGCATTCCAATTCCTGAGCTCAGAGCCTTATACAACTGCACAGGTTATACTCCCAGGAATCCAGCCCCGATCCTTCCTTTATATGTTTGACTTTATTCCATGGGGATTCTAAGAAATATGAGCTAAGTGCAATGCTTAAACACATAAACTATGTTACCTGAGGCTCTTGATATCTCTGACAGAGGCTGACAACATTCTTGGTTAAGAGCACAGCACCAGAAACAAGATTGTGCACATCTGATCCTAATGCCACCACTTCCTAGCAAGTTACTTAACTTCTCTGTAGCTCAGATTCCTCATCTGTAAAGTTGAGATAATAATAGCCCCACACCATAGGGTTCGTATAAGGATTTAATGATTTAATACAGGTAGTATTCTTAGGACCATTCCTGGGATGTAGAATGCTCTATAAAAGTTTGGGCTATTAAAATGACCTCTTTCTTTGAAAATATTTCTGATTTTACTTTTGTCCTTAGTTAAATACTTTCAATACATAGCAACATTTGTGTCACATTGTGTCGATTGAAAGAAAAATCATGTCAATTACAAAGTAACACAAATTCCACTTAGAGTACTAGGATTGGGGCATAAACAAGAAACAAGTAAACTTTGATGCCAAGCCTAAAATAAGTAATTAATTGGTTGATTGATTTCATTATTCACTCTAAAAAAAAATTCGCTTTTGCCTAATGATTTCCAAGGAGTTGGAAAGGCATGAATGAACAGAGCAGAGGCCCAGCTATTGCAATACTGTGTAATGCAACACAACAAGAAAAGCAAGCAAATGTCACTCAGGATGCTCAGGGAGAAGAACTTGGTTCAGTCCTAGATGACAGTATGATGGAGAAAATCTGGGAAGTCTTTTTAGAGAAGATGATGGTTAAGCTATCTCTAAAAAGAGGAATTGGCCTCTCCCAGGCAGATTCATTTAGGGTAAAGAGTATATTCAAGAGACTAATGATGCAAAAGAATAAGACATAGCTAGGATTCAAAGGAAGTTTAGTGTAGTAGAAGCTGAAGGTACAGGTTAGGGGTGGACAATGAGACATAGTAAATAACTAACAAAGTGACAGCTTGGAAGGCAATGAGTTCTCCTTGTCTAAAGAGCATCATGACACACTGGGACCTTGTCCCGTGAATGTGATCCAGCTCTTCTTTTCTACCCGACTGATCCAGGGGCAGATGCCTGATTCAAACCAAACTATGTTGAGGATAAGTGCTCTTGTTTGGTTGATTTGATTTGATTTTTGCAATAGAGAAGATACTTTTGTGCTGGACACAGTACCAAATAGAATTTAGAATTGAAAGGCTGTTTTAATCACTGTTACTTTAATATGACAACTAAATTCAGGAATCTATCCCTTGGTAGACTGTATATAATACTTTCTTTTTTAATCATAGAACTTAAACAGAAATTTTGGCATGGAATGGTACCCTTTTTTAAAGGGTAATTGTTTGATATGTATTTGCATTAGAGAAAGGTAAGCTTTTTTTTTCATCAGCCGTCAACTATTTGACTCTAAGTCTACATTGAGTATTCCACTTCAAAAAATGTAAATCTATTTTTTTAAAAAAAGAAAAAGGAAAGAATGCATGGAAGAGATCCAGTCTTCTTGCAAATGATAGATGATTTCCTGTATTGATTTCTACCCTTGTTCTCAACTCCCTGAGAGCTTCCACGCTGGATTCAGCATATCACCACCCTGCCCCTGCCCTGCCAACTCAGTTTTCAGTGGACAATTTGATAAAAGCCTCCATATTGAGCTTTGGCATGGTTTCCAGTCCACTTCGTGGTGATCTCTGTTGGTGGAATTTTGTCAGATACTGCTTTCAGAATCAAGCAGAACACCAGGCATCAGGGAAGAGAGAAAGTCATAGGGGAGGTAGGGCCATGTAACATAAGTCATCTTGCATATCGATATCTGAGAGTATACAGCTTGGGTGAATTGTGGGTGTTGAGTTCTTGTCAGTGTGGTCACCAAAGCCCTAGGGAAAAGTCGGCAATGCCAAGCCCTTGCTGATGTCAGGTTTTGTACTCCCTGGAAGCCACAGATTAGTTGGCAATTGCTGTTTCCTATCAGATCAGTTTGGAGATTCGTTGGGAAAAGTCCATTTTGGGGTGACCTCACACCAGTCAAGCCAAAAGCCCGTGAGATTAAATAGCTGCACAGATATCTGTCAATATATACACAATATATAAGGATCCTATATGTATAAGCACAAATTCAGTTTTCAATTATCTTTGACAGAGTCGTGGCACAGTTAATAAAATTCACTTATGTTTGCATTTGGACTGAATACAGGTAGGTAGATTTCTGCCTTTATGGAGAGGCAAAAGCCTGCCTCTGGAGCCAACACCCATATCTGATCACTTTCTTTACCACTTCCCAGCTTTGTGATCTAAACGTCTCTGTATTTCAATTTCTTCATGTGTAAAAAAGAGATGATAATATTTATCCTCTCTACTTCATATGGTACTTTGAAGGTTAAAGTCATTGAATGGAAAATTTGAATTTTAAGCCCAATTAATTTTTTCTTTTATAGTTTGTACTTCTGTGTTCTATCTAAGGAATTTTTGCCTAACTCAAAATAACAAAAATGTTCTCCTATGTTTTATTTCTAGAATTTTGCATTTTAGGTTTTATCTTTAGGTCTATGGTCCATTTCAAATTGATTTCTATGTGTGGTGCAAGGGATGAAGTAAAGGCTTTGTTTTGTTTCATTTGTTTTTTTCACAAAGTTGGCCTTTTATTCTAGCATCATTTGTTGAAAATACTATCATTTCTCAATTAATTACTCTGAATTTTTGGTTGAAAATCAATTGACACTCTATCCTGTTTTATCAATCTATGTGTTCATCTTATACCAATTCTACATTGTCTCGATTACTTGAGCTTTACAGTAAGCCTTGAAACTAGGTAATGTATCTTCCAACTTGGCTCATTAAAAAACATTGTTAAGAAAATGGAAAGACAAGCCACAGACTAGCAGAAAATATTTGCAAAGCAAACATGATAAAGGACTTGTAGCTTGACTATACAAAAAAAAAACCCAAAACTTAAAATTCAGTAAGAAGACAAACAGTTCAATTAAAAAATGAAGAGATTTATACAGGCACTTCTCTAAAGAAGAGATATACATGGCAAATAAGCATCTGATGAGATGCTCAACATCATTAGACATTAGGGAAATGCAAAGTGAAACCATAATAAGATACCTTTACATACCTACCTGAGTAAAATTAGAAAGACTGACAGAAAAGGTACAGAACAACTGGAATGTTCATGTATTTTGGGTAGAGTACAAAATTATAAAATTATATTAGAAAACAGTTTGGAAGTTTTTTATAAAGTTAAATAGAGATTTACCATAAAATCCAGCAATTCCACGCTTTGATATTTACCCAAGATAAATGAAAACAAATCTCACTCAAAGACCTGTATGCAAACATTCATTGCAGCTTAATTCACAATCACTAAAAACTGTAAACAACATGCTAATGTCTTTCTACAGGTGAATGGAAAAATGAATTGTTGTTCATTCATATACAGAATACTTCTCAGCAGTAAAATGAACTATTGATACATGCAACAACATAGATGTGTCTCAAAAGCATTATATTGAATAATAACTGGAAGAAGCTAAATACGAAGGCTTTATACTGCATGATTTCTTTCTGACTTTCTGGAAAAGTTAAAACTATAGGGATTAAAATCAGGTTAATTGTTGCCAGGGGCTATGGACGGGGGGTGGGGTTAATTACAAAGAGGCACAAGGAAACTTTTTGGAATGATGAACTGTTCTATACTTTTTGGTAGTGATTACTCAACTGTAAATATTTGTCAAAACTTATAGAACTATACCTAAAAAGACTGATTTTTAGTGTATGTAAGTTATACCTTAATAAACATAATTTTTTAAAAGAATCATTAAGCAGTTGACCTGAATGTCCTACCACATAAAAGCAATTGTTCCAGCTTCAGAATTTCCACTCTCCCTTTGGAGGAGGAAGGGCCAAAATTTCCTATGCAGCAAGTGTGGTTGCGATCTTAGGCAAGGCTATATGCACCTACTCTTTGTGTTTTAAAACTTATGGTTTTACCTTATTAATAATATTTAGAGCACTGTCAAATAGTATCTATCTTATCTATCTGTCTAACCATCTACCTATGGAATCATGATGGCTTGTAAACTGGTGAAACCACTTTGGAAAACAATTGTTCATTAATCAATGAAGTTGAATATTCATCTACCTTATATCCACAATTTTACTTGTTTATATATTCTTAAAACTTTCACACAAGACGTCCATAGCAGTACTACTCACAGAAATTCTGAAAACAATCCAAATGCTTATCAATAGGAGAGTACATGAATAAATGCTGGTGTGTTTACACAATGAAACAAACTAAAGAGACATGCTACAATATAAATAAACTTTAGCTATAGAAAATTAAATGTGAAAATAAACCTGGGGAGATTATATACAGCATCGTGCCTTTTAATAAAGTGAAAAAAAATTAAATACAAAATATAATTTTAAGGAATGCAGAGGATGGAATAAAACTATATAAAAAGGAAATCACGGAAACAATGCACCAGCAGTGGCAGCAGCAGCAGCAAGAGTCAGGGAGTGCAGACGACGCCTGCTTCCTGCTCACTCTGGTTCCCACAGCAGTGGTGCCAGCCACACAGGCACTGTGGGCTCTGCCCATTCTGCATTTGCTTCTCCAGCTTTATGACTGGAAATGGCCTCATGCAGTTGCTAATATTTGGGTTAACTCACTTTTCCCCTTTGGCTACTCTATTTCCTCCACCATATTTGTAGCCAGTTCTTTGTATTAAAATTCTATCCTCAGAAGCACCTAAGTAAATTTTTACTTTCTGGGTTAGACATCCATTTTCTGGACTCTGCCCAATGGATGTAAGAGGTATGTCAGGAAAATTCTAACCAAAAGAAAGCTGCTGCAAAAAGTGGGCTTTAGGTAATAAATAATTATTAGGCATCCAGAGAGTCACTACACGGTGATAAAATATTCAAGAGTCAAGTTGATATAAGAATTTTAAAGGTGTCTACACCTAGTATAATACTCTCAGAATATGCAAAGCCAATTTGGTAGAATTCCAGGGAGATCTGAAAATCATCAATGTATTAGGAACTTGAAAATACTTCTCTTGATTATAGATATGTCAGGAAGACAAAAATTAGCAAGGATATTGGAAATGTAAACAACTCAATTAAATTTGTATCCAACACTTAGAGAATATAGATTATTTTCAAGCACACAAGGAACATTACAAAATTTGATCAGGCACTAGGTCATAAAGAGAGTATCAAAAATTTCAGGATATATGTATTATACAGCTCGTATTTGTTCATTGTAATAATTAAGTTGAGCAAATATCTAAACTTATCTAAACTTAAACTCGCATATTTGGGAATTTAAAAAACACTACCAATAGCTTATGACTTAAGTAATAAATTATAATGGAAATTTAACATCCATAGAATTAGACAATAATAATAATAATAATACCATCAGCATTTAGAGTAGTGCTATGAAGAAAATTTGTACCCTTAAATACTTATAAAAGAAAAAGAGAAAGGCTGAAAATTACAAAATTAGGAAAAGGACAACAGAATGATCTCAAAAAAAAGTATGATAGAGAAGATGAATGTAGCCAAGAGTTGTTTCTTAAGTAAAACAAAGCAAAGAAACAAACAAAAAAAAACTAAAAAATAAACAAATATCTCTAGTGAGATTAAGGGAAAAAAATAAAACTAAAACAATAATATTTTGAACATAAAAGAAGATATAAATCATTTTAAACAGAGATTGAAAATATGACAGATGCCAACAGGTTTAAAAACAGAGAAAAATGAAAAAAAATCATAAAAAAATAACTTAGCAAAACGGACACTAGGGGAAATAAAGAATAACAAAATTGAACATCAGTTATAAATCTTCTGAAGAAGAAAAAAAACATAAGCTTAAATAGTTTTACCAGTAAGATCTACCCAGTTTTTCAGGTACAAATCATCTCAATCTTTTATCACTATTCCAACAAATGGGAAGAAAAAATATCCATATCAGCTCATTTTAAAACCAAACACTGACATTTTGAAGAAACAAATACATAACATTGCTTTACCATTTAACATTAATATAGATTAAAGAATTTTAAATAAAATATTAGCAAATTGAATCACACCGTATAAAAAGACAACCAACCATAATAAACCTGGCTTTAAACGACTTGTGTATAAAATACCTGTTTACCATATTAATAGCTTTTTAAAATATATAATTATTTCAATAGATTGAGAAAAACCCTGAGATAACATTCAATATATGTTCATGATTATAAACTTTTAGTAAACTACCAGTATAAAGGCACTTTTATAATCTAATAAAAGGTATCTGTAAAAATACTACAGCAAATGCTATACTAATGAAGAAACATTAGAAATATTGCCATTATTCCTACTTCTACTCAGCATTGTATTGGATTTCTACAACAGTGCAATAAGGGCAAGAAAATGATCAATTCAGTGCAGACAGATTAGCAAGGAGAAAATAAATCAGTCATTAATTCCAGATGATGTGATTCTTTATATGCAAAAACCTAAAGAACATATAGATAAATTATTAGAAAAGATACACAGAATTTATTTATTCATTTACATTATTTATTATTTTCTATTTAAATTTTAAATATCTATTGACCACCAATAAATAATAGAAAGTCTAATTTAAAGACACTGACATTGAAAATGGTAGAGAGTATCAGAACTTAATAATAATTCTAAGAAGAAGCATGTAAGCTTCTATAGGAAGATTTAAGTGGCATAAGAGATGTTAAAGATGGCCCAACTAAATAGAGAAATATACTGTGATCATAGAAACAAAACAAACCGTTGAGATGTCAATTGTCTAAAAGTCAATCTATTGATTCAGTGTAATTCCAATCCAAACCCCAACAGGGTTTTTCTTAAAACTTGATAAGCTGATCCTGAGATGTGTTTGGAAGAATAAATTTCCAAGAGTAAACAGGATACTTCAAAAGAAGAGCAGAGAGAGGAAACATCTAACCCAATATTAATCCCGTAATAATTAAGGCAGTGTGGTACTGACCCCAAAATATCATCAAAGAGAAAAAATAAAGAGCTCAGAGAGAGATCTGTGCACATAAAGAACTTCGGTGAGAGTTGTAATGTGCCAGATCAACAGGGGAAAGAAATGAGTATTCAAAATGGTTATTCAAGTCGTTTCAGCTGTTGTCTGCTGGGCCTTTTATTTAATGGGGGTGGATTTTTCTAACATAATATTCTTTATTAATTATTTAAAAGGCATATGTTATTCCTTAACAAATCCAAGTGTCAGATTCGCAATTTGGTCACAGATAGACTCAGAAAATCTCGAACAGCTCCAGCCGTTCAGGAGCATTTGTTGCTAAACCCTTGAAGGCACGGCAGGATCCCAGTGGGAGGGCCAAACCCTTCCATTCATAGGAAGACGTGCTCCTCCGTGTAGCCCTTTCCAGCAAGCTGTGGCTCTGGACAGAAGGTCTCCACCAAGGTTCCCCAGGTGCGTCATGCCCGCAGCTTATCCTGCCCCTCCCCTATCAGCCATATTCTGCTGTGGCCTCAACCGGAAGGAGAAGCACCATCACGGCTGGACGGGAAGTTCATTTATAGGTTCTAGCCAAGGACCTTGGGCCGAGCTCACCTTGCAAAGGCTCTGAAGTGATCGTACTCCTCCTTGGGGAACTGTGAGGTCTGCGACCACAACCAACATCTCACTGCGGAAATCATAACGGAACCCAGGTCCCCCTGCATTAGTCCATTCACTCATTCATCCACGATTCACTCTGTCAGTCATTCAGTAAGTATTCATCAAGTCTTACCCCTCAATGAATGTTCCAAATCTGGCAAATGGAGGGGTTATGCTATAATATAGAACTTCACCACCCCTAATTCATCAAACCAAGAAGTGGAAAACCTATTGAAGTCCCATGGAAACCACTGAAGGCACCAGGGATTCTCTTGTGCTAAACTCTCCAAAATCACGTAATCGGAGTGACTCAGAGGGCAGGGATACCACCGCCCAGCCCACGAGCCCAATGGCACTGAGTTATTACCTTCAATGAACCAGGGAAAGGCTAATCACCTCCCCTCCTCTCTCTCCCTCAACCAGGATATGAAGGGGCAGGAGGTGCTAAGCCAAATATCTTTTGATGCTCAGAAAAATTCTTTTCAGAGCTATTTATTTCCATGTGTGCCTGTAGATCTGGGTTTAATAAAAGCCTGTACAATAGCCAAACTATCAAAATGTTTAAGAACCCACAAGTATGTGGCTTACCTCCTTGAGTTTTTCACGTCATCAACAATTGAGATGTTAGAATCACCCAGCTAACGTGAGAGACAGCTGTGGTACAACGGGGCGGGCCTCTGACTTGGCGTCCGAATACTGGGTGTTACCGAGCTTCCCAATTGCCATGGTCCCCCAATAAGCCCCCCAAAGCCTGTGGTCCCCATGCTCTCCAAAAAGAGTCATTCCAGGGTGCTCACATATCTAGTACCATGTTCTTTAAACTTTAAATACATTTACCAAACATGACATAACGTCCATCCACTGATTAGAGTAAATATAAGATATAGAAGTAGGTGATGGAGGAAACCTCCCTTTCCCACTCCCTCCCATGCATCTTCCTAGATGATTTTATGTCTTCCTGGCCACATGCACGATCATCCCTTCTGTGTTCCTCATCTCAGCTCATTTATCTCAGTTAGGGACTAAAAGTCCTCCTGCAGCCCCCGTCTCTTCTGGTGCCTTATCTCCTTTCCTAGATTCTACTTATAATTCCTTTTTTTTCCCAAGACCAACTATACTTACTCTTTCATGAAGCTCCTCTTGTTTATTCTCCCTTTTTAAGGGAGCAGTGGGCCTTACATGTAAGATGATAGAGAATTTTGTTCATTCCAGTTCCTGGCTGGAGAATCACAGTGGGGAGACCAGACTTCTGAGGACCCACTGCAGGACAGAAAGGGGAGAGTAAAGTGGCTGTCACAGGACTCTATGGAAAGAAGAAGGGGAGTTGTTTAGCAGTTGTCTGAATTTAAATCTTCAGGGAGAAGAAAGAAGAGGTATCTAAAGAAGATTTTAGTGAAGGTTTTCTGTGTGTTGTACTATGAAAAGCCTATGTTATGTCTTCCGGATAATTTATGATAAAGAGCTGGATCCTTTCTCATGGTTTAACGGAATACACAGATGTTTCTTTAGTGGAGACATCAGATGCCACAGTGCTACTGTTTTTATTTTCTTCTCTTTTCTTTTTCTCTTTTTTTCCTTCCTTTCTTATTTCCTCCCTCCCTCCCTCCCTCCCTTCCTTCCTTTGCAGTTCCATATAGGATAACTAATCTTTTGCATTTTTAAGAACGAAGTAGTCAGGAGTTGAACTTGGAGTGATATAACTAAGATCCCTTCTAACACAAGTCCCAAGCTCTTGGAAGCCCAGACACTGTGTAACAGCTGTTTCAAGTAGTCGCCCCGCACCTTGATTGCTCTGTATTTTTGGACAACTCGTTCAAATTTTCTAAGCCTCAATTCCTTCATTTTTTAAGTGAGGTACTATAATAACGGTGCATTATATTGTCATTGTAAGGGTTGAATAATAAAATATATGTGTTTTTTTAAACTGCAAAGTGATTACATCTTAACTGACTCATAATTCATTTCAATGGCCTTTCTTGAATCGTCTGATTTAAATTTGCAGAACACATATTTGAAAATGGCCAGCGACTGCAATATTTTATTCCAGCTTGAATGAATCTGTGTCTGTGCATTAGCCCTGGCCTCCCTGCTCAGCCTTGGCTCTCAGCACTGCTGGTGTGTTGCTGGTGTGTTACAGTGATCAATGGAAGGAGGAGAGAGCACTGATCCTGGTGTGGAGGCAGGGAGTTCTGCCAAAGCCATCTGCTAGGAGAAGTCAGAGGCCACAGGCAGAGAAATGTGGTTTTCATTTTTTGAGCTAAGAAGTTTTGTAAAATAATTTTCCCCATTTTTTGATGTAATGCCTGAAGGAAAATAATAATAAAACAAAACTGGAGGAGGGAAGATTATTTGCCAAATGACATTTCCCCTATTCTTTCTGCCTCTAGTCCTAGAAAAAAAGAACTTGAAAACTGCAGGGAAAGTGTTGGCAGGATCCCAGACCTTCTTGTTTTGCTCCTAATCAATGTGACAAGCAAATTTGTTTTTTGGAGTATGAGAGGCTAATGCCCCCACCTCACTGCTGTCTTTAGACAATGAATAAATATAATGATGGTGACATTTATTAGGTGCTTACTGCATGCAGGCACACTGCAAAACACCTTGACAGAATGATGGTGATTAATCCTTGCAACAATACTGTGAGGTTGGCACAAAGTGAGGACAGCCAGGACCAGTGTGCAAGTGGTAGTGCCAACCATATGAATGGGGTCTCTCTCATTCCTGCGTGCACATTCTTAAGCATGATGCTGCCTTTCTGATTTGGAAATTACAAAACAAGTTCAAATCCTCAGATTGGAAGTTTGAAATGCTCATCTCAGATGATACACAGATACACAGAATTGGAAGCCTGCTCCAGTCGCCCCAGTTCTTTGAATATCATGATTTTTGAGAATGGGAAGCTAAGGCAATGAAAACCCCTCTGAGTACCTTGTTTTAAAGAAGAAAAATAAATTTTTGCTGAAGATCCAGTAGTATCCCTTTCTTTGAAGTTATCGTATTACTCTTCTTGGTTTTCGAAGGAATGAACTAAGAAGTGAAAGTGTTTTGCTGGGGAGAGGATTTGTTACTGATCTGAACTCACTGCAACAGTCCAGGGAGGACCAGAAGTCCCTTTGCAAAAGGACCCGCCTGCCACTCCATCTGGCCTGCTAATTCCTCAGGCCAACTTGTGAAAAGGGATAGTTCACAGCTTTGTGTTGGGGGGAAGCCCCAGTGTAGCGTTTTCATGGAAGCTCTCCCCACCAGTCTCCATTTAACTGACTCACAGGTGGGCACTCTCCGTTCTCTGCCTAGTGCATCCTGGCTGGTGCCCATAAGTGCTGCCTGGCAGCACTCCCCTTTATCACTTGTCTCTGCTCCTGCCACCAATTCTGTGCTCTCCAAGAGTCCGTTGTCTCTTCCCCCACACTTATTTTTGTCAATTGTACATGTTATTTTAATTACGGACTTTAACATATTATAAATTGATGAAGTATGGGGTGATGAAGTACATGTGTAAAAAGAGTTGTTTCTGTGAAAATTATCATATTTGTCAAATTTAAGACACTCGTTGATTCTAAGGCAAGTCACTATTTTATGTATAATTTAGAAAGAAAAAAAAATGCCAACAATAAAACCATGCTGCACCATTTACTGTACACCATTCCTATTTCAGAGAATTTAAGATGTGGAAAAAAGTGCATGTTAGAATTCATAAAATATGGTAAGTTAAATAATTTGGAAAAACTCCATGACAAACTGGCAATCATGACCAAATATACAGATGACTATTCACAAACACTGTGACCTAGCAAAACGTATAGGCAGAGATCCAAGAGAAATTCACACATACAAGAATACTTATTATAGAAATTGAAACCAACATAATGCTCATGAGTAGGAAAGAGGATGAACAAAATTTGGAATATTCACATAATGGAATATTACATAGCAGTCAAAATTGATAAACGACAGTGTAAACAAAAGTTTGGATGAAGTAAAGAATACAATATTAAATGATAAAAATGCTCCAAAATTACTTACAGCATGATATTCTTCTTATAAAGTTATAGGTAATTAAAACAACACTATACATTCATCTTTTGAAATAGATAATGATGTAACAAAACTAAATAAACAGGAAATTAGGCAAGAAGGACATGATATTCAGGATGGTGGTTAGCTTGGGTTGGAAGAAGCAGGGAGTTGGGGAAAGGGAAGAAAATATGGCTAGATGTAGGTTAAATTCAAAGTTTTTGTTCTTTTTAAAGGGTGGTTAGTTCATGGGTGTATTGCATTATAACGTAATTAAAGAATTAACTGAATAAAGGAAAGTCATGAATTAATCAATGATAATATGTTAGGAACCAGGGGTTATCCATTTCTGTGCAGTTGAGGTCCAAGTAAAAGAATCAATATGTGAGCCAAGTGGATTTCTAAGTGCCAGCATTTGATCATTATAATAAAAATGTATGTTGCTTGTTATTAATTTATAGGATTTTTTAAAATGTATTTTGGATGCAGTTCCTTGTTGGATATATGTGTTACAAATAATCACATCCTACTCTGAAAGCTGACTTTTAGTGAACAAAATTTCTTAAATTTTCATATAGATTTATTTATCATTTCTTTTCTTTCATGCTCAATGGTGTTTGTGTCCTTTTTAGAAAAAAAAACCAATAACTTTCTTTACCCCAAGTTCTCAAATACATATTATTATGTTCTCAAAAAGCTTTATTGTTTTACACTTCACATTTAGATCCAAAATCTATCTGGAATTTACATTTATGCTTGGTGAAAAAGTGGTCTTGTTCCATTATTTTTTTGGCTATAGATATCCTATTGACCCAGCACCTTTTAATGAAAAGGCCATTGTTTCCTCCAATGAATTGCACTACCACTTTTTTCATCAATACATGAGTTTGACTTTGCACTCTTTGTTACATTTTACTCTTCAATTTGTCTTTTTTTGCACCATTAATAGATTGACTGAAGATATCTGATAGTATAAGGTTCTCCAACTTTACTTGTCTTCTTTAAGATTGTTGTGAGTATTCCAGATTCTTGGCATCTCTGTATGAATTTACAATCATATATGTATATGATTGTAAATCATAGATGTATATGTACAACCATATATGTATATATATTGTACATATGTGTATATGTATATAAACTATACAATTTTGGAGGGAACTGACAACTTGAAATATTGACTCAACAATACATGATATATTCTTTCATTCATTTAGGTCTTCTTTCGTTTCCTTAGTAAAGTTTTAGTTTTCGTGTAGAAGCCTGCTGCAGTCTTTGTTAGATTCATTCCTATGTATTTGATATTTTTGATGTTAATGTAATTTTTTAATTTTGTACTTGGAATATGAAGACAGTTGATTTCTATACATTAACCTTATCTCCAAAGACCTTACTAAATTCACTTACTAATGTTAATAGTTTTTCTCTAAATTCTCTTGAATTTTCTAGGTAAACAAGATCACATTGTCTGCAAGTAATAAAAGCTTGGCTTCTTCCTTTCTTATTCTTACAATTTTTATTTCTAACCCTTGCTTCATTGCACTACCTCCAGTACAGTATTGAGTAAGAGTGGGGTAGCAGACACTCCTGTCTTCTTCCTAGTTGCAGGAGTTAAGTTTTTCAGTATTTTGTTATGAATATATCAACTGAGGGTCTTTATCAGATTAAGTAAATTCTCATCTATCTTTAACTTACTAGGAATTTTTATCATTAATTGATACTGAACTTTGACAAATGCCTTTTCTGCAATCATGAAATGATCAAGGTGATAATACAATTTTTCTGCTTTTTCTGTTAAAGTGATAGATTACGTGGATTGAGTGTATAATGAGAAACCAAGCCTGTATACTGAGGATAGTTCACTTAGTTATAACGTACTATTATTTTTATGTATTGTTGGATTTGATTTGCCAATATTTAAAGAAGGACTTTTGCATCTATGCTTATGAAGTGATTGGTCTGTAGTTTTCCTAACTGATAATGTCCTTGTCAGGTTTCAGGATCAATATTATGCTGACCCCATAAAAAGACCTGCTGATCTTACCCTCCCCTTTTCTTTTCAGACCTTCTCTGTCCTTTGTTCCTATTGTCCCTGCCATGCTCAGTTTGGATCTCACTCCTAGTATTTTCTCCTCAGTTCAAGCTTCATCCTGGAAATGAGTTTCTTCTTGTTTGTCTTGGGAATCAACAGGGCCCAGAGCCCTATACAAACCATCTGACACTATTCTGGCCCCTTTACTCATCCTCAGATTTCAGCCTGCAAAAGACCCTTCCCAGCATTGTCTGGTGGCTTCATAATAACCTATGAGATGATCATTTAGTACCACTTTATAGTTTAGGGGTTCTCTACTTATAAATGTTGCCAGAAATCCCTTTGCCCTCCCTCCACTATCTCCTATGACGTTCTAATGCCATGAAAATCTTGTTACAATTGACAGTTTGTCCTCACCCATTCATATTTTGATATGTATCGGGATATCTTGTCACCAAGTATTGGACTCAAAGTTGTCTGAGGCATTTTGGTTTTTCTATCCTGGATGACGCCAATGACTATAAGGAGGGGTGATCCAACACATGGAACTCACAATGTCTTAATCTCTCCAATTCTCTTGATCCTCATCTGTATCCCACTTCAGATGTCTACATCAACAGCAAAACCTGATAAACATATAGAAATGCCTCATGGCTGAAATCTTAAATTAGATGTCACATTTATATCTTTCTCACTCTCTGGTACCCACACACTTACCACAAGTATTGTTTAAACTCACAGAGAACCCTAGCCTTTTTTCTCTCCATGTTCTCCCAGTTAGACTTTCCCTCTAACTCTTTCTTTCTCTCTCTCCCTCCCACTTACATCAGGGCTACAGATCATGGTTAGACTGGAAATTCCATGAGAGGCATAGCTATCCTTGTGTCCCCAATAACTCGCATGAAGCTGGACAATAAATATCTATTTATCTCAATAAATATCTATTGAATGACTAATACAGTTTCACAACTGTAGACCAAAACTACCATAAAAACATGGTCTCCAACTTATCCGGTGCCTCACATCTGTATCATAACTTGTTTTGTTTGCTTTTGATATATTTCTGCTTTTTTTTTCTCAGTAGTCATTACTAACTTTCAGTTTTAAATTAAGTCTCTTACCAACCACTCATCCTCAAGCAACGTTATTCATTATTTTACTCATTAATTTGACAAATCAGGTGCCAGAAACTCTGTTTGGCATTGGGATCCCAATGGTGAGCCAAAGAAGATATGGCTCAAGCTCTCATAGAGCTTATAGTTTAATGGAGGATACAAACGTTAATGAAATAATTAGGTGGAAATTACAATTAGGATAAGTTCTCTGAAGGAGAGGGACTTGGTGCTATAAGACCAATAATAAAGCAAGCTGACATAGGTAGGAGCATTCCAGAAAGCTTCCTGCAGAATACTATTTGGATGGAGCTCCAATGGATGTGTTGGAATTAACTAGAGGGAGGCAGGTGAGTAGCGAACAGAATTCTGCCTGAGTGGAGTACCACTTTCAAAGCCCTAGTGGCTTTCTTCCATGTCTCATGCCTACAGAGATTAAAATATACAGTCCTCGGATGCCAGTGCTCTGGCCTCTCCAGCATCCTAATCCCTCATTTTCCTTGTCTATCCATTAGTCTCTCATGACCTTGTTGATAGGAGTCTGCCCTAAGAGACAGGATTCTTTTCCAAGCCCCTTTGCCTCAACTGGTTCCCCCAGTGACTTCACCACACTTCTTTTTTTTTTTTTTCCAAATGTCTAGATTAACTAAACACATGCCACTTTGTACTTCTCCAGGCCTCAGTTTTCCTACTTATCACATGAGAGGTTTAGATTCTGGGGGCTCTACAGCCATTCTCAGTCCCAGCAACTTCTGAAAGGAGCTCTCACCAGTGGCTAGAAGGCAGAGCCATGTGCACAGCATCTTGCAGAGAAAGGAAGCATCACTGTCTTGATGCAAGCCTGCCATCCAAGCCCCTTGCCCTGTGTCTCTGGGTCTCCTCTGTTCCTACGTTCCCACAGCCCCTGGTGACAGCTCCTTCTCTTCTAGAAGTACAGGATGAATCAGGTGTCGACAGAAATCTGCTGAGTGTTTGCCCTTTTGGACAGTGGGAAATGAAGGCAGACCCCTGGGTAAAACTTACTAAACCAAGGGACAGACTGGAGCCAGGCTGAAGGAGTCAAACAAGGGAAGGGGTCAAGAGACCCTCCCCCTGGGGGCCTAGGAAAGCACGTCCAGAACTGGTCTTGTCTCTCAGTTTCCATGGTTTTCACCAGCAATCCCTTGGTTGAAACACCACAGTACATGTTAAAACAAACAACACTGTTACCAGGTATCATTAGCCTGCAACAAAAGCAAAGCAGCTACTGCTCTCTGTTAATTGATTCCAGAAGTCAAGCATTGTATGCCCTTATCCTAAGGATTTAGGGCTGAGGTCATAGGCAACTGTTTCTTTTTGGAACAGTGAGGTTTAACCCAGAGGAAACTCTCCTAATTCCAGAATGTACAAGGTCTTCTCTCCCAGGTTGCTTTTTATATCATCACCTCTCCTACCGCATGGACATCCCACCCTGGGGGACACAGTGCCCATCCCGTTTCCCTTCTCCATGCTGATCCACGCTCCTTACCTTGCTCCTCTTCCCTCTCCCTCTCCCCCTCTCTCAGCAACCCTCTTTATCTCTCTCTCCCTAATCCGACCCATGCCTCCAACCACTTCTCAGACCTCATCTCTGCGAGTCATCTTTCCCTCACTTTCATTCCCATCACGTTTTCCTCATGATGCAGGGAGAAGGCCCAACATGTTGTGTAGTGATTCCTTGTTTATACATCTGTCTCCCCGACCAGACTTTGAGCCTGCTAAGGGCAGGAATCTCACTGTGTGCTTTTCAAAAGCATATAGTGCGGGACCCAAAATGTAGTGGTCATCAATAAATATTTGCTGAATTAAATAATTCTTACTCAACCCTTCAGCCTGGGAAATGGTTCAAGAGCAGCTGCTCCCTTATTACGTAGATGATGTTTTGGAAAAGATCAGCCAACAGGAATGTTCCTCTGCATCTGGCCTAAGGTTCTTTTTTGATGCCCTGTCCCAACTATGGACGCAGAGCCTGAAGCTCTGGGCCCAACACTGGCTCAGGATGCAACTCAGCTCCACGCACGAGGCCCCTCTGAGGCTACCAGCCTCCTTCCCACGGCCCCTCCTCTTAAAGAGCATCTCAACACTGCTTCCAATGGAGGGACCCAAAGTGTGACTCTGCCGATGGAGTAGCTAGACCAGGAAGTGAAGAGGGTTTGGCTCCAGAGGAAAAGGAAGAAATTGTTCTCCCAGGCTCTACAGGGAGCCCTGGCTGAAGAGCCCAGGGCTGTCTCTGCTCAGGCACCATGGGGCTAGGGGTGGGGGTTTGAGGGGGGTGGGCGCAAAGGTGGGATTGTGGAGAGGGCCCTCAGGCAAGTTGTTGGTCTCCACTGGACTCCAGGGTCACCAACTGCAAAAGAACAGCATTGCAACCTGCAATTCTAAGATTTTAACCCAAACAGTTGTATATCCAAATTTGAAGCTGAGATCATTTTTATCCTGACCCACTTATTCTAAGATGGCTTTTTTTTTTTAACGGACTGGAAGGCAAATCCAAAACAAATTCCCTCACATGCCAGAAGTCTGTGTTAGCAGAGGTAGATGGGAGAGGGCTCTCCCAGGTGTGGAAACCATAGAGTGTCTTGGGCCTGGGTTTCAGTCATGTTAAAATCCTTAGGACTTAAGCCCATTTATTTGTATTTGCATTTTTAAAAGTGACGCTTCCTGTTCTTTTGAAGGTTTAATTCCAAGCATCCTGGATTTCTGATAGGCTTCCACAAAATATAGTGGAATAAATTTATTTAAAAAAAGTTCAAAGCTCACAGAATCAATTTTCCTATAGGCATGCACACCTCAGCTTAAACTTCAAGACAAACAGGGTAGAAAGGAAAGCGTAGTTAGAACCCACCTAAGCAAAACTTTTAAGACCTATATTTAAGACATTTGTTGAATCCATAGCCATAAACATACTCACCCGGGTGCATTCTTTACTCATGTCTTTCTCCAAAAACAAAAAGGATAGGAAGTTTGTTCTTCATTCCAACCCCAACTGCTATGTACGCTTTCAATCAATCAACATTTACCAATCACTTTCCCTGGTGAGACCATCTGCCAGGAGTGGGGGATATAGAAATATGTAAAAAACTTACAGAATTGAGGGGAACAAATCAGAAGCTTTGAGACGAAGGTCGAGAGTGCTGTACTGGACATTTTTCTTGGGGGCAGGAGCCAGAGTGCAAGTCATAAGTCTTCCGAAAAGAACTCAAAGTGGCTCTTAACGGACAAAGGCAAAGGAGAAGGAGGTTGCCAGGTAGAGAAAGAGGATGGCATCTGGGAGGGGGAGCAGACCAGTAGCTGTGGGAATGTGAAATTGGGAGTATCTTCAGAGAAGGTGGAGCAGGTGGGGACAAATGGATGACAGGGTAGGTGAGAGGAGAGACAAAACATAGCACTGAAAGAGTCAAAGTAGGAAGTAATGAAAATTCCAGACTAAGGCATTAGGAACTGATCCTCTGGGCAATGGGGAGACAAACCAGATTTTTAAGCAAATGACATGTTCAGACTTGATGGTAGAAAGACCTCTCCGTAGCAGTGTAGGTGATGAATGGGAAGGTAAGATACTAGTCACAGAAGAGCAAGTAGGAAGCAGTTGTAGTCATGTGGGTTGGAGACAGTGAAGGTGAAGGCAATGGACTAGGGAGAAAGAAACATTTAGAGTAAAGTTGCCCAGTCCCAGAAGGATGGGGAGTGAGGAGTGGGGAGGACTCAGCAATATCTTACAAGACTTCATTCCGATGATGGTCTTTATGATGGTGATAATATCATGATGACGGTCAATGCTCATAGCATTTATTATGCACAAACTACAACTTTAAGCACTTCATATTGGTGAACTCGTTCTAGCCTCCTTAACCTTATAAGTAGGTACTGTGCTCATCACCATTTTACAGATGAGGAAACTAAGGCACAGAGAGATTAAGTAAGTTGCCCAAGCTCACACAGTAAATGGTGGACCCAGGATTCAAACCCATGTGCTCTGGCTTCAGAAGCTGCAGCTTAGCCATTCATTCACCAGACATTTGATTAAAGATGTACATTACAACCTGAGGAGAAGCATACAAGTTCAGCTTTGGACAAGTGAGGTCAAGGTGCCTGTTCACCCAGGAAGACATGTGCAGGGCCTACTGGGAATGCTTCAGAGCCTCTATGTTTGCAGAGCTACCTCTGCACAGGGGCCCAGTGGGCCCCCAGAAAGGCAGCACAATGCAGCTAAACCAGCCCAGTTCCCGCTTGGGCTCTGCCAGTTACTAGCTGGGTCAGATCACTTCATCTTTCTGGATCAGTCTCATCTATAAAATGGCCATAATAACACTACTTCAAGATACAGTGCAGATTAAATAAGACACTCATATATAGCTCCAGGGGTAGGCCCTGGTACACAGATGTGGCTCAATGAATATCTAAATTCCCTCCCAGGGATGTGGTACTTCATAGGAAATCATCCACTACTTATGACTTCTCTGTGGTTAAGAAAGGCATGATCAGAACCATCTCCTTAAGGTCAGGAGAAAGCTAGAGGATGGTTTAGGGATGTAAAAAATTAATAAACAGAAACCTCAGTTAAATAGAGGCAGGACACCAGAAGGTGGAGCTCTCATGCCCTACCAAGATAGCAGAGCCCGACAGGAAGAAGAAAGACTCCTCTTCTTTCCTGACAAGGACTCAACCAATGAAAAGCCATGGACCGTTTGTTTACTATAGCCCCCCCAGGTTTCTTCCTCCTCTATAAAAGTGCTCTCCTTCCCTTGCCATATGGGGACTTGCACGTGGCTCGCCATGGTTGCAGACCCCAAATTGCCGTTTTCTGCTGATCGTGAATAAACTCGTCTTTGCCAGAGAAAGAGCTGGCAGCCTATTTTTTTCAGGTTAACAGGAACAACTCAAACCCTGCACTTCCTCTTCCCCAGCAGCAGACCAGTGTATGGGGTGGCCTGCTCTGTGACTGGCCCATTTCCGGGCATCCACAAGTGGCCTACTCTCTGCCTGGCATCACCACTGGGCTCCAGAACATAAAGACCACCCTGAGGAGAGAAAGGTCATTTTTTTCTTTTCTTTTTTTGTTTTTTGAATTTTATTTTACTTATTTTTTATATGGCAGGTTCTTATTAGTTATCTATTTTATACATTTTAGTGATTATATGTCAATCCCAATCTCCCAATTCATCACACCACCACCACCACCCCTTGGCCATGTTGCCCCCTTGGTGTCCATATATTTGTCCTCTACATCTGTGTCTCTATTTCTGCCCTGCAAACCTGTTCATCTGTACCATTTTTCTAGGTTCCACATATATGTGTTAATATACGATATTTGTTTTTCTCTTTCTGACTTTCTTCACTCTGTATGACAGTCTTTAGATCCATCCACGTCTCTATAAATGACCCAATTTAGTTCCTTTTCATGGCTGAGTAATATTCCACTGTATATATGTACCACATCTTCTTTATCCATTCGTCTGTCAATGGGCATTTAGGTTGCTTCCATAACCTGGCTATTGTAAATAGTGCTGCAATGAACATTGGGGTGCATGTGTCTTTTTGAATTATGGTTTTCTCTGGGTATGTGCCCAGTAGTGGGATTGCTGGATCATATGGTAATTCTATTTTTAGTTTTTTAAGGAACCTCCATACTGTTTTCCATAGTGGCTGTATCAATTTACATTCCCACCAACAGTGCAAGAGGGTTCCCTTTTCTCCACACCCTCTCCAGCATTTGTTGTTTGTAGATTTTCTGATGATGCCCATTCTAATTGGTGTGAGGTGATACCTCATTGTAGTTTTGATCTGCATTTCTCTAATAATTAGTGATGTTGAGCAGCTTTTCATGTGCTTCTTGGCCATCTGTATGTCTTCTTTGGAGAAATGTCTATTTAGGTCTTCTGCCCATTTTTGGTTTGGGTTGTGTGTTTTTTTAATATTGAGCTGCATGAGCTGTTTATATATTTTGGAGATTAATCCTTTGTCAGTTGTTTCATTTGCAAATATTTTCTCCCGTTCTGAGGGTTGTCTTTTCATCTTATTTATTGTGTCCTTTGCTGTGCAAAAGCTTTTAAGTTTCATTAGGTCCCATTTGTTTATTTTTGTTTTTATTTGCATTTCTCTAGGAGGTGGGTCAAAAAGGATCTTGCTGTGATTTATGTCATAGAGTGTTCTGTCTATGTTTTCCTCTAAGAGTTTTATAGTGTCTGGACTTACATTTAGGTCTTTAATCCATTTTGAGTTTATTTTTGTGTATGGTGTTAGGGAGTGTTCTAATTTCATTCTTTTACATGTAGCTGTCCAGTTTTCCCAGCACCACTTATTGAAGAGGCTCTCTTTTCTCCATTGTATATCTTGCTTCTGCTGTCATCCCTCTGGCAGATGAGGCTATCTCAAGAAAGGTCATTTCCTTCAAGGGAGGGGGAAGGGCAGAAAATATCCCAGGAAGAGATGCTTCAGAAACAGCTGATTATCAAATATGTGTCGAGCAAGTTAGAGTTAATGTCCTTCCTTGCTGATGTGGGCCATGAAGAAGGAAAGACCAAGTCAACTTCTGTTAGCACAATGGGCACTTTTTAAATGAAGCACAGCTTGACAGTGCAAATAAAGTGCTATCTCTTGAATTACTGCAAGTGTTTTTTTCAGAAATAGCCGCAATTCTTATATCCAGGGGTCAAACATACAAGGATTTAGAGGATTGAAACTGAATGGAAATAGCATTCAAAAATCTAGATGGAGGACTTCCCTGGTGGCGCAGTGGTTGGGATTCTGCCTGCCAATGCTGGGGACATAGGTTCGAGCCCTGGTCCGGGAAGATCCTACATGCTGCAGAGCAACTCAGCCCATGCACCACAACGACTCAGCCTGTGGTCTAGATTCCATGAGCCACAACTACTGAGCCCGCGTGCTGCAACTACTGAAGCCCACGTGCCTAGAGCTCGTGCTCTGCAACAAGAGAAGCCTCCACAATGAGAAGCCAGCCCACCGCAACAAAGAGTAGCCCCCGTAAGACACAACCAGAGAAAACCTGAGCAGCAACAAAGACCCAATGCAGCCAAAAATAAATAAATAAATTTATTAAAAAAAAAAATCTAGATGGAATCTCCTGTTCTTGGGGCTGGCCACTTAATTTAAAAGTAGCAACATTCACGGTTGTTAAAGTGGAAGTTAAGGGAAGTTGAGCAGAGAAGTCCACCATCTTGGTAAGAGTCAGTCTGGGTAACAGCAGAGTTGTTGGGTCTTGACCCCAGTTCTCCGACTCCTGCTTTAAGTGCTCTGGCAATCTCTGCCTTGCCTGTGGTCCCTGGGACACACTGTGGCAGAGGCCCTTGTGAGTATTTCAGGGAATTGTTAGACCAGGCTAACCCATTCTTGCCTCATCTTGGCTGGAGGACAGCTTTAGGAGTAGGTGTGAATTTCCTCCTTGGTTGGGAATTGCTATCCATGGGCCTCTTGGAAGGAGAAGAGAAATACCTACTCTTTTCTACTCTAATCCTCTAGGGGGCAGTTGAAAAGACTTTAATTTTCATTCCTAGGAAGCTACATTGTTCTGCTGTTTTGAATACATACAGGAGAGTTTTATTATTCCCTTAACATACCTATTATTAATAGTTACATAGAGCACTTCTAGTGGACAGTTGTATTATTTTAATAACATAATTTTAGTTTTGTTATTATGGCACACACCTGTTTTCTTAAAATGATGCCATCTTTTCATAAGGTTTTAGTATTCATTTCCTGGGGATATGCAATTTATCTGTTGAAATCCAGGACACCCTCACCATCTCTAGGACATCCCCCTAAGGTTGTTATCCAGGACTGGTTGCCTTCTCGTCTCTGTTCCAACCACTGTTTAGGACTGGTATCTGTGATGACTATGGGTTTACATGACTTTTCTCCTAGGAAACTAGACAATGAGCCCACTGAGCATGAGCAGACTGTCTTTAACCATCACAGCCTCAGGGCTGCCACAGTAATCAGTCCTGACCACATCTTCATTCCACTAGAACTGACTGTTTAATCAAGTTCTGCAACTGGGTCCACTGCTGATGTTATCACAATAACCAGCATGCTCAAATGTTGTCCTCGTCTCAGAGGCTGGCTCCCAAAACCACCAATTCAATATCTGATTTTTTATTTCAGATCTTTCATTTACATGAAAATGAAAATTTCCCAGCTTACACAGATGAGTGTGAAACCCAATGTTCAAGAAATAGTTTATATTAACAGCCTGAAATGCTGGGCTGGCAAGACATACCAAGTGCAGCTTTTGGAATGTGCTTCTGCTTCTAAAAGGGACAACCTACACACACATGGGTGGTCCCTTCCACATGTAACAGCTTAGACTTTGAGATCTCCTGAAACATTTGGAGCCCTCTTTTAAAAGGACTGTAAAATGAATGCTTGGCCCATATATTTCATGGGCCACTTGGCAAGAGCCAATTGTCTGCCATAAATGGGTCCTGTTATTCCAGTGCATGTTGAGGGTCAACTGTCCCCCCTTAAGAAACACTCCAATCCCTAGTTAATGACTCCCCACAGACCGGGTGGTAGAGAGAGCTTTCTTTGGGAATCTCCATCTTCCTAATTCTCAAGAAGGCCTGTATTCAGGAAGTCATTGCTTATCCCTGAGTCATTTGCAGTGGAATGCAATTATGCTTAGCTTACTTGGCAGTAAATTTGATTTTGGCAAGAAAAGATGGGTTTCCATGAAGTTTCACTACAAATATTAGTACTGTTACTACCAATATAATATAGTAATAATACAGATTGCCATAAGATTGCCTACTGTATGCCAAGCCCTGTGTGCTTTATCACAAGTAGGAAGAAGATGTTCTTATCTTTTGCAGTTTATAGAGAGAGAAACTGAAGTTTAGGAAAGTTAAATACCTTAACAGGAGTCATATAGCTAGCACGAATGAGGGCTAGTGTTTGAATCAGAACTATTTACTCTAAATATTACATTCCTGACTGTTATGACACACTCCTTGCAGATATGGGGGTCTCAGACACAATCCGAGGGACCTAGTGCTGCAAAGATGTGAGTTCTAAACATCAGGCACTAAAATACTACATTCTGCCCCAGAGTCCTCACCTATGCCAACTGCCACTCACTAAACACATGATGCTGTTGGCCATAAGAGAAACCAGACAAGGAATTACTCAACTACTCAACAAACACACTATTGGAAAAACAGCCTTGGAACTTCCCTGTTGGCACAGTGGTTAAAAATCCGCCTGCCAGTGCAGGGGACACGGGTTCGGTCCCTGGTCTGGGAAGATCCCACATGCTGCGGAGCAACTAAGTCTATGCGCCACAACTACTGAGCCTGCGCTCTAGAGCCCATGTGCCACAACTACTGAAGCCCGTGTGCCTAGAGCCCATGCTCTGCAACAAGCCATCGCAATGAGAAGCCCGTGCACTGCAACGAAGAGTAGCCCCCGCTCGCTGCAACTAGAGAAAGCCCGCGTGCAGCAACAAAGACCCAACACAGCCAAAAATTAATTAATTAATTAACTTTAA
Source organism: Balaenoptera ricei (assembly GCF_028023285.1). Classification (NCBI taxonomy): domain Eukaryota; kingdom Metazoa; phylum Chordata; class Mammalia; order Artiodactyla; family Balaenopteridae; genus Balaenoptera; species Balaenoptera ricei. The sequence goes on from NC_082654.1 coordinate 46,923,616, forward strand.
AAAACAGCCTTTCTGACAGAGTGGGAGAATGTTATCATCATTGCTGACAAAGGGTAAAATGATTTGAAAGATAAAATGGTAATTTATTGCATTTTTCCATGCTTTACAATTTATTATACACTTTCAGATTTGGATGTAATATGGTAATGTGAACCCTGATATCTAAATCCACTATTTCCAGATTTCTATAGAAAGGATTAGCAGAATATAAACATAGAAGTCACCACCACTGGCAATAAAATGGAGTAATATCTATGCATAGAACATTTTGCTAGAAATAGAACAGATGCGTCTGAGTTGGAAAAGGCAGAGGACTGATTCCAATTTCCCTCCTCTAAAAGAAGACATCAGGGAAGAACTCTTAAAACTCCTGTCTCAGAGGAGTAAGTGTTGGCTGGAAGGGAGAGGAACAGAAAATCTACTCTGTGAGGATTCTGTCCAGAAAAAACAGCGCACTTAAGCAGAAATCCAGAAAGCAAAGCCTCCTCATTTTTCAAAGAGTAGTTTGGGGGATAGGAACCCAATATTTGTTCATGGTTATTTTATGACTCTTTACACAAAGTCAGACCTGGTAGAATAATCAACGATTACATCGTAAGCACAGGGGGGAGAGATCTCAACGTATGATGCACGGTGCTCCAGAGTAAGAGATTTTGGAAATCCCACCCCTTCTTTCCCTGAAGGGTATGGGAGGCAGGTGAGTTTCAGAGATGTGCCGCCAGGCAGGATTCCCCCCAAAGCTGTGGAAAGGAGCTAAAATTTTTAGATAAGTTTGAGAAAACCTGAGACTATCAGAGTATTAAGCCACCTCCCCGGATGTAGCATGAGGAGGAAACTGCATGCTACTAAGAAGAAACTCTTCATGTGGCTGGACACGTGGTCAAAATGGTGTGGAAGAGAGAGTGTACCGCTAGCAGAGGGAAGTGCCTGAAGAAGTACTCAACAGTGATGTTGGTGGCTTCCCACAGCTGCAGTGCCCCAGGCAGTGGTCCAGAAGCTCCTGTGATTCCTGGGGAGGGCAGTGTGGAGCAGATGGAATTCAAGAGTCCTGGGATTAGAAAGCGGAGGATGCCAAGTGTTGGGATATCATTCAAAAGAGATAGTAACGTGGTTTGTGGTCAGCAACATTGAGTATCACAGGCTTGAAGGCCAGGTAGCACTGGTAGCAAAACCAGGGATTTGGCAAGGATAGAGGCCAATGTAAAGACTTATTCAGTCTCCATGTGCAGACATGGAGCCCTACTTCTCCCCAGTGCCACAAGGATACAGAGCCACACTCCCAGCAAGACCCAAACACCACATTGTGGAGAGGAGTGGGGAGGAGAAGAAATAAGAAAAACCCAACCTTTGCCCTAACTAAACTATTTTGGAAAAGAAGAGATTTAGATGCTGCTAAATGGCAGGTTTAAGTAATCCTCTCTGACATCCTCAGTACTCACCAGGGCAGGGAGTTAGAGAAAGATTAGATTAGATCAGTTATTGAAAATAATATAAAGTTTTTCTGAAATTTGTGAAAGTTTGTACGGGGCAATTTCTGTCATAGTCTCACCAAGATCTGAAAGGATATTGAATCAATCTATATAACCAGCACCAGTACCTATTTCTAAAGGGGTAATAATCTGAGGTATATATTTTTAATTTATGTTGGAAATAAGTATAATCCGCTCCCCTCACTGCCACAGTCACAGAGAACCTAATGAATCCAAGAGAAAATTAACTTGAGAAATTTAGGGAGAAATCAGAGAGGGATAAATATATGGAAATTAGGCTAAAGATGAGAGAGTTTTGAGGGAAACAATACAGTCATTTCTCGTGTGGCTGATGTGTACCCACCACTAGCCACATCTTTCCTTCTGCAGTGATTATTTCTGGGATAAGCATGTGAGTCAAGTTTACCTGACCTGGGAGATCAGGATTGCTATTCAGTGACTGGGAAGACGTGTGTCTGGATGGGAATGAGGAAAACTACAACCCTGAATTCTGCTGGAAGCCAGCTTGAAACAATGCAAGAAACCAGCCTGGAGATGAAGGCAACCCAAGGAGGAGTCCAGAGCCAAGAGAACTGACAGAAACACAGACAGGAACTCTTCCCATTCCTTGACTGAAGCGTGAGCTCCCTCTGGATTTTTCAGAAACAGAACCAATATATTTGATTTATTGTTTAAGCTAGTTTAAGTTGCACTTTCTTTTATATTCAATTAATACAGAGAGGGAGGAAAGATCTAGAAGATTGAAAACATATTCAACAGGAAACCCATAAAAAGAAAACAAAACAGATGCAGTTAATGTAATAATATGAGAAACAGTCAAAGACAACTTAGCTGAACTAAAGTAAAGAAACCTTAGTCAGAAAAATTCACTAAGTACTAGCAAAATTAGTTAAAATAATCCTGTGCCTGAGCATTTATTCTCTTTTAATTTCATGGATAAAAAAAATCCCAGAAGCATCCAAGAAAGAAAAAAAGAAACCAAAGGGGAGGGGAAGGGAGAGAGAAAGGAAGTGGGATCACAAGAAGGAAAAGGAGGAGAAAATGAGAGGAGTAGAAAAAAAAAGGAAGAAAATTCTAATGGAACAAAAATGTAGGCTGGCATCAAACTTCTTGAAATTCTGCCAAAAGACATTTGGAAAGAGTCTAGTTTTAAAGGGAAAAATCATGATAAAAGAATTAGAAGAATCTATGCCTAGATAAATTCTCTACTTGTGTAAGAAACTTACATTTTCATTTATGAAAAAAACCCAATTTATGAAAATAATGAAAGCAGGACATGACAGCTGACTGGAAGGTGAATCCATGTACTGCAATCTGCATAAGAACTTCACAATAAACACTGGTGGGAAAGGATGAAACTCACATTTTTAACCAGAGCTCAGTCTAAATAATTATATTTTGAAAGTTATTAAATAATTGTTAATTGTTAAAATAATATTATATTAATATATTATGTTAAATAATTGTGTAAAATGATAACATTTGAATAGTAATCTCAATCTGGATATAAAGTTCCAACATAGAAAAAAACTGAAAATAAAAAGAGTTCTGAAACAAATAATTTAAATACTTTGTACAGTGTTTCAGAGTATAGAAAAGTAAATTGGGGAGAGAGAAGGAAACATTACAAATCATAGCTAATACCAAAATCTTACAAAGATATCACAGACAGAGAAAAAAGACTAAGCAATATTGTTTTTGAATCAGTATGTAATGTTCTAACTAGAATACTAGAAATAGAACCCAGCAGATAATTCAAAGAAGAATACATACTATGAAAGTTGTGCAAGAGACCACATCATGCATTTGCCAAGCCCCATTTCTTTTTCTACCTGTGAACACAGGTACACTACATTTCCCAGCCTCCTCTACATCTTAGATGGAATCATGTGACCAGTTCTCACCAGTGGAATGTGAGTGTGGTGGGTGAGTGTTCTGTCCTTCATGCTCTCTTTCTTCCCTGCCACTGGCCAGAGTCAGGGGATTCAGAAAGAACTTTAAGCCCCCCAGATGATGGTGGCACCACCAGCCAAGGAGCTTGGGTTTCTGAGTGACTTGAGTAAAGCAGAGGCCCTCATCAACCAGCATTGGACTAACAACAAGAGAAGGAAATAAAACTTTATTGCAGTAAACCACTCAGAATATGGGATTTTTGCTACAGAAAGTAATCTATACTAACTAATAAAAGCATTTATCCCAACATTTTAAGAATGACTTAATATAAAATTAATATAATATATTGCAACAGGAAATTAAAGAAGACAAATATATATTTATTTCAACAGATTTGAAGAAAGCATTTAAGATTTAATATCCATTTCTGATTTAAAGCTACTTTTTAAAAATTTAAAGAAACTATGAATAAATGGATATGTACTTTAAATTGGTAGCAAATACTCACTTGAAAACCATATTAAAACCAACTGTACAACACAATGGTATGGTTTTAGAGATATTTTAATTAAAGGCAAGATAACTAAAAACAAAGTTTTAGCCATTACAAATGGCAGGAAGCTTAAAGGTTGTAACCATTGGAAAGGAGACAAATACATCATCCACATATGCTGAAAACCTATAATAATTAACTGATGTATTTTAGTTAATAATAAAATTCAGCCTGGTGGCTAAATACAAAACAAACATACAAAATTCCTGAGAGTTTTTATGCATCAGAAATAATCAATGAGAAAAACCCTATAATGAAGATCCACCTTTAAATAGTAAGGAGAAGGAATAAAGAAGAAGAAAGAAGAGACTTGGGATGAATATAAAGAGGTGAGTGTAGAATTTAAATTTTTTTTTTAATGCTATTCTTGTCTGCTTACATTCTTTTTATTTATGTATGTATGTATGTATGTATGTATGTATGGCTGTGTTGGGTCTTCGTTTCTGTGCGAGGGCTTTCTCTAGTTGTGGCAAGCGGGGGCCACTCTTCATCGCGGTGCGCGGGCCTCTCACTATCGCGGCCTCTCGTTGCTGAGCACAGGCTCCAGACGCGCAGGCTCAGTAATTGTGGCTCACGGGCCTAGTTGCTCCGCGGCATGTGGGATCTTCCCAGACCAGGGCTCGAACCCGCGTCCCCTGCATTGGCAGGCAGATTCTCAACCACTGCGCCACCAGGGAAGCCCAAGTGTAGGATTTATGTTTGAAAAAATTTTAACTTTATTTAGTGACACAAAATAAAAATGCAATATATTGAGAAACATGACATACTGAATTCTAGTTAAGAAAATGCAATAGTACACAATTTCCAAATCTCCATAATACTGCATCCTGAAGTTTTTTTTTCTGAATATTGGGATTGAGCTGATTATATTTTCTTCTAGTGTGTTTTTTCAAAATTTTCTTTACTGAAGATGTATTTTTATCAGAAAAAATTATGCTAAAAAATAAAGAAGAGTTTAGAAGGATAACTATTTCCAAGTAAATAGAAAAGTTTGGGGGGAATACTATTCCTGACCTGGCTGAGTTCTGTTCTGATTCCGATCCACAACCAAGCAACATTGTCCCAATGTCTTCAGGAACCTCTCCTAGGCGTGAGGGTGCTCCCCTCTTGGCTCTGGCCCCTTGATTCTGCTATTGCTTTGTAGCCTTCCTGGGATTTTTACTCCCTTTCCCTGATTGAAGGAGGTTCAGTGTTCTGTTCTTTAAGAATGCTTTGAATTCCGATATGTCCTTAATTCTCTGTTCACCACACTGTCACACCCAGTCCTACTGCACCAGGCCAGGCTCTGCCAGCCTTTCCAAGAGAATCGCTTCATTTCATTAAAAAAAAAAAAGAGAAGGGAGGAGCAGCCGGAACAGGGAGTCTTTGCTCCTGCCCGGATTTCAGGACACTTTCACGTTTGATCGCAGAGGGATTCTCACTACCCTTTGGCCAAAATAGGCTTTTACTCTGAACACCCCAAATTTCTTTCAGAGGAGTGTTTCAAGATGAATCATTCCGATTTCTGGGAAAAATCCTCCATGGCCCCTAAACACACTTACCTTGCCATCAACACTGGTATGTGTTGGCACTGGGAAGCATCCCCACAATAAGTAATTATTTCATTAAGGGTTGAACAAAGCCATTATTTCGATTCTCAGCTACATTTCATCATGTGAATTGCCTAGATTACTTTAGTGCTCTGCTGAGACTAGATGATCCAAAAAGCAACCGAATTAGGCATCAGAATAAATTCCATTGTGATTTAGTATTATATTTTAATTAAGTTTGACTTGAATATATGTCTTTGGCATGGTGATATACTCCAATGGCCCTTTCATAGAATTAGTCATTTTAGGAATGCAGAAGGAATACAATTTTTGACCCACCCTCTTTATTTTCCAAATGAGTTGACTATGGCTTGGAGAGGTTAAGTAACTTTCGTAAGAGTCCCACAATGAGTGACAAGCCCAACTCTGTGACATTAAAGGTCTGTCCCATTAGTGAAGAATGGGCTTTGTAAGTCACGGGCAATGGGAACATCACAGCCAACAAGGTCATGAAATTGCCAGAGTCCCAGCCCTGAAACACTTGGCATGGTGCCACCCATTCAGCATGGTTTGGACCCCTCCTCTCTTTAGCTCCAGGCTTGGGGCCTGGGCTCTAGATTGCTGCTAAATTTCGATGATGAGATTAAACCCCAGGACTTCTAATTTTCAGAACACAGTTATCTATTTACACCACACTCTTATCTTTAATAATACTGGTTATAGAATTGAACCTATGGCATGTGGCTTTCCAGAGGCCAGTGCTTCATGAGTTAGAAATAATTCAATAATAGTCTCCTCTGATTATTAATCTAGGGCTTTATTTCCTCTTATAGCTGAAACTATAATTAAAATAAAATGTAGACTCTTAGGACAGGTTTCTTTGGATTCACAAAGAGGAAGATCAACAGTCCCTCCCAAAGCGGCTCCTCAGGGAAAGCTGGGAATCCTGCAAGGGTGGGACTGCAAGCCCAAAGGCATAGATTGACCTGGGGCCACGTTCAATAACTGTGCAACACAAAGCAGGATGTGGGTGGGCCCATCACAATGCTGAAGAACGAAGCCCACTTAGGCCAGGTCTCCAGCTGGTGGAGTTGAGGGGTGCTCTAAGATGCCCTGCCAACCCTGCCCGTGCACACATTGGGAAGTGGGAGATATCAGTAAAGACTTGGGAGGACCATCTCAGTGGGAAACCATTTAGGCCTCCATGACTCATGTTTGGAACCTGGAATATTCACCCACTGCTCATAGACATATTTCAGCGCCCAGTTGGGACCTGGAACTTTTCACATAAGCTCTCCTGGCTCTGCTTCTAGCTAGCTGTGTGACCCACCTGAGCCAGTCTTCTCCTAGTCTCAGTGCCTTTCGATTCTTATGCTGCTGCCTAAAATAACAACAGTAAGGCCTCCAAAGCTCTTTATTAAAATGCAAACACCACAAGAAGGGTTATAATGTACCAGGCATTGGCTGGACTCTTAAGTTGGTGTTAGTTAAGAGCATAAGAGTTTTGTGAACTGCATGGTGTGAGGAGGGGGTGCTGATCGAAAGCCCGGAAGCTAAAACCAGCTACTTCTCAGTGTCTTGGACGAGAACACTGACACCAGGCTGATTGCATTTGTAGACACGTCAAAGCAGGGAGAGAGAGACAATGCAGTGGACGACAGCACAGATACAAAATGGGGTCCGTGGACTGAATAGAGGCTCTGAATATAAGATGACAGAATTCCACTAGCTAGAGGGACTCGCCCAACACAGAGATGTGTGTCACATATTATAGATGAGGACTACCCTGAAGAAAAAGAAGATAAAACAACTGTTTTTTACCCACACTAGTCAGACCTAGGCTGAGACTGATACGTTAAAAACACCTCCCCTTCCCCCCTCCACCCCCCAAAAAAGGCTGAGAAATGCACAGAAACAGGGCATGAAGAAAATCAAAAAGTTTAATTTTGAAACTAAAATACTCACAAAACATGAAACCGGATAGCTGAAGTACTGCTACATGGAAGAGGGGTTAGACGATAATTAGCCAGTGAACCATTGGTTCATGTGCTGCCCTCCCCCGCCCTTGTGGCCAGACGTGGCTGAGGGACCCCGTTTCTCTCTCCCTCTGAGCCACGAGGTAGCCTCCTTGCCTTCATCATCAGACTGCAGACAACCACAGCCAAATCAGTAGAAACCAAAATAAAGCTCATCTGCCATTCTGAGGTCAGCATTATCTTTGGAAGTAACAGGGAAGAACCACTATCAAAGGAGAAATTCTAAGGAGGGACAGATTTTATTCCACACAAGGAAGAACTTTTTTTAAAAAAAAGAACAATTAGAGTTGCTCAACTATGGAATGAGTCTACTTTGTGAAGTAAGCAATCTTCTATCATTTTAATTTTTTAAGGAGAGGTGGTTTAATCATTTGTCAGAGAGGACTCTGTGTGGGTAGGGCATTGAAATAGGACCATCAAGGCTCCTTCCGGATTACAGTGCCTGTGATTAAAAGGAAGAAAATACAATCTGTTGTAATCCCGCCCACTCAGAGGTCCACTCCTCTGGACTTTAAACAGGAAAGGTCTCCAGATCCATGGAGTTTGCAGACACCAGATGATATTCTCATCCAAGAGGATGACACAGTTGAAGGAGGACCCCTGATGGAGCCCTTAAAGAAGAGGAAGTCAAAATATAGAAAGGAAGGTGACTCAGTGTGTTCTGGCTTCTTCTGAGCAGTGAGGAGAATGAGACCATTTAAATGCAAGAGACCACTTGATTAAAATTAGCTGATGTTTCAGTGATTTTTCATTCACCAGCACTTGGCTGAGCATTTCATCCTCGCTCGAAGCCTCAATGCAGACACCAGTGGTGCCATAATTTACAAATGAGGGAACTAAGGCAGCAGAGTCAGTTGTTGGACAAGGGTCTGGCTGATGCTAGGGCACCTTCTGGTGGTAGGAGCGGAAAACGAAATACTGCAAAGCCCTGGTTCTAGAAGGAGCTGAATATAATAGACAGATGACTCAGTAGACGCCAAATTTAGAAGAGTGGATTTGAGGTTGCCACAGCCATCTCTTTCTGTCCTATAAACTACTTCATTTGTTCAATCACAACAACCTGTAACAACCTTGTGGGGTTCACATCTCTGTCCTTGGCAAGCGCCACAGATCCCAGCCCATGGCAGGATCCATAGCAAGTGTGAGAAGTCAAAAGAACAGATGGGAGTCTGGGGAGATGATTGTCCACACTGGCTGCACGTGAACTTCACAGGGGTAAACTTTTGAAGATATCCAGGCCAGGGCCTCACCTACAGGGTGGTGTATTTTTTTGTAGCTTGTCAGATACTTCTAAAGCACAGAACTGCCACAGACAAGTCCAGTCGGACTGTGGAGAGTTTGCTCTTTAGCTCCAGCCCCGTTTTTCTCACCTAAGCCTGTAGAAGCTTCGAACTTTGCGTATAGAAGAGGAAGGAAGAAGGCACCCATTAAACAAATGAAAGAAGGAAGGCAGTACGATTTTAACATGTATTTTTAACATTACCTATTGCATCTTAAAATTTGGAAAGAACTTTGTGCTTGAGGATTGGAGCCATTGTTCACTCACATTCCTCTTATTAACAGAGTCTATTTGGTTTGGGACCCTGAACTGGTCAGCAAAATTTAATTTCCTGTCGGTAAGATTAAAAAAACATTTTTTAAAAGAAATAAAGAAATAAAATTTCATGTTCTCTTTAATAATCTCACTGGATCTTCAAGGCCTCTGAATGTCAAATGCCTGTTGCAAACTGATACTCCTCACTTTGGAGAAACCAAGTTCCCCTGAAGGAATAGACTTTTGGCAAGTTTGACCTTATTATATTTTTCCAGAAAATAAAAGTTAAGATGAATATGAGTATAGATGGCCTAAAACAAGTCAGAGACCTGAACTCTGGGTTCCTGGACCTGCATTCTGGTCATTTTTCTGTGAACTTGCCCAAACCACAGGATCCCTTGGGACTCTAGTCCCCTCTATCTAGTGAGGAGAAGCTGGAAGGAGATGCAGTCGGGCCCTTCCAACTTTGACATCATCAGATTATGAATCACAATGAGGAAATCAGACAAGTGATCAGCACAGTTTATAAGGCATGTTGCAAAGTGGTGGGGGGGAACCTCTTTGGATTTGGAGTCAAAATAACTTGTTTCTGGCCAAGGCTAGGCGACATTGAGCAAACTTGGTTCTATTTTGTGCATCAATTCAATCACGTACATGGAGTATGTGAGTGTGTGAAACTAACTACAGGCTCTTTTGAAACTTAATGAGTAGAGACCTGATATTCCTTTAAGAAGTTCAAGTTGCTTCCTGCTTCCTAAATGCCCATGTGAGAGTTTGCTCTTTTGTTGAGGAAAGCCCTCGGTTTGGGGTGAACCTAGACTCATCATTAACTTGAATGTAGATGTCGAGACAGGTCCCCGTGCAGGTTCCCATTTGGCAGAGAAAACCTGGTACTGTATTTCTGAAGACGTTTTACTTTTTGGGAAAAAAATTTTTGGGTTCTCGATGATGCAAGATTATTGCTTCTCTTTTTTCGAGAGTAGGCAAGTGTGTGCCTGTGCGTGTGCACTTGAGTAATCACGTGCTTATGTTCTTATCATGTTCTTATGTTCTTATGTTCTTGAGTAATCACGTGCTTATGTGTGCAGGCAGCCCCAGAAAACCTGGGGAAGTGGACCACACATCAGATGTGCAGGCCTGGGCACCACGTTTGCTCCAGCATGAGGTCAGACCAAAAACAAATGTACCCAGTGTGCTGCACCACCCTTCACACAAGACTATTATCAGTCTCCAGGTAAAGGTATTTAAAACTGAGTAATTGCAAATATGCTATTTTTGGACTGTTAGGTTCTTAGTATAAAGTGTACAAGATCACATTCTTGTTGTCAAGGAAGAAAATTTCTCTTTCCGAAGTGTAGATATTCCCAGTGCCAATCACTTTAGCTAATTTATGCTCTTTTGTCAAGTGCAAGGGAGTCGCTTATTTATTGGAAGTTACTTTTGACTGTGATACCAAGAGCCCAGGAGGAAGTTGCAATGCTACAAAAGTCAGTGGTTACTAAAGCAACCTGGAACTGAGCTCAGTCTGTGGCTACACCTTATACCAACATCAGAGTACTTTCTTGGCTGTTAAGATGCTGCCAGGGAAACTGATTGACAACGTGTTTTCTCCTAACTCCTGCACATCCATATGGCACCAGCAGCCCCAGGTGGTGGCTGGTCCAATGGCAGCCCTTCGTAGCTGGACCTAGAAACCCCCAGGCCTTGGTGGATTTATGACTCATGAAAGCAGGGGCTACAATTTGTTCATAGGGTTTCATTTTAATATGCCTTTCCTTGGAACTGTTCATCGCCAAGTCTCCTCATTTTCCCTGTGTGAAAGGAGGTGCCACTGCTCAGGAGACTTTAACACAAAGTGTGGGACCCGCCTGTACCTGCTTCCTCTATATCAGGAGATGGACTCTGCTACACTCAGTTTCCCAGAGGCTACTGGATTGGGAGCCCCAGTGATTATGCCAGGAATCACCTTCTGAAGCCAATTCTCTTTCCAGAGGTCACTGCTTGGGAAAAAGCATAATTTGAAAAATGTGATCACTTTTAAACCTAGTTGGGTTATCTTAGCCTTAACATAAAGATGACTTGTAAAACATCTGTGTTTCATATGGACAAAGCCAGGGAAAATATCCAGCTAGGAGCTACATTCTTTTCACACCTGCAACTAAAACGCTCTACTATTATGCTCCCTCTTGGGAAGAATCCATCCATATGGCCACATGGGAGAGTTAAATAAAATATGTTGCACCTTCTTTTCCTATTATGCACTTTATTTTCTTTAAGGCTCCATATACCTCCTTCTTATGATTTATTTAATGTCCTCCATATTTCTCAAAAGCAGACAGCACTGTGGTGTATTTTGTCTCTCCATTAGACAGATAAGGAAACCAGGACATACAGACTGACAATTACCTCTCTCAACACGATTCAAGTGATCTGAGATAAAATCCCTACAGGCTCTCTTGCTCTCAGGACAGTTGCTCCATCCACTTCAATGTCAAATACAGTCACATGTGCATAGAATCAAAAGATAGGAAACGCAGGTTCATATTATGCAATAAATATATGTTTTCTAGCAGAACACTAGCTCAGCAGTTATGAGTGAACGAGCTTGTCTTCAAATTAATTCATGCAAAGTCAGTTTTATTGCATGTATTAACCCTTGCCATAAACCTATAAGATACAAGTAATTTTTTCAAAACAATCACAAAGTGCAGAATCGAGTTGTTTAAAGACATCCCTATTACCTGTTAAATGTCCAGATGACAGAGTTCGAAGATAGAGCCCTCAGATCTTCACACACAAGCAACTGCCTATAATCTAAAGAACTTACTAGGTAATAAATATTTTCACAGAATTTATTTACTTTTCTTTCATGGAAAACTTTGAAGAAGAAACTTTATCAATATCCAAACTAACAATTAGGATTAGATGACAATATTTATTGAGCACTTCCTGTGCGCTGGACACTCTGCTCAATACTTTGCATTAATAACCTCATTTCTTCCTCATGACCATCATATAGGTGTTTGGGGCAAGTAGGGTTGCACTCGGGGAATAAGTTGCATGAGATCCTAGAGCTAGGAGAGCTAGGATCTGACTCTAGACACATCCAATTTACCTTAACCTCTAGACCTGCACTTCTAATACAATCACTATGCCCCACATAGATATTTAAATTTAAATTTAACTTAAGGGACTTCCCTGGCAGTCCAGTGGTTAAGACTCAATGCTTCCACTGCAGGGGGCATGGGTTCCACCCTGGTCGGGGAACTAAGATCCCACATGCCAAGATAAATAAATAAATAAACAAACAAATAAATTTAACTTAAAAATTCAGTTCGTCGGTCACACTAGCCACATTTCAAGTGCTCAAAAACCACATGAAGCCAACGGTGACCATATTAACAGTGCAGGTATAACACCCTCTCCAGCATCACTGGCAGCTCCACCAGACAGCCCTGAATACCCGCTTTCTTAGCGACTACTGCAATTTAAAGAGAATCACCATCTGTCTCCAAATTTCCTCACTTCTTTTTTTTGGGGGGGAGGGGGTAGGAAGGGAGCGGTATGGTGTAAATCTTGGAAATAAACACATTGGCAAATCCCAATCCTCCCTGTCCTCTAAGACCAAATACCACTTAACTGTTATATCCTCTATGATATTTCCCCAAATTCCCTTCACTTCAACCAGAGGAGAGGAGAGGTGGGGAATGGGAACTAATGTGTATGGAGTTCCAATAGGGATACATACGATCTCCTTTAATCTCTTCAATGGTATACATGAGGGCATATTATTATCCCCAATTTCCCATGAGGAAAAGAACTTGAATTACTTGTTCAAATTCCCAAATACAGCCCGACCCTTATAGCACAATGAGTATTACCATTGAAAAGTCAAGTCTTCTTAATCCTTTTCCCCTCCTCAGTGCACACCTAGGTAACGTACAACATGTGAGACCTGCTCCCAGGTTGTTACTCAGAATTATAGGGAATAACGGAAAGTATATTGAAACACTTATAAGCAGAAATAGCATTACTATACGGGTATTTGTTCTAATAAATTAAAAAGGTAAATTATTTGTGAACTTTTGCATTTTCTGTATAGTATGGACTGGAAGCCGCAAACTTGAATGCCAAGAAAGATTGTGCAGAAAAGGTAGATGAATGGAACAGATGGCTGTGGCCCTTGCTTGGACCAATAACAACAGTATCGCCTGGGAATTTATTAGAAATGCAAATTATCAGGCTCTTCCCCTGGACTATTAAATCAAAACTCTGGGGTGGATCCTGCAATCTATGTTTTAACAAGCCCTACAGGTAATTCTGATTCAAGCTAAAATTTGAGTACCCCTGATTTAAGCAGTAGGAATTGGTAGTATGATGAGTGGACAATGTATAACCCCTCTACCCAGATGCAACCACTCATTGCCTGATTGGAATGAAGGTCTAGTGTGGCCAGACCTGCCTAGGATTCGAATGTCCTAGATGGGAGTGGAAGGGGAGGATGACTATATGAATTAAGAAGTACATTGTAACTTGGAGGCTAATGATACTGTGCTACTGTATTTCTGTACAATATTTTCAGTAAGGTAAACAGTCTACAGATTAATGCTAATTTTTTATTTTCTCATTATCTCTAATATTTTGAAACATACTGTCTTAATAGTATCACAGCAATTCTTGGTCTCCTTTAAAATCTTTTATTACATCTAGATTCTGTTCCAAAGTTACTTATTTTTAGTACATTGCTTTCCGGACTCCAATAGCACCCATCAGTTAACGAAGTCACAGATTATTTTGTTATAAGATATAAAAAATAGGTCATAGTCTAACAACACTAAATATTTAATAAAATCACCTGTATCACTAAAATTTCTCACAGAAGTTCTACGAGGTGATGTCCTGAAAAAGTGTGGTGGGAATTTCTGTTTCTCAGCTAAAGTAGTGCTGCTATGAAACAATAAGGTAAAAACAGTTTGCCGTGTGTTTGGCGCCCACTAGATTAGAAATTATTTAATTTTCGACTTTCATTAAAACTTTGGATTTCTCAATACTTTCAGTTTTGTACATAAACTGAAACTTTATTAGTATTTTTAAGTAGCTCTGTTTCAAATTGTCCTAATGTGATTGGACTAGATAAGAGAGTTTTTCTTTCATAAAAGTTTTATAAAATGTTTCCAGTCTACAAAAGATAAAGAATAAGAAAATAGATATTTATGTATTAACCATTCAGATTTTTAAAATTTATTTTTATATTTTTATTTTTTTTGCTGCGTTGGGTCTTCGTTGCTGCACACAGGCTTTCTCTAGTTGCGGAGATCGGGGGCTACTCTTCGTTGCAGTGCACGGGCTTCTCATTGCGGTGGCTTCTCTTGTTGCGGAATATGGGCTCATAGGCAGGCAGGCTTCAGTAGTTGTGGCATGCAGGCTCAGTAGTTGTGGCTCACGGGCTCTAGAGCGCTGGCTCAGTAGTTGTGGCACACGGGCTTAGTTGCTCCGCGGCATGTGGGATCTTCCCGGACAAAGGCCCGAACCCGTGTCCCCTGCATTGGCAGGCAGATTCTTTTTTTTTTTTTTTTTAACATCTTTATTGGCGTATAATTGCTTTACAATGGTGTGTTAGTTTCTGCTTTATAACAAAGTGAATCAGTTATACATATACATATGTCCCCATATCTCTTCCCTCTTGCATCTCCCTCCCTTCCACCCTCCCTATCCCACCCTTCTAGGTGGTCACAAAGCACCAAGCTGATCTCTCTGTGCTATGCGGCTGCTTCCCACTAGCTATCTGTTTTACGTTTGGTAGTGTATATATGTCCATGCCACTCTCTCACTTTGTCCCAGCTTACCCTTCCCCCTCCCCGTGTCTTCAAATCCATTCTCTAGTAGGTCTGTGTCTTTGTTCCCGTCTTGCCCCTAGGTTCTTCAGGACCACTTGTTTTTTGTTGTTGTTGTTGTTTTTTAGATTCCATATATATGTGCTAGCATACGGTATTTGTTTTTCTCTTACTTCACTCTGTATGACAGACTCGAGGTCCATCCACCTCACTACAAATGACTCAATTTCATTTCTTTTATGGCTGAGTAATATTCCATTATACATGTGCCACATCTTCTTTATCCATTCATCTGTCGATGGACACTTCGGTTGTTTCCATGTCCTGGCTATTGTAAATAGAGCTGCAATGAACATTTTGCTACATGACTCTTCTTGAATTATGGTTTTCTCAGGGTATATGCCCAGTTGTGGGATTGCTGGATCATATGGTAGTTCTATTTTTAGTTTTTTAAGGAACCTCCCTACTGTTTTCCATAGTGGCTGTATCAATTTACAGTCCCATCTACAGTGCAAGAGGGTTCCCTTTTCTCCACATCCTCTCCAGCATTTATTGTTTGTAGATTTTTTGATGATGGCCATTCTGACCGGTGTGAGATGATATCTCATTGTAGTTTTGATTTGCATTTCTCTAATGATTAATGATGTTGAGCATTCTTTCATGTGTTTGTTGGCAATCTGTATATCTTCTTCGGAGAAATGTCTATTTAGGTCTTCTGACCATTTTTGGTTTGGGTTGTTTGTTTTTTTGATACTGAGGTGCATGAGCTGCTTGTAAATCTTGGAGATTAATCCTTTGTCAGTTGCTTCATTTGCAAATATTTTCTCCCATTCTGAGGGTTGTCTTTTCGTCTTGTTTATGGTTTCCTTTGCTGTGCAAAAGTTTCATTAGGTCCCATTTGTTTATTTTTGTTTTTATTTCCATTGCTCTAGGAGCTGGGTCAAAAAGGATCTTGCTGTGATTTATGTCATACAGTGTTCTGCCTATGTTGTCCTCTAAGAGTTTGATAGTGTATGGACTTACATTTAAGTCTTTAATCCATTTTGAGTTTATTTTTGTGTATGATGTTAGGGAGTGTTCTAATTTCATACTTCTACATGTAGCTGTCCAGTTTTCCCAGCACCACTTATTGAAGAGGCTGTCTTTTCTCCATTGTATATGCTTGCCTCCTTTATCAAAGATAAGGTGACCATATGTGTGTGGGTTTATCTCTGGGCTTTCTATCCTGTTCCATTGATCTATATTTCTGTTTTTTGTGCCAGTACCATACTGTCTTGATTACTGTAGCTTTGTAGTATAGTCTGAAGTCAGGGAGCCTGATTCCTCTAGCTCCGTTTTTCGTTCTCAAGATTGCTTTGGCTATTTGGGGTCTTTTGTGTTTCCATACAAATTGTGAATTTTTTTGTTCTAGTTCTGTGAAAAATGCCAGTGGTAGTTTGATAGGGATTGCATTGAATCTGTAGATTGCTTTAGGTAGTAGAGTCATTTTCACAATGTTGATTCTTCCAATCCAAGAACATAGTATATTTCTCCATCTATTTGTATCATCTTTAATTTCTTTCATCAGTGTCTTATAATTTTCTGCATACAGGTCTTTTTTCTCCTTAGGTAGGTTTATTCCTAGATATTTTATTCTTTTTGTTGCAGTGGTAAATGGGAGTGCTTTCTTAATTTCACTTTCAGAATTTTCATCATTAGTGTATAGGAATGCAAGAGATTTCTGTGCATTAATTTTATATCCTGCTACTTTACCAAATTCATTGATTAGCTCTAGGAGTTTTCTGGTAGCATCTTTAGGATTCTTTATGTATAGTATCATGTCATCTGCAAACAGTGACAGCTTTACTTCTTTTCCGATTTGGATTCCTTTTATTTCTTTTTCTTCTCTGATTGCTGTGGTTAACACTTCCAAAACTATGTTGAATAATAGTGGTGAGAGTGAGCAACCTTGTCTTGTTCCTGATCTTGGTGGAAATGGTTTCAGTTTTTCACCATTGAGGACGATGTTGGCTGTGGGTTTGCCATATATGGCCTTTATTATGTTGAGGCAAGTTCCCTCTATGCCTACTTTCTGGAGGGTTTTTATCATAAATGGGTGTTGAATTTTGTCAAAAGCTTTCTCTGTATCTATTGAGATGATCATATGATTTTTCTCCTTCCGTTTGTTAATATGGTGTATCACGTTGATTGATTTGCGTATATTGAAGAATCCTTGCATTCCTGGGATAAACCCCACTTGATCATGGTGTATGATCCTTTTAATGTGCTGTTGGATTCTGTTTGCTAGTATTTTGTTGAGGATTTTTGCATCTATGTTCACCAGTGATGTTGGCCTGTAGTTTTTTTTCTTTGTGACATCTTTGTCTGGTTTTGGTATCAGGGTGATGGTGGCCTCGTAGAATGAGTTTGGGAGTGTTCCTCCCTCTGCTATATTTTGGAAGAGTTTGAGAAGGATAGGTGTTAGCTCTTCTCTAAACGTTTGATAGAATTTGCCTGTGAAGCCATCTGGTCCTGGGCTTTCGTTTGTTGGAAGATTTTTAATCACAGTTTCAATTTCAGTGCTTGTGACTGGTCTGTTCATATTTTCTATTTCTTCCTGGTTCAGTCTCAGTAGGTTGTGCATTTCTAAGAATTTGTCCATTTCTTCCAGGTTGTCCATTTTATTGGCATAGAGTTGTTTGTAGTAATCTCTCATGATCCTTTGTATTTCTGCAGTGTCAGTTGTTACTTCTCCTTATTCATTTCTAATTCTATTGATTTGAGTCTTCTCCCTTTTTTTCTTGATGAGGCTGGCTAATGGTTTATCAATTTTGTTTATCTTCTCAAAGAACCACTGTGCCACCAGGGAAGTCCCAAGCCATTCAGATTAATAAACAGAACAATGCAAATATTGTTGAAGTTTTTGCATACCCATCCTCGCTCTCATTCCTTCCCTTCTCCCAGAGGTAACCACTCTTCCAAATATGTTATTTTTTATTCCTTTTCTTCTTTTATGTTTTACCACATATGTGTATATCTCCAGAATGTATCATCCTGTTTTGCATATTTTTAAACATTTTGCAAATGGAATCATTCTGTATATACATTTCTGAAACCTGCATTTTTACTCACTGTTATGTTTGTGAGCAATATGGTTGTTGTTAATTGTAGATCTAATTAATTTGTTTTCATTACTGGAAAATGTTACATGAGAAAGAGTCCATCAAAATTTAATCATAATTTCTTTTGCTGATGGGAATTTTAGCTGGCTCCAATTTTGTGTTCTCAGAAATGCTGGTGCCAGTATTTTATGTTTCTACTGACTACGTGTACAGGTGTTTTTCCAAGTTACATAACCTAGAGAAGAATCGCTGGGTTATAGAGAGCTATAAATGATTCTTCTCATTAATTAGGTATTGCCGTATTGTTTTTCAAGTGCTTATAACAATTTACATTCCTCCAGTAGGGCATGAGTGCTCTTTTTTTTAATATTTATTTTCCAATACTTGACATTGTCAGACGTGAAAATATTTTTGTCAGTCTTATAAGTGTGGATTTTCCTTTTAAAGAATAAAATTAATGTTTATTATTTATATTCCAGTGAAACTTCTGAGAGGTAAACACAAATTTGACCACAGAAAAACTTTGTAATAAAGTTAGTTTGGTGCTTCTTTACATAAGTGATCAAAAAAATCTTCTCTATTTTTTAAAAACAACATTAAATTCCTGGTTATAACGCTATTTGCACACTAATTCAAAACTTTCTACACAAAAATAAACATTGTCTATTTTATATTGAGTAAAGTAAATTGAATATATTTTGAACAGTTTAATTCTATGAATATTTTCTTGTCTCCAGGTGATTTAAAAACTTAGAAATGCAAACACTATAGAAAAACAGAAAAGCTATATTCCTATTAGGAAAGAAAGAGAAAAAATAGTTTCTGCTCCCTTTATACAGCCTTTCCCCAACCACAGCCATTCAAATCTATCTGTGGATGACCTTTTGGTAAATACCCCCTTTTGCCCACTCCCTTTTCTTAAGGCACCAGAAAGGAAACTAAACATACTTTTATCATATGATCCAACAATTGCACTCCTCAGCATCTACCGTAAGGAGCTGAAAATCTTATGTCCATACAAAAACTTGTACATGAATGTTTATAGCAGCTTTACTCAATATTGCCAGAACTTGAAAGCAACGAAAATGTCCTTCAGTAGGTTAATGGATAAATAAATTATGGTACATCCATAAAATGTAGTATTATTCAGTGCTAAAAAGAAATGAGCTACTGAGCCATGAAAAGATATGGAAGAAACTTAAATGCATATTTCTAAGTGAATGAAGCCAATCCGAAAAGGCTACATACTGTATGATTCCACCTGTATGACATTCTGGAAAAGGTTAAACTATGGAGACAATAAAAAAAAATTAGTGGTTGCCAAGTGTTGGGGAGGGGAAGATTGGTGAAGCACCGAGGGTTTTTAGGACAATGAAAATACTCTCATTTATACCGTAATGATTGATACATGTAATTATCCATTTGTCCAAATCCACAGGATATACAACATCAAGAGTAAACCCTAATGTAAACTATGGACTCTGGGTGATTATGATGTGTCAACAGAGGTTCATCAATTGTAACAAATACACCACTCTGATGGGGATATTGACAATGGGGGAGGCTAAGCTTGTGTGAGAGCAGAGGCATATGGAAAACCTGTGTACCTTCCTCTCAATTTTGCTGTGAATCTAAACTGCTCTAAAATTAAAATATTCTTTGAAAACAGAGGCAAAGTGAGGTAAAAGCAATGTGAATATGGCCAGATGAGAAAAGTATGTATCAAGTGACATATGGTGAGACTTTTACACGATTATTAAAAAGGAAGAATAAATAATAATGTGTCAATAAAACAATATGCTAATTTTTAAAACTTTCTTTTAAAATAACCACAAAAAGATGAAGGAATTGCAGTAGAAGTCATCTGGGAATCACTAGTCATGCCTGATATGTGGCCTCTAACTTAGTCAGGATGAGAGCAATCTTTTTCTGAGTGTTGAGAAGGGTCTAACAGATGCCCAGATGGAGTGTTTCATGTTGTCCCACAAGTTTCTGAGGCTCTGTCCATTTCTATCAATATTTTAAAATTTATTTTTCACAGCAGGTAATTGCAACAAATCAATCAAGTTCACTAATTATTCTACTTCAAATATTATTTTAAATAATCTAATAATTTTTCATGTCAGCTATTAAAGTTTCCATTAGCTTATTTTTATAATGAATATTTATTTATAGAGCTCTCTTATTTATGGAGTTACTGTCTTTATATTTGCCTTTAATTCCTTAAACATCTTTTTTTTTCTTTTATCTTTTAACATATGAGATCTAGAAGTCTTTGCCTGCCCAAAACAAAGCAGGTCTATGGGACCACATAGAGTCACTTTCTACTGACTGATTTTTTCCCCCCCTGAGTCTGGGTCACACTTTCCTGTTTCTTTGCATGTCATACTTTTTTGTAGTTAAAAAAAAATTGCGTGTTGAGATAATATATTGTAACAAGTCTGGATTCTGAAACTTTTTTGTCTTAAGAGGGTTTTGTTTGTCTTTTATTGATTTGCCTAGACTTATCTATAGACTCTGCCTTCCTGAATATATGTGGCCACTGGTGGCTTCCTATGGGCTGCCCCAGTGTCTGAGTAGCTTAGGGATCAGCCAACAGTGGAGAAGAGTGTGTACTTGAGTATAAGTCTGTGCTCAAAATGTAAGGCTTCCACTCTCTGCAATGGATCTGTGTGTGGGAAGGGGGGTACATTCAAAGTTCAGGCAGTTCTCAGGTCTGCCCTGGCTTTTACTTTCCCCTGGGCCCACTCAGATCTTCCACAACCTGAATGCATAGATTTCCTGTCTTTCAAGCATGTGTAAAATTTATTTAACCCTTCTATGGCTCTCTAATTTCCAAGGTATCACCCTTAAATTTCTAGCTGTTCTGCCACTCAGTGCAACCAGGGCTAACAACCTTATATTAGCAGAACTATGGATTTTCACCATTTTTTTCCTACTTAGTTTTTTACTTTTACTAACACCATAACCCATGAGTTTTTACCCTTCACTCCAAATCAAGTTATCCACCCACGGCAGCAAATTTACTGGTTTTCATGGTCAGTCCTGCCAGGGTAAAACTACTACAACTGAGCTGGTGGCAGGAAGAATGGAAGAAGATTCAGGCAAGTAGCCTCAGACTCCCACAGTTTTTACCCAAAGTTTCAGCAGCTCTTCATGGGTAAATACTTAATTTGCTATTTGCTTTTGGTCAATCTCCAGATGCCTGAAATATTTGTTTTTCATAATTTTATTTAGTTTTAAACTTGCTTTTGTGGGGAACAAGGTTTGCCATCGTCTTTACCATAGCCAGAAGTCCCACCTGTTTTCATTTATAATATAGATACATTTACTAAATTTTCCTTTATGGTTTGTAATTTTGTGGGTTTTTTAAAAGAAATCCTTCCCTCTCTCCCTTAGGTGTTAAATATGACCTCCTATATTTCTTCTAGATTTACACTACTTTTCTTTACTAATTTAAGTTTTAATTCACTAGAATTTAACTTGTGTACAGCATGGTATAGGTTCTAATTGTATTTTTTTCTTTTTTTTTTTTTTTTTTTTTTTTAAATTTTTTATAGCTACTTTTATTTTTATTTATTTATTTATTTTTGGCTGTGCTGGGTCTTCGGTTCGTGCGAGGGCTTTCTCTAGTTGCGGCAAGTGGGGGCCACTCTTCATCGCGGTGCGGGGACCGCTCTTCATCGCGGTGCGCGGGCCTTTCACTATCGCGGCCCCTCCCGTTGCGGGGCACAGGCTCCAGATGCGCAGGCTCAGTAGTTGTGGCTCACGGGCCCAGCTGCTCCGTGGCATGTGGGATCTTCCCAGACCAGGGCTCGAACCCGTGTCCCCTGCATTAGCAGGCAGATTCTCAACCACTGCGCCACCAGGGAAGCCCTGTATTTTTTTCTTTATGGAGGAGTTATTGTATGTTGGCATATCTCTGGAACAATCAGCATGGTCTCTATTTTGCCAGAATCTTTACAAGTCTTGATAGAGTTTATTCTCTACCTTCTTTTCTTCTCTTTGGCTATTTTTGGCTGTATGCTCTTGCATATAAACTTTAAAAGCAGTTTGTCAAATCCATGTAATGTAATTGCATTATCTATAGATTAATCTTGCAAAAATTTATATTTTCATAATAAATATAATAAATATAATATTTAATAATAAATATGTTGATTTAAATTTTCATATCAATTTTATAGAATTCTCTCTAGCTAGCTGGTGTATGTATACGAAGATGTCAATAATGATAATCATCAACTCTTAATAACAACAATGTCCCTGTATAGAATTTGGCTAACACATTTTAAATTTTTTTTGTATTTTTAAGTTTATTTTCATCTTATTTTTATAGTGAGTAGGTGTTAAATTTTAAAAGAAAAAATAGTTATTTAAAAAAATGTATTAAGGAGAAAGCAGCTTAGGAGGTAGACTAATTCAGGATCAGTGACCTCTATGATAGGGGTAGAATATGTACATATGGTCAGTTCTTCTGCAGTGTGGCAAGGTTCCCAGTCCAATAGGGTAGGCAGTTTTGTGGTCCTGATAAGTCACAATTTTTCTAATTAAAAAGAATTAGATTCAAGTGCTGATTCCCTCACTGAGTGTTTTTTCCTTTATTCTTTTGATCTTCAATTTCCCAGTAGCTTGGGGTCAATAATCTCCAACCCTAGGATTTTTGTCAGTTTAAATGAAATAAAATAATTTAAATCAAAGTCAGTTTGGTTTTACTTAAACCCCCAATTCCATGCCCTTGGATGTCAAATCCATCCCCACAATTTCTGCTGATGCCTTATATTTAAACTTTCTCCTGTGTTCTATTCCTGTTATGTTGTCTCTGTTTTGTGCCCACATAAACCCAAACATGAACTTGCAATTATTTATGAATTCCCATGCAAATGGTCATGATTAATTTTATAAAAATTTAGGAGGGGCTCAAGTGCACTGTCTTCTGCCATTTCTGCTGATTCTCTAGTGTCTAAACTGCTCCAAACTCCATATCACAAGGATGGGCCCAGAAACTCAACAGTACACTGGTGCCAACCAAACTAAGCAAAACCAAACAAAACAAGCAAAACCAAAATACAAAATGAAAATCACCTTGGAAAGTGATTGTTGCTATGAAATGTCATGTGTATATATTCTGTGCATGTGTCAATATCTAGCACAGTGAATGTCTAGACATTAGTTCAGTAAATGTTCACTTTTTTTCTTCTTTGTTGGGTCATCACCTTATAACAGTATGAGAATCAATTTTAAGAACCCATCCTCTTGTAAATGCCTCTTAGCTAAGTTTCAAGGGTCATGTCATGGCCCTCTTTCTCTTTTCATACACCTCATTTTCATCCTGCTGGAGACAGCTAGTGGCAATATCTTAGTGTGACAGAAGCATAAATCTCTTCTCTGGCCATGTTTTTCAGTCTCAGCTAGCACTTACAGGGAGTGAAAAGTGGAAACAGGACTCGGGGTTTACAGAACATAACTACATTTTTGGAGACAGGATTGTGTGGTCTTTGCCTTGCAGCCCTCCTGTTCACCATTAGCCCCCAGTAAAATGAAGTCGTCATGTTTTGTTCATAATGAACCACTACGGTTGGAAAAAAGTTTTTTGGGTCCCATCATTCTAAAGAGCTTATTCACCACTGAGGACACCCCTCAGCATGTGTCAATGTTAACAGCTCTCAGGTTCACTTAGAATCCCCTTCTGTGGGCTGACAGAGACCCAGGACCCGGCATGCATCCACGGGCTTCTCTTCTTAATGACCTCTAGGCTTAACGGCTGAGTTCTGCAATTGTCCAACTGAGACTGGAGAGCTCCACCTCTTTCTGGGACAAATAAAATCAGAAAATTATTCTTGCTCCTGGCTTCAAGTTGCAAAACAACTACTTTCTATAGTTGTCTACTGGGTCTACTGTGTCCCACTGTGATGTAATCATTGTTTATAATCTTTACAACAGATTCATGAGATTGGTCTTATTAGAGATCATTTTATAGCTGAAGAAATGGAAGCTTTGAGAGTTTGAAAAACTTGCTCAAAAATAAACAGCTAATAAATGATGAGCTAAGATTTAACCCTACTAGAGCTTGCTCTCTTTTCACTCACCGTGTTCCTGGCAGTGGACATACTGTGAACAAGTGAGCGCTTTGCTTGCCATTTCTAACGGAAGACTGAGGAAGGGATAAGAAGACCCAGGCTCACAGGGCAAATCAGTGGGCGTGCTGGGACCCAAGCCAGCTTACAGCAAGAGATTGTTATTTTCTGTATTAGTTAAGTAGGTTGGGAAAGGGCTTGAATTTGGATTCAAACCTCAGCATTTACAAGCCGCTTGATTTGGGGCTAGTCACTTTATTTGAGTGTCAAAATTCTCTCTTGAAAAATGAGTAGAAGCACATTGGATGCCTCATTAGTTACTATGAGACTAATGAATTGGGATAGTTAGAGAAGGCCTGCGTGACAGAAAAGTTTCATCTTGTTTGCCAACTTCACTCAGCTGCTGGTGGATAACTTCACTGAGGACTCCGAAGGTCTAGTCAGGGATCAGAAGGAAAAAATGCAATGACTGATTAGTGACAATGGCCTCATCATGAGAGCGGTAAATGTGGTTTTGTCCTACTTATTTGCTCTCTTGATTTAAAACAATATTACGTTGCCAGCTGGAGATTAAGGAGGTGCGATAAATCAGCCCAAGATTACACAGCTAATAGGTGGCAGACCCAGGGATGCTTGACTACAAGATCTGTATCTCTTCCAGTGATTCCCACAGAATCTGTGGCAGCGGGTCCAGGACCTCTTAGGGTATCATAAGATTCAACCCCAAACATCCTCTTGAGATGTGGAACCCACAGAACCTTGCAGACAATGTGGATGAATCACATTAGGTCAAGGCAGGTGGCAATCAAGGTGAGATTTCTGCACCCTACTTCTAAACCCCCACTAACTCTTTCCAAAGAAGTTTCAAAACTATTAGTTCATCTGAATTAGGTTGTTCAGAAAGGTTAATTATTGCAGGCACCTCAAGCTTCATTGTTTACTATTTTGTGTGGCCCATGCCAGAAGGAATGGACTGTTGTCTGAGATTTGATCTCATGAATTTTTTTATATTCTCCAGCTTGATAAGTTTCCCCTCTGATTCCCTAGCTGCTAAAAGCCACCAGCTTCAACTATCACTCCCTTATTGCCTTAACTATATCATCCCGGATACCAGCAACTTCTTTGGCTTTAATATCTGCATCTGCTTGGATGTTTTCAGAGTACACTGGAAAAAAAAAAGAAATAAGAGGAAGAGGGTGGAGGAGAAAATAATGATGATATTAATGGCTGCTATCCATTATTCCCAGTCACTGAAATGATCAGTTTTCTCACTTGCAAAATGATTGAGACAATAGTATGTACCCCTCATAGGGCTGTTGTAGGGCTAAATGAGGTAGTACATATAAAGCACAAGCACCCCTGACTGATATAGGGTAAGATCCCTAAAGTATTAGATAGCATAACTTTATAGGTACTTTATTAATATTTTATACAAGATTATCAGACTTACACTGTTATTACGTTCTTTTTCTTAGAGCTTTATTAAGGTAAATTTATTGTATAAAACTACATTAACCTAAACTTTAAAATTTGATGAGTTATAATATATGTTTCTTTATACACCACGAAAACATCCTAAAGAAGATAATATTTTCTCATACCCCATTGTAATACATGCCTTGTATCACCGTGGCCCAGCACAAACAGTATCGTTTTATTTTTTTTTTAACTTTTTATCTTATATTGGAGTATAGTTGATTAACAATGTTGTGATAGATTCAGGTGTACAGCAAAGTGATTCAGTTATACATATACATGTATCTATTATTTTTCCAAGTCTTTTCCCATTTAGGTTGTTACATAATATTGAGCAGAGTTCCCTGTGCTATATAGTAGGTCCTTGTTGGTTATCCATTTTAAATATAGCAGTGTGTACATGTCAATCCCAAACTTCCTAACTGTCCCTTCCCCCCACCCTTCCCCCAGTAACCATAAGTTCGTTCTCTAAGTCTGTGAGTCGGTTTCTGTTTTGTAAGTAAGTTCATTTGTATCATTTTTATTTGATTCCACATATAAGCAATATCATATGATATTTGTCTTTGTCTGACTTACTTCACTGGGTATGATAATCTCTGGGTCCATCCATGTTGCTGTAAATGGCATTATTTCATTCTTTTTAATGGCTGAGTAATATTCCATTGCATATATGTGCCACATCTTCTTTATCCATTCATCTGTCAGTGGACATTTAGGTTGCTTCCATGTCTTAGCTATTGTGAACAGTGCTGCAATGAACATTAGGATGCAGGTATCCTTTCAGACCATGTTTTTCTCCAGATATATGCCCAGGAGTGGGATTGCAGGATCATATGGTAGCTCTATTTTTAGTGTTTTAAGGAACCTCCATACTGTTCTCCATAGTGGCTGTATCAATTTACATTCCCACCAACAGTGTAGGAAGGTTCCCTTTTCTCCACACCCTCTCCAGCATTTATTGTTTGTGGATTTTTGATGATAGCCATTTTGACTGGTGTAAGGTGATAGCTCATTGTAGTTTTGATTTGTATTTCTCTAATAATTTGTGATGTTGAACATCTTTTCATGGGCCTCTTGACCATCTGTATGTCTTGTTTGGAGAAACGTCTATTTAGGTCTTCTGCCCATTTTTTGATTGGTTTTTTTGTTTTGATGATATTAAGCTGCATGAGCTGTTTGTAAGTTTTGGCGACTAATCCCTTGTCAGTCACGTCATTTGCAAATATTTTCTCTCAATCTGTGGGTTGTTTTTTCATTTTGTTTATGGTTTCCATTGCTGTGCAAAAGCTTTTGAGTTTAATTAGGTCCCATTTGTTTACTTTTGGTTTTATTTCCTGAAGGGTGTGAGGAAAGACTCCTGAGAGGGGAGGGCTTGGTTAGCCCCCGAGGCCCCGAGAAATGGACAGCGCCTGATGACAGTGCCTCCAAACTGCAAGCAAGCCCTCAAGGCAAGCAGGGCCCTCAAGCTGTCATCTCATCTTCTGAGGTGTTGGGTGCAGTGGTTTAACTACGGAGGGGACAGAAATCAGTGGCCGTGGAAGTGAGATCTGATGATCCCAATGTTAGGGATGACAGCAGAGAGTAAGTGTGAGGGGAGCTCCAGAGTCACCTCCGAATGAGGTTAGGATACTTCCTCCCTAGGACTGTCTATTAATGTCATTAATAGTAAACCACTTAAAATGAAAGCGTCTATGGGAGTATTTTCAGAAAAGGAATGAAAAGGTAGCATAGGAGCTTGTATTCCCCTTCAGACACACACACACACACACACACACACACACACACACACACACGCTTGCAGCTCCTTCCAGACATGTTTACCCAGGCTTTGGATTTAGTAGACCAACCGCTGTAACTAAGAAAATGACCTCGATTCCGAGGGCTGAGGAGGAAGGAAGGAAAGCTACTCAGGATGAAGGATATCACCTATCATTTCTTTCCTCTCTTGGCTCCTCAAATGTCACCATGTTCCTGTTTTGCTTTGGTGCCAAACCAAGTTGTGACAACAGCTGCTCTGACATCCTAGATGCCAGCCCCTGGTGACATGGCTGACCAGGGACACAGCCAGGACTAAGACAAGAGGCTGGAGGAGTCCTTTTCCTTGGGATTGCAGTTAGTTAGCTGGAGGATTTGCTGGGTTGAATCTCAGAGCAGCCTGAGCGGCAGGGTGCGTGTGTGTCCATCCAAGGAGAACAGATCATCAATGGAGCAAGAGAATCAGTCTGCGCCTAAATGGGACCCTTAGAGCCTGAGAGAAAAATGCCTTCTTCTCTGACGAGGACTGCCAGACAGATATGGCTGCGGCTGTGCTGGGGCTCATAACAGGGACAGGGGGCATAGGCAGGAACATCCAAGCTCTGATCCGCACCTGGGGAAGTCAAGGCTCCCCAGGTTTGTTTCAGGTAGGTCTGCTGCTTTCAGGAAATTCAAGCCAGACAGGCGTTTATCCAGTCCGCACGCTGTTCTGACGTTCATCAACGCCCCGTATCAGTAATAATAGCCAAGGAGAAGGAGATAAACTTTTAAAGAAGATAGAGCAGGAGAGGAAATAGAAGTAGTAGGAAAACCAAGAAAGCTGTCCATCATGCCACAGGGTAGAAGAGAGCAGAGGTCCTCCCTGGAGGGAAGGGGCGGATGTTGACTTTTACTGGAAAGCCATTGTGTGCCTGATATTTTCTGTTAGTTATCTACTGATATCTGAGGGGCCTGAGGGCTCAAGGGGGTGGAATTGCAAAGGAAGGGAAAGCCTCTGTGTAGAACCAGAAAGAGGAAAGCTCTAAGACACAAGCAGGAACCAGTGAGTCATCATGATTAGCTGAAATTAATGAAGATGGGACTAGACACGTAATTAAGACCTTTGCTATCCAAGCAGAAAAGGAAATAAACTTCCATGACATCATCCTCAACACCCCTACGCTAGGCTGCCTGCAGATAGGCTGTCATTTCCCTCCATCATGTATCCTGGCTGCTCCAATCCCCAGGGAGCACCTGGACCAAGATGTGGGCTCTCTGGGAGCCCTCACGGAAGGTTATCTTTCTAATTCTCAGCCCAGCCATTAGGCTCTGACAGCCATGAACACAAAGCAAGTTTGAGAAGTGTTTATCCTAGGATCAGGGAGCCACATTCCCCTTGTAGCTCTCACTTCTCCTTTGCCATATCAGAGAGATTGTGCTTTTATAGCCTGGAGGGTATTTATGGCACCTCTGTGAGTTGATTAGGCTCAGCTGGTTCTATTTTACCTTTCAAAAGTTACATGGAGCCCTTTGTGTGATTTTTTTTTTTTTTAATCCTTCAACCAGGAGACAAAGCGAACTGGAGAAAAAATGTGATCCTGGAAAAAAATCAAATGATGTTCTCCAATTTGTGAAATGCCTTTCCTTTTGTGATTCAGTGAGCCCTGGGGGATGTCTCTTTATGGCATCTCACTTCCAAAGAATGAGGAAGGGGCTACAGGAGGAAACAGGGATGAAGGACTTGACTTGTACCCAAGCCCATAAAAAGGCTGAAGGAAAGAATAGCTTCCACCAGAAACATAGACATCTTGCCTCCCCGACCCTGCACTGGAGAGCTTGGAAAGTTCTCTTCAATGTGTCCGCATCAAAACCTGGCTCTCCAGGTCCCTGATTTATCTAGGGGGATTGGCAGGATTAGTGGCCTGATCTGGGAAAGCTCACCTCTTTAAAGGTGCTATTGACACAGTGGAAGACATTTCAAGGATTATTGAGTCAAGGAATACTACTACTACTACTAATAGTGTAGTGGCAATTGCAGTAATAACTGTAAGTAATCATTATTTGTTCTGCACCTGGCAATCTGATAAGCCATCATCTTATGTAACCCTCACAACAATATTACGACATAGGTTAGCATTACGTTTACTGTCTTGGCAGGAAAACTGAAAATCTGAGAAATCAGGTAGCTTGTTTAAGATCATCTTTTTTGTAATTAGCAAAGCCAGAACTGGAAACCAAGCCAGGTAAGTTCTGAACAAGAGGCCTCAAGCACCATACTGTACTGCTGCTGGGTAATTAATACCACCAATAAGTGAGATACGCAAAGCCTGTTGTAAACTGTAAAGCTCTCACCAGGGCAGAAGGTTGGTGCTCATGCTGTGATGTACGTTGATGCCTGCTTGCCAGCTGCATGCTGGGCTCCTCTGGCTGTGCCTACGGCTGAACATTCTAGGAAAACCTGCTGCGTCCTTTTGGCCTCTGGAACTGTTCCAGGTCCTGCCTCTCACCCTTCACTTTGAACTCACTTTCTCCTCAGCCCCCATCCTGCTGCATCCGAGGCCAGACTCTCTATCTAGCCTCCTTCTGATGGGTGACCCTGCTTGGCTGGCCTTGAATGGCTTCTGTTTGGCTCCCCCTGAAGGCAGTGTTCTCAGGATGGACACCTCTGCCCCAGGCCTCCGCCCATCTCCTGCCCGAGGCTTCTAGCCTCACCAGCCTCCCCTCACACCGTAACTCCCAAGTGCAGTCTCCATGTACCTGATTGCATCATGGTCTCCCTGTCTGCACCTATGCGTGTGGTCCCTTCTTCACATGAAACACTCTCTCTGGAATAGTCTACCTTCTCTTGACTTAATTTCAATTTCTTTTTGGTCTCAGCGTCTGAATCTGTGAGCTGAGTTGCTGGCCCTGCACGGGATCCCACAGTGCCCTGCGTTCACCCATACTGTCCACTTGTCAGATTCCATCATGTCACAGCCTGACAATAAAGGAGCGATTGGAGCCCTCCTTGCAGGCAGGGTCCAGGTCTCAGTGACCCAAGTCTTAGCATAGGCCTGGCACACAGCGGGTACTCACTTGATGATTGTTTAATGAATGAACAAATGGTAAAAAACATGAATTCCGCACTCTGCATCAAGCCCAAGACCCTAGATTCCCTACTTAACTGTACTGTCAATCAGCCGAGAACCACACACCCTCCCTTATCTGGAGTCCTCACCGGAGGATAAGGCGAGGCTCCAAGACAGGGCAGCCTCCAGCTAGCAGGCAGCCTGCTGCAGTCTGTAAAACAAAAAAGTCCAAGTGTATGGTCTACAACGAGAGGCTTTTTCTTTAACTTTTAATTTTGAAACAATTATAAAGCTACAGGAAGTTGCAAAGAATGTATAGGAAAGTCCTCCTTGTTCAAAGTCTTCCAGTGAAACTCCTGTTGCCCTTCTTGCTCACTCCAGGTCATCACTGGCCTGCTCCAGCTCTCTCACATACTTATGTAACTGCTCCTTAATGGCCCGAGTCTGACTCAAATCTTCTTCTAATACTGAGACCTGCTTGTAGCTCTGTTCATATGGATGCTCCAGTTTCTCCTTTAGTGCTTCCACTTCGTACTTCAGTCTTTGCTTATCAGCTTGCAAGTCTCTATTTCTTTGTTCAGCCTGTACTGTGCTTCCAACTCTGCTTCTAATTCTCTGCTTCCTTCCTGGAATTCAGCTAGCTCATCCCAAGCTTCCGGGAAGCTTTGTTTATACTTCAAGGAAAGTTCCTTCCAGTAAGCAGTTTCCTCCTTTAAACTTGAAAACTCTGGTATATCTTCACCATCCATGATCAAGAAAGCCTCCAATGTGTCAAAAGCGCATGTCCCCCTCTGCTCCACCGACGTCTCGCTCCGCTGGCCTGGCCAGGCCCGCCCAGCTGCTCAGCTCCGCGCCCCCTCCGCAGCCTTGAGCTCCGCTCCGCGCATCTCCGCGCCCCGATGCGCGCACCTTCGCGCCTCGCTCCGCGCACCTCCGCGCCCCGCTGCTCCCCGACCCTCAGGGGCTGCGTGGGTGTCCGAGGCCGTTCTGTGACGCACGGAGGCGGGGTTCTGTCACTATTTTTTATTTCAACCATTGTAATAAGTGTGTAGTGATATCGAATTATGGTTTTAATTTGCATTTCCCTAATGCCTGATGATTTTGAACATAATGTCATGTACCTATTTGCCATCTGTATATCCTCTTCAGTGAAGTGTCCATCCATGTCTTCTGCCCATTTTCTAACTGGGTTTTTTTTTTAACTGTTGAATTTCGAGATTTCTTTGTATATTCTGGGAACTAGTCTTTTGTCAGATACATTGTTGACAAATATTTTCTCCCAGTCTTTAACTTGTCTTTTCATCCATCGTCATGGGGTCTTTCATTGAACAAATTTTTAAATTTTTGATGATGTACAGTTTATCAATTTTTCCTTTTATGGGTCGTGCTTTTAGTGCCAAGTCTAAAAACTCTTCACCTGGCCCTAGGTCCAGAAGATTTTCTACTAAGTTTTTTTCCTAAAAATGTAATAGTTTTATCTTCTATATTTAAGTCCACAATTCACTTTGGGTTAATTTACATAAAAGGTATGAGGTTTAGGCTGAGATTCATTTTTTTGCTGATGGATGTACAATGACACCAGCACTAGTTATGGAAAAGGCTATTTTTCTACTACTGAACTGCTTTGGCATCTTTGTTAAAATCAGTTGGGCTTATTCGTGTGGTTATTTCTGCGCTCTCTATTCTGTCCCATTGATCTCTGTGTCTGTTCCTCCACCAGTATCACACTCTCTTGGTTACTGAGCTATTCTTCCATTAAAGTTTTTTTTTTTTTTTCAAGAATGTTGTTGTTCTTATGGGGCCTATACC
Source organism: Balaenoptera ricei (assembly GCF_028023285.1). Classification (NCBI taxonomy): domain Eukaryota; kingdom Metazoa; phylum Chordata; class Mammalia; order Artiodactyla; family Balaenopteridae; genus Balaenoptera; species Balaenoptera ricei. The sequence goes on from NC_082654.1 coordinate 46,955,750, forward strand.
TTTCCATATAAATTTTAGAATAAAATTCTCTATGCCTACAAAAATACTGTTGGGATTCTGTTGGGAATTACAGTAAACTTAAACCTCAGTGTGGAGTAGGGCTTTTATTTTGCTGCATTTCCCTCCAGGTCCTATTATCCATCCTTCAGAGGTTAGTTGCTGGGGCACAGTGTGAGCAGGAGTAAAACCTGTTCTCCCCCTTGAGGATGTTCTGCTACTACTTCGTTCTGAGCTGGGAGTGGGCTGGCCACGGTAGCCCTGGATCCCAAAGGCAGCACCAACACCTGCCTGTAACCTGCTCACAGAATCTCTCTGGCCCAGCTACAGGCCGCCTGTGAGTGACCTGCATCTGGAGTGGTATTGCCTCATCTCTACCTTATCACTCATAATCCTAGGTGAGGTGGGGTCTAAGCCCATTTCATCCCTTGCTCCTCTTGGCAAGAGTAAAACTTCTGACCCCTAAGTATGGTGTAGAATCAACAAAGGCACCAGCTTTAAATGGGTCACTAGAGCTCAGACAGTGAGTAAATCTGTGGCCACCATGACACAGTGACATTGAAAGGGCCCTTCTCTCCATTTTCTTGTCATGATGGAAGTTTTTCCCATTCCTGTGTGAGCCTGGAGAACAAAATTAGTCAGGTAATACTGGGCTGTGAGATGATAACAAATTAACTCCTAAATGTCCCTGGCTTAACTCAATGAATATTTCTTTGTTGCTTCCAGAAAGTTGCATGTGAATCTGGTGGCCTCCTTTTCTATGGAGCGAAACCATCTGGAAATGTGATTCTGAAGCTTACCAAGCAGGAAAGAGAGAGCTGGAAAGTGAAGTTGAGACTTTATACCACCTCAGCTCACAGATGATGCACAGCACTCTTGCTGTGATTCATTGGCCAGATCTAGTCAAATGGCCCCAAACTAACCTCAAGAGTCAGGGAAATAAAATTGCTGTGAACACTACACATCAATAACAACGAAGACTGAGATTCCTTTCACCTGGAGGAAAAATTGAGTTTGATTTAAAAGAAATGAAGTCATCTGACAGTTCCCATGCACACATTTTGGCGGTGATGTTTTACCCACACCATGTGCTGTAGACTGAGCTGCTTTAAGCTGATGCACGTGAATGATGCAGCTTGAGTCTGTTTCATGCATGTATCCACACAACATTCCCTTCTCCGCTTTGTCTTCTCTAAAATACTCCAAAGAGGGAACAACAGCCAAACGAAGGATTAGCCCCACATAAAAGTCAGGTTTCAGGTGCTGTCCTCTAGGAGGTGTAAATATCATATTCCAAGACAACTAGGCTGCTGTCTGCTCTACTTCATTACCAAATGCAACTGGTGTCCGTGGACCAGAATCTGAACTGCTGTACATGAAATTCAGTTGCTGGATTATGGCACAGTAAGTTAATATTTCTTCAAAAGCCTTAACATGTTCATTTAAGGGCATGCCTGTGTCTTTAAAGAGCTGGGCAGAGTCACAGCAATCTCAGGTGACTATTTAGGCAGCGTTGTTGTTTTCATTATCATTGGAGTTGCTTTCACCTAGTTTTCCTGGGAATGATTGTTTGGGCAAATATGGAAAGACTGAGGAGAGAAATGAAACTTGTATACGCGAGGCCTCCCTTGGCTAGAGCTCAGAGGATGACAATCCACCTACACAAAGGAAGTGCCCATTGTCTGGGCTGGTGGAGGTGTTCCATTCCGGAAGCAGAGATTGGTGAGCTGGACAAACTCTAAGTTATTTCCAACTACCATTTCCAGTTTCTCTTAAATATCGTTTGTTTGGAACATACCTGTTTTTCTTCCTTTCCTTGAACTTGTTTTTCAGTATTAATATCCCTCAGTGTCCAACACAAAGTTTCCAGCTTTGGCAGTTGCCATTTTGACAGCTGAGGGAGGAGGGAAACAGGGAGCTCTGCTAGGCATTACTGACTCTCCCTGTCATGACAAACTCTCCGCAGATGGGTTTACTTACAGGTACAGCATCTGAGTGGCCCTAAGTTACATGCCTGAAATAAAAATGTGGTTAGTAATGAAGTGTGACTGAGTTTATCTGAGGGTCAGCTCTGCACCTGACATGAGGGGAGGAGGGGTTTGCCCCCCTCCACTCAAACCTCCAGGGACCTAGGCCAGCAAGGGGCAGTGTCCTAGAACTTAACACGACAAACGTCTCTGCCACAGGTCAGCTCTGAAGTTGTTGGATCTTCAGTGCCTGGCTCTCAAAACCAAGTAGTCACATCACGAGGAATCAGAGTTTGTGAACTTTACATCCAGATTTCAGTATGCATCAGCCATTGCCAGTTTACCTATAGTGCTTCTGAAATAGGTGGTGGTGGAGGTGGGGTGTGTGTGTGTGTGTATGTGCATATGCATGTATATGCATACATGTGTATATGTATGTTTATGCATATGCACATATGCATCTTTCATGTGTATGCATAAATGCATTCATGTATACATATGTGTGCACGTGAAAATATGTGTATATTCATATGTGAGTATGCATACATATGTATATATACATACAGTGTGTGTGTATGCAACACAAATCAAATGCTTGGTTGGAGTATTTATTTGTTTCCTTTATGTTTCAAGTCCAGAAAGAGCATGTTTCCAATCCTGTGTGCAGAAGGGCTCTGTGGAACTTATGAACATATAAATCTGAGGCAAGTGAGTCTGATTGAGGAAGCATACTGGCCTTGTGATCAATTCCTTTTGTGATCAGTTCCTTTTGACCCCCCAAGGGCACCACATTCCACCAGTGAAATAGAAACTCCGTGGAGTTCTGTCATGTCCCTGGAGACAATGCCCACATCCCCACTGTGAAGGAGGCCGCCCAGTACAACAGGAACAAGGATGCCTTTTTTGGAGATCTGGAAATCATTACTAAGCTTACATCGATTCTATTCTCCTCTACAACTAAAAGATCAGTAGGAAAACCAAAGAAGGTGATCTCTGGATGTATTCTCTTTGGAGCTCAAGATCCAGCGAAGCTCCTAGGGTGGGATTTGAATAATCACACCCAACTGTAGGATGAGGCAGCCCTGGAAGTAATTGGGAACTCTGGGACTGTGTGGGGTTGAAGGGGCAGATGAGTCTCACAGCGTCCTTCCAATCTTAGGTTTCCTGAGACAAATAAACTATTTTTCTTTGAATTACCTAGGCATAGTTGATATTTGCAATTGCACGGGTCTGAGCCCCATTATTTGTGCAATTTGGCTTGGAAATAGAGACCTCAGCACTTCTAGGGTCAGCTGTATGTGAGCGCTGCGGCTCTGTATACCTCATTTCTTTCTGGCCTTCATAAATTTCACTGCTGTCAGCTCAGGTTTTATTGGTGGGAGCTAACCCAGGCAGTGGCCAGGAAGAGCAGAGTGAGCCAAACTGTCCATTCAAATCTATTTAGCATCTAATACTGAGAAGTAAAGAAACTGAGAGAAAGGGGGAAGGAAGATGAGATGCTCTGGTGGAAACCTGCTAAACATTGAAAGCATTTGGCAGGAGAACCTCAAATAAATCACCAGTGGTCTGAAACTCACAGGGAGACACTTTGGTCCCTGGAAACCTTGGTGGGGGTGAGATATAAGGTAGAGAAGCAAGTCAGTTCTCAGGGAACGTGGTGAAAGCACAAGTATCCTCAGTGTCCTTAGACAAACCTCCGTTCTCTGCACTGCTCAAGTTAGTAATCCACAAATCTCTCATCTGCAAACTTGCTCCTGCACTGCAGAGTTAGAGGGGGTCACAGAGGGTACCACTGCTGGCTCCCATGGACCGGGGCAGATGCTCCACAACCCTACTGCTGGCCATGCTGCCTCCAGGACCAGCCAGTTCTAGAATCATTCTCCCTGAGTGCAGTGCACCCACTGAATCCAGAGACACATCAGCTGTATGAGTAGGTTAGATGATTTCCACTTCTCCCGAAGCACAGATAACCACACTGCCTTGCACTTAAATACAGGGATAGTAACAGTAATAACACTAACTAATATTTATTGAATTCTGTATGTTCCTCCCTACATAACTGAATATAATTCACTTTATTAAATACTCATTAAAAACTCTGATTTTCTAGAATCTATCCTTGAGGGTCTAAACAGACTGGGAGGTCTTTATCTCCAGTATACAGTAGAGCTGACCCTGTGTTAGAGTTGTTTAATGAAGAAGTGAACACTAGCTAGTTTTCCAACAAAAAACAGCAGGACACCATATTTCCTAGCAGTCATATTTAGAAAATAAAAATAAACAAGTGAAATTAATGTTACTATATTTTATATGGCCCAATGTCTAAAATATTATCATTTCAACACATAATCAATATAGAATTATCAACAGATACTTTACATTCTTTTTTCTATATTTTACACTGCATTTACACTTATCTCAATTTAGACTAGTCACATTTCAAGAGTGAGTAGCCTTTTACGCTTTACAAGGATAATTACACTGGGAGTAGTATTCTAGATGGACAGTTTTATTTTTTCTTTTACTACACAAAAAATGTCATTTCATTGTATTTTGGCTTCTCTGGTTTCTGACAAGAAATCTGCTATTATATATATTGTTGGTCCTATGGATATAATTTTTCCCTCCCATCTGGTAATTTTAGGATTTCTCTTTTTACCTGGTTATAACAATCTGATTATAAAATCTGTGATTTGATTATCATATGTCTTGATGTGATTTCCCCTGTGTTTCTCCTTAGTTAGGGTTCACTGATTTTATTGGACCACTGGGTTTATAGTTTTCATCAAATCTGTAAAATGTTCTGTCATTTATGTTTTCAAATATTTTTCTGTTCCTCCTTCTAAATCCTTCCCTTATTCAAATTACCCATATTAGACCATTTCATATTGTACCATGGCTCACTTAATCTCTTTTATTAACAGTCTTTATATCCTCTGCATGCTTACATTTGTATTTTTTATGTTGCTTTGTCTTCAGATCTACTTATCCTTTATTTTGCAGTTTCAAATATGCAACTCTTCCTACCCAGTGAAATTTTCATTTCAAATATTGCATTTTTCATGCTTAGAATTTCCAGTTTGTTCTTTTGTATATCTCCCATATCTCACACCATGATCAAATTTTCTTTAAACCCTTGAGCATACTGAGCATATTTATAATACTTGCTTTAATGCCCTTACCTGCTAATTCCATCATCTCTGTTATCATTTCTCAATGATGACATATATTGATTAATTTTTCTTCTAATGATGAGCTCTATTTTTCTATTTCTACACATGTATAGTAATTTTTAACATGTATAGTAATTTTTAATTGGGTGTCAAACATTGTGAATTTTGTTTTTTCGTTCTCCAGATTTTCTTGTATTTCTTTAATGAGTGTCCACTTTTTTCTGTAAGGCAGTTAAACTACTTACAGAGTAGCTCAACCCCTTCATGTCTTATTTTTAAAGCTTTTCTAGGTTGGGGCTTGCGGAACTAGTTTACTCAAATAGTTTACTCAAGGAATTCTTTAGTCCCATTTCTAGGAGTTGACACTTCTGAGATCTCTATTAAGTGACCCATCTATTCAATAAGATCTTTCCACTCCGGGTAGTGAAAAATGGGGAGATTTCCAAGACCTGTGCAAGCTGTAAGGAATTGTTTATCTTACAAGTTCCCTATAATTATTCCTTTCTGGCAGTTGTTTTTTGCCTCGACTCATAAAGTTTTGCCATACACACATTTAGATTGGTATTCAGCCAAAGACTCAACACAGCCTTCTAGAGTTTTTTCACTGTGTAACTCCTTATTTTACGGTACTTTGTTCAACAAATTCTAGCTGACTTAGTCTTCCTGAACTCAAGAGACAACTAGCCTCTGTCTGAGTTTTTCCTTCCTATGCTGTTGTCTAGAACTTACTTCCAGCCAGAAGGCCAGGGGGATCATCGGGCTTAGCTCCTTTTTTTCTCTTTTCTCAGATGTCATAGTCTGGCACTGCCTATTCTCCAGTGTCTAAAAGCAGATGCCTTATATATTTTGCCCAGTTTTCTAGTTTTTTAAAATGGCATTATTAAAGTCACTTCTTCATGGTTGAATGCAGCAGTAGTTCTCTTTAACTCAACCCCCCCTTTTAAACTTCTGGCAATATCAGTTAAATTATTATTTTGATATGATGATTAAAATGTTATTATACACATTAAAATAAGTATATTTAGTAAAATAATGTCATAATTATTAAAACTATGAATTGGTATTGAATACCAATTGCTATCATCTTGAGGCTCACTAGGGACATAAATACCATATTTTAGGAAATTCTACATAAAAATTTTTAAGTTTTTAAAACAAAGTCAGCATTTTATATAATAGCAGGGCCTAAATCAAGGATGAGGTGACCCCTGAGTCATTTACTTGAGGGAAAAAACGTTTAAGACCAAGAACCAAGAGAAGTGGGAGATAGGATCTGGCCTTTCTTATTTTCATCAAGGTAAAGATTAAGGTCTTCTGAATCTGTTCCCTATTTTTATTAGATGAGTTAGGCCAGGTACTAGGGCGTAAACCAAGACACAGGGTCTGCTATTCCAGGCTTTTGGGATTAGAGGGTAGACCTGTCCTGTGACAGCAAGTGGTATAAACATAAACAGTATCTAATAGAACAATCCTGGACTTTCTGAGAGTTCCAAGAGGAACTTCTGTATTCCTCATGTGATGTGTTCTGTATTCCTCATGTGATGTGTTCTGTATTCCTCATGTGATGTGTATGTATTCCTTGGTTTTGCCCTTAGTATTTTGGAAAGACTTTTGAATAAATCAGCCTACCTTAGCTATTTTTAGAGGTTCCAAAGTCTAAGCTTGCTCATAAGTGAAAAGATAACATTGGGCCAGCTTCAGGCATAAGAAAGGATCCCAATGATCAGGTGAGGTCAAGAGCTATGATTGGGACTATGCAATCACTTATCCTTACCCACTTGAGATATTCCTTGTCTAGTAAGACTTGAAGGGGCTGAGTTAAATTATGAGGCAAGACTTTCCTGTTATTAAGCTTGCATTTGTGTTCTTACAGTGACTTGAGTCTCTTGAATTCTCAGATATGAGTTTGTAAGAACAGCATCAAAATGGGGGGAGGGTGTTGGGGTGAAATGTAATGATTAAATGAAGGGACAAAACCTATCATCCTAATGAAGAAAGGCTTCAGAGCTAGAAGAAATATGTGAGTTCAACCCCTCATTTATTTCTTTAATCTTCACAACAAAATCCCTTCTAAATATTTCAAGCATAGGGGAGGTGGAGTGATAAACTAGTCACAATGTTGTGTAATTTACTAATATTCCTCCCTGAATCTGTTTACAAATAATGCATAGTTCACTGGGTTCCTTTGAGTTTTAAAGGAGTAAATAAAATAGTGTATGGGTTACAGAAGGTATCCAAAAAGTTAATTACCTTTCTTCTTCCTGGCCAATGACAGGAAACTCTCTGCTCTCTGAGGGAATATCCTTTGTTTTTGGATATGGTGTTAGTCTCCTGTTGCTGTCATAACAAATTACTACAAATTGAGGGGCTTAGACAGTATAAATTTATTATTTTATAGTTCTGTAGATCAGAGTTCTGTAGATCAGAACTATCTTATAGTTCTGTAGGTCAGATCAGATCTCTCTGACCCACTCTTCTGCCTCTCTCTTCTACTTTTAAGGATTCATTTTATTAGATTGGGCCCAACCAGACAATGCCGGATATTCTTCCAATCTCAAGGTCCATAATCTTAATCTTATCTTTGAAGTCCCTTTTTCCGTGGAAGGTAACATACACAGGTTCTAGGGATTAGGTGTGAACATCCTTGGGAGGGGTATTATTCTGCTTACCTGAGATACCTCTCTGAGAGTTTCATCTACTGATATTACTTGGATTTCTTATAATTCATTTTGTTGCAAAGCAATGTTTTAAAAGCAAGGGTAGTATCCAACACCATCTATTTTGCAACCTGTCAGTTCTTCACTACATTATCAATGTCCCTCTTGAAGTAATAAATTTTATTTTCAGAAATGGGCTACATAATGGATGATGATAACTGCCGTTTATTGTGCTTTCTATTATGTGTCATGCATGTGACAAGCATCATGAATGTTTATATGTAACACACATAATCTAATTCAATCTTCATGATATCCCCATAATTATCATTTTATGGATGAGGACGCATCTTAAATATTTAATAAATGATCGCTATTATTATGATGATTGCTATTATTACTATTATTCATTATTTCAAATGAAATCTTAGAAAACAAGGGTTTTTTTATAGATTTATTTTATTTGTTTATTCATTTATGTTTTGGCTGTGTTGGGTCTTCCGTTGCTGTGCACGGGCTTTCTCTAGTTGCCGAGAACGGGGGCTACTCTTCGTTGCGGTGTGACGGCTTCTCATTGCGGTGGCTTCTCTTGTTGCGGAACACAGGCTCTAGGTGCCCAGGCTTCAGTAGTTGTGGCACACGGGCTTCAGTAGTTGTGGCTCGCGGGCTCTAGAGCGCAGGCTCAGTAGTTGTGGAGCACGGGCTTAGTTGCTCCGCAGCATGTGGGATCTTCCCTGACCAGGGCTCGAACCTGTGTCCCCTGCATTGGCAGGCAGATTCTTAACCACTGTGCCACCAGGGAAGCCCCAAAACAAGTTATTTTTAATAACAGTAAATTCTAAGTAGCACCATCAATTCACAGTTTTGTCTTCCTAATTTATAAAACAGTAATGGTCACAAAAGTCCTCAAATCTTCCAGTAAATGGGTAAATTTCTCAAAGTTTTACAGGTCTGCACTCTTATTTGACAGACATTAGAGCCTTTAGTCTGTTTCTTTCAGAGTTCTAAATCATTCTGTCTGATGTCCTACTCTTTGGACCTTCACCTTTACTTTGAGATTTCCTGAGTCCATCTCTCAAGCTGCCTCTTTTGCTCCAGTAACCTCACCTGAATACCCCTTAGTTGTACATATCACAGGATTATCTCTTTTTTTATCTAACAGGTAATAATCATTAGCTTTTTGTTGCGTGAAAATGACTTGAACCCTCTGCTTAGGTAATGCTTGACTTCCCTTCAAATTTCATACAATAAAACATTCCAGATCTGCCTGCCATTTCATTTTACATCTTAGTGAGAGCTTTTTTTGGCTTGTGGAGACTTTGGCTTACAGCTCAAGAAGTAGAGAAAATTTTTTTAAAGTTTAATTTAAATAATCTTTTCCCACCACTTAAGACAGCATTATTCAAAGTAGAGATGTACTGTAGAAAGGAATTTTCTTATTACAATGTGAGAGTAGTTGACATGTATCAAAGATATTCCAAATCCACAGACAATTAGAAAATGCTGGAGCCACTGGAGCAAAAACCTCCACATCTTCCACAGGCCCAGTGGTCAAGTGAAGAGTGTCAGGAGGTACAGCCCAGAGCACGTTTACTCATGTCTCTTTTCCCTAAAGCTTTCACCAGATACCTCATCTATTACAAACTGACCTTTTCAGGCCAGAAATCTCAGTCACAGTGTCCTCCTTCAAAGGGGGCTTATAACCCAATAGCTGCCAAACTCAGTTCTTGAGCTGGAAGTGTTCTCATAAGAAAGCCCTCGGGTGGTGGGTAGTATGGGAAATGACAAATACAGGCAGTTGGATAGTTTTTGAGCTATTTGTGTGGTTCCTAAGGTACTACAAATGTATAAGAATAGTTCAGCTTTAACTTTTATAATAATTCTTTAAAATAGACAAGATATGGTTTGAGCCACCCTAGGAATGGACACAGTGACCCCCAGACTTGGTACCTTAACTATAGTGATATTACCTCTTAGTCTGGACATCTGAGGACCCCACAGGGCATTGGGCAGGGAGAGTCATTTTCACCTAATTATTTCTGAGCCACATTTACAGATGGCTTAAATTATCGTAACTTTGGGACATTGATAATGTTCAAGATCTGAGTAGACTTGCTGTTTTGTGTACAAGATGGAAGATTAACTTATCCTTGTATAAGGGCAAAATTTTTCAACAGAGTATGTGAAGAGTATGTTTTTCCTCCATTAAAAGGAAAAAAAAGAGATCTGCCCCAAGCAACAACTTACAGGAAGTCTGCTGATGAAGGAAGGATACACAAAACTAGAGTGGATGAGACTCTGCTGGCCACCCTATCAGAGGTAGACAAGGTTGCCAACTACAGGAGAAGAGTCTGGGCCCAAGGAAGCCACAATCACACTTACAGCTGCTTAGTGGAAAGTCAGGGAGATGGAGAGAGTCCTGGAGCACCAGGCTGATGAAGCCAAGGCTCTTGCTGTCCTCACATAAGAAAGCTCCCTGGCCCACCCCGAGCTATGTTGGCAGTCTCCTCTTGAAGCTATTTGCCCAGATCCCTATGACGCTTTCTTCCAGTAGCCAAATATAAAGATCTAGTCTTGGTTTTTATTGCCTGGAAAATGGCTTTTCTGAGCCTCCCATCATGCATATATTGTTACTCTTGATGGTGTTCTACAGGCCACTGAGGTTCTATTTTTTTTTTTTTTTTATATTCTCTTTTCTTTCTACTCCACACACTTGATAATCTCTATTGACCTATCTTCTAGCTTATTAATTTTTTGTTTTCAGTTCAAATCTGTTTTTAAGCCCCTCTAGTGATTTTTTTTTCAGTTATAATATTGTTCAACTCCAGAATTTCTATCTAGTTTTTTTAAATAATTTCTGTATTTTTACTGATATCCTGTATTTGGAGAGATGTTATTATCATACTTTTCTTTAGTTCTTTAGATATGGTTTCCTTTAATTCTTTGGAAATATTTATAATACCTGATTTTAAATCTTTTTCAACTAAGTCTATGAGGGACATTTTCGATTGGCTGCCTTTTTTGTTACTGAGTGTATGATATATTTACCTGTTTCTTTGCATATCTTATAACTTTTTTGTTCTTGAAAACTGGATATTTTAGATATCATTTTCTAACAATTTTGGTACCAGATAGTTCCACCCACCCCCCAACATTTGCTGTTGTGGCTGGTTTGTTGCTGTTTTTTTTTAATTGTTGTTATTATTTTTTCTTGTTGCTGCTTATTTATTTAGTGAATTTCCTGAACCAATTCTGTATTTCCTTCGATGTATAGCCTCTGAATTTTCAAGTATATTTTTCTTTTAAGTTTTTGTTTTTATTTTTAAGTCTGCCTTCTTAGAAATCATACCTGGGTCGGTATAATTTAGTGGGCAACCAATGATTGTTCAAAAGTTTATGATTCTTTAAATGCCTTCCCTTCTACCCTTTGTCAAGGCTATCTGTGTAAGAAAGCATATCTTAAAACTTCAGGCAGTTTACAAGACAACCTTAGCTTCCACTTCCACTTGAGCAAGGTCTCAAGGTCAACCAGAGATGACTGCCTCTTGCCTTCTCCTTTCCCTGGTCTTTCCTAGTCAGGCACACAGCCTTATGCATATGCATCATCTTATATATCCTCAGGAATATGTTGGAGCTTTTCAAAGTTCCATGTGGTTGTCTTGTTCTCCAGCATTATCTCTTAAATTCCCAGCCTGGCTCTAGTTTACCCCAAATGAGATCACAGCCTTAGGCAGCTGAGATATTGAAAGCAGTTTACTATTGTTCAATTAGGGGAGTAGGTTCCCTTCATCTCCCTTAGCTAACCTCTGAGTCGAACTGCTTAACCCCACACTCTGAAAATAGAGATTTTCCAAGGAACTGCAAGTTTGGGATAAATCTTAACTGTTCTTTGTGGATGGTCCATTTAGTGGACCTCGAGAGACTGTCAGATCTCTCCATTGTTGGCAAAGCTGCCAGCTTTGGTTCTCATATCACTGAGCAAGGCAGGAAGAGGGGATAAAACATCACAAGTTAAAGTTAAAATGTCACAGACCCTGCTGCTTTACCCAGGTTCAGTTGTGACCACATTGTCTTACCAAAGTACAGTAGTTTCCAGTTGGTACAGTTGGAAATACAATTTGGGGCTCCATTTATGGTTTTAGTTAAGTGCCAGAGTTCTGAAATGGTTGATTTTAGTTGTTTTGCTTATATTTTTAGAGGCAGAATGAGTTCACCTAAACCCTCAATTCACCATTCAGGAAGCTGAGACCTCAATCTACTTTTTAAAAGAAAGATATTTTTGGCCCATAATAGGAATTCACTTTTTTAAATTAATTAACTGATTGATATTTATAATAAAAATTTTAATTAAATAAAATTTTAGAAAGTGAAATTCATGCCATAACAAAAGTAAGAAAATAACACTATCAACAAACCTAGATTAAAGGAAAGAGATGTTTCTTTCCTTTTTCAAAGTAACACTGTGAACTTCAGGATAATTGGCTTTTTGATTAGCCGATGAAAGTCATTGATATTTGAATGATATTTAGTTTGGAAGAATAAGACACCCTGGAGAACAGACTTTTTGAATGACAAAGACTCTCCCCTTGACTAAACTTAAGTCAAGTTCCTATGAGTCTTCTTTCTGATTAGGTCTTTACCTTGGGCTCTGTTCTTGGCCCTCTTATTCCAGTTTCAGCAAGAATACTGCTTAATCAGTTTAGTGAAAATCCCTCACCCTTGATATCATATCACCCTGGCCTGCCTAAAATCCTGTTAAGTCAGTTTGGCAAAGAATTACCTACCTCTTAGTAATTCCATCCATGGACACTGCCCCCACCTTTCTCCTTGGCTATAAATCCCCACTTTTCCTTATTGTATTCATAGTTGAGTCTGATCTCTCTCTCCTACTACAAAACCCCATCATTGTAGCCACCTTAAATAAAGTCTTTCTTGCCATCTTTAACGATTGCCATGATAAATTTTTTCTTTAACAGGAACTGTCTGAAGAGTTATATACATCAGGCAATAGCTGTACATGACTACTTTATAGCTGTTTCTGCAAGAAAAATTTGTTCCTTCTCCTGGCCACCTCTTATTCTGCCAATGCCTCATAAAATACAGACATGAAACATAAATATCCCCAACCATTAGACAGTGATTCAGCAGAATATGGAAGATAATTAAACTGCACTTTGCCATCTCTGCCTTGACTCCAACGATTGTTCACATGTAGAGAAGCACTTATGCCTAGCACCACAAGCCACTTTCCCTTCCTAAATCCCTCATGGACTACCAATGGCAATGAAAATGTACAGTGCAAAAGACATTTTCAAAACAGATGAATTTCATATTAGGTATTGGTGTGCCTGTAAGTGGTATGAAAATGAAATTATCCAGAAAGAAATTTGTACCTTTAGAGAACTCCAGAATGTATAATAAATTCTATGCATTGGCAAACTTCAATGCAAGGTTTTTGGAAAGAATATATTTAGGAACATCAAAACTACTGGGTTGCTTGGCTTAGAATTCTTGAGGGCTGCTTTAATGATGACCCAAGCACTCCCCATTCCTGAAGACAATTTAACATACAACTCAACTCTACGTGTGAAAAGCTTTCCCTCTCCTCCTCCAGCCAAACTCTTGTGAAGGAATATGGAAATAGCCCAGCACGTCTCCTTAGGGGCAAAAGGAAAACATTTGTAAATGTTTTTTCCACCACCCAAGTCATCTGAGACTCTCACTGGGGCTGCTTATAAGGAAAAAAACAAGAGAACAATTATTCTGTCCAAGGCTAAGACAGGAACACATCAAAATGGGTGCCTTCTCTCTAATTCACTCCTGGAAATATTAACTTTATGAAATACGCTGTCAGATATTTATTCCACTAATAAAATATAGATGAGGCTGTGTTGTCATAAAGCACTCCACCATCCTCCTTCCTTAATACACATATGCATACATACTCATGTGTGTGCACACACACATACACACAGACAGATTAAACGTGACAGATGTATTGGTTAGTTTTCCCCAAAACTGTGATGTGATATGGGGATCAGGAAGATGGTGTGGCTATTTCTTATTGAATATTAAGATATAAAAAGAAGCTGTGGCATGTCCTTGGACAAGAAAATAAAGAATCTTTCTTTATTTTTTAAATATTTAGAGTGTGTCCAGTGTGTAATTGACAATGTGAGGTTACAAAGGCACAGCACTTCCCTTTCAGGAGCTTGTTACTTTAATTGGGATAGAGAGACATGGAAGGAAATTCTGTTAAACATCCAGCTAATTGGAACGCAAAAGCCAACATCTCAAGGCCATAAGAAAGCTGCAGAACATGAAGAGGTTTGTCAGATGCTCTGTTCCTCCTCTTGCCATAATCAATTCTGAACCTGGCGCTAGCATCCTCCTTCTGGCCACCTTCCTTGACCACCAGGTAGACTCTCCTTCTTTCCAAGGGCGGCTTTACCAGTAGAGCAAACCTTTTCACCTTCCTGCTCCATCTCTGGGTAAATGAGGACCAATATTTTGAGTTGTTTCTTTGTACTCAGATGAAGCTATGTACCTGGCCAGAGAGGCAAGAATTTTCTATGTATCAGTCTCCTTGCATGAGGATCAAACAATTTAGGGAGTATTGCTCTAGACAATTAAGTCCCAGTTTGGCAATTCTAAAATGGTGAGAAAGAGATGGGGTTCAGCAACAGGGACTTGAATTTCTCTGGGACTTTATTTTTGGTCCATCAAGACCCTGTATAAGAAATTTCCTCTACCTGCTTTGGATAAAGTCAACTCAAAGTGTATCTGCTCCAGAAAGGCTTGGCTTACCCTCACAGAGAGAATTAACAGTCCTTCTGAGATCCCATCATAACCATTATGGGATTACATCATAACATATTGTTACATGCATTGCCTTATATAATTTGTTATCCACTAAATTATAATTCCCTCAAAAGTAGGGATTTGTGTCCTATTAGGATCAGCACAATAATAAAAACAATGATAGGCTTATTTTTATTGAGTTCTTACTATGTATCTTCATGGTGAATTACATGTATTATGGTATAGTATACCTTCTAAAGACGGTTGCAATATTGTCAGCCATCCTATACCCGCTTTTGCAGTGTGCTGTAGCCACTATCCCATCTAATTAACCTAATCTAATTAACCTCATATTCAATCTGAACTGGTCTTGGTGACTCACTTGTAACCAACCTATTGAAGCGGAATGGATGCGGCATCTCTTCTGGGGCTGGCACTGAAGAAGACTTACAACTTCAGTCTTGGTCTCTTTGAATACTCTCTATTGAGACACCGCCTCTTGAAATCTAACTCCCATTCAGTGGGAAGCCCAAGCCACATGGAAATTCCAAATGCAAACACTTTAGTAGACAGTTGCATATGAGCCCCTTACCCCTTTGAGTGATCCAAGAGTAGGTGCCAGTCTTGAGAGCAAAGACACTTTCAGATTTTTCCAGCCTCAGGCATTTGAATCTCCCTGAGACATTGCACACTGTGCTTTATCTGAATTCCTAACCCACATTTCCAGAAAGCATAATGAATGATATTCATTTCATGTTACTAGGTTTAGAATGGGTTTGTTACGAAGTAATAGATGATGAAACCCTTTACTGTGCTATGAAGGCAGGCACTATTACCATCCCTAATACAGACACAAATAAATTGAGACTCTAAAAGGTTGGTGAAAATAATGATGACCAAAAAACATTGATTGAGCCCTTCTATGTGTCAGGAACTTTCTGTAGATCTCATTTAACCCACATAAAGCTCTATGAGGTAAGTGATTTTTTTTAAGATCATACTTTAAATATGAAGGAATTGACGCTGAAAGAGATTAAGTAACTGCCCCAAGGATACACAGTGGGCCATGAGAAGATCAGGATTTGAACCCAAAGAGTCCTTTCCGGAGACTGAGGGCTTTAACCATTATACCAAAAATATATGCACCAATTAATTAGACAAATAAAATAGTTGATGAGTAATACAGCACGAGCAACAGCATATGTCTGACTTCATTAGCAGTATGTGATATGGTGATTGACACGTAAGAGAAAGGTGTTAATAAATCTGGACCTGGACATTGTAAACAGACAGAGAAACAAGAAGCTGATGACTGAAACTGTGACATTAGATAACAGATCTAATACAAAAATGGTATTCTTGAGGAAGAAAAAAAATGAACAACAGAAACAAAATAACATAAAAGAGCAAAGGGCATGACTGTGAATACAAAAAGAAAGTCAAAAACAGAATCACCATTCTTTTTTAACTGAAAAGTAGAACTATCTCCTAGGCACAATTGAATTGATAAAAAGCAAAATTTTGCATATAAGATTAAATTTTAAAATCTCACTTGCATCCAGGAATTAACATAGGTTACTGTAAAGGGACGATGATAACAACAAAAGCCACAGAATCCTCAGACTGTTTCACTACAACAGCAAATTGCAGAAAACAATAGAGTTAGAAATACTGTACTTTGAGGAGAAAATATTTTAACTGACAATGCAATACATAGCCAAGCTGTTATTCATGTATAAGAATGACCTAAATATATTTTCAAATATATAATGATTCAGAAACATACAACCTATTTGAAGATGAGTCAGGAGTCAAAATAAAGAAATCAAGCCAATGCAAAGCCAGTTAAGCAAAAATTTACCTAAACAGTTTTCCAAAATCAGCTTTATAAAACTGATCAGTAGCAATCATACTTTCAAAAGCACAAATGTAAAAGATACTATTTAATATACAAACAGTAATTTAATGATAATAACTTGGAGTCAAAATACTAGATTGTAATAACAAATGGAGTGGAACACTGGCATATCACATAGTAGTAAAGAAAAAAGACCCTACAATCAAATAATATGGGTTCAAGTTGCGGCTCCACCATTAAAATTTACTTAATTCCTCTGAGTCTCGGTTCCCCAATTTATAAAAGGGTGGATAAAGCCATCACTTGTGGCAAAATATTGGAAGAAGAATTCAATTAGATAATTTACATAAATGTCTTAGAATATTGTAAGTACTAAATTAAGACCAGCTATTGTAGTTGGGTTTTAAAGTTCTATTAAAACTCATATTTGAAAAGGATCTTGAGAGTTTATTAATGAATACTTCTTGGTTTCCTCCAGATTTGCTCTAACTCCATTGGGAAGTTACATTTGAGAAGCATTTGTGATTCTCAAGTTCTTTAAGCATAAACTACATATTTTTTCCATCTAGATTTCCTCTAAAGCTGCTATGAAAACTTATATTTGAAATGTAGCTGACTTTTTATTCATGGGTACTCTTTGAATGCATTTAGATTTGCTCTAACTCTGTGAAAGTGACATTGAGGAGTAGGTCCGTATATTTTATTTATGGATGTAGCTTGACTACCCTAAGATTTTCTGTAGCTCCCTATGAAAACATATTTAGGAAGTATCTCATAGATACTGCTGTGCTCGTCTGGATGTACTCTAACTCTCATTGGAAGTTACATTTGAGAATCACATGTGAGTTTGCCTTACATTAACTGTTTTTTTAAATCTAGATTTTTAACTCTCTGCAAAAAAAAAAAAAAAAAAAAAAAACACACACACACACATTAGAGAAGTATCTGAGTTTTATTTCTGGGTATAGCTTGACTCTATCTAGATTTGCAGAGTCAGAGAAATTGAAATCCAAACCTGGAATTTCTGGTCCTTAGGAAGTTATGTTTGTCAAAGTAGAAAAGTAGAATATATTTTATTTAGTAGTTTATTTGCTTGATATATAACTTCTAAATCTTTAGATTTATAATAGGTGAGGTTCCATTTGTATTCTTGCCCTGGACTCCACAAATATTAGGGTATGGCAAAGAAGCTGGATGAAAGGAAGAGAAGAGAGGTAGAGGAAAGTGGAGGGACTCGAATGTCCTTATCTTAGAGAGTCTCAGTTATTAATGGGGGAAACACGGATGGATTTTTGTATTTAAACCATTTGTACTAATAAAAATAATGGGCACTGGAATGGATCTCACTAATATTAGTAGGCTTGGAGGAGGAAGTTTGAGTAATTGGATATGGTTCAAATGAGCAAAATTCTTATTTATAACAGCAGAAAGTTAATTAATATTGTTAAATTGATTAAATAAAGATATAACAGTATGATGCACATTATTTAGAAAAATAAAAGAAAGTTTAGAAGATCTAAAAATAAACACTTAAAAGTTGTCTTTTATGAGTGGTGTCAGGGGCAGAGGGAAGTGAAATAGGGACCTGTTGTTTTTCATTATAACACAGTATATTTGATTTTTTAAAATCATGTGCATGTATCATTACCCAACACTATCCACCAAAATAGTCTTTCAGGTTGATTTAAGTATTAAAACTAAAGTATTAAATGCTAGAAGAATATGTTGAATATTGATCTTATCTCAGAATGGGAAAGACTCTCTAAATGTGAAATCAAAAATCACAAGGGAAGAAATAAAGATGGAATTTGACCAATAAACTGAAAATCTACATAATAAAAATGCAAACAATACATCAAGAAACAATGATGACACAAAGTATTATTAACATAGAAAGATTATAAAATTCAGTGAAATGCTAGAATCTTAGTATATAAGTGAGTAAAGAACATGAACAATGAAATTCACAAAAAGAAAAAGCACTGTAAACAAAAAAGTAGAAGTGAAAACTGCAACATACCCTTTCTCATATCAAGTTGTCTGAGATTTTAGACAAAAAGTTAAGATCAGGAATTTAAATTAATATGACTTTTTTTACAATGCAAATTGTCGTCGTATATTATGAGCTTTAAAAATGTTCACCTCCTAAATCAGTAACACTGTTTTTAGAAATTTTTCATAAGAAAGATCATCATTGAACACATATTTATATGTAAGTGTGTTATTTACCATATAATTTATAATAGTGAAAGAGTATCAACTTAAAAGTTAAATAGTAGTGGAATAAGTAATGAATTCTATGATAGAATATTATATGAAATTACAAGATAATTAAATGGCCCTTAAACATCATATTTTCAATAAAAGATGAATTATTTAAAAAGTAAGGCATAAAAATAGCATATAGAATATGGTATCAACAAAACACACAAAGCCAATACATTTTACAGGAGATTATGATTACAGGAGATTTTTATATTCTTTTCATTTTAGTCTACATTTTCCAAAACAGGCATATATTGATTTTATGATCAGAACCAAAAAGCACTTAACAAAAATAGGACAGAAACATATTTGGGGATGAACTATCTACTACTTACCAAACAGTTAACTAAAGCATAAGTATGTTCAAAATTTTACAGTAAAATATGTATAATAAACACAAAAGAAGATACTATGAATCTAGTGTAAACTATTTACTTTCCCTAAAATATTAGCAAAGCCCTTAGGTAAGGAGATCCCAGGTAGCATCTGAATTTGGGTCTTTTCCCAAGTCTGCCTCCTATGGTAGATCATTTCTCGTTCTGATTATAATCCACCCTGGTGCATGAGGAATCATAAAAAACTGGTCACTTCTTTGAACCAGAGCTGTAGACCCAGTTAAGAAAACTTCAGATTGCCATTGTGCAAACCTACAATTCTCAAAATAAATACCCTACATTCTTCAACCACAAATATATATGGGAAGAAAAGCATCTTTTAATGGAAGAAGAATTCTCCCAGGGACAGAAGTGTATTACTTAAGAATACAATTTGGTGGACATATTCGATTATGAAAATGAGTCACCGGTCATTTATTCATTTATTTTCTATGCTGGAGATTGAGCAAGTTCTTGGTTATAAAGCAGCAAACCAAAACAATGCAAGCCCTGCTTTAAAGAAGAGTCTACTTTAAGAGATAAACGTTAAGAAACAAACTATAATTGCCTATTTTGGGGAATTACGTGAAATCCCTGGATGGCTTCATTTGAATATGGTTCAAGGCAGAGAGATCAGACTGATTACTGTTCTCTGGAATGAACATATCTCTTTGGAGTCAAAGGCAACCAAACTATGGACACAGAGACAGAGGTCTTAGGAGGTCAGGCATGGTACTTAAGGCCACCCGCATGGTGGGAGACGGGGCCCAGGGGGAAGAGACAACCCCTGAAAGTTTCTCAGGGATGGAAATGTCTAGGACTTTTAAGAAACAAGGAGGTTGGGGCCTCCCTGTTGGCGCAGTGGTTGAGAATCTGCCTGCTAATGGAGGGGACATGGGTTCGAGCCCTGGTCTGGGAAGATCCCACATGCCACGGAGCAACTAGGCCTGTGAGCCACAACTACTGAGCCTGCGCGTCTGGAGCCTGTGCTCCGCAACAAGAGAGGCCACGATAGTGAGAGGCCCGCGCACCGCGATGAAGAGTGGCCCCCGCTCGCCGCAACTAGAGAAAGCCCTCGCACACAAACGAAGACCCAACACAGCCAAAAATAAATAAATAAATAAAATTAATTAATAAAAAAAAAGAAACAAGGAGGTTTACCCTTCAAGTCTATAAGTTGTTTAGTGTACTTTTCTCAGATGTAACCCTTCACACACAGCCTTCAGGTGGCAGCACTTTGGAGAATAAAGGGATCAGAATAACATCCAATGAAGCAAGATCACATGAAAAGAGAACAGAAGCTTGGAACTCAGGGTCATTTGTGAGAGGGAAAGTTGAGCAGCCCTGAATACTCAGCCTAGAGAAGTTGGAAGAGGCACAGAAATGGTTGTATGTGGCCGGGGTGGGGGGTGAATTTGACCAGTCAGTAGGAGACACAAATAGACTGAGGCATCCATGAAATGTAGCATGTTTATACAAAGCTAGAGACACCTGCCCTTTTTACTTTCAGCCAGGGACCTCCTCCATGTCTCCCTTGGCATGGTCTTAGACTACTACTCACTCTTGGCATCTATAAAGTCTGCATTTCAGTTCCTTCCATTATGTCATGGTAATAGGTGGGCTTATGTGGTCACTTTCCAGACTATTTTGGAGTTAGGCTGATCTTTCTGTGTTTCACTTGCTTTGCTTCTTAGAAGAGATCCTATGGTTTCATTATCTTTTACACGTGTCTACTTGTTTCTAAAATACTGTGAGATACAAGTGAACTTGCATTTTATATTAATTTTTCTCTGTATGCACCTTTCATTAACTCAATATTAACATTTTAATGCTTTTAGTTTTTCATTAAAGGTAATACATTTTGGATCTCAATATTTTTCTCATGTTATAACTCTGTGCTTCTCATTTACTCTGAATTGCTTCCCTCCTTGTTCCTTTGACTTTCTTTCTTCTAATTGTGTGTATTCAACATGAGATGGTGAAGGAGGGGGCTTTCAGACCACTTTCCAAATATCTTACAATTTTCTCTTTCTAATTTAGTCTGTTATTCCATAAGATACGCTATTTTAGTTTACTGACTTTCTACATCCTTATCTTACCAACCAACCTAATGCTTTTTCCTCGTTCAAGACAATTGATTTTCCTGTTGCACAATACTCTCCAATACTCATTAATGAATGTTCTCAATTCCTCTCAACATTGTCTAACATTCTTCCCCAGTCACCTGCTATGATTTCTCACCTTTTACTATGTTTTCTTAACCTTTTCATGTACCTTTCTAATTAAAATTTTTTATTTAAAAAAATCTCTGGGGTCCACACACACTTCCAAACAGGATGGAGTAAGAGGAACTAGATTTAGCCTTCATATTAAAACAAATTTTTTAAAAAGACAAATTATGTGAACTAACAATGTTTAGACACTGGACAACAGGCATCCTAGGGTAAAAGCTCTGAGTCTATAATTGCTCCGGATTGCAAAATGATTTAAAGACGCTAGAGGTTTAAAGCTGCAATGGGGGAAGGAAAAACCCAGGAGGAGCATGGCAGTCTCCATGAGCTTAGGAGACAGAGCTGGGAGCTCCGGCTGACCAAGGCAACTAGAGTTTGCAGGGAAGAGTGCTTCACAGAGAGGGTCCCAGAGATCTGCAGACAGACACTCAAGTCTCTAGCTAAGTATGATCAGTCCATATGTATGAAAATGATGAGACCAGAGCTAAAACCATCCAGAGGAACAGGTAGAAAAACCTCCAGTTCTCACACAGGACCCAGAATAATCCATGTTCTCACTAGTCAAAGTAGAAAAACCATGTAATGCATGGGGCGTTAGGTAGAATACTTAGAAGTAATGGGGCAAAATTAGCTCTAAAGACCAACCAACTTAACGAAACTTAAAGCAAATCTCTAAAGGATCAAACTGCTTCCACATAACTTAACTGCATTCCAGAACAAAGCTCAAGAATAATTTTAATGCACTTCTTATTTTAAAAGAATTATAGATTCACATGCAGTTATGAAATATAAGACAGAGCGAGAGTCTGTGTACCCTTTATCCAGTTTCCCCTGCTGGTGACATGTGGCAAAACTATAGCACAAAATGACAACAAGAATATTGACCTTGATAAAATCTACTAATCTTATTCAGATTTCCCCAGTTTTACCCATATTCATTTCTGTGTGTGTATGTATTGAGTTCTGTGCAATTTTGTCATAAGTGTAGGTTTGTGTACCCACGACAGTTTACATATAAAGTAGTTACATCTCTGCAAGGATCCCCTTGTGTCCTTTTTCATAAGCACACCAGTCTCCCTTCTGCCCTCTCCCTTCCCATCCCTAACTTCTGGCAACCACTAATTTGTTCTCCATTTCTATAATTTTGTCATTTCAATATGTTATATAAATAGAATCATACAGTATGTAACCATTGAGACTGGCTTTTCTATTCAGCATAATTTTCTGGAGATTCATCCAAGTTGTAGCATGTATCCACAGCTTGTGTGCATCTGTATGTGTGTGTGTGTGTGTGCGCATGTTTGGGTTTTTTCCTTTAACTGACAAGCCATGTTGAGTGGTGTTGGACCACGGCTTTTCCCCTCAGTTCATAGTGCTGCTGCTCTGTGTGTATTTTCTGTGTGTGTACTTGCTAATTTTTATTAATTCTAGTTTTTCATTAAATAAATTTGACTTTCTTTTCTGAAATTCAAGTTTTTCCTCACTTTGGGGGGGTACCTTTTTAAAAGTTAGTCATTTGATATGCATAATTGTTTATGGTAAAGTTTATACATATGTATTCAATATATATTTCTTTTCCCCATTAATCAGTTAGTTCATTATAACTATTTTAAATTTAGCTATTTTGTGAAGACATGAGTTCCAGAAAGGAAAGGTAACATTTGAAGACTTATCTGAAGCTATTTAAAACAGTTGAATGGAGAAAGAAGATGTGGCACATATATACAATGGAATATTACTCAGCCATAAAAAGAAACGAAATTGAGTTATTTGTAGTGAGGTGGATGGACCTAGAGAATGTCATACACAGTGAAGTAAGTCAGAAAGAGAAAAACAAATACCGTATGCTCACACATATATATGGAATCTAAAAAAAAAAAAAAATGGTTCTGATGAACCTAGGGTCAGGACAGGAATAAAGACGCACACATAGAGAATGGACTTGAGGACATGGGGAGGGGGAAGGGTAAGCTGGGACGAAGTGAGAGAGTGGCATGGACATATATACATTACCAAATGTAAAATAGGTAGCTAGTGGGAAGCAGCCACATAGCACAGGGAGATCAGCTCGGTGCTTTGTGTCCACCTAGAGGGGTGGGATAGGGAGGGTGAGAGGGAGACGCAAGATGGAGGAGATATGGGGATATATGTTTATGTATAGCTGATTAACTTCGTTATAAAGCAGAAACTAACACACCATTGTAAAGCAATTATACTCCAATAAAGATGATTTTTAAAAACCCCAAAAAACAGCTGTAAGATGGTTTCCCTCTCTTTCTCTATCTTTTTCTCCAGTTTCTTCAAACCTTTTTTTTGAAAGGTTGGGGAATGCTAATTCTTTTAAATACTAAGAAAAAAATCAGGCTCTTTTTTTTTTTCAAATATCTTGGACAAATCACATATGTTTAAAATTTGTTCTTGTGTTTATTGGCTTTGCAAAAGAAGGCATCATCTTACACAGTATTTGTAATCAAAAGCAAATCATTTGTTTTTTTTAAAAAAAGGAAGTTTGCAAGAAAAATACCTTTGGTCTTTCTCATTGTTCTTTCTTGTTGTTGAGTAGTAGTCTATGGTATGGATGTACCAATGTGTTTAAGTTCTCACTCACTGAAAGGCATCTGGGTTGTTTCCAGTTTTGAGCTATTATGAACAAAGCTGCTATGAACTTTCCTATAGAGATTTTTTGTGAGAATGTAAATTTTTATTTCCCTGGGAGAAAAGCCCAAGAGACAATTTCTGCTGAGTCATATCGTGATTGCATTTAATTTTCTAAGAAATGGACAAACTGTTTTCCAAAACCATTTCACATCCCTAGCAGCAATGTTAGAGTGAGGCAGATTCTCCTTATCCTTGCCAGCTTTTGGTATGGTTACCACTTTTATTTTAGCCATTCTATAGGTGATATCACTGTGGTTTTAGTTGGCATATCCCTTATGGCCAAATATGTTGAACCTCTTTTCATATGCTTGTTTTCTACATATATATGATTATGCAGTGAAATCCATTTTTCTGATCGTATTCATTGATTTTTTTATTGTTTAATTTGAGACTTCTTTATATATTCTAGATAATAATCTTCTGTTGGGTATGTAGTTAGCAAGTATTTTCCCTCATTCTATAGCTTGCCTTCTCATCTTAATATGAGTTTTTGCAGAGCAGAAGTTTTTAACTTTGATAAGGTCCTATTTTCAATTTTTTCTTTCAAGGATTGTGCTTCTGATGTCAAGTCTAGTAACGCCCTATCCCAAAATTCCAAAGATTTTCTCCTATATCTAACTCAGTTTCATAGTTTTGCATTTTACCTTTAAGCTTATGATCTGTTTTGAGTTAATTATTGTAAAAGATGTGAGGTTTAGGTCAAAGTTCATTTTCTTTTCCTATGAATATTCAATTATTTCAGCACCCTTTATTGAAAAAGTTATCCTTCCTTCATTGAATTGCTTTTTAATCTTTATCAAAAGTCAGTTGGGCATATTTATGTGGGCCTTTTCCTGGGTATCTGTATTTTGTTCTGTTGATCTATGTGTCTATTCCTCTGCCAATGTAATTGTCTTGATTACTGAAGCTACTACACAGGAAGCCTTAATGTCACGTTGACTAATTTCTCCACTTTATTATTCTTTTAAAAGTGTTTTAACTACCCCACACCTTTGCCTTACCACATAAATTTTAGAATTAGTTTATCAATATCTACAAAGTAGCTTGCTGTATTTTGATGGGGAACTTTGATCTATAAATCAATTTGGGAAGGAGTGACATCTTAACAATATTGAATTTTTCAGTCCATGAACATGGAATAAGTCTCCATTTATTTAGATCTTTTTAAAAAGTTTTTTAGTGTTTTGCAGTTTTCTGTACATAGGTTCTGTTCAAGTTTTTTTAGATTTATACCTCAGTGCTACAATTTTGTACTATTGTATTGAATTTTTTAAAAATTCAAATTCCAATTGCTTGTTGTTAGTAGAGAGCTTTTATCATAAATGATTGTGGGATTTTGTTAAATGATTTTCCTGAGTTAATTACTATATTCATATAATTTTTTCCTTAGGCTGCTGATGCGGAGGATTATAGTGAATGAACTTTGAATGTTGAACCAGCTTTGTATACCTAGAATAAATCCCACTTGTTTGTGGTATTTACAGTTTTTATGCACTGTTGTGTTCAGTATACTCATGTGTTGAAGATTTTTGCATTTATGTTCATGAGAGATATTCTCCTATAGTTTCATATCTCACAATATCTTAACTTCTTTTAAGATTATGGTAAGACTCATAGAATTAGTTAGGAAAGGCTCATTCTGATTATATTTTCTGGAAGAAATTGTAGAGAATTGGAAACCGTCAAGTACTGGTGCTTTTGGAGGGGAAGGCTTTTATGATTAATATAATTTATTTAATAGATTCAGGGATATTCAAGTTACCTATTTCCCCTTAAGTGAGTTTTGGTAGTTAGTGTCTTTTTAAGGAATCAGTCCATTTCATCTAAGTTATGAAATTTGTAGGCATAGAATTATTTATAGTGTCCCTTTATTATTTTTTTAATGTCTATGGGATCAGAGGTGATGACCACTTTTCATTTTTAAAACTGCCAATTTGTAACTTCTCTCTTTTTTCTTTGTTAGCCTGCCTAGAGATCTATTAATTTTCTTGATCTTTTGAGAAACAGCATTTGGTTTTGTAATTTTCTCTATTGTTTTCCTGTTTTCAAGTTCACTGATTTCCTATCTAAATTTTATTTTCTTTCTTCTGCTTGCTTTAAACTTAAATTGCTCATCTTTTCCAGTTTCCTAAGATGGAAGATTAGGTTATTGATTTTAGATTTTTCTTCGTTTCAATTATATGCTTTTAATACGATAAATTTCCTCTAAGAATTTCTTTAGCTGCATCCCACAAATTTTGATAAGTTGTATTTCATTTTCATTTCATTCAAAATATGTTTCAATTTCTCTTAAGACTTTTTCTTTTACCCATCTGTTATTTAGAAAGATACAGTTTAACTTCCAAATATTTGGGGCTTTTCCAGCTATCTTTCTGTTATTGATTTCTAGTTTAATTCCATTGTGACCTGAGTACATACTTCATATGATTTCTATTTTTAAAACATTTTAAGGTGTATTTTATGGCCTTCAATGTGGTATGTTTTGGTAAATATTCTATTCAATATGTGAGCTTAAGAAGATTATGCATTCTGCCATTGCTGGATGGATTCTATAAATAAGTAGATCAAGTTGATTTATAGTGCTTTTTAGGTCAACTATATCCTTACTGATTTTCTGCCTACTTGATATATCACTGTTGAAAGGAGTGTTGTTAGTCTCCAAATATATAGTGGATTTGTCTACTTCTCCTTCCTGTTCTATCAGTTTTTGCCTCCTCGTTTTACATTCTGTTGATAGATGCATACACATTAAGGACCGTTACATCTTCTTAGACAATTGGCCCCTTCGTTATTATGTAATGTCCCTTGTCTTTCATAATTTGCCTTTTCATGAAGTCTGCTTTATCTGAAATTAATATAGATATTCCATAGTTCCTTTGATTAGTTTTTCCATGGTATATTTTTCTCTATCCCTTACTTTTAACCTGTCTCTTCATATTTAAAGTGGGTTTCCTTTACCAGGGGTCCCCAACCCCCGGGCCACAGACCGGTACCGGTCCGGGTCCGCGGCCTGTTAGGAACCGGGCGTCACAGCAGGAGGTGAGCGGCGGCCGAGAGAGCAAAGCTTCATCTGCGGTTCCCCATCGCTCCCATTACAGCCGGCATCATCCCTCCGCCCCCAACATGGAAAAATTGTCTTCTGCGAAATCAGTCCCTGGTGCCAAAAAGGTTGGAGACCGCTGCTTTAGACAATAAATATTTGGGTCTTGTTTTTTCATCCACTCTGACATTCTCTGTTTTTTTTTTTTTTTTTTTTTTTTGGTTGTGTTGGGTCTTCGTTTCTGTGCGAGGGCTTTCTCTAGTTGTGGCAAGCGGGGGCCACTCTTCATCGCGGTGCGCGGGTCTCTCACTATCGCAGCCTCTCCTGTTGCGGAGCACAGGCTGCAGACGCGCAGGCTCAGTAATTGTGGCTCACGGGCCCAGCCGCTCCGCGGCATGTGGGATCTTCCCAGACCAGGGTTCGAACCCGTGTCCCCTGCATTAGCAGGCAGATTCTCAACCACTGCGCCACCAGGGAAGCCCATCTCTGTTTTTTAATTTGTGCACTTAGACCATTACCTTTGATATGATATCAAAATATTTGGATTAATATCAACAAATTGTATAACTGTTTTCTGTTCATAGTATTTGGTTCTTAGTTTTTTCCCCAATTTTTTCTGCCTACTCTGGTTTTAGTTGAGCATCTTATGTGATTCTATTTTGTCTCCACTCAGTGTATGAATTATACTTCTATTTTTTTTTTATTTTCACAATCACCATAGAGTTTCTGATATTTATTTTTAACTAATTTAAGTTTACCTTCAGATTATACTCTTCTGCTCCCTGTGTAGTGCAGGTAACTTAGAATATTTCCAATTTTGGCATTATGGCATTGCTAGCATTCATTAGTCATTGCTAGGGGCCGGGGGAAAGTGGGCATGAGGAGTGTTAATGGATATGGTGTATTCAAATATTTGTAATTAGATAGTGGTGATGGTTGCACAACCTTGTGAATATACTAAAAACTACTGAATTGTACATTTTAAAAGGTTACCTTTTGTAATATGTAAATTATATTTCAATAAAGCTGTTGTTAAAAAGTCTTACTGTATGATTCCATTTATGTAATATTTTGAAATGGAGAACAAAGTAATGGTTGCAAGATGTTATGGTGGGGAAAGAGCAAAGGAGCGTCAAGTGGGTGTGTTTATAAAAAGCCACAAGAAGTGTCCTTGTGATGATGGAACTGTCCAGGGTCTTGACTGTGATACCCAAAATTACACATGTGATATAATTTTATATAACTAAATAGACACACATATACACACAGACAATTGCAAGTAAAGCTGAAGAAATTTGAATAAGCTCAGTGGGTTGTGTCAATGTCAATAACCTGGTTGTTATGTTGTACTATAATTTTGCAAGTGGTTGCCATTGGGGAAACAGTTTAAAGATTACATGAAATCTCTATTATTTCTAACTGCATTTGAATTTATAATTATCTCAAAATAAAATTTTAATTACAAAAGATATAGAGCAACCAAGATATCCTTCTATAAATAAACTGTGGTATATCCAGAATATGGGATATTACTTAGCACTAGAAAGAATTGAACTACCAAGCCACAAAAAGACATGGAGGAAACTTAAAGGCATATTCCTAAGTGAAAGAAGCCAATATGAAAAACCTACATAGTGTACAATTCCAGCTATATGACATTCTGGAAAAAGGTAAGACTATGGAGGTAGTGAAAAAATCAGTGGTTGCCAGGGGCTCAGTGGGGAGAGAGAGATAAAATATGTAGAAGACAGAGGATTTTTAGAGCAGTGAAACTATACCGCATGATACTAGAAGGGTGGAAACCTGCCTTTGGACACTTGTCAAAATCCATAGAATGTACAATACCAAGAGTAAACGTTAATGTAAAATACGGACTTTGGTTGATAATGATGTGTCAATGTTGGATCATCAATTATAATAAGTGTATCACTCTGGTGCAGGACACTGATGGTAAGGGAGGCTGTTGTCTGTGTGTTGAAGGGAGGGGGGAATCTATGTGACAACTCTCTGTATTCTGTATTTTCTGTTCAATTTTTCTGTGAACCTAAAACTGCTTTAAAAAACAAAGTCTATTAATTTTTTTAAAAAGAGTATAGAGGGCAAAGTTTTCTTTCTTTCTTTTTTAAACGAGAACTATCACAACAGAAGCTAACTTACTCATCCTTAACTCAATTTACTGAATTAACCAATGCTTCTCATTCTCTCTGTAAACACATTGACTGAGCTATATTAACGCCATATATATATATGGCAGTGCAGAAAACTTGGGACTAGCAAACTATTCTTCAGCCTAAATACATATTTCTGCACATTTTAAAATTGCTTATATCACTTACATCTGTTATTATGCTATAATTAAATATCATGAAACTTATGTATCAGTATGAAGAGAGAGCTGCTGAATATAATAAAGATAAGCTGAATATTTTGTAAGAAGCCCATAACGTTAATTCAAAACCTGTCCTCAAATTGAGAACGAAGAAAAGATTGCAAAGTCCTGGAATTTTTTCATTTAAAAAAGTCTATCGAAATTCTGCACTTGGATTGTTTTGCAAAAGTTCTACTTTAAATAACTGCAAATAATTATAGATATGGTTTATGTAACAAAGGTAAGACACAACCTGGCCCCTTCACGTGTTTGAAGTTGAAATAAATGTGTTCTACTAACCAGTCCTAGTCACGCTAACTATGTACTTGATACTCTCTATACAGTCCAGATACATGGAAATTGTGCTGAATGTGGACGCACCACATCCACAGTGGGTGGATTTAGAAACCTGTCAAACTTGTATAGAGCCATTGCTGAGAGAATCTAAAAAATGCCATATAAACTTCGGGTAATTTACAATCTATAAATTATAGACCATTTTAGTGTAGGGGCCCCAAGAGAAAAGAGGGCATCAAACAGGCCTTAAAATCATCGTGGGATAGGTCCTATGGAATTTAACCCCACCCCCAGCACACAATTTAAAGAGTTAGCAGACATTTGGTGCTGACAAATATGTCCAGAAGACATTTGGACATTCATGTTTCAGAGCCATGGAAAAATGATCCATTGTTTTTTTTCAATGTGTTTTCCAGGGACTATTGGCACTTCATGCACAAGAGCAGGGTATGTTTTTAATGAGCCTGTAGAAAATAGCACTCATATCCAAACATAGGGCCAATGATATATTTGTCATGCAACTTGGCCTTGCAGTTGGAGTTGAAAGCTGCTGCTGTCAAAGGAAATGTTTAGATGACTCAGCCAAGAAGGTGGTTTATTGGTTTTGGCAGCAGACAACAGGTGAATATTTCATGGAGGAGAGAGGTTTTATACAGTCTGAGAGAGATTGTTTATACAATCTGCCCAGCCATGGCCATGGTTATTTAGATTGATGAATTGGACAATATTTCAGTTCTCATGAGCCTGATGACTTCTGTTGACGGGTTGATTTTGCCACTATTTGCTTAACATGATTGGAGTAAAGTTCTCACTTCGCCAATATACTCTCTAGCTCCCCTGAGGAGCAACATCTAGGGTCTGCGGCATCTGTATTAGACAAGCATCTCTAGTTCTGTGCCAGTTTGGCAGAAGCCTGCAGAAAACTCCTGCTGCACCTTTCTTTTTAATGAGCTGGGAAGGCTAAATGGCTGCAGAAACTCTGGCTATAAAGTGCATTTTATCACAGGAGCTTGGCTGTGTGTGTGTGAATATATTACAGCCTGGTGAATGCCCACTCTCTAGGGATGCTGGATATACTCTATATGTACAATAAGGAGGCCCTTGTCCACTCTGACCGGAGAGACAGGTGGATCTGCGTGACATGTTTACAATTACAGTATGCAAAACACACCCACACAAACACAAAAACAAATCAATGGATTTGTCTGAGAAGCCACATGGTACATTAGAAAGGTGTTTCTATACAACATGGACCATCTGAATTCTGCTATCAATATTTACTAGTGCTGTGACTTTGAATGTCTCCCCTTCTTAGGGAAACCTGTTTTCAGCCTGATAACATTAAGGGATTTGGAGAGTTGGCCTCTAAGCTATAACTGAGGTCTGACAACTGTGATAAATTCTTTAAAATTTGAAGCAAATTTCTCTTATCACAGAAAAACATAAGATCATCATAAGAAAAACAAGTGTTTAGTGGAGAAGGATCTAGTGAAATATCAGAAGACAGGGGGTATTTGTAAGTTGCAGAACAGACATAAGGCTGAGGAACAGAGTTTCCCCCTTCTTTACTGGCCATAAGCCAAGGGCACATCAGTGAAACTTGTTGAGGCTCAGTGTCTGCATCAGGGAAATTGGAGCCACACACCTGCCTTGCCTTGACATGAGGAGATAACGAAGATTATGAGTGAGGACACGCTCTGAGAAAGAGAAAATACTGAACGTGTACTTTTTTTCATATTGTTTTTAAGTTTATTGGCCTTGTCAAGAACAATTCTCCTCTTTAGTTTTTAAAATTAACTTTCTTTTCCTTTTCCTTTTATTTTTTAATTTTTTTATTTTACCCTTTTGTAATTAATTTTTATTGGAGTAAGGTTGCTTTACAATGTTGTGTTAGCCTCCACTGCACAACAAAATGAATCAGCCATACACATACAGATATGTGTCCCTTTTGAACTTCCCTCCCATTTAGGTTACCACAGTGCACTAGGTGAGTTCCCTGTGCTATACAGCGTGTTCCCATCAGTTGTCCATTTTATACATAGTATCAATAATTGAACATGTGTTCTTTGTAGCATCAAAAGAGTTTGTTCAATTCAGCCCATGGCGATTCTGCATACCAGTTCCCATCTTTACTGGGACCATCCTATAGAAAAATAGTCATTCTAATAATAATAACAGTACTTCTAACAGCTCCGTTTATTGTCTTCAAGGTGCTAAGCACCGTGCCAAGCATTTAAATGCATTATCTCATTTACTCCTCACAACTCGGCAAAGGCTGTGTCATCAACCACATTTTACATTTGAGGTACTTAAGGTTTAAGGCAGTAAAATACATGTGTAAGGTCCCACAGCTGACTAGGGTGAGAGCCTTAACTCCAGCACGGCTCTTTACAAAGAGATAAAGCTGCTCATAACCTCTGTGTTGAAAAAAATTACTCAAGAGTAAGAAAAGTTCCAGATTCTTGAATCCAACTTTTTGATAGCTTTTAATACCATTTTATAGCACATCCCATTACCTCCACGGCCTCTCTCCCAGATGCCTCTAGGCAATGACCTACCTGGGAAGGGATGTGGATAGGTGGTATGAGGCAGGATATCATTGACCTACCTTACTCTCTCATTTTTTTCCCACAACAACCTATGACATAAAATGGGTACAATTTCTAATCCTAGTTTTAGAGATGGAAAAGCTCAGGCTCAGAAAGTTTTCTTTTGATATCTCATCGCTCCTTCTTTCCTAAACAGAGTCATCTCCTGCCAATTTCTGTTGGAATAGTTTTATTTTGAGAGTTTGCAATAATACTAAGTCATCTAATGGACCCCTGCTGACTCTTTTGCCCCACTGATCTCACTGTTATCATTTCCATTGACCCTTTCAAGGGAGAAAAAGTGCATTTTTTTAAGTGAACCAGATTAGTTTAGTCATTTCCACTATTCATTTTCAGATTAGCTTAGTCATTTCTATTATTCATTTTCCATCCTACAGCTCTATACTTTTTTCTGAACTTTTGCTGTAAATTTCACCCCTGAGGACAGTTTTCTAGTTGGTCAAGATGTGAGGATGTAACTGCTTCTCTTTCTTAGACACTGGTCAGCCCCACTTCCTCTCCCTGTCTGCTGAGGGTCATCTGGCCCCGCTCCTGCTGCCCGAGTGACTCAGCCTAGACATGAATGCCTCCCCACCATGTACTCTGTACCATGAGTGAGACCATATATTCTGTTCAATATGCAACACTACTGTATACCATACACATGCATATGTAGAAGACTGAATTAACATGAAATGAACAATATTTTCAGTCATAACAATGCTTTATGTATAGGTGTATTCACATATACATGTACGCATGTATTATATCATGGCCATCACAATTTTGTATGTATCCACATAGGTCTTGCTCACAGGTAAGTCTTGAACCACTGACCTGGGTCTTGGCTGAATGCCTGTGACCACCCTGGAACACAAGAGTATGGGAGGCCTGTGAGGAGCTGCTGGGAGGCCGTCTTCTTCTTTCCTCCCAGCCTCCCTGCCTCCCTGCCTCCCTGCCTCCCTGGAGAGGCTGTCATGAGACTGTTTCCCATCTCCTCCTAAGTTCTGATGAAGTCAGAAGCCTTCAGGCTCCCCGCTCAGGATACGGCAGCAGAATATAAAGCCCCTGAGCTAGAGTTGTTTCCTCAGCAAAGGGTGTCCTATCACTCAAGCTACAGTCATTTGGCCACTTTTGTTTGGGTGTTACCCTGGGAAAGAGCCACAGGGAGCTGGCACCTTTAGCTACTCTTCCTTCTGCTGTTAGTGTAAGTAATAAGCTGTCTTTATCTGAAAATGATTCATTGTCCCTTTACCAGTTGAATCTGTCAGGCCTTAGCCTTTGCCTTATGCTTGACAACGTGTGTGTGTTGTGTGTGCATGGATGTGTGTACGTGTGTGGGCATGTGTGTGTGTGCACGTCCATGTGAGTGTGTGTTTTAAATAAAAAAGAGACAGTGTCACACCTCATCCTTCTCCATGCCCAGTCCTTGTTCATAAAACTATTCTTTTTACCTTTTCTGGTTTTAGTTTATCTCTTCATAAATTTTAAAACATGAAAATATTTCCACTCCTTGTTTTTCAATGCTAGGCTATGGTTCACAATGAATGTGATGACTCAGCTCTCTTAACACACACTTCCTACCTCTGCTCCCATGAGCCTTTTCCAAACTGCACTGTTTATTTATCAAATACTTATGTAGTCCTTACTACTGCCAGGCACTCTCTAAGTGCTTTATAAATACTAATTTTTTCCATCTTCATAACAACTTTGAGGTAGACACTATTGCTAATTATATTTTATAGATGAGAAAGGAAAGGTGCAAAGAGTTTAACTCATTTAATCAAGGTAATAAAGCAATTAGTGCCAGAGCTGGGATTTGAACTTGGCTAGATGACACCAGAATTTGGACTTGAAAACATTCATCTGCATTGCCTGTCTTTGTTGGTCTATCAGGTTGTTCATTTAAATGACATATGTGTATTTCTATTACTTGTTCTGGGTTTCCTTCATGAAAGATGAAAATATTAGTCTCTCTCTCTTTCTCTCTCATTTCTATTTTCTAACTTCTGTCAGTTTTATTTTTATGTTGTCAAGTTTTTAACAGTTTTGTAAGCATAATAATGTTTTCCATAGTTTGTTTATGGTTGAATTCCAAAGTTTAAAAGTTGAATAATGATATTTACATTGTTATTACTAAAAATATTGTTCATTTCATGGTAAAGTGTCTGCTAGAATTATCTCTCTGTATGGTCTCATGATATGATCCCTGGACAACACATTTTCATAGCAGTGAGATAAAATATACTTGGTTTTCATCAATGGCTTAAAATATGGCACATCTGACTTTGTTTCACATTTGAGCCACAGTTTTCAAGCTTTCTGTTTTTCTTGGAGTTTCTAATTGTCTTCCTTGTTTTTCCTTTGTAAGAAGAATAATATGCCTTTAACATATCTTCAAGTTCATCCAAATCCTCAATTATAATGTATATGGCATGAAATACTCTATTTTTCCTCCAGAGAGATCCTTTCTGGAGTTCTCTGATTTGCTGCTACAATCTCAAAGGCTGCTCTCTTGGTAAGCTGCAGAGCTGTCCTCCCAAGAATTTTATTTACTACATCTCTGGCTCTCCAGCCTGTTCTCAAGATCCCATTTCTCTTTTTGCTTCTTTGTTTCTGGTTACCTATTTTGTTGGAGTATATCCTCAAGCAACATTAGCCACCAACTGTTTCCTCAGTTATCTCTGTAAATGACTATTATTCAGATGTTTTCTCTGTCTCATACGTTTTGTTTCATATTATCTGCCTTTTTATCTTTTTTCCACTACGTCTTGAAATTTACTTTATCTTCCATCATCTTTTTTTTGCATTTAAAAAATATTTTTATTTTGAGATCTTTGTAGATTTACATACAGTAATAAGAAATAATACAAAGATCCTGTGCATACTTTACCCAGTTTCTCCCAATGATAATATCTTGCATAATTATAGTACAATAACACAATCAGGAAATTGACATTAATAGAATCTATCAACCATGTAAATATTTCACCAGCTTGATATGCACTCATTTGTTTATGTGTGTAAACACTAGTTCTACGCAGTTTTACTGCATGTGCTGATTTATATGACCACCACCACAGCCGAGACAAAGAACAGTTTCATTACAAGATCCTTGGTTCTATCCTTTATAGCCACAGATACCTTCTTTCCCCTCCCCACTCAGCACCTAACAACCACTAATCTGTTCTCCATCACTATAATTTTCAATATAGCATTTCAAGAAATAATACAGTACTTAAAAACGCTATTTAAAGAGGACTATACAGTATGTAACCTATGATGGCCTTTTGTTTCATTTAAGATCCATCCAAATTGTGTGGATCAAGAGTTCTTTTTTTTATTGCTTTTTATCCCGTGTTATGGATGAACCGCAGTTTGCTTAATTATTCATCCATGGAAGGACATTTGGTTACTTCCAATGTGGTCTGTTACTAACAAAGTTTCTAAGAATATTCATGAACAGATTTTTGTATGTTTCCGTTTCTTTGGGATAAATGTCTAAAAAGAAATTGCTAGGTCATGCAATAAGTGCATTTTTCACTTTTGTTATAAACATCTGTATTCTTCTCTAGAGTGACTATATCATTTTATATCCCCGCCAGCAATGTATGAGTGATCTGGTTTTTCCACATCCTTGCCAGTATTTGGTGTTGGTACTTTTTTATTTTACCCATTCTAATTGGTGTATAGTGATATCTCATTGTGATTTTAATATACATTTCCCTAGTGGTTAATGATTTAAACATCATTTCATGCTTTTATTTGCCATCTGTATATTTTTTGCAGTAAAATATTTATATCTTTTGCCCATTTTCTAATTTGATTTTTTTCATTTTTTACTGGTAAGTTTTTGAGTTCTTTATATATTTTATATACAAGTCTTTGTTGTATATGTGGTTTGACAAGACTTTCTGCCAATTTTCAACTTGTTTTTTCAACCTCTCAACAGAGTCACAGAGCAAGAGATGAGATCTAGTTTATCAATTTTTCCTTTTATGGATCATGCCTAGTCTAAGAATTCCTCACCTAGCCCTACAATCATTCACCCAAGGAAGGAAGGACATTTGGACTGTTTCCAGTTTGGGGCTACTACTAATAAAGCATTATTAAAACATTGTACATGTAAATATGTGATGCATTTTGAGTTAATTTCTGTATAAGGTATGAGGTTTAGACCAAGGTAAATTTTATTTCATTTTTTTGCTTATGGATTCTCAATTGCTCTCACACCATTCGTTCATTTATTGAAAAGACTTTTCTTCCTGCATTGAATTGACATTTTTTTAATAGATCTTTATTGGAGTATAATTGCTTCACAATACTGTTTTAGTTTCTGTTGTACAACAAAGTGAATCAGCCATATGCATACATATGTCCCCATATCCCCTCCCTCTTGAGCGCACCCCTCTATGTCATTACGAAGCACTGAGCTGATCTCCCTGTGCTATGCTGCTGCTTCCCACTAGCTATCTGTTTTACATTCAGTAGTGTATATATGTCAATGCTACTCTCACTTCGCCCCAGCTTCCCCCTCCCACCCCATGTCCTCAAGTCCATTCTCTATGTCTACATCTTTATTCCTGCCCTGCAAATAGGTTCATCAGTACCATCTTTTTTTTTTAAGATTCCATATATATGCGTTAGCATATGGTATTTGTTTTTCTCTTTCTGACTTACTTCACTCTCTATGACAGACTCTAGGTCCATCCACCTCACTACAAATAACTCAGTTTCGTTTCTTTTTATGGCTGAGTAATATTCCATTGTATATACGTGCCACATCTTCTTTATCCATTCATCTGTTGATGGACATTTAGGTTGGTTCCATGTCCTGGCTGTTGTAAATAGTGCTGCAGTGAACATTGTGGTACATGTCTCTTTTCGAATTATGGTTTTCTCAGGGTATATGCCCAGTAGTGGGATTGCTGGGTCATATGGTAGTTCTATTTTTAGTTTTTTAAGGAACCTCCCTACTGTTCTCCATAGTGGCTGTATCAATTTACAGTCCCACCTACAGTGCAAGAGGGTTCCCTTTTCTCCACATCCTCTCCAGCATTTATTGTTTGTAGATTTTTTGATGATGGCCGTTCTGACCGGTGTGAGATGATATCTCATTGTAGTTTTGATTTGCATTTCTCTAATAATTAGTGATGTTGAGCATCTTTTCATGTGCCTCTTAGCCATCTGTATGTCCTCTTTGGTGAAATGTCTATTTAGGTCTTCCACCCATTTTTTAACTGGATTGTTTGTTTTTTTGATATTGAGCTCCATGAGCTGTTTGTATATTTTGGAGATTAATCCTTTGTCTGTTGTTTCATTTGCAAATATTTTCCCCATTCTGAGTGTTGTCTTTTTGTCCTGTTTATGGTTTCCTTTGCTGTGCAAAAGCTTTTAAGTTTAATTAAGTCCCATTTGTTTATTTTTGTTTTTATCTCCGTTACTCTAGGGGTTGGGTCAAAAAAGATCTTGCTGTGGTTTATGTCAAAGAGTATTTTTCCTATGTTTTCCTCTAAGAGTTTTATAGTGTCTGGTCTTACATTTAAGTCTTTAATCCATTTTGAGTTTATTTTTGTGTATGGTGTTAGGTAGTGTTCTAATTTCATTCTTTTACATGTAGCTGTCCAGTTTTCCCAGCACCACTTACTGAAGAGGCTATCTTTTCTCCATTGCATGTTCTTGCCTCCTTGGTCGTAAATTAGGTGCCCATATGTGCATGGGTTTATCTCTGGGTATTCTATCCTGTACCGTTGATCTATATTTCTGTTTTTGTGCCAGTACTGTACTGTCTTCATTACTGTAGCTTTGTGGTATAGTTTGAAGTTGGGGAGCCTGATTCCTCCTACTCCGTTTTTCTTTCTCAAGATTGCTTTGGCCATTCTGGGTCTTCTGTGTTTCCATAGGAATTGTAAAATTTTTTGTTCTAATTCTGTGAAGAATGCCATTGGTAGTTTGATAGGGATTGCATTGAATCTGTAGATTGCTTTGGGTAGTATAGTCATTTTCACAATATTGATTCTTCCAATCAAAGAACATGGTATATTTCTCCATCTGTTTATGTCATCTTTGATTTCTTTTATTAGTGTTTTATAGTTTTCTGAGTACAAGTCTTTCGCCTCCTTAGGCAGGTTTATTCCTAGGTATTTTATTCTTTTTGTTGCAAAGGTAAATGGGAGTGTTTTCTTAATTTCTCTTTCTGATTTTTCATTGTTGGTGTATAGGAATGCTAGAGATTTCTGTGCATTAATTTTGTATCCTGCAACCTTACCAAATTCATTGATTAGTTCTAGTAGTTTTCTGTGGCATCTTTAGGATTTTCCATGTATAGTATCATGTCATCAGCAAACAGTGACAGTTTTACTTCTTCTTTTCCAATTTGTATTCCTTTTATTTCCTTTTCTTCTCTGATTGCAGTGGCTAGGACTTCCAAAACTATGTTGAATGAGAGTGGGGAGAGTGAACATCCTTGTTTTGTTCCTGATCTTAGTGGAAATGCTTTCAGTTTTTCACCGTTGACTGTGATGCTTGCTGTGGGTTTGTCATATATGGCCTTTATTATATTGAGGTAGGTTCCTTCTATGCCCATTTTCTGGAGAGTTTTTATCATAAGTGGGTGTTGAATTTTGTCAGAAGCTTTTTCTGCATCTATTGAGATGATCATATGGTTTTTATTCTTCAATTTGTTAATATGGTGTATCACACTGACTGATTTGTGTATATTGAAGAATCCTTGCATCCCTGGGATAAATCCCACTTGATCATGGTGTATGATCCTTTTAATGTGCTGTTGGATTCTGTTTGCTAGTATTTTGTTGAGGATTTTTGCATCTATACTCATCAGTGATATTGGCCTATAGTTTTCTTTTTTTGTGATATCTTTTACTGGTTTGGGTATCAGGGTGATGGTGGCTTTGTAGAATGAATTTGGGAGTGTTTCTCCCTCTGCAATTTTTGGAAGAGTTTAAGAAGAATCGGTGTTAGCTCTTCTCTAAATGTTTGATAGAATTCGCCTGTGAAGCCAGCTGGTCCTGGACTTTTGTCTGTTGGAAGATTTTTAATTACAGTTTCAATTTCATTACTTGTGATAGGTCTGTTTATATTTTCTAATTCTTCCTGGTTCAGTCTTGGAAAATTGTACCTTTCCAAGAGTTTGTCCATTTCTTCGTGGTTCTCCATTTTATTGGCATATAGTTGTTTGTAGTAGTCTCTTATAATCCTTTGTATTTCTGCAGTGTCAGTTGTAACTTCTCCTTTTTCATTTCTAATTTTATTGATTTACGTCCTCTCCCTTTTTTTCTTGATGAGTCTGGCTAAGGGTTTATCAATTTCTTTTATCTTCTCAAAGAACCAGCTTTTAGTTTTATTGATCTTTGGTACTGTTTTCTTCATTTCTATTTCATTTATTTCTGCTCTGATCTTTATGATTTCTTTCCTTCTACTGATTTTGCGTTCTCTTTGTTCTTCTTTCTCTAGTTGTTTTAAGTGTAGGGTTAGATTGTTTATTTGAGATTTTTCTTGTTTCTTGAGGTGACACTGAATTACTATAAACCTCCTTCTTAGAACTGCTTTTGCTGCATCCCATAGGTTTTGGATCATCGTGTTTTTGTTGTCATTTGTCTCTAGGTATTTTTTTATTTCCACTCTGATTTCTTCAATGATCTCTTGGTTATTTAGTAACGTATTGTTTAGCCTCCATGTGTTTGTGTTTTTTATAGTTTTTTTCCTGTAATTGATTTCCAACCTCATAGCGTTGTGGTCAGAAAAGATGCTTGATACGATTTCAATTTTCTTAAATTTTCTGAGGCTTGATTTGTGACCCAAGATGTGATCTATCCTGGAGAATGTTCCATGTGCACTTGAGAAGAAAGTGTATTCTGACACTTTTGGGTGGAATGTCCTATAAATATCAATTAAATCTATCTGGTCTATTGTGTCATTTAAAGCTTGTGTTTCCTTATTTATTTTCTGTTTGGATGATCTGTCCATTGGTGTAAGTGGGGTGTTATAGTCCCCTACTATTATTGTGTTACTGTCAATTTCTCCTTTCATGGTTGTTAGCATTTGCCTTATGTATTGAGGTGCTCCTATGTTGGGTGCATAAACATTTATAATTGTTATATATTCTTCCTCGATTGATCCCTTGATCATTACGTAGTGTCCTTCCTTGTCTCTTGTAACGTTCTTTATTTTAAAGTCTATTTTATCTGATATGAGTATTGCTACTCCAGCTTTCTTTTGATTTCCATTTACATGGAATATCTTTTTCCATCCCTTCACTTTCAGTCTGTATGTGTCCCTAGGTCTGAAGTGGGTCTCTTGTAAACAGCATATAGATGGGTCTTGGTTTTGTATCCATTCAACAAGCCTGTGTCTTTTGGTTGGGACATTTAATCCATTTACATTCAAGGTTATTATCAATATGTATGTTCCTATTACCATTTTCTTAACTGTTTTGGGTTTGTTTTTGTGGGTCTTTTTCTTCTTTTGTGTTTCCCACTTAGAGAAGTTTCTTTAGCATTTGTTGTAAAGCTGGTTTGGTGGTGCTGAATTCCCTTAGCTTTTGCTCGTCTGAAAAGCTTTTGATATCTCCATCGAATCTGAATGAGATCTTTGTTGGTTAGAGTAATCTTTGTTGTAGGTTTTTCTCTTTCATCATTTTAAGTATATCCTGCTACTCCCTTCTGACCTGCAGAGTTTCTGGTGAAAAATCGGCTGATAATCTTATGGGGATTCCCTTGTATGTTATTTGTTGTTCTTCCCTTGCTGCTTTTAATATTTTTTCTTTGAACCTAATTTTTATTAGTTTGATTAATATGTGTCTTGGTGTGTTTTTCCTAGGGTTTATCGTGTATGGGACTCTCTGTGCTTCCTGGACTTGGGTGACTATTTCCTTTCCCATGTTAGGGAAGTTTTCAACTATAATTTGTTGAAATATTTTCTCAGACTCTTTCTTTACCTCTTCCTCTTCTGGGACCCCTATAATTCGAATGTTGGTGCATTTAGTGTTGTCCCAGAAGTCTCTGAGATTGTCTTCAATTCTTTTCATTCTTTTTTCTTTATTCGGCTCCTCTGTCTTTATTTCCGCCATTTTGTCTTCCAGCTCACTTATCCGTTCTTCTGCCTCAGTTATTCTGTAATTGATTCCTTCTAGTGTATTTTTCATTTCAGTTATTGTGCTGTTAATCTCTGTTTGTTTGTTCTTTAGTTCTTCTAGATCTTTGTTAAACATTTCTTATAGTTTCTCAATCCGTGCCTCCGTTCTATTTCCAAGATTCTGGATCATCTTTACTATCATTGCTCTGAATTCTTTTTCGGTAGATTGCCTATTTCCCCTTCATTTATTTGGTCTTGTAGGTTTTTACCTTGCTCCTTCATCTGTGACATACGTTTTTGCCGTCTCATTTTTTAATTTTTTTTTATGAGTGGGATTGTGTTCTTGTCTTACTTGTTGTTTGGCCTGAGGCTTCCAAACACTGGAGTTTTTAGGCTGTTGGGTAGAGCTGGGTCTTGGTGCTGAGATGAGGACTTCCGTGAGACCTCACTCTGATGAATATTCCCTGGGGTCTGAAGTTCTCCGTTAGTCCAGTGGTTTGGACTTGGAGCTCCCACTGCAGTATCTTCACCCAACCACTGGCTGGTGAACCAAGATCCCCCAAGCCATGTGGGGTGGCAAAAAAAAAAGACAATAACAAAGTAAAAAATAAAATTAGACTAGGAAACTAACAGTTATGTTAGAAAGACTATAAAAATAAAAATATAGATGAATCAACAACCAGGAGGTACATCAGTACCAAAATAGTAAAAAAGAGGAGGAGGGAAAAGAAAAAAAAGGCGGGGAAAGGCCTTGGCTGTGAAGGGCGGGGCCTAAGCAAGGGCGAGGTTTGGGTAGTGAGTGGAGCCAATGCTTAGGACCCACAGGGCTGGAAAAGGCCCTGGGGGCTGTGGGGGGTGGGGCTTACACTCAAGGAACAGAAGGGGCCCAGGCGTGCCCCCCACCCCTGGTCTCAGAGGGCGGGGCATCTCACCTGGGAGCCCAGCAGGCTTGCTGCGCTCAAGTGGGCAGGGCAAATGCCCTCCTCTCCTCTCCTACTCCTCTGGTCCTGGAGGGACCCTCCCACCTGCCTTTCCTGATATCCCGGCCTCTCCCTTATGCCCCCAAGGACCCACACGGCCTGGAGGGGACCGTGAGGGACAGGGGACTGGCCTGGGAGCTTGCAGGCTCCTCGTGCCCGAGTGAGCAGGGCAAACGCTCTCCGCCCCCTCTCCCACTCCTCCCAGAGGGTCCCTCCTGCCTGCCTCTCCTGATCTACTGGGCCTCCTGTCTGGGCTCCACTTCTCCTCCCCCCTCAGTCCCCCCACATCCTACCAGTTAATTTGGGGGTTCCTCCCATCTCCTTGGGCGTCAGGGTTCCCCACCAGTGGCGGGCAGGTGCCCTAGTTGTGGGGAGATGCTAACTTGGCATCTTCCCACACTGCCATCTTGACTCCACCCTCCGAATTGCCTTTTCACATTGGTAAGAAATCAGATGGGCATACTTGTGTGGGTCTATTTGTGGGCTTTCTATTCTGCTCTATTCTGTTCCACTGATCTATTTCAGAGAGTGTGTCCTCAATCATGATCTTCGTTAGTCCCTCATATCAAGGTGAAGCAGGTGTCTTGGTTTCAATTGCACTGACGTAGTCACTGAGGCTCAGAAGGTTCTGGTGATGTGCCCTTGCCATTTAGCCAGTAAAGAAGGGATATTCTGTTCTCATGCTTATCCCATGCTCATTCTGCAGCCCGCAAATGCCTACTGTCCTCTGCAGTTTCACTAAATCCTCCCTTTAATAATGAGGCAACACCTTCAAATCCATTTTACAAGCCCAGCATCACCCTGATACCAAAACCAGACAAGGATACTACAAGGGAAGACAGTTCCAGGTCAATATCCCTGATGTACATAGATGCAAAAATCCTCATCAGAATACTAGCAAACTGAATTCCACGGCACGTTGAAAAGATCATACACAAGTATGATCATATGCAAGTATGGCTCAACATAACACAAATCAATAAATATGATATACCACATTAATGGAAAGAAGGATGGAAATCATACAATAATCTTAATAGATTCAGGAAAAAAATGGCAAAATTCAATATCCTTTCACGATAAAAACTCTCAACAAATTCGGTATAGAAAGAATCAGAAACAAGACAAGGATGCCCAGTGTCATACTATACGATCTCACTTGTATGTGGAATCTAA
Source organism: Balaenoptera ricei (assembly GCF_028023285.1). NCBI lineage: Eukaryota > Metazoa > Chordata > Mammalia > Artiodactyla > Balaenopteridae > Balaenoptera > Balaenoptera ricei. The sequence goes on from NC_082654.1 coordinate 46,999,273, forward strand.
AGAAGTCAAACTCCGTAGAACCAGAGTACAACGGTGGTTGCCAGGGCTGGGGCCAGTGGGGTGATGGTGGCCAGGAAGGGGAGATGTTGGTCAAAGGGTACAAACTTCCAGTTATAAGATGAATAAGTTCTGGAGATCTAATGTACAGCATGGTGATTATAGTTAATAGGGCTGTGCTGTATACTTAAAATTTATTAAGAGAACAGATCTTAAGTGTTCCCACCAACACAAAAAAGTAACCATGTGAGGTGATAGATGTGTTAATTAAGTTGAAAATGGTAATCGTTTCACAACGTGTATGTAAATCAAATCATCACACTGTATACCTTTATAAAATCACGTTGTGTAACCTAAATGCATACAAATGTATTTGTCAATCATACCTCAGTAAAGCTGAGGGGAAAATAATGAACTCATGACATCAAAACTAGAACAGAAGAAACCAACCAGGAGACAAGGATGGGATCCCACAGTTGACTTTGAATGCAAAACCACACGTGATTTCATAAGTTTGCTACATGGAGTTTGAGCGGCAGCAGCCACACATTTCTCAGCCTAATTGCTGGTTACTCATTGTTCCAAAACACAGCCAGATATTTTGACTGCATCGGAATATCAGCATCCCCATTTTAATGAATCTGATATCCAGGCTGCTGTTGTCAGTAAGCGCTTTGGAGGGGCCAAGGCACAGTGTGTTCAGCCCAAGACCTTTCCTCAAGTTCCCGTGGAGAAACTCTGGAATCTGGGGAACTGTTTCATTGAGAATGGGGTACTATGTGGACAAGTCAGCATGAACCACAGCTATTTTAGCAGTGATCAGTACTGGCTATGCAGACAGCTGGAAGGAAGAGATCCTCTGGCTGTGATTTATTTTCTGCTGTGTCTCCCTTGATATATTCTAAAACCAAAACATAAACTATTTTCACTGTAGGGAAGGACAGCAAACACATGAGAGCATTTTCTTTTTCATTGTTCAATTCCAGTGGTAGTTGGTTTAAATCATGTTTTTCCATTGATTAATGTTATTTTCTGTTTGGAAGTATTGGCCTTTGTTCTCTTGATTAAATAGAAAACATGAAATTTGAACAATTCTTAAAGTAGCTTTGAAATTATTTTGTTAATAGACACAGAATCTAAAACCAAGACACTTACTGTCAAGAAATGAAGCCTTGTGTTTTACCTGAACTAGAAATGGAAAAACTACTAGTGACTTACAGACTGTTTTAATCTAGACATTAGCCAGTGTTCTCTGGCTTTTCTACACTTTTAAGTTTCTTGAAGCAGGACATGTAAAATGAATGCTAGTCACATATTACGCATTCTAATCTTGGAATGTTTGTAAATTTGTGCAAAATGAATGCATTACATATTTATTTTTGCAATCTGAAAAGGGCTAAAATATATGAACTGTTTAATGTTAGTTTAGTTAAGAATGATGTAGGTATTACAATTCAGAAATTCCTGCAAGATTTTCTTGAATTACTTGGCAGTTCCTGATTCACACCATGGGGCCAGATGATCTCAAGCTGGGCAGGGTGGTGAACCCATCCCACTGTCATTAACAGCCAACCATGAAGTGTGGCTCCCTACGACTACCAAAATCTAGACCTGGATTACACACGCCACTTTGAAATTGCCTTTGCGTCTAATTTTACCATGAGAGATATAGTCCAGATTTTCAGTTCTGAAATAACCTTCCTTGTAGATTTACAAAGAACATTGCCATGAAACTGAGCTCTAATGAAATGTCCTCCTTAGGGGCCAGTCTTTCTTTGGGAAATGTCCACTGAAAGGATGAGTTCAGAGGAATTCAGACATCATTCCATCTCTGGATCCTGTCCAACTAGCACACAGGCCCATTTGGCACTGGTCGTACCCCAGCTTTCCCACAGACTCTGGAAGGGCTCCAGGAGCTCATTTAGGCTCTGCCTCTACATATGGATCCAAGCATCAGAAAGGAATCATGGAGGAGACCAGTCTCGGGCACCAGAGTTGCAGAAGAGACCTGGAGAATATGTAAAGGACACATGTTAGCCGTGGTGGTTTATACAGTAATCTGGGAAGCCAGACCTGAGGCAGGGACCACATTCTGGACCCCAAGGAAGGCAGAGCCAGATATTCAGCAGTGGCTCTCAGGTGCTGGTATTCAGGGACCCCCAAGCAGCCAGAGCACCCCACAAACTGAACATGATCGCCAGAGAAAATGAGAAATATAATATGTGCATCTATGTGCACATAACAGAAAAGAGACTTATAGAAAGAGGGTAGGATTTTTCTTCAAGAGCCAGTGAGATGATGGATGGAAGGCTACCTGACACCAGTCCACGGTAATGATCTTTAGCAAGTCTCTTACAACCTCCGTGCCTCAATTTCCCCATCTGTACAAAGAGGGTTCTGGAAGAAGCAGTCCCTTAGGTAACTTCTAGTCCTTTCATTTATTTGGACTTAATAACATTGGGAGAGAGTCACTTTTCCAATGGCCATTTCAATTACAAATCCTCAGCAATTCATAGATCACCATAAGTAGAAATGATATAAGCGGTACAGATGTATATCCAAAATGGATATTCACTTTCCTTTCGAAGAAGGTAAATTATAGCTCTCAAGCCTTTTCTGTCTGTGGGGCATGACCTTCTTTCGCAAAATATTAACAATCACAAAATATAGGTTAAAAGATGAGAACGCAATACAGTACAGTTCATAACTGAAAAACATACAGTTACTATCTAATCAATTTAAAAAGTTGAATGTCACAGAAAATGAACAAAAGTTTTGAACAGGGAAGTAACTAAAGAGGCAAATAGTCAATTAACAAATAAATATTTTATTTTAATAGCTGTCATGTAAATGCTAATTCATAAAATGGTATATCCTTATGTTGTCAGTGAAGTGAATCAGCCAAATACAGGTAGAACTGTAAATTAGTTCTGTTTTCAATTTTCAGAGAGAAATTAGGCAATATAAAGCAAGAACTTTAAATGTAGTAAGTCCTTTGAGTCAGAAATTCTGCTCCTCAAAATACATTCTGAAGAAATAATCAGAAGTGTCCATAAAATGTATGTAGTAATGTTCATTGAAGCATTGTTTACAATAATAAAGTTAAAAACAATTTAAATCATTAAGTTTATTTTAACACATCCAAATGTTGTCATTAAAATTTTTGATTTGAAAACACTTAATAATATTGAAAATGCTACAATGTAAAATGAAAACAGAAGGATATATAGCATGATTCCAATTCTGTGATTACAGTTGGCCCTCTGTATCCATGAGGGATAGGTTCCAGGACCCCTGAGGATACCAAAATCCACAGATGCTCAAGTCCCTTATGGTATAAAATGGCATAGTACAGTCAGCCCTCCTTATTCACGGGTTTCGGGGTAGGGAGGGCCAACTATATAAAAATAGAGTAATGTGTAGTTTCATTTTGTTTTACTTTACTCTGTTTTCCAAATATGCATTACTTTTATCATCATAAAAATAAATATTATTTAAAAATAAATCAACATTGAAAAATTCTTTGGTAATATCTACTCCATCTTAACAAGCCCTATTCTATGATTGAGCAGTTCCACTCCTAGGCATATACAACAATGCATACATATGTTCACCAAATTTTATATCTTAGACAACATTCATAGCAGCACTATTTATAATACCACAGAGCTGGAAACTGTCCAAATGGTCATTAGCAATAGAACAAGCTGATAAATAGTGGTATATTCCCACAATAGAGTACCATAACCAATAAGAATGAATGATACACAACTACACACAATGATGCAGATGAACCTCACAAATATCATGTGCAATGAAATGAAAGAAACCAGACATAAAAAACATATACTTTATGATTCCATTTATATAAAGTACAAAAAATGGCCAAAATAACTAAGCTGTTGGTTACTCAAGGGAGGTGTTCAGGGAAAGAGAGTGAAATGGTTTCTGGGGTGCTGCCATGTTCAGTATCTCCATCTGAGGGTATGCAGTCCCTGAAAATCCATCCAGACATACATCTCTGTGCCCTTGTGTGTGTATCTATTATACTTCAATAAAAGGTTTAAATATAGATTAATGAAATATTCAACTAATAGGATAGAGGAAGTGGGAAAGATGGGAGGGAGAAGAAAGGAGCAAGATAAGCGCAAACCTGGGTGCCCAAGATAAGAATACCTTTTCCAAGTGAAGGAGAGAGAGGTTAGGGAAAGGACGTGGGAAGGAGGAGGAGGAGCTGACCCAGCGTGGTCCTGCAGTTTGCACAAGAGCCTCGGTGAATGGCCGTGACCTCTCAGCCACACTCCTCCTAAACTCACACCACTTCATTGACACTCGTTTTACCCTAGCCATTCCCTTGATCTGGAAGACTTGTTTTCTTAAATCTGTCCTTGGCTCACTCCATTCAACTTACTCAAGGTGTTCAAGTATCATCTTCTCCAAAGGTCCACTCGCTGACCACTTATTTAAAGTAAATAACATCCCTCCAACCACACACTCATCCCCTAGTCCCTACTCCTACGTTATTTGACCTCATAAGACTTATTGCTATGTGTAATTAAATTGTATACACACACACACAGTAAAGGAGATATATAGATAGATGTTGATATATAGGTTTAGGTATAGATACAGATATTTGTTTGCACCACACTAAAATGTAAGCTTTTCAGGGGCAGGCACTTTACCTTATCCCATTTTTCTCTCCCTAATGCCTTAAATAGTTTCCAAAATATCAAAGTGCTCAGTAAATACATGTTGAAGGGACATTTTTCCCTTTGGCCACACAATGCGGCCACACTTTCGTAGGTGCCAATGTCATGTAAATGGAAATACCCTTTCCTGGTGACTGCTCTCTGTGCTTTGCTCTCCGTGGGAGCCCAACAGGATTCTGAGCATAGGGTGAGGCCACAGTTGCAGCTTCCCAGGATAATTGGAAACAGACAGAGCAACTGCACACACTGAAGTTAAGAAAGTGGTTGTTTGGAGAATGGTGGAGCCCCAAGTGCTTTTGTATTTTTGTTGAGCAATCTGAGCTGCTGGGCACATTTCATGCAAAGGGTCAGCATCATACTTTTCAAGAACTCCACTTGAGAAATAGTAGATGAACAGAGGTCAAGATAATTTGAGTCCATATGGACCTCTCTAGTACAGGGGATTGGTGTAAAATGTGTTCTCATGGGCTGTGTGTAGTCAAGATTCAAAAATTCCCAGAGTGTTTGGTTCACATGTGATTTCCTTATTTCCGTATTGAATTACAATAGCTCGAAGGCAGGAATCTGAGGTTCTCATTATGGCTAGGGGAGCTCAACTGGCCTGTCCCAGTTCTGGGAGATAATGTTAAAATTTACCTATATGTTGACTTGTGACTCAAGTAACTACCTCATTTGACGTTTATCACAATTCATTGAGTTGGACAGGGCAGACTTTCTAAGTGTTCCCTTATGCCGATGTGGGAGCTGAAGTTCAGAAGCGGTGGCTCATTTGCCTAACAGTGTCATCCCTGTTAGGACAGTTGCTCCATGTGGCCAGATACGCTTATTAGGTCATCACATGTTGAGATCAGAGGACTAGTAGATGGTGCAATTGGACCTCAAATCTTTCCATTTTAAGAAAACAATAAAATCCTTAATATTTAGCATGTTTTTCCTTTTCTTATCTATTCTTTCCTTCCATTGCATAATCTGGTCCCTAGACTTTGTGTATTTATATTTTGAGAGTTCCTACAGTTCCCTGAGACTGGATCATTTTAAAACAAGACAAAACAGGACTGAAAAGAGCAGACAGAGAAACTCGCTTTTCAGTAAAATCTCAGCCTTATTCTTAGTAAGTATATCTGGTTGCCATTTATTTTCAGGGCTTTGCCAAATAGCTATATGGCTAATAGCCCTGAGCTAGCTTCCCAAAGCACTTAAAAATTTCATTAGGTGCCATGAACTTGGGGAGTGTTTGACTTCATAATGTGCGCCTGGGTTCCTCAACTGTGTCTATAGAGACTCTTTTTTTTTTTTTTTTTTTTTTTTTTTGCCTTAAAATTTTTATTTTCATTTTTAAAAATAAATGAAATCTACTCTAGATTTCATATAGAGACTCTTTTAACATTTTCATAATCAATTTACTTAAAAGGTCAATTCTTTCCTTTTGTCTTGTTTGACTAACAAATGTTCGAACTGTGCAAACAGGCAGAGTATTCTCTATATGTTCCTGTTAAAAAGGCACCATAAACCCCTTTTAGTTCATCCTGTGCCTTGTGTTATTCTTTGACTGCTCCAGGCCTGCCCAGCTCTAGGCTGATCCGATCTGTGGCTGATCCAATCTGTAGCTCATCTGTGGGCCCATCAAGCTCTGAGATTACAAAAACCCCAGGGAGTTGGTAGGCTCCTTTTTTTCCCCCCGCGCAGCATGTGCGATCTTAGTTCACTGACCAGGGATTGAACCCGTGCCCCCTGCAGTGGAAGCGTGGAGTCCCAACCACTTGACCGCCAGGGAATTCCCGGTAGGCTCCTTGACATTGGCAGGAAGACACTGAATTTGATCTGCTGTCCTGAGCCCTATATCTGCTGCCTTTAAAAGCCTCTGCTTCTATGTTGTGCAGACCTCACCTAAGGCCTGTTGGCCCAGCTCTTATGCTTTGGTTTCCAGATTAGAGTCAGATTGCCCCAGTGATATTAGAACTCTCTCAAGGTGCCTTTCCAATGCTGGCCTTCTCTATATCCTGGGCTCAGTTCCCTCCACTGTGGGTCAGGTTATGAAAATATAACTGTACCGCGAGCCCATGGCCTATGTCCAGAGATTCTGCTGCTGCAGTTTTCACACTCATTATTTAGAGCTCCTGAGACACCAACACCACTCTGGACCATCATGACCTCTTCAAAATTGTGATATGAGCTATTGGATATTTCCCTTATGGGTAGGAGACAGACCCACAGCCAGAAATGTCCTCTTAACTCCAGATATATTTACTCCAGCTTGCTCCTCAAGCCAAGCAGGCCTCGTGGGCGAACCTATATCTGTCATAGCAACTGCATCCTCCCCCATTCTTCTGCTGCCTGTGGAAACCCTATCTGTCATAAAGCCCCATGCCAAACTCACCTCTTTCAGGATGCTGCTGGATTCTCTGGCTGCTCTGACACTTTATAATCTTTGAGTGGCAACTTTTTTTTTTTTTAATTTTAATTTTTGGCTGCATTGGGTCTTTGTTGCTGTGTGTGGGCTTTCTCTAGTTGCAGGGAGTCGGGGCTACTCTTCATTGCTGTGCGTGAGCTTCTCATTGCAGTGGCTTCTCTTGTTGCGGAGCACAGGCTCTAGGTGCACGGGCTTCAGTAGCTGTGGCACGTGGGCTCAGTAGTTGTGGCACACAAGCTTAGCTGCTCCGCGGGATGTGGGATCTTCCTGGACCAGGGATCGAACCTGTGTCCCCTGCATTGGCAGGCCAATTCTTAACCACTGTGCCACCAGGGAAGTCCCTGAGTGGCAACTTTATCCTCCTTATATAGTCACTCATTCATACCATTTGCATAATCATCTTACTTAAGAATAAGGACACTTGTTTATCCAGTGATGCCCTTTGTTTGTCTTATCATGGCTATTTCTAATTAATGCACTGATACTTTGGCCTGCCTCATCTTCCAGTGAAAAGCAATTAGAGGACCCGGGGTTAGTATAGAAAAGTCCTCACCCTGATTAAAAGAGGTGGTTTGAAAGTTTCAGGGTGTCTTAGTGCGGCTACCGTAACAAATACTATAGATCATGTGTTTATACAACAGAAATTTATTTCTCAGAGTTCTGGGAGCTAAGAACTCCAAGACCAAAGTACTGACAGATCCGGAATCTGGTGAGAGCCTGCTTCCCGGTTTGCAGGTGGCCATCTTCTCATTGTGTCGTCACATGGTTGGGAGCAGAGAGAGAGATCCCATGTTTCCTCCTCTTTTTATAAGGGCATTGATCTCATTTATGAGGACTACACCCTCAGGATCTAATTGTCTCCCAAAGATCTGACTTCAACACCATCACTTTGGTGATTAGGCTTCAACATATGAATTTCGGGGGTATGGGGGTGAGGATATCCAGTCTATAGCACATGACTTCCAGGCACTTGCATGTACCTCTGGGGTGTCACTATGTCCTGGAAAACCACATGGTGGGAAGACTGCCCATCAAGCCATGTGGTCAGGGTGTCTTGGGTAACTGAGTGCAGAAAGCATTTAGCACAGGCCTTACTCTGCATTCTATGCTTCACTGGGTCCTGCGAATACAGAAACATACTCCATGTGGTCTCACAGTTACTATAGGACACATAAATGGCTCTCACTGTGATACTGTATGTGCAAAAATAGAGAAACTGGGGATATATTTGAGGCAGAGAGAGAGAAGGAGCATTTAGTCCAATCTGGAAGTCTGAGAATACTTTCTGGAAGAAGCGACACCAGAAGTGAGTTTTCCCAGGATGATTAAAAGTTAAACAGAAAGAAAAGTGAGAGAGGCACTGTGAAAAGAAACGCTTCCAACCTGTTATGGGTTGAATTGTGTTACCCAAAAAAAGATCTGTTGGAGTCCTAACCTAGTACCTCAGAATGTGAGTGTATTCGGAGATCAGATCTTTACAGAAGTAAAATGAAGTCATTAGGCTGGGCCCTAAGCAGATATGCCTAGTGTCCTTATAATAAGAAGAACTTTGGACATAGAGAGCCATAGGGAGAAAACCATGTGAACATAAAAATAGCCATCTACTAGTCAAGGAGAGGGTCCTGAAACAGATTCTCCGAAACAGCTCTCAGAAGGAAGCAACCCTGCCCGCACTTTGATTTCAGAGTTCCAGCCTCTAGAGCCGTGAGACACTATATTTCTGCTGTTTCAGCCACTCAGTTTGTGGTATCCAGCAAACTAATTCACAGTGTGAGCCATTTGGGGGTGACCATAAAAAGTCAGGTACCCAATCCTAGATCCCACCAGACTGGCTGGGTCCTGTTTGCCCATCTCATGCCCGTCAGCTTGTTCCCCAGACAGGCTCTGCTGCTCTCCAACCCCACCTTGCTTTGTCTGAGTCTGAAGAATTTGTGGACACTCACTCACCACAGTCAGCATTCAATCACTACTAATCAGAGCTCTTTCCTTATTACCATCTTTGTCATCTACTCACATAAACAGCAGCAGTACAGTGAAAAGCACTTAGCACCTTGTACGCAATATTCTGATGAAGAATATTCAACTTTTAAGCTTATGCCCTGAGGCCAGATCCTATTCTTGAGAAAGAGGAGGAATTCAGGTTGTTGGATTTCAGTATCCATGGATTTTTGGCCCACTAATCTGATCTTTTATTATCTTTAGAAAGCTGGAAATGAATAAACAAACACATGTCTGTTCCTACTTAGAGCTGGATGGTTGGTGTCTATAAAACAGCCTATCAGCAATCCTTCCTTTACTCTGAGGTACTTAGGCAGCAGTGAGGCATTTCTCCATCATTAAATCAAACTGCCTGATTCTGCCCGCTGGGTCTGCAGGCCACAACAATAGGGGCTTCTAAGGGGAACTGCTCCTTTGCCCTAATTCTATGCTGGATCTGTCTCTACTGTGCACATCCACAATCCATCAACAGGGGACACAGTCTGTTGATGAAAAGGGTAGGCTGAATGGATGCCACTCGTTTAAGTAAGTGCAATAATGGGAGTGTCCATTGTGACCCTGTGTGCTTCAACCAGCATAGCCCATCCTCAAACTGAGATGCCCGTGGTCTTTCGTGACGAGAAGATACCTCTGACGGGTGATGTGCCCTTTGTTTTCCTGACCCCCTGCACTGACTCACCCAGGCTGGCCCAGTTATTTCACGTTCCTGACCTTAACACTTCTTACCCTTCTTTTTCTGTCCTAGCCCTACTGTTTCATTTGGCGGCTGATGTAGGTCTTTCCAGTTCAGTCCCAAAACCTCAGAAAACTCTGCCTTTTCTGCTCTGCCACCTAGAATGGGACCCCAGCTCAGATGGTAGCACCAGCCCTCTTTGGCCATGCCTTTCTCTAGGTAGGGGTTGACCAATGGGCCATTCCCCCGTGTTCCTAGGGATATCCCATTACTAAGGAAATGTGATTCGACCAGTAATTCTCTCTCTTTTTTTTTTTGCAACAAATTTTATACATCTTTTAAGCAGTTGTTTTTTAATTTGCTCTTTAAAAATTACTTTTCCAATGAGACAAGTAATATAGGAACACACTTATGTGATACATCTCCACACCTGCATACAATCCTCCATTGATGATTTATCACGCATATATGTGAATTTTCAGCCATGTTGTCCATTAGGGAACCACTAGTCACATGTAGCTTTTCAAATGTAAATGATTTTAAATTAAATAAAATTTGAAATTCAGCTCCTTATTCATAATTGCCACATTTTACACACTCAAAGCCACACGTGGCTAGAGGCTGCCATATTAGACAGTACAGATGATAAGACATTTCTATCATCAGAAAGTTCTATTGGACAGCACTGATCTATAGAAATATTCATCTCTGTGCTTATGTGATGTGTGCCTGTTTTTGTTTTACATAAATTTACCACATGGCACATATTTTGTTGTAACTTTTTTGTCACTAAATAATGTGTCTTGCAGATCTTTTAATGCCACTGCATGTATATCTCCCATGTCATTTTAGCACCTGCCATTTCTATATTGATGGAGTATAGATTGTTCCATTTTGATTTTATTTTATGTTTGCAATTACAAATGATGTTACAATTAACATCCCTGCACATCCCTGTACCTGCCTGTTCATGAATCCAAGCGATTATTTTCCTAGGAGAGTTAACAAGAATTTCTAAGAAGTAGAATTTCTAAGTCAAAGCGTATGTCCATTTTTAGTTATTACAGTTACTAAAAATTGCCCTTTAAAGCAGCTATATCAATGTGCAGTACCATTAAACCTGTTACCTTGTTATCACCAATTTTATCGAACTTTGAAAATTTCACCATGCTCATGGTTTTAAATGATATCATTGCTGTTTTAAATGGAGACTTCCGGGTAAGAAATTGACTATCAGTCAATACAAATTACTGACAATTAGTATTTCCTTTACTGTGAACAGCCACTTCAAATATTTTGATGATTTTTCGATTTGTGCTTGTCTTTTATTGAATAAAGGAGGTCTTCATATATTTAGGATATTGGTCTTATATCTATTACATATGTTATTAATATTTACTTATAATTTTTTTTAATTTTTAAAGTAATGTCTATACTTTTTTAACCTTTTAAAAATGTTTTTGATTTTACAGTTTTAAATGTTGCTGTCATCATATTTGTTAGTCTTTATGAGTTTAGTATGCATTTCTTATTTTAGGTCTTTTCTACTCCTAAATCATAAACATCCTCTCTCCTAGATTATTTTTAGCTTTTAAAATTACTATTGTTGTTTAATTCTATAACCCATCTGGAACTTATTTTTATGAATGGTATGTGAAGTAGAGAACTAACCTTTTTTTACATTTATAGCTAAAAGTTCCCACACGACTGTATTAGATAGCCCATTTCTCTCCATTGATTTTAAATATTATTATTATCTTATATCAAGTACCCACATATATGTGAAAATGCCTATACTTTCTATTCTTTAATATGTCTGTCTATTCTTGCACGTTGTTTTACATTCCTTTTCTTTAAGTTAAATTAGACAATAAGGAAAATGGTTACTTATTTTCCTTTTTCAAATTGTCTTGGACATAGGAATCAGAATTAGAATTTCACATTCCATAAAAAACATCATAATATTCTAATGAGTATTGAGTTGAAATGATAGATTTCTTAAGAAGGCATTGATATATTTATAGTATTGAGTTTTTCTTTCAGTGAAATTGGTTCATCTCTTCATGTATTTAGCTTTATTTATGTGCAATTAAATTTTTATTTATAAAGAATTTTATTCATAAAGATCTGGTATTTCTTGCTAGAGCTATTCCTAACTGTTGTATAGGTTTTGTTGTTATTGGAGATTAATTAAATTTATATGATATGTTTGTTAATTGGTTACTGCAGACATATTGAAATACCACTAATGTATGCTTTTTTCTATTAGATAGTGACCATAAGTGGTCATTAGGACTGATGGCAAGTGTGGTGCCCACAGATTTTACCCATTGGTTCTAAACCATTGTATTCTAACTTGGAGCATGCTACCTTAACGTGGTCAGTGTTTTACCGTAAATACTACATTTTGAATGTGCCCCATTCTCACAATGAACTGTGTTCAGATTGATGTCTCACCTGTTTCTAAGGGTTATTTCTCTGCTTGCTGTGGAAGTGGTTTCTGCAGCATGTGGTATGTGAAAGGACCCACTTCACTGTAAGGGGGATTGCTTATCTGAAGTGATGTTGTATGGAATCCCATGTAGGTGGATCTAACACTCTAAGCCTCAGATAGTGATGATGACCAAGACCCTGAAGGCAGAAAAAACAAACCAATACCCTGGATACATGTCAGTCATGGTCAGGATGATGCTTTGCCCCTTCCAGGGTAGGGAGGCCTGATGTAGTCAACTTGCCACCATGGGACAGCAAGGTCTTCTCAATGGAGGTCACTGGTGCCACATTGCATGTTCAGTGTTAGTCTGTTACTGGCAGCTTGACATTAGCTAGATCAGCCCTGGTAAGTAGGAGCCCATGCTTTTGAGCGAGCCCATTCTTCCAGAACCTCCATCCTTGCTGTTATAGCAACTCTGCTCATGTACCCATTGTGCCAGCACTAGGGTTGCCAAAGATGTAAGCTGTCTCATCTCACCTGGTTGAGTCATTCTCACTACTTGGCTGTTTGTGCTTTTTCTATTGTGAGTGCTCTCAGTGGCCATTCACATGTGATACAAAAGTCTTCACACTTTCCTTTTCCATAGTTCCATCCACATGCATGTCCCTCACACCTTCTCATTTCCTATCTTTCAAGCTTTCTCCATCCAGGCCGTTGACCAACAAGCCAAGAAACTTGAAATGCTCATGAATTTACGTTTATCCTTGCCTAGGATGATTTCTCTTTCTGCGCATAACGTGCAACAAGGTATACTGTCCCAAACTCTGCCCATTTTTTTTTTTTTCCCAAACTCTGCCCATTTTGACATTTTCCCTCGCCATTGTCTTTCAGGGCTACTCTGAGTGGGGCTGTAATGCAGCAGCAGTTCATTTTGGGTTTCAACAAACACAGCCAAGCCTGCCCCTCTGTGAACCAGCTTTTCTTCTTTCTCTGTTAGCAAGTCATAAGTGACCACCCCTCCAAGCAGCCATGCGTGTGAGCTGAGAGAGCGGCACAGCACACACGTCGTAGATGACATGGAGGTCCGGGCCCTCTGCGCATGCTGCCAACGTGTGCTCTCTGCCTCTACTCATGACCCTACCACCAGGGATGGAGTCCTCATTGCCAGCCACCCCAGTGAAAGATCCAGCTTCCAAATCGCACTGGAGGGTCTCATTCCTACGACCACTCACAGTATCAACAGTATCAGGTCAGATTCCCAGGACACAGACTCTGAGATGAGATCCACATGCAAAATATTCATTGGGAAGGGCTCTCAGGAGATACACCTGCAATAAAGTGAAGAAAGCAGGAATGTGGGAAGGAGAGGCTGGAAGTCAGTGTAGGTGCAACTGAGGGCCTATCCTTCCTTGTGGGCACTCCAGAGCTGAGATGGCCCTTCAGAGCTCTCCCAAAGGTAGGCAAGGCAACCAGGCCTTTGAAACTCCACAGTGGCCAAGCATTAGCCCTGGTCTGCCTCTCTGGGAGGGCAAAGGCTATTCCCAGTGAGAAAATGCAACCTAGGCTCCTGGAACATCAGTGGGAAAACCAACGGGACCCAAGTAAGTTCTGTACATTAGTTAATAATATTATACCAGACAGCCCTCCACATCCGCAGGTTCCACATTAAAAATAATAATGATAATATTATTACTATACCAAAGTTAGTTTCTTAGTTTTGCTAAATGCTCTATGGTTATGTAGGATGTTAACATAGGGGAAACTGGGTAAAGAGTAAAGAAACTATACAATTTTGCAACTCTTCTGTATGTTTAAAATTATTTCAACATAAAAAATGGTGATAAAGATAAGTTGAAAGGAGAAATGAATAAATGAGAGAAAAGGGTAATGGATTTACATGCACTATTAGAGAAGATATAAAAGGAAATATCTTCTCCAAGAAACATAAGGAATGACAGGTGCCAAGGTAGTAAATAATGCAGTCATCAAAGATATTAATAAAGTAGTTTTAGTGTTTCAAGTATGCTTGAAGCCAATTTTTATTGGATTGTGAAATGAAAGGAGATTAAAGAAACATAGATTTTGTTTTGGGGGAACTGTATCTAAAGGTAAGAAGAGAAGTGATGAGTTAAATGAAATATTGTGCATAGGCTTAAATGAGTTATATAATACAGTGTAAGTGTGGGATATGATGAATAAGCTTACTGATGGATATAAAGGATACAATTTTAACATTTGCCTTTAAAATTCATTTTCAATTCAAATGTTTTTCTGGGGAATTTCCTCATGTGATGTATCTCTTATAATGGAATGGAAATCAAAAGGAAATTGGGATTTCCTCTACATAAATTTGATAAGAACATTCTATACTTAATCTGTGTTTTCTGAAAGTTCTCCAATTAAGCTACTTGGCTTCAAGCATCCTTGAAACACTAAAACTACTTTATTAATATCTTTGATGACTGCATTATTTACTATCTTGGCACCTGTCGTTCCTTATGTTTCTTGGAGAAGACATTTCCTTTTATATCTTCTCTAATAGTGCATGTAAATCCATTACCCCTTTCTCTCATTTATTCATTTCTCCTTTCAACTTATCTTTATCACCATTTTTTATGTTGAAATAATTTTAAACATACAGAAGAGTTGCAAAATTGTATAGTTTCTTTACTCTTTACCCAGTTTCCCCTATGTTAACATCCTACATAACCACAGAGCATTTAGCAAGAGTTACAATAATAGCTAACCTTTATTGAGCATTTGCTATGTCTCAGCACTGTGCTAAATACGTTAACTGCATTATCTGAGAGAAATTAAGGAGGTTGCAGAATGAAAGAGACAGGGCAGCATAAATAATCACCTCAGGACCGGCTGACTTTATAAAGAGAACAGGCATCTCTGTAGCCTCTCAAATGAGTGGGAGATTAGAATAAGAACCCCATTAGAAAGCACAAATCACATCTAGTAACAAGAGACCTTCTTAAGACCCATGTCCTCTGGAAGGCTGATTTATTTTCATTTATTAAATGCAGGTTTCCCTTCTGGAGAGGCTGTGCAGGGAGTCTGTACACGTGGGATCTGTTTTTCTCTGCACCTATTACACATAATACCTTAGGAAAACAGCCAAATTTTCTGATATGGGAGGGTATATTTAAGACGGTGTGCCTAAATTCCAAGTTAGGTGGTGCATTTGAAATTCACTCTGAGGGGCTCTGGGTGCATTTCTAAAAACCCAGTCAGCCTTCAGAGCAGCAAAAACCAGGGCACAAGGGGAAAACGGTGCACAAGGGTGAGTCTCAGAGTGAATTTTTTCAATATAGCTAATGTATCTCTTGAGCGATACTAGGTAAACCAGTGACTTGGGATATATAAGTCTGGAATTATATTCCCATCTTGCTCTGTTCCTTCAAAATAGAAAAAGCTTCCAACTCCTGGAAAGAGTAGGATAAAGAAGCAATTTTCATGCAACATATATCACATTGCTGCTGTCTAATAGGCTGAGAAAAGTGAGAAGGGGTCCTTCTTCTTTGGAGGCAGGACATTTCAAAAGAGCCACTGACCTGCCTTTTAAAGGCAAACTGAAAGACAATTGCATGCTGTGAGTTTAGGAATCCAAAAAGAAAATACATTAGAAGAAGCACGATTCCATAGCAAACAGAGGGATAGCTTTTACATAAGTATTGGCAAACAGAGCACATGGGAGACCAGCCTGAACCCGAGGAATCACATCTGGTTCCATCTCACCTGTACTAGATTTCTATGGCTGCCATAAGAAATTGCCACAAACAACACAAATTTGTCATCTTATGGTTCTGTAGGTTCGAAGTCTGACGTGGGTCTCACTGGGCTAAAATCAAGTTGTCATCAGGGCTGCATTCCTTCTGGAGGCTCTAAGGGAAGATCTATTTCCTTGCTTGGATCAATTTTCCAGGTTCCAGAGGATGCCCTTGGCTAGTGGCCCCTTCCTCCATCTTCAAAGCTTGTAATGTTTCACTTTTGACCCTTTCCCCCTGACCCTGCTCCTATCATCACTTTTTTTCTCTGACCACAGCCAGGAGGTTCTCCAGTTTTAGGATTCCTGTGATGACACCGGGCCCATCTAGGTAATCCGAATCATCTTCCCATTTCAAGATCCTGATCACATCTGTGAAGTCCGTTTTGCCATGAAGATAATATATTTACAGGTTCCAAAAATTAGGACAGGGACACCTTTGAGGGCATTATTCTGCCCACCACATCACCCAATGTGATATATCATAAGAAGTTCATGATGGGAATGAAAAGTGAGATAATTACATCTTAAAACAAATAACTATGTGCCTTGGTTTTATTTACACATGAACTAAAGATGTCCGTTGATTGGTCAGGATTCACGCAATGTATCCCTATGGCAGTATATTATCTCGATCCATCTGTCTGGGGAGGGATATACTGGGTTTCTCCTGCAAATGAACCACTCTTGGAAAGTAGGAGGTGTAAGGCTGCAGCAAGAAGATGCACTGGGTCCTGGAAAGCAAGAGTCAGGGAATGGCAGGCCTGGCTCCCTGCAGGGGCTGATGGGCAGGCAAGCTGGGGAGATGCCCAGGGCTGAGACAAAGGGCTCGGAGCCCCCGGGGAGGGGCAAAATGAGGGTGAACAGCCCTGAGAGTGAGGAGCCCCTCCCACTCACACTCCTTCTTTCCCAACCTCTGCCCGGCCTAGGTGGCTCCCAGCCCTGATAACCCCAGCTTTTTACCCCATCCTTTCTCCGGAGAGTCATCTTTCCCCAGACTCTCACGCTCTCTTCCTAGACTATTGGGAAGATAGAGAAATTTTGTTACATTCCTGAGATCTGGGCAAACATGGGCCCAATTGTAGCTTATATTTCTCTCTTGAAAAAAAACAATCCAGGTCTATTGGCCCCAAAATGCACATTTCAAACATGATTAGAACTCTTTTTTTCCAAAGTAACTCCTTTTACCGTAAATTACAGATAACTTGATATTCCATCCCTAAAGACTTAGTATGAACCTGTAAACACCTTCTGTAAGCATTTTTCTACTATGCCAAATCCATATTTCCCACTTAACAGAATTAATAATGACTCATTCATACCAACTAATACCCAGACCAAATTCATATTTCCTTATTGTCCAAAAATACTTTTGGTGGGTTTGTCTCCACTAGGTTTCAATCCACGGCTGCATGTTGTGATGCACCTTGAATAAAAGACCAGAATTTGTGCAGAATCTGGTTCACATAGCACTAGGCTTCCTGGAGCTACTCTTTGGAATTTCTCAGAGTCTGGGCTTTAATCCCTTACAACACTAAAGTTCTCAAATTTAGGACCTGAGTCTTTTTCAAAAAACAGTACAACAATGATATGGTCCTAGTGGGTTGAGCACTGACTGACAGTCAATTCTGAACATTTCCATTAACTCTTTTTCAAATCCTCCCACAGCATTGAACGTTGTGAGCGGCCACCCCACTCTCTAGCGGCAAATGTTCCGTCTGAAGTTCTTCTACACCTCACCTAAAAACTCAAGTTGTCTTTGCTTATGAGGGAAGTGGGGACATCTTGAGGAGTCTTGAGTACTTTGTGTAACTTAAGAAATACCAACCAGCATAAGATCCTGGACCAGCTCATGGCACATTAGAGAAGAAGGTAGAAGATGGGGAGGCTGATGGACTTCAGGACAAGTTTGTTCCAGGGTCCAGGGCTCTGAAGGATCTGAAGTAGCAACTTTCTCTGAGGTACTCTGATGTAAGGGTAATTTGACATGCCCATTGCAAACAGAACATGCCCACATTGTTTTTTGTTAAACTCTTTTCTACAGGCAGTTCTCCCCAAAAAAGAGGAATTCTGGGCTAACCTGAGGAGTCACTTTGCAAGAGATAAGGTTTCTGGGTGGGAACCAAGGCTGCTGAGAACATGTCAAACCTTACTGCTTGGTTGAGCAGTTTCTTAGTTATGGTGGCCAGCTGGCTACTAAGAGGAAAGCCAGGAACCCTTTTGCCCATCAGATACTACTCAACTGAGCTAGACCACAGAAAGGGTGATCCTGTATTGACATCTTCCACCAAAACTGCCTCCAAAGAATGGATTATGGTCACAGTCTGCAAACATGTCTGAGGCTGGTGTTTCTGGGCCTTTGGGTAATTCTTTCCATGCCCAGATCTGATTAATCTGACACAGTGGTAAACATGGTGGGAGGTTCGTTACAGCGAGACAGAGATCAGATCATGAGGATGGGCAAGTGAGTTCAGCATCAGGGAAGAGCCCAGAACACCCACGGATAGTGTCTTCAGAGCTCCGGGCTCCTCATAGGTGAGAGACACAGGGGAATTATGACAAGAAGGGCCACAAGTCACAAGGAGGCACCAGAGTAGGATGCAGGGAGTGTATTAGAATAAAGCAGCTGACTGGGAAGGTGAGGCCAGACCCATCTTTCCTGGTTCATCCCTGCTAAATTTCATTAGCGCCTTAGGTATGGTGCACAGAAGGAAGAGGAACCGGAACCACTAGAGGGCGAGGCAGCAGCTTGGAAGGGAAAGATCATGGGCTGGGAATCAGGAGTTGGGGCAATCTGGGTCCCTCCCACCTCTGGCCAAGGGCCTTGGGTGCAGGCCATTGACTCTCCTAAACTCTAACTTTAGAAGAATACGATTTGTCTGCCTACCCCACGGGCATGCTATAAGCATCAATCAGTTCCCCGGGGCTATGATGGCCACATTGCAAATCTAAGTCCTCACAATGGGATGCAGTTCCAAAGAGATTGGGGAACATTCCAGATTTCTGTCTTGGCCTTATTCTAGTCTGTGCCTCCACTCCAAGTGTACCCATGCAGCCACACGTACATACCATTTGTACACAACTTACCTATGTTTCCCTTCAGCATGCACTAAGTTTGACTACCTCAATGGATTTTTGTAAAAGTGAAAAATGCAAACATTTTGTCTAGTTGTGTGGTTGCAAAATCAATACGTATAAATGTAGGTGGAAAGATAAGGGAGATGTTTTACAAAGTAAGAGTGTAGTCAGAAGTAAATGCTTTGGGCATGCAAAATGAAAAGAAAAAATAGTGCCAAAAATTTATTCTAATTGAATATTTGTAGCTCGTTTCCAACTGGCAAAAGGTACTACAAATAAAGAGATGAGAGATAAAGCATGACTCTTCATTAGAATTAGATGTCACCCACAAAATCTGTTTCTTATATACTCACAAGCTATGATTAAGATCTCCCCTTTTCTTGACATTTGGAAATTAATTGTCTACACATATGAAGGCTTGAAATGCTTATCATTTGAATTAGAAAAGTTTTTCCGTTTCAGAAGTCTCCACTGCTCCTTCATGTCAGGCTTTGAACTGAAAGTTTCCTCTGAGTGCCAATTAAGACCAAAGAGACAATATTTTCAACGGCTAAATTAACAAAAATTTAAATGAAGATACCTTAAGGTAGTCCTAAACCTTGCCAGCTGTAGTATAAATTGGTATAATCTTTCTGGAAAGTAACCTGAAATATCCATCAAGATCCTTAAACTCTCTATTTCTTTTTAGTGTATTAATTCTACCTCTAGGAACCTAGAAGCTTGGACAAATACACATGAATAATACTTTACATATCCATGTGATTCAATATTCGCCAGCTTTCATTAAAATTATGAATTAGGTCTATATTTATTCAAAGAGAATGATGCCTGTGATATTTTGATGTGAGAGAAAAACAATTTTTAAAAACCTGCAAATACTGAACTCCTTATGCTATAGGTGTATGTGTGAGTTTGTGTTTGTAAGTACACCTTATTCATATGTATAAGTACAATGAAAGCAAACTGGAAACAAACAAAATTCCACAAATGTGTGTACTAAAATTGTAGATAATTCCACTTATTTGGATGGTTTCAATTATTTGAGATCTCAGAGTATTTATTACATTTATAATCAGAAATAATAAACCTACTTTCATTTTGAATGCACTCATGGTTGAAAATTTAGAAAATAAATAAGAACTACAAAAATAAAAGTCACCACTGTAGTCCCCAAATAGAGATATCATCTATGTGTATTTTCTATTTTTCATTCCAGATTTAGATGGATTCAAAATAAATGTGAACGTACATTTATTTTGTAGAGAGAGATACACAAATGGGAATATATAATACTTGAATTTGAATCTTTCTTTTAATTGATACATAATAGTTCATCAAACTGATGTGACTACCATTATTTGTGCAAAGATTCTCTTATTGTTAAATGTTTAACTTGTTTGCAAATATTTTGCTACTACGATAATACAGTGATGGAATCTTTGCACGTGGCTCCTTGCACAGTCTCTGGTTAATACTTTTGGATAAAGTAATAGAAAAAAATCGATGAGCTGAAGTGCATGTACATTTAATTTTATGTATCCATATGTATATACATTTGTTTATATAAATAATCATATATAAATAAATGATTGATGAACTGAAGTGCATGCACACTTGAATTTCATAATCACCAGTTATTTTTCAGAAGTTTACGTCAGTTTATGGCCCCATGTATAACACGCTGAGAATAACAATGATAATTATAGTAAGATCAGTTAATGTGCCAGGGACTCTTCTAAGCATTTTGCATGCTGAATCTTTTATTCTGCCAAGAGCCCTCTGAGGCATTATTAATCCCATTATACAGATGATGAGGCTGAGGCACAGAGAAGGTAAGTGACAGCCAGCAACTAGATTTCAAACCCAGGTGGATCTGCTCGTATCAATGCCCTGACCACTCTGCTCTAAGACCTGACACAGTATGGTTGCTGCCCTTTCTCCTCCTTCCGTCCTCACTGTTATTAACAATCTCTGTCGTCTTTTCGGACTTGACCAGTAAACAATATTCTATTATTTTCATTTATTTTATTATAAAATGTATTTTTATATCCCCATTGGCCACTTACACATGTCCTTTGCACATTATTTTTCTTATTAGGATCAAATAGATCTTATTTTCCTATTAAAGTAGCATCTCTGTAGATTAGAAGTAATAATACACTGTGTTTCTTGTTTGTTGTATTTTTTCTCTTGGTTTGTTCTTTGTCCTTAAACTGCATGTATGGTAGACCGCCTTTTACAGAAATTTCACTTTTTCTGTGCAGTCATATTTATCATTCTTTTCATTTGTGGTTTCTGCTCAGATAATGATCTATATATATTTTATTCTATGCACTTTTGATTCTAATATGTTTTTAGAAACAGTTATTTTAATCTACCTGAAACGTAAGTGTAAGGTGTGAGGTAAGAATCTTATTTTTCCCCAAGTGGCAAAGTAGTAATCCCAACTATCATCTTATAAATAGAAGAAATAAATTTTCTTGTAAAATGAATAATGACAAAAGCCAGAGGGATGTGAGAAGCCAACGCTGGGGAGAAATTGTAAGGAAATGATTTCTTCTTTAAAATCCAAACCCCATGCTCCTAACCGTTCAAGGAAGACACGCTCCAGAATAGGAAGTCTTGCTGATGACACCGATCAGAAATTGCCCCTCTGCATCCTGAAACTTTCTTCTCCTTTGATCCTTCATCTAATTCCCAGTGCAATCTTCAGCCACTCACCCCCCACTGCAGATGGGACATCCCTTTAATTTTTTTGATAGCAGACCCTTTCCTTTGTTGGTTTGTACCATGGATTTGAGTAGCATTTTTTGCTGAGAACTTTAATTAAAGACCAAAAGAGAAATTGTGGGCAATATAAAATAGCACACTTCTAAGAGGTGAGCCTGGCCTCTGATCTTGCTCCTTCCTATGAGAAGGCCTGGTGCCCTGGTAGGTGGCCCTCTGGCCTGGGGAACTAGCCCACATCTGCTCTCATAGCCACAGTTTAACACTTGGCCTAGTCCCTGAGGCTGCTTTCCTGTCCCCCTGCTTTGTCCCTCACTATACATATTCAAAAGACCAGGAGGTGGCTCTTGTGTATATGGCTCACCTTAGCAGAGCCTGGAGAACCAGCTGGGCTCTGCGTGGAGCAGATGCTGCACTTCCCATAGGTGGAAGCCAACCAGCAGCTGGGGCCCATGGTCGCTGCGTGGTCCTCTCCTTGGCGGCATTACATTCCACATTTATTTCCAACTTGAACTTCTCTTCATTTCCCACATTCTTTGCACATTTGTTTCATATAATTTTCCCCTTTTTGACCCATTTCAATTCAAACTTTACAGATTATTTGGTCTTATTCCATTATCTCTAGCATGTCTGGACTCTTTATCATAGTTTGTGGGTGCCCGGGAATACCTCATTAAGTGGTCTAGAATGTATAGGCATTTTTAGAACTAAGCCCCAGTGTCCTAGGAAAACAGTTTCTCTTAAAAAAGGAATAGGACAGGGCTTCCCTGGTGGCGCAGTGGTTGAGAGTTCGCCTGCCAATGCAGGGGACACGGGTTCGAGCCCTGGTCTGGGAGGATCCCACATGCCGCGGAGCAACTGGGCCCGCGAGCCACAATTACTGAGCCTGCGCGTCTGGAGACTGTGCTCCGCAACAAGAGAGGCCGCGATAGTGAGAGGTCCGCGCACCGCGATGAAGAGTGGCCCCCGCTTGCCACAACTAGAGAAAGCCCTCGCACAGAAACGAAGACCCAACACAGCCATAAATAAATTAAAAAAAAAAAAAAAGGAATAGAACAAACACAAACTCTTTTCTGTTAAATGTCTTTTTTTATACCAGGCATTTTAAATATTATTTCAAGGGAACTCCCTGGTGGTCCAGTGATTAAGACTCCAAGCTTTCACTGCCGAGGGCCTGGGTTTGATCACTGGTCAGGGAACTAAGACCCCACAAGCTGCATGATGTGGCCAATAAATAAATAAATAAATATTATTTCATTTAATGATCATACTATTTCTCTAAGGTAGGTATTATTCCCATTTTACACATGATGAATCTGAGTTCAGAGAGGTTAGGTAACTCGTCCAAGATCACTCAACTTATAATTGGTGGAGTAAGGATGCAAACCAGTTACGACTTTCTTTAAAGCCAATGTTCTTTCCACTCTGTTGCCTCCCTGAGTCTCAACTATGGGAACTTGTCTAGATTTCATTTATGATGAAGAAGGGAAAGGTCTTGAGAAACATTAGCTGTTGATGAGGTAGCATGAAGTCTCATCCCCTTTTCCTCAATGAGCAGTTTATTCTTTCAGTTTATTGGGCCATTTACGGTTGTTTCATGTCTTCAGAGATTCAGCAAGAGGTTAAAATCACCTCAATTTGAATTTTAAACACAGGACTGTGTTTAAGTCCAATCCACTTAAGGGGGATTGACAAGTAGGGAAGACTGATCCCTGCCCCAGGTATCAGTAGAAGCAGTAGAAGGGCGCCTTCCTCGAGGGGTACAGTTCAGAGTGGATTAACTCGGACATCAGAGGACCGGGCTCCAGTCCAGACCTTGCTATAAGTAACCCTTGTAAATCCCAGGCTCCCTGAGCCTCAATATCCCTCTCTGTAAAATGGAGAGGGCTTGACCATCTAGAGGATGACAAGTAGCTTTTAATTCCCATGCTCAAGGGAAGGAGTCTGTGATAATGACAGAAGTCCCCCTGATTTGGGCACAGAAGACGAGAGTGCAAGCATCTTCCATTTCCTAGATCAGGAAACCACTAAGATCCCTGTAAGTTATGACGTTTGTGGCAACATAAATCTGCCCCTTTGGCCTTGTCTAAATTCAACAGCCTCATAAATGTAAGCCCACCTGGACCATCATGAATATAGGGCATCACGGGACATGAAAACAGGGAGAGTGCTGAGCTGGTCCTCAGAGGGGAGGTGCAGGAAAATTAAAGGGAGAAATGCTTTCAGACCCCCTTCTCGCCCTGGAGCCGGGTTGGAGCAATGGTACAGTATTTGAAGCTAAGAACACACGTGTCTCAGGAATGTCAATTTTCTTCAGTGGTTAAAAAAAAAAAAAAAATGTAAAGCCTTGGGCTTTCACATTAAAACAGACAGATCTTACAGAGTAGAATAAAACATATTTACATGATTTTTTAAAAATAGGGTAAGGAAATTTAGTGCTTGCCCAACCTGCTCTGCTCTCAAGGGCCTACATGACCTGCCTCTTTTCTATTAGTTTTCCGTGGAAAACTTGGAAAGCACCAGTAGGAAGAGTACCAGGAAAGTGATGACCAAATATTCAATAGGGAAAGGCGAAACCGATGGAGCCACCAGGAGCTTGTCTCTACTGGGGAACAGCCCCACTTGGCACTAAGAGCCAAGCTGTGACCTCAGCAAGCTCTAGAGAAAAGCCCAGGCCCCCACTGGGGCCTGTGGGACAGAGCATGAACGCTGTTGAGCAGTCTCCCTGAAACACAGCCATTGTTCTGATGGGAATGGCAGGACTTTTGTCTCTCTCCTGCATAAACTCATGGCTATTCATTAGCTACAGTCCCCATCTTCCAAATGGCACCCAGGTCAATATATCCACTTTCCACATATTTACCGAGTATCTACTATGCACCAAGCATGATGTAAATTCAATAATCCATTTAATATCCTACTAGTATTTCAAATCCATGACTGCCTTGAACCTGGTCTTCCTTTGTATGCCCATCTTAGTAAATGCCACCATCATCACCCCGTGATCTAAGCCAAAGACGCAGTATCATTCTCTTTCTCCCTCCTCTAAGTCCTGTCCATTTTAGGACCAACTCAGAACCTAGCCAGAAGGAACACTTGAGTTGTCTCCTCTGTGTTTCTGGAGCTAAGATTCATTCAGTCACAGCATCTGCTTCATTCTGAAAGCAGAAACCTCTGATACTTTCCCATGGGCTTGGCAAGCAAGTCATCCTTCTCCCAATTTGCCCCAGTGCCAACAAGGCTGAGTTCCTGGGGGCAGCAGCAGTCGAGTTCAGCCCCCGTGAACATGGCCAGCGTTGCTGAGGCTGGAGGACAGGTGGGACCTCTAGGTGGAGCAGGTATGGCTGCAGGGGCCACATCAAACCAGTTCTGGGTGTGATTTTGGCAGCTATCCTGCCTAGTGCTTAGCTTCCCTCGTGCTTGATCATTGTCTAAACACTGTTCCGTGGTCTTCCTAGGGGTGCTCTGAATTATCCAGCAGCCTTTCCACAATCCCTTTTCTTGATGTAATCAGCCAGGGTCAGTTTCTGTCGCATGCAAACAAGGATTTTGCCCAAATGAGTATCAGGGTTCTAAGTATCACTTCCTGATGAAGAGAGGGAGGGGAGAGAACCACAGGTGACTCCTGGGATGTGGTCTTAGCAGTAAGGACAAAGACAAACAAGGCACAGGCCAGGACTCTGCAGCCAGAAAGGAAAACGCGAAGTCTGGACAAATGTTCACAGTGATGCCAGAGAGGAGGAATCTGACCTGAGCTGAGTCCCCAGAAGTCCTGTGGAATTAGAATGAGAAATAAGTGACCATAGCAGTGAATGGGTAGGCAGAAGCACTGGACCAAGGAGCTGAGAACAGAGGCAGGGCAGCCCAAAGCATCCTACATGCTCCTGGGTCAAAACCGTGGGATCAGAAACTAGTGGGGCTCCCATCACATCCTTAGTTCCCTTTGACTTCCGTGGTTCCTCCATGTCTGGATTCACCCTCCTTTGTTCCTGAGGTCTCCATGAGTCCCGAGCCTCTGAATTGTCCACACACAGACTCAATCTCTCCCCGACCTGGTATACTGTTAGCCCTGCTTATGTGGTCATTTCAGTAATGTCAGTCTCTCCCACGGACTCTCCCATTGGACTGCAAGAGGGAAGAAACCATGTCTATGTTGATTCACCACCATATCCCCAGGGCAAGCCAACAGTAGGCTACTTGTTATTATTGTCTAAGAGAGGGAAAGCCAATAGTTACAATAATAATTAATAATAAAATAATATAATTAGTAATAATTGATGTAGTCTTAATATTCCATCCTCACAAGTCAATGAGGTAGTCATTATTGCCCCTGTCTCACAGTTGAGAAATCTCACACAGATAAAGTGATGCCATTGGCCCACATATGAACTTGACCCAGGTCTATCCTCACTCATGTTCTACAGTCTCCTGCCAGCCCTTGCCCTCAGATGTAACACAATGAAAGGCGCCCAAGACTTGTATTAGGTACCACTCCTTTCTATCCATTTGACTTTGGTGGCAGTCATTCTCCCTCTTATATTCTAATCCATGGCCTAGGAAGTTAGGCTGAAACAGGGGGTGAGTCTGGTGGCAGGTGCTGTCCACAGGCCTCTTTTTTTTGGCCAGCATAATGTTTTAGTTGAATTTTAATGCCCTTGGGCAAGGAAGAGCTCTACAATTTTCAAGCTGCTGACCGATTCTACCCTCCATTTTAAATTGTCAGGACCCAGTTCAAGCCTTAATGTCATCTGCTTGGAGTCTGTAAGCCTTTGAACCTTGAACTTCTGGACCAATGGCCTCTACACCCTAATTACACACTACTCCATTGACATTCTTGTCCCTTTCTGCCCCCCACATTTCTTGATGAACCCAGAGTCTGCCTCACGTCCAACAGGAAGCCAGTGTTACAGGACTGCTGTCTTCTCATCTTGTCAGTATATCTAAGGGTTATTTTGAGTATTTCTAGGATAAGCACTCAAGATGTGAGACCCTTAGGAAAAACAAAAAAAGACATCTACAAAAATACCTCGTATTATTCAGAGGGATTCAAACCATATGTTTCTGCTTCTTTTACTGATTCTTTTACAAGTAAACCATTAAAATGCACTCCTCTAAGAGCTGTTTGATGTCCCAAGAGCTCCCAAACATTTTACAAGCTGTTTTTCTTAGAACCAAAGGATACGTTCAACCTACCTAAAAGATGTGGAAGGCACCCAAATCTGAAGGATTCTTTCACAGCCTTTGAATTGGATGCAATAAATTGCCTGCCTCTAACTCTCCATGATGGATGAAATTTGTAACTGTCCTTGTGAAACCATTCATTTGGTTTCTGGGAGCATTAGAAAGAATGTCCGTGGAGGGAGCCAAGACCTTAGGAAAATTGTGATGTTTGTAAAGGCGGCTTCTCTGATGCCGGATGCCTTTCTCTCAGCTGGAAGTTGCTGTAGAGCAGCAAACAACTGAAGGCCAATGTTCATAACCGGCTCATCTCCAGGATCTCCCTCTCGTATTTGCTTTCAAAGTTTTGTTTGACAAACAAGTGACGTTTCTTTTTCTGTTCTAACCAGCAGATGATAATCATCTCACCGCCCGCAGTGGATCTGAGCCCAGCAGAAAGCAAAGTCCTGTTACATCTTCATCAGCCTGTCCTATCTTGTTGAGACTCAGTTCATAACTTTCCCTTGGCTCGTGAAAAGAACCTTATTATTATCCCATCTCCACTTTCTGGGGCTTTTAACAGACATGTTTCCCTCTCAAGGTATTCATTTTTATTCTGACTAAAAAAATACAATAGTAACTTAAACATCTCACTTTGTCCAGAAGTTTAGACTTTGAAAATTCCCCATGAATTCTCTTTTTTTCATATATTTTATTGAAGTGTAATTGATACATAACATTTTATTGGTTTCAGGTGCACAACATAATGATTCGATATTTGTATTTATTGCGAAATGATCACCACAGTAAGTCTAGTTAACATCTGTCACCACACACAGTTACAAATTTTTTCTGCTGTGATAAGAACTTTTTTTTTTTTTTTTTTTTTTTATAAATTTATTTATTTATTTTTGGCTGTGTTGGGTCTTCATTTCTGTGCGAGGGCCTCCTCCAGTTCCGGCGAGCGGGGGCCACTCCTCATCGCGGTGCGCCGGCCTCTCACCGTCGCGGCCTCCCTTGTTGGGGAGCACAGACTCCAGACGCACAGGCTCAGCAGTCGTGGCTCACGGGCCCAGCTGCTCCGCGGCATGTGGGATCCTCCCAGACCTGGGCTCGAACCCGTGTCCCCTGCATTGACAGGCGGATTCTCAACCACTGCGCCACCAGGGAAGCCCGTGATAAGAACTTTTAAGACCTACTCTTTTAGTAACTTTCAGATATGCGGCACAGTATTGTTAAGTGTAGTCCCCACGCTGGACAAGACATCCCCATGACTTATTTGTTTTATAACAGGAACCCTTGAATTCTCTTACTAAGTCTTACATATTATTCTTACAATAGCTCTGGGACAACCTTCTCAGCATCCCGTCATCCAGAGAAGATAAGTGACGCTCCAGGGGAAATAAGGGCAAAGAGGAGACTCAGGTTCCTTGGTTAAAAATTACTGCACCTCTACTTTGGGGTCTTTGAGCACAAAATACTTAATGGAGCTCCACAGTGAAATGACCCTATGAATATCTGTGATTGAATCGGTAAATGAATGAGCGAATTTCTAGCACTAAGGAAGCCACGGTGGGGTGAGGGCTACCTGAGAGGTGGGCATCTAAGTAGCCTAATTTTAAGGTTAGCCCAAGGGGGGAATTAGCCTTTCCGGTGAGTTGATGAGAACCTATAAGACTAAAGGGATACAAGTAAGGCTGAGCAGGTTCATTCTACTTTAAGAAAATACAAACTAGTCAAATTAAGAGACTTCTGGGACTGGTTAATTGTGTACAGCAAAAAATAGCCTTGGGCACCTGGTTCTTTTCACAGTGGAAGAGCTGTTTAGACAAAAGCCAGCGCTTGGCCATCATTACTGGTTATCCAATACTTTGCAAAAGGCCTCGATGTTTGTAGTGCCAGGGTGATTTAATGTGAAATATCGCTTCGGTCATGTTTTGGTACAGATGACAAAGAACACGGGTGCTCTTTCTGGCTCCAGCCACACTCCCACCCTCCTCCACGTCCAGAGCACAGAAAGAGGGTGACTTAGTGAACTGGGAAGTTCCATGTCCTTGAAGATCCAGGAAAGTGTCCTTCTGAGCCCAGTGACAAACATTCACACAGAGCAGCACTGAGCCCTTTTATAAAAGTTCCACCAGCTTCAGCTTCAGCTTAATATTCATTCATCCAGTCTAATGTCTCTTGACAAAGAAGGAGAAGCATTGCAGGAGGTGAGGAGTCCTGCTTTCTGTCTGTCATCCATCAAAATCGCCCTCTTCGCCTCCAGCTACAGGCTCATACTTTCCTTGAAATTCTTATGCAAAATGTCACTTTAAAAAAAAAAAAATGGAAAGGACTTGTTGACATCCTTAACCTGGAGATCACTGCCTCAGATTATCAGAAGTTCGATACTGCCAGAGCCACCCCACATCATGGTCGGCATCTCACGGAAGGGAGTCTCAGAAGCTCTTTCTCTGTCCACGGCCTCAGCCCTGAGTTCCCAGCCTCCTTCATCTGGCACCAGGCTTTCATCCTGTTCTCTTACTCTCATACCATCCAGACTTAGCACAGTTTTCTTGTGAAGGACTTAGTTCTACCTTCTTACCTAACACCCTCCCAATACACACACACACACACACACACACACACACACACACACACACACAGAGGCTTCTCTGGATCCATCCTTTGTGTATGTCCATAAATATCCATAATGTATTATTATGGTGACGCTTGTTGCTCAGAGAAGGCTCGTGCTAGTTCCTCTGGGCATCAGATGCAAACCTTGGCCAAGGCATCTTTCTCCCAGGTGGTACTCCTGCGTGCGGGTCTCCAGGCGTTGGCTGATCCCTAAACATCCCAAGCATTGCATGTTACTCACAAACACAGGTTTCGGAACCTGAGAAGCTTGTGTCCCAGTCATGCCGGCACTGCATCGTGCCTATGAGAATTGAACAACTTCTCAGTCCTCTGCCCCAACTTTGGTTTAAATCAAAGACAACTTACTTATTCAAAGTGTTGTTGACAAAGATTAAATGAAGTTATTCTTGCCAGGACCTGACATTTCTGTCCTGCCTTTCTCCTTCTGTGCAGTCTCAGCCTCCTGTACCCTCAGTCACTGTGGCACTGCTCAGGGGCAGCCCTTTGTGGTTTCTCTTCTCGCTCTGTGGTCTTGTCCTGAGTGATGCCATCCAGGCCAACAGCATCGCTTCCCACCCACAATCAGGTGATGCACAGATGTGTACCTCCAGTCAGGCCCCTGCTCTGAGCTCTGGATGTGGATATCGCATCATCACCTTGATGTCTCTTCCTAGGTGACCCAGGAACTGTCAAATCAACATTTCCATGAAGGCAGCCTCCCCGACTCCTGCCAATCAGTGTTCTCTCTCTCCGTGTATGTCAGCACCACCCACCCACCTCTGCGAGGCACAGCCCTCCTCCCATCACCTGCTTTGCCCACTGCCTCTCCACACACAGCCATCACCAACGATTGTCACCTACCTGCAATAGCAATGGGGGTCTTGGTGCTATAAAGTAGCATCCATCTCCCTACACTTTTATCGATTTATTGATTCGCTTCATCCACTCATTCTTTTGATAAATATTTATCGAGTGCCTACTAGTACACTGTTGATTTTTTGTCACCTTGATTTTTAGTAGTTTTAAACACTTAATTGAAACATAAATTATATTTAGATAGCATCTCCTAGTCTCCAAAGGGCTTTCTCATTTCTCATAACAACACAGTGGAGTAGGAAAACAGAGATCAATAGACCCATTTTTCATATGAGCCAGCAGAATCCAACTTATTCAGGGATACCCCACAAATTCCCATCGGGGATAGGATGGAACCTAGATGGCAGGTCTCACATTCACTGTACTTTCAACTTCACTCTGCTCCCTCCACCAACTCACCAGGTGGCAAAGTTAATTGATTCTCCCTCAGAACCTTGGCCAGTGGTTCTCAAGTTTGGCAGACATCAGAATCACGGAGGTCTTTTAAAGTGCAGAGTGTTGGGCCTGCCTGCAGAATTTCTGACCCAGCAGGTCTAGGGTGAGCCTGAGAATCCACATTTCTAACAAGTTCCCAATGAGCCTGCTGGTCTAGGGACCACACCTTGAAAACCACTGATGTGGGCTAATCCTTTCACATGTGCTCTTACCCCCATTTCTTTTTACCCCCTTGGAGGAGAACCTTGACCCTACCTATGTTTTCTCCCTTGATGCCCCTTTGAGCAGAGACAGCTACCTTCCATATAAGGTATAAGGACCATCATTTGTGTCCTTGACGTTGACAAGAAGATATACAATGGTGCCCACGCAGAGGCTGCTTAGTTCTCACGCTTCTGCCAGCTGACTAAAGAGATTTGTCATGTGGGTGCTTGTCAAACTCCACTGTTAGAATCTCACTACCTCTCAGAATTGTTCAAAATATGGCAGAGGAAAGTAAAGTTTATGGAGAATTTAGAGACTCTTGTCCATCCTTTCCTCTAGATACCACCAAAGACTAATTCCTGGATTGAGCCAAACCAGCTGAGAGCTCCCACCTGGCCCCATGGTATGTCCTCCTCTGCACAAGGCCTTGAGAGACACTGGTTTAGTGACCTGCGCATTGGGCTGGGCCACCACGCACACCTGGGACCCTACAGGAAACGGCCTCTGAGAGCACACTGTGAGCTGCTGTGAGTGGCAGCCTCATCGCTGGTACCAGGAGGAAAGTCTCTCCCAATTTGTACCCAGCATCATCGTGCTTTCGCTGAACAGATGGCTTGGCTTTGCCTCATGGACACTGCAGCTCTTAGAACTAGTTGTGATTGTCTCTTCTCTTTGGCCACTAGGGGACTTGACACCAGCTCTTTGACCCTCCTTGGAGGTCTATGGGCCACCCACCTGTCTATTTCCACCTTGTTTCATTATCATACTTATTTGGAATGTGTGGGGGTTTTTTTTATATATA
Organism: Balaenoptera ricei; assembly: GCF_028023285.1. Classification (NCBI taxonomy): domain Eukaryota; kingdom Metazoa; phylum Chordata; class Mammalia; order Artiodactyla; family Balaenopteridae; genus Balaenoptera; species Balaenoptera ricei. The sequence goes on from NC_082654.1 coordinate 47,031,170, forward strand.
TAAATTTATTTTATTTATTTTATTTTTGGCTGCATCGGGTCTTCTCTGTGGGGTTTTGTTATGTTATATGACAGCATTTGACCCTTCCTGAAGCATGACAGGTACTGGAAGACAGGTGGAACTGTGGACAGACAGCTGAATATGCAGAGAGATGAAGGCACTGGAAAGCTCATTGCTGGTCAGTGGCAGACACTCTCCCCACCAGGCCAGATGCAGCTCTGCACAGAGACGATGAGAGTAAATGTCTAGACCATAGCCTAGAGGGCAGACCATCTGATTTTGTTTCAGAACTTCAAGATGTCCTGTTGGAAGGGGTTTTCAAATGTTACAGACACCAGATATGCCAATTTTTTCTTGCTAAATTAGCTTTAAAAATTAATGAATTCATAAATAAACCCAAAACTGGCTCTGAGCTTTGCGAACTAATATCTTCTGATAGCATTGTAATTGGTACAATCTTTTCCCGGAGAAATTTTCCAAAATATATTAAAGTAAATACAAAGGTTCGTACTGTCCTTAATATAAATATGAAAAAAAATACTCATATGCTGTTCATCATAGCAGTGTTTCTCATTACATGATGAAAAGGCTAATAATGACACAGGCGATATGAAATATTAGGGAGTAATCAAGTATTGGTCAACAAAACTATAGAGCAACATGAAAAATATAATTTAATATTAAGTAAAATCAAAGACATAAAACTAATTGTTGGACATAAGAACAATTATGATAAGAAATATTCCTGGAAGAAATGATGACAGTGTATATGGTAATGAGATTTAAAATGATAGTTTCATCTTGCCTCTATTTTCCAAAACATTTTATTATGTGGTCATATTATTTCACTTTAGTAAAGTACATTAAATAAAATTTTAAGTGTTACCACTGATAGTAGAAACTCAAGTTGTTCAAGAGCATATACAGGCAGCCCACAGGCCTTGGCTCAGGGCACATGCAGAGGTGCCAGAGACGGACAGAAGTAAACAAAAGCACAAACCATGGCTCTTGTATGGGCAGCGGCTGCCAGGCCCACAGGAGGGTCAGGGGAAATGAATGTCCAGTGTGCCAGAATCTCCAAGTGTCCGTGGGTCAAATTCCACACACCAGCTGTTGGTCCAAAGCTTTTATTGTCAGACCATAACCTCGTAGAACACTTGGCCCCGCCCACTAGCCTGTGGTCTAGACAGTTGCTGGCTGGACTTTTCCACTGAACACAGAAACCAGCCCACAATTACAGGTGAATCACATATTTGAATGTGGAGCAGAATTTGTCTCATTTCGGGTGGCTTTGATTTTCCGAATCTTGGGAAGATAAATATGACTGAATAAGAAGCATCATCTGTGTGATGGTCACGGATGAGTCGTTAAACAGCCATCCTAGCCTTCAGAACCATGTCCAGGGCGATGGGCAGTGGGCTGGGGCCTCCTCTTTCCCTCTTAGCTCTCCTTCTGCAAGTGATACTTGGAGACCAAGTGATCCTGGGAAGACCATACATTACACGGAACATGGACATCTTTAGGTTCTCAATGACATTCATGGACTCCTCCCTTTGAATATTTTCTCCTACTTCTCACCAGTGGAGTAGCCTCTGATATGTTCTGTTTTAAAGGGAAGCTCTCTGATCCGTGGAAAACTCAAAGTTGTGAATTGGCGCTCCTCGACCATCCTGAGTGGGCTGGATGCTGCAGAATCTCCTGGACCCAGCAAAATCCATTGATGTAAAGCAAATCAGAGAGCCAAGAGCAAATCAAGACGCCACGTCTGATGAGCCTCATCGGCTTGGGAGCTCTAGGAAGCCCAAGTCAAAGATGAACTCCTAGCAACGGCTGCATTTTCCAAAGAGGAACCCCCTCCCCTGAAATGAGAGAACATTTGGAAGCTCAGTCAGTCAATATGGGCCTGGTACTGACCTGAGAAGGAATGGAGAGAATATATTCACCATGACTTTCTTAGCCACATCCAGGCTCCATGAGCCTATTTCACTCAGTGTTTACTCAGGTCCTTTGCAACCAGAGGTTAATGCTCTGAGTTAGGGATTCTGAAAGCAAAATATCACAAGCTTTTGCCATCTCATTCTCATCCTTCCTATGCTCCTCAGAGCTCCATCCCCAGAAGTCAGGCATCAGCAACCCACATTGCCAGTAAAGCGGTTAATGCTTAAACCAGGTCAAAGGACGGATATTGTCCCTGATTTTAAAGACCTGCAGGATTTGGCCTTACATCCTGCCTGCATGCCCCCAGGTCCCTACATCCCCACCCAAACCATGCAGCTCTTAATGAGAAATCTCTGGGCAGGGGAACTCTATTTGTGTTTTAACTCTCAGTTTTCATGAGGGAAAGTGACTTTCCCCATTGTCGCTAGTGAAGTCACCCAAACCCTCTTGCCTTTTTTCTAAATTCCATCTTTCCAGCATCTTCATCATCTCTGGGACCATTCCCAAGAAGGCCTCTGGCTTCTCTAAATCTCTCCTAAAAGCCTTCCTTTTGTACCAAATGAAAGCAAGCTGACACATTCCTTGGACCCAGAAGTCTCTAGCTTTGCGTGGACTGCAATTTTTCAAGAATTAAAAAAAAAAAAAACATGTCTTTGAGGAATGAGTCAGCGGCATTAAAGTAACTCCCTGTGCAGGGGATTGTCTCCACAGGCTTGATACCTCGGCCCTGCTCTAGACATTTCCCATACTGGGGAAAGGTCTGAAATGTTAATGCCTTGGGACCCTGCCACAGTTTACAAAAAGCACCTTCACCTTCAAAAGCTTCTGTGTTAAGCAGAGGTGATTAAAACCAGGTCCTTGCCAAGGGCGTTCTTTCACAGTTCTGAACAAGTAAGGAAAAGCAGAGATGATTATCTGGCCAGCTCAGCAGAGATTTGCTCCTTTCTGTAAAAATACACATGCTGACAAAACAACAGCTGTAGATTTACAATTTGTCTGTCTTGATCACCTTTCAGCACAGGAAAACCTGGCTTGTATACTCCATTAGAGGGGCTGCTGTGGGGATTGTCATGGGAGACAAGGCCCGGCCTGGGACCCGGACCAGAGATCAAGCTCGGTTATCACCTGGAACATCACCCTTGAGATTCATCTGGAATGTCCCAGCACCCCCGGGGCAGAAAGGCCCTCTATTCTCTGTGTTCCTGAAACCCCGTGATTGACTCTTTGGCAACTTATTGTGAGGTGTGTGGTGATGTGTGCATCTGTCCACCTCATCCAATAGCTCCTGAGTTCCTTGTATTTCAGTGGGAGGCCATTAAGCCTTTCCTGACTTGTTAAGGGCTTCTCCCTGGAACACCAGGAGAGCTTCTCTTTCTTTTAAAGAGACATAAAATGGGAAGAATCGGTACCTTCATTTTCATCCAGACAAAGCAGTGCTCATCCAGGCTGCTGACAAGACAGTCTAAGGCAGACCTCAAAGATGTTGCGGGTTCATGTCCAGAAAACAACAATAAAGCAAATATCACAATAAAACAAATCACAAGAATTTTTTGTTGCCTCAGTAACGTAAAGTTATGTATATACTATACTGTAGTCTATTAAGTGTGCAATAGGATTATGTCTTTTAAAAAGTGTATGTACCTCAGTTAAAATATACTTTATTGTTAAAACAATCATCTGAGCCCTTAGCAAGTCGTAATCTTCTTGCAATAGTAACATCAACGATCACTGGTCACAGATCACCAAAACAAGTATAATAATAATGAAAAAGTTTGAAATATTGTGAGAATTACCAAAATGTGACAGAGACACGAAGTGAGCAAATGCTATTGGAAAAAATGGTGCCGATAGATTTGTTTGACACAGGGTTGTCACAAACCTTCAATTTGTAAAACACCTTAATATGTGTGAAGCGCAGTAAAACAAAAAAGCACAGTAAAATGAGGTCTTCCTCCAATTGTAAGACAGATCCAAAGGCACTTCTCTTCATAGGCAGAGTTCAACTAAAAAAGTCCCAGTTCATGGATACGGAAGATGCACGAACGCCAGAGAGGTGAGAGGATGCACTCGCCCAGCACATTTGGCCATTCGGTAGCACCCACCCTCTTTCCCAGAGAGGCCTTAGGAAAGGATGCTCTCCACCATATTAGAAATCCAAACCACGTAACTTAAAACAATGAGGTGCTATTTGCAATCTATAAAATTAACAAAGTTTTTAAAAATAATAACAATTTTCATAAGGCCAAGTTCTAAGGGATACTCTCTTGTACTACTTTGTGTGTGTGTGATGGGAAGGGGTGAGGTGTATTGATACACATTTTCCAAAAATCAGAATATATTCAAGGATCTTAGTCAGAGGTATAAACAAAGATTTGTGTTTTACCATGTCCACTGAAGCTTTGTTTTAAAACAAGAAATTGAAAACAAACAGCTGTGCAATAAATGTGGTGATGTATTAGTATAAGCTAAGCGGTGCAGAATTAACAAGGAAATGTTGAAATTTCAATGGCTGGACACAACAAAGGTTTATTTCTTACTCGAAGTCTGATGTATGTTGAGCATCTCCAGTCAGCTTTCCCCCAAGCAGAGACCCTTGGATCCGGGCTGCTTCCATCTGCCATCTGCCATCTGCCATCCACTGTCACTGAGGAGGGGACAGAAAAGCCTGGAGAGCGTACTTTGAATGGTTGTGTGGTGCTCCCTCAACCGAACATGCGCTGTTTCACTAAAGTCGTTTGTGGCAGAGTCATGTCATGGGTTCTCCACAACAATTCCTCTCCCTGAGCATTCGGGAAATGTGTGTTGCCAGATCTCCTCTGCAGTTTGATTGGACCAACAGGTTGAATTCTGGACAATGGGATGTGGGCAGAAGTGAGGATGGCACTTTGTGCCTGGGACAGCACTCCAGGCTTATCTGTCTTTGACCAGTTGTACCTTGAATTTCACGTTTTTAAAATGAGTTTCCTCTTGCTCACCAAACTCTCGGAGTCATTTTTTGCTCCTCTGTTTCACACCCACAGAATCCCTCGGCATAGGCTCTCACGTTTATTTCCAAAATACCTCCAGCATCTGACCACCTGTCATCACCTCGACCCTGGTCCAGACACCACCACCTCTGCCTGGATCTCTGCAGTAGCCTCCCCTGCTCTCGGCCCCCTACACTCTTAACTCCACACAGCGACCAGAGTGAACTCGTTAAAACGAAAAGCTGGTTATGTCACTCCTCATTCAAAAGCCTTCAATGGCTCCTCATTAGACGCAGAATGAGAGTCAAAGTCATTCCAGTTTCTTTTTTTTATTGAAGTATGGTATTGTCCAATATTATATAAGTTACAGGTGTACAACATACTGATTCACAATTTTTAAAGGTTATATTCTATCTATAGTTATTATAAAATATTGGCTATATTCCCTGTGCTGTACAATGTATCCTCCTAGCTCATTACAGTTTCTGATAAGGTCTTCGTGGTTAGCCTGCCCCTGCCTGTCCACCCCGAGCCCCTGTCCCATTATCTCTCTTTCTCACTTCCTACCGCTCTGCTTCTTGCCCACTTTGCACCACTCACAATGGTCTCCTCCTGACATCCCAGGAGAGCTCCCAGCGCGGGGAGGTGATGCTTGCTGTATGCCCTGTCAGGGACACTCTCTGCCCAGCTCTCCATAGGACTTCCTCCTCACTTCCTTCAGTGCTTTGTTTCAATGCCACCTTCACCATGAGGACTTCTCCGAGCCAACTGCTTAAAATTGCAGATCTCCCTCCATGTCTCCTTCCCCTGACTTAATTTTCTGCATAACACATATCACCACTTGACATATTTTACATTTTCCTCATTTTTTCTTTATACTATGTCTCCCCAAATGAGAATGAAGGCTTCATGAGGAAAGGAGTTTGGTCTGTGTTGTTCACTGCTGTATTTCCAAACCAAAGGAGATAGAAGGAAGGGGTAAGGGGAAGAAATAAGTACATTTTCCACACAGTGTGCTTAATCACTGAATGAGGACACATAAAATGGTTCAAAGGATAAAGTTCTGGTCATGGACAAAGCACAGTATGAGAAAGCTCAGAGGAGAAGAATCAGGCAGAGGGAAAATGGCATTTTTCTTGATGTGAAACTTGCCTTGTTTACATCCGTCCGTATAAGCACCCCACTCACAGCTCTGTGATCAGCCAGATAACACCAAAAGGCCAGTGAGTTACTGGGTGTGGAGAAAAGCACTTGGGCTGGGGGCCAGGAGACTCTGGGTCAGTCATAGCCATGCTTTGGGTCTAAGATTTTCCTACTGTGAAATTAGAGGGCTGATACTATAAAACATTAAGAGTCTAAAATTCTCCAGGAACTGGATTTTATATGTATAAGTGCGATATTTCTATTTGGAAAATGGACTTCACAGAAATTAAGCAGATTCACTGCATTAAAGCACATTTTGATAGCACTCTCTTGTGTATTAGCATACAACAGAAAAAAGATCACCACGTCAGACCAGCAGGACAGAACTTAAGAACCCTTTGTTGAGTCCGGGATACTTTGCTATATGATTTCTTAGTTAATCTTGGATTGCTGACAACAAATTCTCGAGGGGAACATCAGGGCACAGAAAGGGTAAGCAAGTGTTCAGAGTTAGAAGCGGTACACACCCAGTTAATATTCAACTCTCTGCATCCTGACCTAACGAGTGAATATTGGACTTGAGAGGCATAGCATTTTTGGGAGGTCATGCTGCTTCAGAAAAAAACTTAAAAATGCCACAAGTCTTTGCTTTTCTTCACCAACTGTGGCCTAAATACAAGGGTCCTTTAGAAGACAACAAGAATGACAGACAAGTGCCAGGTGGAAACAATTAACCCAATGTCCTATCAGCCCAGGTGGCTCCAGGCCCAGACACTCCATCTCCATCCACCAAACCATTATGATGGATAAAGAAGGCCAGTCCCAAAAAGACAGACATTTGAGATTCTTTGAGATTCTAGGTCATGCCCTCATGTCACCTTTTAAAAAGAACCAGCTTGAGGCCAGAGGGCCTTCTTTGAAATTGTGTTCCCTGTCCAAAGTGGACCCTCCAGGCTCCTGTTGGGCTGTGACCAGTGGATGCATTTAATATGGAACAAAAGCAGATGATGGTGGTGTGAGGTTTTAGTGCTGCCATTGCCTTAAATGATAGGAATTGTCAGCATGCCCAGAGAAGACAGCTATATTGAGATATCCCTAGAGTCAACATGGGCCACTTCCTCTGCTTCCGGCCTCCACAACTTAGCTTTCCAATGTCCCTTCAGAGAAGCATAAGAATGTGGGCCTGCTCCAAGGAACTGACTGAGAAGCCACAGCTTCTGTGTTTCTAGATGAAAACTGCCCCAGGATCTCAAAATACTCAGAGCAGCAACAGAACTCTGCACTTATTAGCTGTGGAACCCTTAAGATAAGAAGCCACTTTGAGTGCAATGAGATGCATAATAGAATATCCAAGTTAGAAAGACCAGGGCACCCAGAAAAGAAATAAAATTTTACCTGACTAGATCAACAAACTAAGGAAAGAAAAAAAATCACGACTAAGTACAAAAGTTGTAAACAAAATGGAAGAAATGAATAGCTCAGTATCTATATTTGAAATTAATGTGAATGGGCTGAATCCAAATGTAAAGACATTCAGATAGTATAAAATTAAAATTGAGCCATAAACCATCTAGAAAAAACCTAAACATTAAAAACAAAATAATTGAGGACTTCTAGTTCTACAATGATGAAGTAAATATATTTATTCCTATTCCTCCTGCTAAAAAGCTGGACATTATAAAACAAACATAAGAAGGCTGAAAAGCAGAGAGAAAAAGGCAGACTGGCTAGGGACTTCAGAACCCAAACCATGATATGGTGGTGAGTTCCTTGGGTTTTCTTTTGGATTCACATATTTTAGACTGGGTGCTAGAGAAGACAGCAAGCTGGAAATGCCAATAGGTACAGAAACAAGGGCCCACCAATCCTATTTTTTTTTATAGCCGAGGGACCAGAATTGGGGTAGCATCACAAGACAGAAAAGTTTTTGACAATAACCATTTTACTCCAGCCAGACACCACAGAAAAAACTGCAGCCCCACCTTCCTCCCCACCAGCACAGGCAAACACTTCTGCTCTCATTGGGGTGTAATAAGGCTGCCCCCAAACCCCGCCAGCCCTCCTCAAGATGGTGGCAAAGTACTAAGTAGGGAGCCTGGAATTCCATCCTCGCTAAACAGTAATGAGCTCCTTCCCACTCCCCAGAGTCAGTGGACACCACGTCAGAGCCTGGACTTTAATGCCCACCCAGCAGTAGTGGGGCAGCCTTCCCACTCACGGCTGGGACGGTGCCAGAGGATGCCCGCAAAAACACAAGATTTAATGAATATCCAGAGTCTCATAACATAATAGCTGAAGTGTCTAGGATTCAATTACATATACAGTTAAATATATATATACCTGCGTGTGTGTTTGTGTGTGTGTGTGTATATACATGCTTTAAAATATATGAGAAAGTTGGTTCTATAATATTAACGGTGATTATCTTAAATAGTGGGAATTCAGGCGATGCTCACTTCTTCATAGAAAACAGAACAGGATCACTTTCTCGTTGTTCCTGTGTCCTCTGGGCAGTCGTTCCCGTGAAGTGATGCCTGCAGTTGTCCCACAGGCCCTTGGGAGGGCAGGGGGACGCTCTAGAGACAGGGGAACACACTTCTCTGTCGGGGCCACTTGAACAACACTGAACTTGACACAGAATTGTCCCTGAGAAATGACGTGTTTTATTTTCCCCCATTGGGGGCCATGCCAGCGGCATTCATGCTGCACTTGCTAAATACCTCGAAAGCAGGCTGGGGCTGCAGCCAAGTCAGGCAAACGGCTGGCTGGGTGCCAGTCTCCCCAAGGGTATTCTTGGAACCTCTGGCTGAATCCTCAGAACCTGGTGTCCCCTGCGGCCCAGACCAGGCAGCCAAGACTCCCCTCCCAACCGCTGTACCAGAACAGGCCAGGGGTTATGCAGAGGCAGAGAGAAAGAAGCCAGGGATGAGGTGGCTGAGATCGGTCCTTTTTAACATTAAAAGAAAGTCCAATTGTATTTCTGCAGGCCCTGAAGAAATGGAAAAAAAACCCAGAGGCCTTTAGTGACACAATTAATACTTTACTTAAAAGTCAATAGTCAGGGGCTTCCCTGGTGGCGCAGTGGTTGAGAATCTGCCTGCCAATGCAGGGGACACGGGTTCGAGCCCTGGTCTGGGAAGATCCCACATGCCGCGGAGCAACTGGGCCCGTGAGCCACAATTACTGAGCCTGCGCATCTGGAGCCTGTGCTCCGCAACAAGAGAGGCCGCGACGGTGAGAGGCCCACGCACCGCGATGAAGAGTGGCCCCTGCTCGCTGCAACTGGAGAAAGCCCTCGCACAGAAACGAAGACCCAACACAGCCATAAATATAAAAATAAATAAATTAATTAATTAATTTAAATTAAAAAAAAGTCAATAGTCAAGCCAATGTTTCTACATCAAACCAAGCTCGATGAAATGCAAATAGCCTACAAAGAATCTGCTGATTCTTTTGAGAGACCATAGTCAACCTAGTAAGCAGACTGTCTGCACAGCAGAAGTGGAACCACCCTGGAAGGGAAATGGGGACTTGGAATGTGCTGGCAGAGGACTGGGGGTCAGTTTCCTGGAGCCATAAACCACCAGGGCAATCAGAATCAGCCAGCCCCTCAGTAATCAGGAACTGGACCATCACATAGGGCAAAAATAAGACAGCATATTGAAGGGAATATCCACCTAAAAGCCTGCATCCTGTGTTAGTATGGTGGCGATTATTCTTCAAGGGGTGTGTATGAGTGTGTGTGTGCATGCACTATTTGTGTATGCATATAATTTTTGTGACTCATTTTTTTCACTTAATAGATTTTGATCATCCTGCCTTCTGCACAGATATAGATTAACTCATCCTGCCTCAACTGCCAAGCGAATTAGGAGTTCATTGCAGGGCTGAGTCACTGGGTTGGAGTTTCCTGGTGTATGGTGTAGGCCAGAGTCAGCCGAGGTTCCCTGTGCCCCTGTCCACTGGGGCTCAGAGCCTGCAGGCACATCCTCTTCCTCCACACACAGGCTGAGCAAAAGGAAGCTCGGCAGGCCATTAGCAGGGTCCCCAAAGTCTTTCCCTCTGACCCTGCTTTCTGCATGATCCCCAGCACTCCCAGCCCTGATGCTCTAAGTTGAGTGAATTACAGGCTCTCTGCAGAAGCCCATCCCTTCCCCCTCAGATATGAATCCTAAATATCTGGATATCGCTGGCTCCAATGCCATCAGCCTCCTATCCTCCAAAACTTCCTTGATGTCTCAGGACCATTTATGGTATCATTTTCAGTCTTCCAACTGCTTTGCAGACATTTTTCAATTTCTCCATTTCCAAGATAAACACAGGGACCCAACTTACTAATGTGAAACTGGAAAATGTGCATTCTCAAAGCACCATGGGAAGACAGAAGAGCTTGTTCAAGGGCTCAGACCCATGGAAGAGCATGATGTAGCCAGAGAATCTTAAGAATGTGGGTAGTGGAAAGAGCAAAGGACAGTGGGAACGTGCATTCAATAAGCATTTATAGAGCGCCAGGTTTCTGCAAAGTGGCAGGGGACGAAGTGAAAGGGACAGCCAGGGGCCAGAAGGTATAGGACTTTGAGAGATCCACGTGACATTTCTTCTGTGGTGTTAGGGTCCTCTGGAGTTACCGTTGTCACATGATGGTCAATGTCCCTAACCAGACCCTGTAGCACCACTGGGAGCAGGTGTCATGCTGGTCCAGCTTCATAGAGCAGGAGGGGCCGCCACAGAGGTGAAGCCCTTGGCCAGAAGAAAGCTCAAATAGTGCGAAGTTCCACTAAAACCCAATTTTTAAAATTTTTTAATTTTAAAAAATTTTTTCTTCCAGTTTTATTGAGGTATGATTGACACACAGCACAGGATGGGTTTAAGGTGTACAGCAGAATGATTTGACTTACATACATCATGAAATGATCACAATACATTTAGTGAACATCTATCATCTCCTATAGATACAAAAGAAAAGAAAAAGAAAAATATATATTTTCCTTGTGATGAGAACTCTTATGATTTGCTCTCTTAACAGCTCTCATATATAACATACGACAGTATTAATTATATTAATCATGTTGTATATTATATCCCTAGTATTTATTTATCTTATAACTAGAAGTTTGTACCTTTTGACCACCTTTGTCATTATACAAAGATATTACATTATTATTGATTGTAATCCCCACACTGTACATTTCATCCCTGGGACTCATCAGTAAAACTCAATTTCTAAATAAAGTTATGGGATCAGAAATCCAAACAGTGAGCACTTAAGAGCAAGGATATATAAAACAAGAAAGTGCTGCACTCGGCACTTTTTTGGATGGGTGAGAGTTATGGCCATTGTGCTTTTAGTGCCTGGGAAGGGTTATAAAGAGCTGGGGGAAGGGGATTTTCCATATGCTCTTTCAAACACACACACACACACACACACACACACATTTTAACACTCTTGATTTTTCAGATGTTCCAAAATTTTAAACAAATGAGTTACTTGGATGGAGACGTGGAGTGTGCCAGTTTTCACCAGCAACCAAAAGAACCAAAAGTTTGAACATGTGAGGCAGCTTCAGGACACAAAGCAGGAGTCTGACCCTTGGTGGAAAGAGTGGGTCCCCCTCAGAGCCAGGCACTGGGAGGACAGGCATGTGAAGAAGGGTTCCCACATAGGAGCCTTGCTTCACTAATTGGACAGAACACCTGGATATGGGATTGTGAATATCCACCCTTCCTGGTGCTCCCAGACAGATCCTTCCATGTACGAGTCCAGTGCCCAGCTGTGGGGAGAGGAAGCTCTGGAAAGTCAGGAGAGCATTCTCGTTTCCCATTTAGGCTGGTCTTTGGGACATGAGGGGTGGGAGTCAGATCTGGAGGGACATGTCCTACTTTACAGTCAGTTTTAGAAGGAGACTTCTCCAAAGGAGGGTGAGGATGGCCAGGGTTAGAGACCAAGGTCCCTGGAAGGGAAGACAAAAGGTAAATCTGGAGGCAGGTCTTGGTGGTTGCTGTGATAAGTCCCCTTGCTTCATCTTCAGACCATTCCTATTGCCCCTCGCCTTCCCCGGTTGACCACTTGACAAGCTTCCATGTGACTCTGGCCTGGCCTGAGACCTACTGATTCACAGAGATCCCCAACTGGAGAAAATGCACAGGAGTAAGTAGGAGACCTAGTCAAAGGGAAGACCAGGTCAGGGATTCACTTTTATTTTAGTCTAAACCACAGACAAGGAAAATCAGAACTTTCTCTTATTCAGGGTCCCCCATCCACAGGCTCTTCTTTTCCAGTAAAAAAGCTGAGCTGGGAGATATTTCAGGATTCCACAGTCATGTCTTTCACCAACACACAATTCATTCTTGTCTTGGAAATGATCAAAGGAAACCTGCTTATAAACAACACTGCCATATGACCAGAACCAGGAGAAAGATTGGGGAAGAGGTGTTCTCATGCCCAGGGGCTGCTTCGCCACGCTTGGAGGGCATTTGCAGAAGAATGAACAATAGAAATATGTATTTGTCATTCATTCATCTATTTATTCTTCAATCAATAGCTATTTTCTGAGCATGTTGGGCACTGAGGGCAAGGGGGAAAGACAACAATTAATTCATTTAACAAATATATATTGAGTACCTATTGCACATAATAATTGTGTAAATATTGTGTGTCATCACTTGGACTTCAATCACACAAGGGGACTGTCTATGTTCCAGGGAGTAAAGGTGCACCTGTATTTGTTAGGTTATGTCTATACCCCAACTTTGGTGGACCTCATGCAGGTTTAGCCAACGATCATTCCTCTAAGGTTGATAAGGTTATGATGCTATGCAATAAGAAAGCAACTGCTGTGTTGTAACGCCTAGGACAGATTTGACAAGACAGGAACTTCCTGCTACAGGGAGCAAATGATGTGTCACCTTCAACAAATGGAGAAAATGCTGTAATCTGTTCAATTACCAAAGCACAGCTCCACTTATGATGTAATTTGGAATTCTGGGTCTACTGAGTCTTATGCTCTTTATGGATTTATGCCTGCCAAAGAGATGATTTTCAACTTGAAATGTGATCAGTGTTTGACTTTGGAACTGGCATTCTAATGTAGCTTATTTAGTCCTCATGGCCATATATTAATGCTAGCTAGATTTAGAAATCTGAGGGACAAATGGAATAATGGGATATTTTTAAATGCAACCCTATTTCTAAACCAGTAACCTCTGATCCTACATATTTTGCTTGGTGCCCAGGTTGGGAGCACGTTTTTACTGCCATGCATGCTCCCAGCTTGTGCGTTAATAATGGGTACAAGTTTGGTATTATGCCAGCCCTGTCCTGGCAACCATTTTTGGATGGACTATTTCCAGCGAAAACAATAGCTTACCAAGCAGTTTTAAGGGAAGTGCCCGGTTAGGAACATAAATTCACAATGGTTGATAGATCCTCAGCTTTAAGGAAAAAACTAATCATCAGTTCCAAGCTGCCTGAGAAGAAACCACTCCAGAATAAGAAATCACAACCAGGAAATTATAAGCCATTATCAAAAGCAGTCCTTGAAAATCAAAGGAAATACGAGACTAAGAAAGCTGCAAAGCAGGAAATGACAAGAACCAAGATATGGCACCCACCCCTGCCCCACAGAGCACACCAAGGAACACTGTATCTTGGTTAACATCTGGAGACCGTGAGACAGATGAAAAATTCAAGATCCTAAAGAAGCCCCGAAAGCAACTAAACCTTGAAAGAGCAAGCAGCAACTGAAACATGGCTAGAAAAACAATGACTTGGAGAAAATTTAAAAAGATACCACCCTTCTCCAGGTAGATTTGGAATTGGTTATGTTAAAGATTCAGAGAAGGTAAGTTTTAGCATAAATCAGTGGAAACACAACCTGTGTATTAAACCCTGTAGAGCACTCTGAAGGTCGCCTGGCCACTATATACCCATACTTACTGCTCATCTATAATGCACCCATTTATCTAAGATTTGGCATATATGTGAAATTAGTTAATAATGTCCACTAAATTGACTTTTCCTACCTCTCAATACATGTTATAGAAAAGAGACGTGTCATATTTTAGATTCCACATGTAAGTGATATCATATGGTATCATATGTTTTTCTCTTTCTGACTTATTTCACTTAGCATGATAATCTCTAGGTCCATCCATGTTGCTGCAAATGGCACTATTTCATTCTTTTTTATGGCTGAGTAATATTCCATTGTATATATATATGGCATACATATATACACACACACACACACACACACACACACACACACACACATTCATCTGTCAATGGACATTTAGGTTTTCTCCATGTCTTGACTATTGAAAATGGTGTTGCTATGAACACTGGGGTGCAAGTATCTTTTCAAATTACAGTTTTGTCTGGATATATGCCCAGGAGTGGGGTTGCTGTGCTCATATGGCAACTGTACTTTCAATTTTTTGAGGAACCTCCATACGGTTTTCCATAGTAGCTGCACCATTTTACATTCCCACCAACAGAGTTGGAAGGTTCCCTTTTCTCCATACCCTCTCCAGCATTTGTTATCTGTAGACTTTTTAATCATGGCCATTCTGACCTAGCACAGGGAAATATATTCAATATCCTGTGATAAACCACAATGAAAAAGAATGTATATATATGTATAACTGAATCACTTTGCTGTACAACAGAAATTAACACATTATAAATCAACTATACTTGAATAAAATAAATTTTTAAAAAGAATTATAAAATACAAAAAAAATTAAATTAAATAAACCTTTGAGAAAATGCAAAAGAAGAAAAAAGAAAAGAGATGTGAATTTCTTAGCTAAGCTCAAGAAATTGAAAGTCAAGTATCATTGTTATTCAGTATGATTTACCATCTATGGATAAAGGCATTTTAAATTTAAATAAATGTAACCCATTAGATTGGTTAAAAGTAGTGCAAAACAAGCAAGGTGAACTAAAGTTTGTTTCTCTAATTTTAGAATGAATATTAGTTTTCTCCTGAACTTGTTGATCAGCATAAACTCAATAGAGTAATTTTGAAGAAAACTGAATTGCTTTATAGTTCACTTCCTTCAAGAATCTTTAAAGTTTTCATTTTTAAACCAAGACTCAGGCTTTGCTCTATCCAGTGAGGAGCCTGAATATATGTGTAGGTGTCATTTCTCCTCACAAAAAGGAATTGAGGCAATCTTTTTGGTGGCCTGGAATGGTCAGAGATGGCACTGGACACAAAATTCTGGTGTGCGGGAACCCCACCCCCTATTTATTTGTGCATATGTACTTTGTGCCTCCCATGAGCTAAGCTTTGTCTAAACATAGTCGAGATATAATAAAAAGTCCCGTGTGGGGACTGTCAGGAAAGACATTAATAATATATGTTAAAGTTTCCAGCAGGTAAAAGAACTTAAAAGAACTAAGAAACAAACACAAAAGAATGAGAACATGGAGAAAAGAATACAATGTGGCAAGAAAGAGACCTCCAGAGAAACTGCTTTGAGAAACCAGAGGGTGGGGTCCCCTCAGCTCCTGACTGGGAATGACACTTGCGGAGGAAGCCAAGGAAGTCACGTTTCCTCCAGCTCCAAATTCGTGGTGGTCTGGACACCAAAATGCTCTGCAGGAGCAGGGATCTGTGAAGCACCCAGCAGAGGCAGGTGTTGGCTGAAGTTTCTGGGGAGGGTACTGTCTACCCTTAGAGTGGTAGGTCTTCCCTGGTTTTTCTCCATTTTCCGTTTTTATCTTGAATGCAAATTTGAGTTGTTCGCACTGTTGCAGGACACAGGATTCATTTTTTAAACTTTATGTAGCTGTTCCTACCACCCATGCTGTAACTCATTTGGAGAACTATGCTCCTTCCCTGTGTGGGTGACATGATGCTGTCCTCAAACTTTATAACGTGGAAAGCAAGCTGTGATGGGTGGGGGGGGGGGGTGTTCCTGCTGTCGTGCTCTTTATTGCTGCATTGATGATGACCAGGGAAACAGGATGCTGATGCCACAGGACACCTTCAGACTGAGGTCACTGGGAAGTAAATGGTTACTTAGAGCAACAGCTGCTTGGAGAGGTGGGAATCTCTCCCGAAGGGAAAAGGCGATTCTCCTGGATGAAATAAAGGCTCTCAAGGCAAAATTTCCTGCCATTGCCCAAGGAGGGATAATAGAAATAAAGGGCTTAATTTCCTTCCTGTATATCTTAGTATAAGCCACCCAAGCCAGCTATGGCCCTGGTTTCCCAGCACAGAACCTCTGATGAGGTGAGCCAGACACCACATGAAAAGCAAAGGGCAGCATCTACTGAAGGGAAACAGACCTTCCCTCCAGTCCTAGAGAAAGTGTTAGAATTCCTCCTTGCACTGCTGTAGCCCTATGACCCACATCCTTTCCTTAATTCTTTGGCAGGAGAAACTGCAGGAAAAGCCTTCACTTCCCTCAGCTCCTGGAAAACCATTTGGAGTCTGGTTCCTGTCATCCCTGCAGCAGGGTCCTTTCCCTGGGAGAACCTGATTAAGTAACATGACCAAGAGATTTATTCTCAGGCTTGAAACCAGAGATAAAGGAAGGGCCTGGGAAGGCAAAGGAGAAATAAGAATCATGTTGAACTTCACAGGTTCCATTTGTGGTTTGGGAGGGGGATAGGGGGAGGGAAAAAGAGAAAAGAAAGATGTTTCTGCCTTTGCTTCTGCTCTACTCCAGCTAGGAAAGCATACAGTGGTCCATCCTGCCCGACTCCTCACGTTGCCCGGTTGGTGGAGGTGTGGTGACCCAGGTAGCACATCTGTCATTCATACTGTGTCAGAATCAACATGATACGATCTCAGGCCTCAGGGAATCTGCTCTCTATCCATTCTATAATCAGAAGCTGTCATTTTGGTCACATACAGTTTATTGAGCCCTTTCACATTTGTTCACTCAAATCAGTTAACTGAGAGACAATGTGGGCAAAGCACTGTGGGAGACTCTGGGCTCTAATAGTGAATAAGACAGGAATGGCTGTGTCCTCAGGGAGCTCCTAGCCCAGTGGGGAGACAGGCATGAAAAAAGTTGATAAGTCAATGATAGTGAAGTAATTGTATGTTGTGATAAACGTTGTGAAGAAAACAAATAGAAGCTAAGATGCAATATATGTTAAATATTGTATAAATGCAAATGGGTGCAATTCCTAAATTAAAAGGCAGAAGGGGAAATGGGAGTGAGGGCATTAAGCCCTGGATACAGGGTCATGTTTGGAGGGGATGAAAATGTTTTGGAATTGGCCGTCTGTGCATGGAAGAACTTATATATTGAATAGTTTAGTGTATGTTGGTGGAATGGGCCACCAACAATATTAGTGACCTTCAAACGCCAGGACGTGTAGTTCTTTCCTCTGAGTGGTTCAGTTGTTCCAGAAAAAGACCCTACAATCTCCCATGTTGGAGATGGAAGACTAAGGATGTCTCTAAATCAGTTAGCAACTAACTTAATTTTCCTTTTTCTCACCCAATTTTCTTATTTGCCTGTCTCCAAATACAGACTCTCTTTGTTCCAGTTTCTTTAGCAAAAGAAATCTCAAGTGTCCTCTTTGGGTGACAGAGGTGGCTATATAAATTGTGGCACCAAGTGCAAAATGAAAATGTGAGTCCCTTGTTCAAAAAGCTGGAGAAAAATGTTGTTAAAAGTTCTTAAATGTAAAGCTTTTCCCTTGTTCCATGATCTGAACTGTCCTAAAATCATTTAGAATTATGGGTTCAAGTTTTTATCAGTTGTCATTAATTATTTTAAAAGTTAATACTTTTTAGAATTAATAATTAACTATTTCTTTGGCTGACCACTACTCCCTATATTCCAAGTCTTCTTCAATTTAACATGGCAACAGTTTTGAAGATATTGCTCTATTGCTTTCAGAAATCCTCTCTTGCTTTTGAGAAATATAATTCCAATCTGATTCTTTTTCCTTTATAGAGAAATTACAATCTCTATTATTTTGCTTTATTAGACTTTAGGACACTCTTTTTCTGAAACGTCATCACGATGTGTACATGTGGCTTGTCTGTTACATTTGTCCTGCCTAACACCCAGTGGTCTGTTTGGATTTGAGGACTTATGTCTTCATTTCTGAAAATTTTGTCTTCTGTTATTTATTCCTCCCTTCAATTCTGTTTTGTTATTTTTTTCCCCTTGCCAATTGAATTAGGCAGAATTTGGAACAATATGATAAGCCCTCTCTGTCTCACCATGCTCCTTTAATACTTTCCATTTTCTTATCTTTGGGGCTATATTTTGGAAGAATTCTTTGTTGACATCCTCCAGCTTACAAATTCAATTTTCAGCTACATTAATTCTGCTCTTTAACCCACTTTTTAATTTCTTTGACCTTATTTTCTTTTCTCCAGATGTCTAAGAGTTTTGAATTAATTTATTTAGAAAATACTCTCATTTTTGCATTATTATATCATTTGATAACATTAATTATACTTATTCTAAAGAATTATACTTATTCTAAATTATTCTTGTTTTGATGCTTTAAACTTTGCTTCCTGAAGTAATATCTTTTTCATGTAATTTGTAATTTCACTGCAGTTTCAAAGTAATTTGACATGTCCTTCTGATGATGTTGATTTTCTTCCAGTGTTTGGAGGTTCTTGGTTGTGTGAACATCTTTGCATTTGTTTCCTTGACTGTGGAATAGATGGACATATATAACTTCTGAGTTAGGTTTGCCAGATAGATAGGTATAGATATGGAGAGAGAGAGATATAGATGTAGATATGATATAGATAGATAGATATTGAATGAATGGCATCAGTCTTCCCAGGAAGGCAGTCTATTCTGGTATTTAAATATTCAATATTTCATGTATTTTGGGTAGTGGACTAACCAGCAATGCCAATTACTAACTCTCTTACTTTGAGTAAATTATGTGTCTTCTCTGCTACTCAACTTTCTAATCAGAAAAATGGGTACAGCATAAGAATTAGGTGAGGATTAAGTGTAACCTTGCAAATCTGTACACTAGTGCCTGGCATATAGTAAACAGTAACACAAATGTTAACTGCTGTTTTAGTTGGTTCAAATCAGAACCCAGGAGTGGAGAAACTGACACCCAAAGAAATGAGTCACTTATGGTAGAACTGGTAATGTGATGATGGATGAAATATTTTGGTGAACAGGAAATGCCCAGTGCCTTGCTCACTGTCCCCTCATTGAAACCTGCCACTCTACCTACGTCTCTTATCCTGAAATGTCAGGTGGGAGTAGCCCTGAGGAACACCATGCAGCCCCAGGCCCGGCAGGAGGAGAATCTATAATCACTGGGTGTTACAGCTTTCTGCTGAGAACGGGAACCCACGGCGTCCCTTGGGGTTTCCATCCTCCAGGCCCATCTGTGTTTTTATTTTGATTTCCACTGGTAGATTTGAGGACAGCTGAGCATCTTCTTTCCTCCCAAGAACTGAGCAAGGCAAACTGTAGCCAAAATCAGCAGCTGTTGGCTTGCTTAATAGGGAAAATATCTCCCAGAGCTACCAAGGATACATGATAGAAGGGGATTGAAGAAGCTTGAGGTTCTTTTCCCAAGACATAAAGCAAATTTTAGTACAAAAAAATCGCAATGCTCACCTCTACGTGGGGACCTCTATGTGTTTTTCCAGAGGCACTGTCCAACCATTTGCAGTGGGCTGCACTGGTCCATAAATACATCCCCAGTTGTTTCTGCTTCTCTGTTCTTTCTGCATGGCCCCAAAGCTCCTTGGAGCTGAATTCCCAGGATATCCTGCTTTCAGGAGAAGCCCCGCACCCAGCCAGGAGTTCATCCCTTTCCAGACTAGCCATCAATCTTGCCCCCCAGGTCTAAAATCAACCTGTGAGTACAGACTTGGTGCCAATTTGTGGGCATTGGGTTTGCCCAAGTGTGGAGAAGGAGACACAGTGCTGAGAAGATGGGTGGTGACCTTGGATGTTAATTAATGCTACCCGATAGCAGCCAGCTCCTCAGTTACAGGCCTGGCAAATGAGAAACCAAACCGGGGCAGGGTAAGCCATCCCCCCCCACCCCCCGCCGGCCTCACGTTCCAGTCCTGCTCTCTCCCCCGTGTTTAGGGCCCCACCCTAGAGTATTTAGTTAAGCCTAATCGCCACCCCTGCCAGCACCACCCCGCTGCCTGGACATCCCCCTCCAGCTGAGCTGCCAAGAGGCAGACTGACTTCGGGGCGGGAGCAGACTTCCAGCTCTCTGAGCGCTGGAAGGAGCGAATGAGTCCAGCTGACACCTCTTCTTCTTAAGTGCTTCCAGCCCAGCCAGTCTGGACAGAGCAGATCTGCAAACAGGAGTGAATACGGGTCAGAAGGGAAGGGACAGCCTCTGAAGCTGGGGCCAAGGCTGGAACATTGCCCTTCTAGGCCAGCTTTTACCCGAGACTAGCCTGGCAGCAAATCAAGAACACGATCCTGAATCGGGACTCTGGACGGAGCATCAGAGCTGAGCCGCACACCAGATCAGGCCAGCCTGACATACCGCTGCTCTGGCTGGATTCTGCTCGCCAGAGGCCAGCTTGTTCCCAGCCCACTATTGTGGGACTGTCCTTCCTGCTATAACCTCAACCCCATTCCCGGAATTAGGTCTTATGCAGGTCTCTCTCCTCTTAGGGAAGGGCTTTTCCTGACGATGGTCCGGGCTTTGCGTGGTGCCAGTGACTACTTCAGGATTGCAACTATCAATCAATATAATCAATATAATATCAGTATAAAATTATATTAAGATATAAGTTTACAAATGTAAGGAAAGAAAAAGTATAGATTAATTGGAAAGAATGAGATCCAACCTCAGGATTCCCTTGGAACTTGATTTTCTTAGTAAATTTTACATCAGTTTCCCTTTATTTCTGCTTTTCTCTTTCCTATAACAAATAGAATCTGTATGTTTCAGGCATGGGAAAGGATTCTTATCCCTGAGGGTCCACGTGAAAAGGCCGTAAGTACTTACAATGCTGTGGTGTAAGTGTCAGCCCCAAAAGCCCTGCTCAGTGACACCAAACTAGTTTGCCAGTTTCCTGATGAATCTCTCATTAGTATAGGCGGACAAGGGCCAACTCAAACCCAGTGGCCCAAGCACCCTTTAACTGGATGGGGGCAAGGCAAACGATTCCACTGGACTTAGGTAAACCCTGGAGCTGCTTCCTACGGCACCAGCCGAACTTTTAACCTTCTGAGAAAGACAGCGCCTGAGATGTTCAGGGTAATGGGCTTCACAGACAGGGAAGAACACCAGGAAAGAGAAAGCCCCGCACAGCATGTCTATAGCCCAGCCCCGGACTCAGAGCTCCAGCCCTTGCCTTTCATCCTCAGGCCAACCCAATGTGGGTCACCCTCACCCTTGTCTTCAGGGCATGAATGGGACTGTCTAGTCGGGATTGGAGCCTTCCCTTCAGATGTTAAGAGTGCAGGAGCAGCTGCAGGTGAAACTCCAGGCCTGGTTCATCAGCTTGAGAATGAAAGCTGAACAAACATCCCCTGCCGGCCATGGCCAGGCCCAGCACCCTCCGTGAGCACAGCGTGGCTTTGCTGCCCTCCTTCTGTGCCTCAGAGCCATCGGTGAGGCGCCATAGCCTCTCACTCCTAACCTGTAGAATTACTCATGCTCAGAGGTGAGAGACCCAGTGTGTACCCACCAAGCTCCTGGAAAAAGGGAGCCAGCCTTGGCTCGGGCACCCAGGGTGACATGGTGACTGCTTTCCCACATGGCTGCCCCTGGGGTTGCTAAAACAGAATGAAATGAAATCTGTCCCCTGCAACTTCTACCTACAGATCAAAGTTCTACCCTATGGTGACTACACAGAACCAGTTTGTTTTCTCTACCACATTGTAGTTCTTTAAACATCTGGAGACAGTCATCGTTTTTCTCTCAAGTCTCCTCTTTTTTTCAGATTAGACAGTGCTCTTGGATTACACAGTTTTTTCACACTTCTCTATACAACATGGTTTCTGATTCCTCAAGATGTTAGGCACCTCCTAACATTTATTTTCAAGGTTCTTCCTGTTATGCAATGGACAGTTAAAATATGAAGTTCCAGACCAAGTAGCCAGCACAGAGGACAGCAGAACTCTCTCTTTCTCTGATCCACACTCCATTTCTCCACTAATGCAGTCCAGATTTGCCTTCTTAGCAACATGATGTTGGCTCCCAATGAAGCTGTAAGACACCCAAACTCCAAAACATTCACTACCTGCTATTTACCCAATTAACTTCTGAATGAAAAATATTTTATGTTATCACTGTTAATTTTGTCTCTACAATTAACACAAATTTAACTCCTAGTCATGGGTCTCCTGAAGGCATTGGAAGACCCTCCTAAAGAAAAGTGTCATGGTTGGTCCAGGCATGTTGCCTAAGATGGGAGAATATACAAGAAGGCAAAGCATCAACATGGCCCAGCTCACCAGATAAGGCCTCACTTATTCCTAGTAAAACGGAGCAGAGAAGACCCCAAAGCATTGAAATGTGGAGATGAGGCAACAGGAAGCCAGTCAGCTCCTGAGAGGATGGGAAGGGGTGTGAGGGTCTCTGGAGGTAAGGGGCAGCCCCGGATGCCTGGGCACTTGGAAGCCAAATGGGAGCCAGTGGGTCTCTGGCCCTGGAGGAGGGGCCTGGGTGACACAGGCCTCCTTCCCCACCTCCATCCACAGTAGCTAAGACAAAGGCTTCACTCTGGCTTAGCTACTTCTAGAAGAAAGATTGGTAAGGAGATTGAATGTACACCTCACAAAGGACCCGATTTACTACTCCTAAAAGAAATGTCGAACCTTTTTCATTTTGATAATATCCAGACTCCCAGAGGGACATCCATTCATTTCAATGAAAGACAATAACATCTTCTCTGCTCTGGAACTACAAGCCACAGTCTGCAGGAAGCAACTCCACTTAGGAAAGCGGCACCAAGAAAACACTCCCTGCAAAGACAAAGGACGCATTAAATTGATCCCTTACAAACACATCTCAACTGCAGTGAACTGTCAAAAAGAAAGGCAATGTGTTGGATTTTCTTTCATCACATAAAGGAAGTCCTTAAAGTGGAGCACTGGGATTTTACTAGCCAGTGCATCAGCAGCAAGGAACGCAAGGTAACCTCCTTGACCTCCTGCAGGATTCCGCAGATTTCAAAGTATCTGTGCAGACGAGTGGGGTCAGCTGTGACCAAGTGTTCCTATAGTTAAACCATCCATGGATTAGATTATTGCTAGTCTAAGGTTCATTGTAGGCAACTTCAAGGTGGTAATAACAATTGTGAGGTCTCGCGTACCATACGGCCCATGGTCCCAGGAGGTGTGTGGAGGCTCTCGCATGAGCAGTCTTCATCTCGTGTTGGCCCAAAGGCATGGTATTTGGCAGATATTTTACCCCATTTCTGGTTTGCAGTTGTGGCAATTTGTTGTTTCATTAAAGTTGCTCATTTTCGCTCCTTTCCCTTTTTAGATTTTGTTGTTATTTCAGTAGTATTCAAAGCATCTTTAAACCACAAATTTGTGTCTTGAGATTAATTATTATTTAATTAAAAGGAAAATTCACAGTGCACTTTATATTAAACAGATGTATACTAACTAAAAATAAGCAGCCTTAATAAAAGGTAGAACTTCCAAAACATTCTGAGACGAAAAAGAAAAAAAAGAAAAAACAACCAAAATTTAAGAAATGTTGCAAAATTTGAGAAGAGAGTAAAACAACAATAATAGCTGAGAGAGCATTTACTCCAGGCCAAGCGCTATTCTAAACACTTTATTAATATTAAATCATTTGAATTTTCAGAGTTCCATGAGTTATGAGTTTTAAAGAAGACAAAACTTAGACTTAGAAACAGTAAGTGACTTTCTCATGGTGGCTCTTCTAGCAGCTTTAAGAGATGGAATCTGGGGACTTCCCTGGTGGCACAGTGGTTAAGAATCCGCCTGCCAATGAAGGTAACATGGGTTCGAGCCCTGGTCCAGGAAGATCCCACATGCCGCGGAGCGACTAAGCCCGTGTGCCACAACTACTGAGCCTGCGCTCTAGAGCCCACAAGCCACAACTACTGAGCCCACGTGCCACAACTACTGAAGCCTGAGCACCTAGAGCCCGTGCTCTGCAGCAAGAGAAGCCACCGCAATGAGAAAGTCCACACACTGCAACGAAGAGTAGCCCCCGCTCACAGCAACTAGAGAAAGCCTACGCACAGCAACAAAGACCCAACGCAGCCAAATATAAATAAATAAATAAATTTATTTAAAAGAGAGATGGAATTTGAACCCAAGAGCCCATGCCCTTAACTACTATACTCTACTGCTTTTCCCTTGGTACAGTCTATTAAATACAAGTCATAAAATTAGATTGTATAAATAAGACCAAAGGTATAACTGGCTATAATGACTATCTTTGGGTGGATCTTCTCCCTCAGCTCCGGTCAGTGATAGCCTCCCTGTGGCTGAGCTACTAACAGAAAATGCCCCCGATCTGCCCTTCCTGGAGGAAGCATCTGTGCTGAGATCTGAGTTCAAGGAGAACTGAATGCTCCTTCCTGAGGGAAGAAGGGAGGGAATGTACAAGGATGGACAAGGACCCAGGCCTACATCTCCAGGAGACCAGGACCGCAGAGGAAAGAGGAAACTGGCCAAACTTTGACCATTAGGGAGAAGGGAGGAAAAAAGAAAGAAGAGAAAACTTTCCTGTATTGGAATATCCAGTTTTTTTTTTAATGTGAATTAAAAAAAAAAGTGGCTCAAATGACCTACCCCCTCCCAAAGGCAGCAAAAAGATAAATATAAATGTTGACTGTCTTATTTTAACTGCTGTGTAGCAAATTTAAAACTTTATAAATCACAGAATGTCAGAGGTAAAAAAATGGTAAAGGCCATCAGCTGCGCCCCTTCATTTGACACCTGAAGCCTGAGTGGGAGAGAAGGCCTGACCCACGAAGGTGAGCAGCAAGCTCCAACACAGCGCACAGGGCTGCTTGTACAAACACGGCACCCTCTCCTTTCCCGGCAGAGCCATGTCCGCCCGTGCGTGTGCAGGGGCAGAGCCCCCTGAGTCCGTGTGGCCATCCCCTCCAGGGTCTGTGCACTGCGAGAGCAATAATCCCATCAGTCCACAAGTCTGACAGGCCATGGCTTTCTGACCAGGGTTCCAGGGGTCCAGGGAAAGCTCCCAGGAAGCGGCACAAGATCAGATGAAGCAATTGGGAAACCAAAGGGAGCCCCACCCTGATGAGACGGTGTCAGCTCAGACTTGGGGGTCCTCCAGGCATGGGGAGCAGAGGAGCATGATGTCATCCCCCATCAGAGCTCAGGCTCTCTCCCTGCTGCTTGGCTCAGGTGCAGCCTCTCTGTCACTGGTCTAATGATCCTTTTACAAAGGGAGTAGACCCTTCTAGGTGTGGTTGAATGAATTTCCAATCCCATCACTTACCAGCCTGGACAAGTCACTTCATCCATGTGAACATCCATTTCTCATCTCAGTCAACACATGAGATTATTACTAAATGAGCAATTATTTGATGGCAGGTCTTGCTGAAATACTGATTGTACAACACGAAACAGATAGTGTTCCTTTGCAACTATAGTACATCTTACATGTATGTAAAATGTATCTCGATTAAATGTGTGTTACTATTCAAAGGTGTGGAAATAACCTACGTTGTTGGCAGTGGGTCTGGGTAGGGAAGACAGATTAGAACAATGAATGGAAATCAGAGTTTAGGTTCCATAATCACACCAACAAAAGCCACTGTCTTCCCGGAAGAAGAGAGGGCTGGCTGCCGTGACCTTGGTGCCTCCCGTGCTGTGATTCTGGGTGAGTGTGGGATTCCCGTCTCTAACCCTTGAGCTCCCCCCGCTGCTCCACAGCCTTGCAGACAACACCAAGGGGAGTTCGGGGCTCAGTGAATATCTGTTCTTTCTCTGTTCATTGTCTTCACAGGAAGGTTGGAGCTACTTTTAGCTGTGATGCCTTTTCCTCTATGAGCTGAATGCTAAGAGATGGAGTCCAGCTAGATAAATAAACCAAGTCCCTCGGCAGAGACCCTTGCTGTCTTCCAGGGCCAAGAGAAGCTTCCCATCAATAGACAGCCGTGCTGGGCAGCTGAGGGGCCTCCTCACGTTTCAGGGTTTGGAGGAGGAGAGCCATGGGGAACAAAGGATGCTCAGCCTGTAACTATCCCAAATCATCATTCCTCACTGTGCTAAAACCACATGAGGCCTGGGGATTCTTTTTTGCAGAGGAGAAGCATTTGTTCAGGGCTGGTTGGATCCTGGAAAACAGTGGAGGGGGAGGCAGAGGACCCATACTGAAACCCCAAGAGGTTCTCAGGAGAGGCCCCAGGGAGGCCAACGCCTGGCTCTGTTCTTAGTATGCATACAGAGCCATGGGGACCAGACAGGCCTGTCTCAGAGAAGGGTGATGGCTCAGCAGAGGAGGCAACACAGAGTTTCTCTCAGCTCCAGCCGTCTGCTGCAGGAGAGGAGCTGTGAAGGGAAGGGTCAAGTTGATACTTTGAAATAGAGTGTGATGGCCAAATGCCTTTGCCAGATGCCTATGTCATTGTCTGCTAAGCCTACGCAGACAGGTGGCAGAACAGCCATTTAATGAGTTGCCACCCAGGTTCTTGCTGTGGTCCGTAAAGTGGACATGCCCTCCATCCAGGGCCAGGCCTGATGCTGCTGAGCGAGGGACCTGCTGGGAAGGAAGAAATCTCCAGGCTGTGTGAGGATCAAGAGAAACCAAAACACCAGTCTCGCTGCCCCCAGATCCCTGAAATATTAGGAAGAAGGAGCAGAAGTAAAAGGGGAGCCTTGGGAGCAGCAGAGAGAGGCAGGATGTGTGGCAGGAGCAATGAGAGTAGCATACAGACCTCTTGCACGTGTGTCACTGCGCTCACATTTCCATCCTGGCTCACTGTGCTTCAGCCACAGAGCCCGTCTTTCAAAATTTCTGATGAGCCAAACTCCTGCCTTCACTGCATCTTCAAACCAGACCAGCTCCAAGTTCACACACAGTCTGTGCTTCCCACCCCCGTGGTTATTTCACATCCATCCCTCCCACCAGCTGTTTCATGCATGAAGACAGAGACAGTGATGCAGTCTTCACTAGCACAGCGCCTGGGTCATGGGAGCCCCCCGGAGATACTGGCTGAATGGATTAATCTAAACCAGTGGTCCCCAACCCCCGGGGCCACAGACTGGTACGGGTCTGCGGCCTGCTAGGAACCGGGCCGCACAGCTGGAGGTGAGTGGCGGGCAAGTGAGCAAAGCTTCATCTGCCGCTCGCCATGGCTCCCCATTGCTTGCGTAACTGCCTGAGCCATGCCCACTCACCCACGCCCCACGCCCCCCAGCCCCATCTGGAGAAAAATTGTCTTCGACAAAACTGGTCCCTGGTACCAAAAATGTTGGGGACCGCTGATCTAAACAATCATCATCTAGGACAAGAGTAGCATTCCCACTTTAGGACAAATAAACTGAGGCTCTGATTTTTTTTTTTTTTCCTAATCCTAAGCGTAAGAACTAGGAGTTGATCCCAGAGCTTCTAAGTCTCTTTCACATGCTAAATTCTCAAAGTTAAATCATATCTTAAGTTGGGAAGGACTGCCTTCACCAGTTTTTAAAATTTTTTAAATTTTTTTAAAGTGAAGTATAGTTGATGTACAATATTATATGTTATAGGTGTACAATATAGTGATTCACAATTTTTATACTCCATTTGTAGTTATAAAACATTGGCTATATTCCCTGTGTTGTACGATATATCCTTATAACTTGTTTTATACATAACAGTTTGTACCTCTTAATCCCCTGTCCCTATATTGCCCCTCCCCACTTTCCTCTCCCCACTGGTAACCACTAGTTTGTTCTCTTTATCTGTGAGTCTGTTTCCTTTTTGTCATATTTACTAGTTTGTTTTATTTTTTAGATTCCATGTGCAAGTGGTATCATACAGTATTTGTCTTTCTCAGGCTGACTTGTTTCACATAGCACAATACTGTCCAGTCCATCCATGTTGTAGCAAATGGCAAAATTTAATATTTTTACGGCTGAGTAGTATTCCATTGTGTGTGTGTGTGTGTGTGTGTGTGCATCACATCTTCTTTATCCATTCATCTGTTGATGGACACTTAGATTGCTTCCATATCTTGGCAGTTGTAAAGGAAGGGCTGTTGGTCAATTCACTGAAAATCAATTTGCCAGAAGCCAATTTATAATACACATCAGATGAATATCTTAAACATGGTGAAGCAGGCTGTTGCAGCTGCTTTGCTGACAGAAGGAGACACAGGGGCAGAAGCCTTGGCCAAGGCAGTGCCAATTACAGGGTCAGGACATAGATCCACAAAGGGGGCATGATGGTAAACTGCATTTAAGGGAAAGCCCACCCACTCATATATAAAATGATGTGTGCAAATGCAGAGGGACTAAACCTTGCAGCAAAATCCACAATAAATCAGGGAGCGGGTCCTTCTGTAATTTGGAATTTGGGCACTTGATTCTCAAGGAACTAGCCATTGGCAAAATGTATTTCAGTGAACTGTTCTGCTTCTCACAAAAAGGCCCTAAGAGAGATCTATACCCTTGGCTCCCAGAGCATTCACTTTGGTCACCTACCCAGGTGTAGGGAATTTAAAGAAAACTGAACTTACTCAACTCTCTACAGTTCCCTCTTTCCTCACCTCACAGCTCAGCTCCTTTGAACAGAAGGCTGATGTCACTTCCATAGTATGTTCCAATCCTTTTTCCTGTCCCTTTCCACCTTCACTAAAATGTCCTTTCTTCGGGTTTCTTTCTCTCTCATTCTCTTGCTCTCATCCTCACTCTCCTGCTCGTTGTTGCTCTTTCTTCCTATAAACAACGATATAAATTACCACTTACCGTGAGCTGCATAGTGTATTCTTGGTCTTTATGGAGACAGCATGCTCCATAATGGATCACCTTTGTGGAAAAGTGCAATCCCTGTAATTAGGAGCACTTTGATGGAGAACTCAAGCTCTATAACTCAGGAGATCATAAGCATTTCTGCTCTGGTGAAGTTCAGTTTAATGCAAAAGAAACATGTGTTTCCTGTCCCTTATTCTAAATTGACTGAGCCACTTGTCTAATTTAAACACTCTATCAATTACGTACATCCTCCAAAGATAGGGATGAGGTCGATGTACTTGATATGTGCTTTTTCATATGGCTTGAATCCATCACTGTCTTCCACAAGGCCCCTTAGCTTTATCCTGAGTGGACAGAGGCCCCATAACTCTCTGATCTACTCCATTTTCTCTAACACCCCTTAGGATTCTTGTTCTGATAATTTGGCCAAAGAATTATGGTTGACTTTCAGAAGGCATGGATTGAAGGCTAACCTAGTGCTGCATCCCTCACTCTCCTATGTTTTATTAGCACAACCATCAAATTCTCTCCAATTTCTATTCTCACTCTGTCCATTACTATAAGAGACTTGATGAGGGAAATGTCAAGGAAGGTAGATTGGGCATGAGTGCTTGTGGCAAGCAAGTATGCATCATTTTTGGCTAATTTAGCACACTGAATTTGGGGGGGGGGGCTGGGACTCTTGTTCCAAACATTCAGTTTCTCTGGTATCTGAGCGTTCAAGAAAAGTTAAAACCTCTCTTTGGACTTTAGCATCTCCAGGTGTAGTTCCCCTTAACTTCTCAAATCTTGTTAGGGAAATTGTAGTCTAACTATCAATTAGACTCCCTTTCATTATAAATCAATAAGCATTTATTTCATTTTAGTTTTTGTTTTCAAAAGCTGATCTTTGGTCTCATGCCGATCCATTACATAACATATTAAAAGGATATACAAACTGAAAGGGAAATAAGAGCTCAGTGAATGCAAGCCCCTTATTTTATAAACAGGCTGAAAACAGGCAAGGGGTGGCAACTGAGATATAAATAGAACTAAAATTATTGAATATTTGTTCCTTTTCTAGGTGTTAGAAAATATAACAAAATCACAAATAAGACAAGCCTATAATCACTGCTACTACGTGGCGTTGCACAGAAGTTTCAGCTAATGCAGTAAGGCAAGAAAAATAAAAATGTAATTTTGGAAATGAGAGAAAAAATTATATTTGCAGATTGAAAGGATTATATACCAAGAATAACAAGAGGAACAACTAAATATTAAAACCATAATAGAATTCAGTGCAGTGGGTGATTAATAATAAGAACATCACAGAAATCAAGACCTCTTTAATTAAAAAAATAGAAAAAATTATTTTTAAAAATTGCACAAGCCCATAAGATTCCTAAATACTACTAGTAAGAAATGCATATGGCACATATAAATAAAACAACCATACGTTACTGAAGGCTATAAAAGACTGGATCAATGAAAGACAAATCATCTTTGTTTCTAGGTGAGAATGTTGCACACTGTAAAATCATCAGTTCCATCAAATCAATTAGTAGATGCAAAACACTCAAATCAAGATTCCCACAGGATGTTTTATGAAACTCAACAAGCTAAAATTCCTCTAGCATAGAAAACATATAAGTATAAACAATAAAACTTTAAGAATAGTTACAAAGAAAGGCTTGCCATCCATCCCAGGTTTCCAAATGTATTTTGAAACAATATTGATGGAAGAATTGTTAATTAATTAATGGAGCATGAAAACACTAGAAATGGATACATATATAGTATATGACAAAAATAGTATATCAAAACAGTGGGGAAAAGGATGCATTATGATAATAAGTAAACAAAAAAAACCAAAATTCTATACAACCAACAACCAATTTGAAGAAAAAAATAAAGTGAATTCCCTCTTTGACACTATATGCAAATGTGAGTTCTAGCTTGAATAAGAGATAAACATAAAACTGTCAATGGGATAAAAGTGTATATATAGGAGATTATTTTTTATAAATTTTGATGGAAAAATCTTAACAGGTACATACTCAAGGCATCATAAAGAAAACTCATAAAAGATTTTGTTACATAAAATTTAAAATTTCTGTATGGCAAAAGGTATCATAAACAAAGATACCATAAACAAAAGGCAAGTGACAGAGTTACAGTCAGGGAAAAGTATTTGCAACACTATTAACAATGTCTGATAATGACTTCCAGGATATATATGGAATTCCTATTAAAAAAAGAAAAACATAATCATATGAAAGATTCAGTACTTGAGTAAATTTTAATACAAATAATGATGTGGCGGGAGAATCCAAGAGAAGAATTAGATTACTATTGAGACAAAGAAACATCCACGGATTTGAGGAAAATTGATGTCTTTAGTATTGTTTTCCCATTCAAGGATATGATCAATCTCTCCATTTATTCAGGTCTTACTTTCCCTTTCAGAGTTTTATCATTTCCAGGTCACTCTCCTGATCCTAAGTCTTCTATTGCCCTAATAATAGTACATTCTGTTTTATATCACATTAAATAAGGAATAAATAAGAACTCTAGTAAAGGTTCAAGCAACATTCTCTGAAAATGGTGGAAGGACATAAAAATCATGTACAAGGGATTACTGAAATTGGTCTTTAAAGAGGAAGACAGTTTTTCACACATGACATATAAACAAATGTGAAGATAAAGGAGTTGATGATGATTGATGCGTGAAGGAACCAGCTTGGGTCCTGTTACAGAAGATGCAGAGACCTGCACAGCAGAGGATGGGCCAGAGCTAAGAGTGCTTTCAGCATACACCATCTCTCTCCTTTTTTTCAGTTCCCTCCACCCTAAGACCAGAGCCCTTGGGTTTCTCCTTTTTTCACTCCCTCCTCCTACCCCCAGGTTGACAACTCAGAGCCCTGGGTCTCTTGACTGGAATAAAAAGCCTTGAACCAAAATGCCCAGTGCAGGAAAGCACATTTCTACCTTGTCTATCTTCAGGTCTCATTGGCTTTACATAGATGGGTGTGTGGGCTCTACCTTTGATGTTTACTCTCCTGGACTTGGACATCTCTTGTCATTGCACATTGGTAACTAAATTCTGTTTCTTCCACTTCGCTCTGATATTGCTTTGGACTCCACCAGCTAATTCGCCAGCCTTCCCATTGTTTTCCTGGCTGTCCCACCTAGTGTTGCTTTAAATATCCTGCTCAGGTCTTTCCAGCTGTGAGGACAGATGCTGCCTCTACAGGTGCATATTAACATTGTTGTCCTCCAGAAACAGAGATGGTTGGACCTTCAAGTCCAGGTACATCAATTCTATTTAAACCTATCATTAGCTCGATGAAGCTAAACTCCCTCAGAGTCCAGCATTAAATGTGACCTATGGATGAAGTGCTTCTTCTCCTTTACCTCAGAGAAAAGTGCTCTTAACAAACTGAGAACCTGAAGACAGCTAAATATCAGCCCAGCAGTCCATGTCTGCAGACACATAACAGAGTAACTACAATGGCATAACCAGTAGCTAAGCCACCTTTAAATAAAGAGGCTCATCTTGAACTTACCACACCCTTCTGATTCCCAGGAGGTAGGTTGTGACCAGCATATGAAAATGAAAATTGCAGTTCCAGGAATTGGGGCAATCCAGGGATCCCTCAGTGGAAGGTGGGACATTTCAGAGAAATGAGTAGGCACCCCACTCAGCTTCTATTTTAACTTCTCGTGTATGTGTCTGGAAAACAGAGTTTGGAAAGTTAAAAGCAGCTCTCTTCAACTTTCTAGCAGGTAGGAGTCTGGGTCATTTAGTTTCTGCCAATCAGATGAGTTTTCACAACAATTTAATTTGGAATAGAATTAAGGAAATTCTGTAAATGGACAAAATACACCAATTAAAAGACTGAGATTGGCAGAGTACATTTAAAAAAAAAACATGAGTCAAATATATATGGTCTATGAGAAATTCATTTCAAATAATATAACAATACAGACAGATTGAAAGTAAAAGAATGGAAAATATTTATCATGCAAATATTAGTTAAAGAAAGCAGGAGCAACTATATTAATAGCAGATAAAGTAGATTTTTCAGAGCAAAACTAATTACCAGAGACAGAAAGAGACATTATTTAATGATAAAAAAGTTGATCTACTAAGAAGACACAGTAATGCTAAGCATGCCAAATAATGGAGTTGCAAAATATGTAAACTAAAATATGACAGAACTGAAAGGAGAAATAGACAAATCAGTAATTATAACTGGAAACTTCAAAACTCATCTCAAAAATGATAAAATAAGACAGAAAATGGGCAAGGGCACCATAAACTAATAGGAACTAACTGACATTTATACAACACTTGACTCAACAGCAGAATACGCATTCTTTTCAAGTGCCCACAGAACATATGCCAAGGTGGATACTATCTTAAGCTTTACAGCTGGACTCAACAATTTAAAAGAATTAAAGTCATAGTGTATTCTCTGACCACAATAAAATCAAACTAGTAATCAATGACAGAAGGTTACCAAGGAAATCTCCAAACACTCAGAAACTAAACAGCACACTTCTAAATAATCATATGAGTCAAAGAGCACATCTCAGTGGAGATCAAAAATACACTGAACTAAATGAAAACAAATATATAACATCAAAATTTGTGTGACACAGCTGAAAACAGTGCTGAGAGGGAAACATAGCACTAAATGCATGTGAGGGAGCTTAAAAAGAAAAGAGAAAAACTCTCAGTAGCTTAAGCTCTCTCACCCCTTAAGAACCTGGGAAAAGAAGAGCAAAATAAATCCAAAGCAAATTTCTGGAAATAATGAAGATAAGAGTAGAAATCAGTGACATTGAAAACAGAAAATCAATGGGGAAATCAATGAAACAAAGAGCTTTGGAAAGATCGATAAAATTGACAAACCTCTAGCTAAGTGGACAATTTAGAGAGAAAAGACACAAATTTCCAATATCAGGAATGCAACAGGGGTTATTACTATAGATCCTTCAGAAATTGAGAGGGTGATAAAGGAATACTATGAACAACTCAACGCACATAAATTTGGAAACTTAGATTAAATGGACCAATTCCTTGAAAAGGACAAATTATCACAGCTTAGCCAATATAAATAAATAGTTTGACTAGCCCATAACTATTAAGGAAATTAATTCATAATTTTAAAATCCCCCAAAAGAAGTCGCCAGGCCCACATGGTATCACTGGAGAATTCTGCCAAATGTTTAACTCCATATGGAGTTGAATTAATCCATTAAGGGCTGCAACCTGGAACAATGAAGACTAATGTTCACATAGAAACTTGCTTACAATGCAACTAGAGATTATCATACTAAGTGAAGTAAGTCAGAAAGGGAAAGACAAATACCATGTGATATCACTTACATGTAGAATCTAAAATATCACACAAATGAACATATCTATGAAACAGAAACAGAATCACAGACATAGAGAACAGACTGGTGATTGCTAAGGGAGAGGGGGTTGGGGGAGGGATGAAGTGAGAGGTTGGGGTTAGCAGATGTAAGCTTTTATATAAAGACTGGATAAACAACAAGGTCCCACTATATAGCACAGAAAACTATATTCAGTATCCTATGATAAACCATAATGGAAAAGAATATTAAAAAAGAATGTATATTTATGTATAACTGAATCACTTTGCTGTACAGGAGTAATTAACATGACATTGTAGATCAACTATACTTCAATTAAAAAAAAAACTTGCTCACAAATATTTACAGCACCTTTGTTCATAACAGTTAAAAACTGAAACAACCCAGATGTCCTTCAGCAGGTAAACGGTTAAATAAATTAGGTATATCCTTACCATGGAATACTACTCAGTAATAAAAGAAACTATTGATACACACAAAAACCTGGAAGAATCTCCAGAGAATTATGGGGAGTAAAAAATGCCAATACCAAAAGATAACATACCTTATGATTCCATATATATAACAGTCTTATGATGAAAAAAATTATAGATATAAAGAATAGAATAGTGGTTTCCAGGGGTAAAAGAGGGGTGGGGGCAGGAGGAATTGGCCATGATTATTAAAGGGCAACACGAGGCATCCTTGTAGTGATGGAAATGCTGTGTCTTGACTGCATCAATGTCAGTATCCTGGGTGTGATATTGTACTACAGATTTATGGTATGGATGTACACAATTTGTTTATCCACTGGAGAAAACTGAGTAATGTGCACACTGTATATTATTCCTTACAATTTCATGTGAACCTACAATTATCTCAGAATAAAAAGTTTAATTTAAAAAAATGAAAAATATTACCTGTAGGCAAATGGAAACAGACAAAATGAATTAATGAATAAACGAAAGCTCTGTTAATTCTTTTCACTACAAGTTGTCTTGCATGAACTCCTCAGAGTCTGTCCTGAATAGAGACTTTTAACTCTAACTAAATAATCTGCTCCCTGTCCTAAAGATGGAATCAAGGTGGAGTTATTACCATCCAACTCAATAAACTGCACATTTCATCCAATTCACCTCTTCCTTTGCCAAGGTTCCATCAGTTTGCTTTCTCATAAATTCTACGCCAGCTTAAGGCCTGAAGCAAGGAGGCTTTAGACATACTTATTTCACTATTATCACTAAAATAATCTAATTCAACTCACAAAACTTAATTGGAAACAAGATTGATTGTTTGCAAATATTTGTTGAAAACCTCTACCGTTATATTATTGCCAAAATGAAAATGGGTCTAGAGACTGTCATACAGAGTGAAGTCAGAAAGAGAAAAACAAATATCGTATATTATCGCATATATGTGGAACCTAGAAAAATGGTACAGATGAACCGGTTTGCAGGGCAGAAATAGAGACACAGATGTAGAGAACAAACGTACGGACACCAAGGGGGGAAGTGGCAGGGGGTGGTGATGGTGGGATGAATTGGGAGATTGGGATTGACATCTATACACTAATATGTATAAAATGGATAACTAATAAGAACCTGCTGTATAAAAAAATAAATAAAATTAAATTTTAAAAAGAAAATGAAAATGGGAAGGAACAGCTCATTTTCCAAACCTAAACTCATTAAGAACCCCTTTTGCTTTCACTTACCTCTAATACCTTGATTCAGGTTTTAGACAAACTGTATGTGTGCCCCGTACACAGCATATAGGAAAATGAGTCCCCTCCCCGATCCCCTGCTAATGACAAGGTTTACTATTGTGAGCCAGGAGTGACCTTCAGAAACAGTTACCCTGTGGGCTAATTATGCTTAGAAAGTGGAATAAAACATTAGCTAGGCTGAGGGTCACTGTTGCTCTTGGCAGACATTCCACACCGTTCTATGCAATGAATTGGTGGCCTCCATTACATCTATTTAGGGTCCATTTTGTAGTCCATATAACCTGTCAGTCTCAGAGAGAAGCAAAATCAGAAATCCTACTAGGCCTAGCCAGCTGATGAAACCAATGCTTAAAACCCCAGACTGATACCATACCGTCTATGCTCTGTAGATCTGAAGCCTTCATCCCCAACCAAGTACTTTTCCAGATACTTGAGTTACCTTTAAAATTCTTTCCCCAGGAACCATCTTTAATCCATCCAGTGGCCCCCTAATGGCTTACTTCCATCCAGAGGTAGGACAGCTCTCCATTTGGAAATGAAGCCCTCAAACTTTATAATTTCCATAACAGAAAATTAGACCAGGCTGAGCCCACTGTGTCCTGGGTCAATAAGAACTAGACATAACAGGTACTAGAGTGCCGACCCTACCAGGTGATAGGATGCTGTCCTAAGTCTTAGCATCACATGCTCTCTTTGGTACCCCACCCAGCGGTTGCTTTGCTCCCAATCACTACCGAATATGTCCAGTCTCTGTGACTGGGTTTCTGCTCTGTCTCTAATTTTGTAGTTGAGTTCCCATTTGGCTGTGGCCCAAATTTTTCTAGCTGTCCAGGCCTCGTTTTTTTCAAGGGCTGAAACCTGATTCCTTTACCTCCCAGCTACTGACAACTCAAGATGTTATCACTCACCTGACTTTGAGTTTTGCCAGTTCTCAAAGATTCAAGCTCATGTTTCCAGAATGCCATGAAACAGAAAGTCTTGATTTTTCTGCACTCACATAACCAGATCCATCCCGAAAAGGAGAGAGTAATCCTGATTCAGACTCATCTTGGACAATTCTGCACAACTGGGATAGTCGATTCAATCTAATTCAGTGACAATGTCTTGAGTTCTCACATGTGTCTGGCACTTTTCCAGTTGTCAGAATTATAAAGATTAATATGACACAGCTCCTGTCCTCCTGAAGCTTGTTGCTGATTGGGTAAACACACATATAAACACAGATCTTTAATCTCATATGGTAAATAATTTGATATGTTATGAATTTGTGGATCATTGAGAGTAGGGCATGGATCCTCCCAGAGGAAGAGGGGAGAAGGTGTGGACAGAGGAGAAGAGACATAGCAGGGGCAAAAAAGGGAGAAAGAGATTCCCCAACACGAAAAAACGCACATCAGGCAGAATTATGTAAGCAGCAGGCTTGCACTAACCCACTTGGGGCACACCAGGAAGGAGGAGGCCCTCACAGCCTGTGTGGCAGCCTCAGGGAGACTGGGTTCTCAGCCTCAGCAAAGAGCCCCCCACCCAGGCCTGGCATGGAAGCCCAGTACTGTCTGCCTGGAGGGAGGCAGATAAGAGCCCAAGTGGACTTGAACAAGGAATGAATCAAAGTGCACGTGATGAAAAAGAGTCCTCCCAGATGCTCTATTGGAAGTAAGGCCTCCACAAGCCTTCACAGAATTTTGGGGTGGGTGGAATAAACCCCAGAGGTCAGATGATGGATTTTTCTGCCAGCCCTAGCAGAAGTGCGGTTCAAAGCTGATTATAATTGATTTTATAAAAATAAAGCACTATGACCATTGAGTGTGTGTGTGTGTGTGTGTGTGAAAGATAAACACTCTCTACAGTGATGAGCACAGAGTCCAGAAGAAATACAGAGGCGGGCACATGACATAGATGTGGAGTCCATTGAAATCTTCATGGAGAAGTCGAAGGGTAAACTGAGTCTTGAGAGTGGGTTAGAGGTTATCGGGTAGAGAGGGAACACAAAGGAGATCCAGGTAAGATGAACCATGTGGAGGGTGGGGACTGGAGTAAAAGCTCAGCAGAGGGACACCGGCAGATTTGCCTCTGGGCCCAGGCCTACAGCCCTCTTAGGCTTGGCCTGCTGCTGTTCTCTGGTTTCTGTTTGCAAATAGCCCCCGATATCTTGCACTTGTTTGTGGGGCCCACTCTGGCCCTCTGTCTCCTCTTCAGGAACTACCCCAGAACCACAGCCAAAAGAGCATCTCTTTTACTTTGTCATTAATACAGCACTCATAATCTTTCCTCACAGCTGGGATGATAGAACATTCAAACTGAAGGTGGCTTAGCAATAACTTAGTCCAAAGTTGTCCTTGTGCAGATGGGGAGAGTGAAGGCCAGAGAAGGGAAATGGCCTACCACTTGTCACACATCTAGATAGGGGTGGAGCTGAAATCTGCATCCAGGTCCCTTAATGGCTAATCCTGGTCTACCAGGTTAGCAGCTATTTGCATGACTTGGTCACCTTGTTCTATGTGGATGGGTCCCCAGGTGTCCCTCAGCGTTGTGTGGCATGCTCGTCGCACTACTCCACTGAAAGGGCTATGGGCTTACTGTGGCGGCTTCTTTCGGGGATCCGTGCCTGCCATGTTGGGAGTTCACGATGGTGTAGAGAAATGGCTGGAAATGGCACCAGAGCTCTCCCACCTCAGGGGATGACAGTGGATGCCCAGTGTCAGGGGAAGAGAACCATGTCTTCTTCAGCAACAGAAATTAGCTGGCCAGAGAGAGGAATCAGAGGTGACCCTGCTGTTTCCCTTCTTGTTCTGACACCACTTCTCACACCCACTTTGCCCATCCTCTGCCCTCCAATTCTCTGTTGCCGCCACCTAGGGGCCATGAGATGGGAAAAGCATGTGAAGAATACAAGCCGAGGACAGAAAATGCGGCTCTTGTCACTGAAGAAGCAGCGCAGGCTGAGTGAGGTCCTTTATACCCCCTTTATGGACAAGGCCAGTGGCCATCAAGCCCTGGACACCAGGCCCCATCCCCAGGTGGCATCCATCACAACGGTACAATGGTTGACTGAAAACCCATCTTTAGAAAGGCACTTTTCCTTGAAAGGAAACTTGAGAGGCTCAGATGCTTGGAAGGTAATGAAAACCTTCTTGATGGAGAAGCTGATTAAAAGAAGAGAGACACATGAGCCACGTGGAGGTGTCCAGTCCCAGGGCCCAGGCCAGGCAGAAGCCCTCAGCCAAGGGTGACTGCAGGCTGAGCTGGAGAAGCCAGCTGGAGGACAGCTGGGGGCAGTTCCTTGCATTTGGGCTAGAGCCACTCTGGGAAGCCTTCAAAGGAACAAGTAAGAAGTGGGCTAGGCAGCACATGGCCAACTGGAGAGTTTCAGAAATGGGCCTCTCGGATACTCCCCAAC
Source organism: Balaenoptera ricei (assembly GCF_028023285.1). NCBI lineage: Eukaryota > Metazoa > Chordata > Mammalia > Artiodactyla > Balaenopteridae > Balaenoptera > Balaenoptera ricei. The sequence continues at coordinate 47,070,558 of NC_082654.1, forward strand.
TCAGATCTTTATGCACTGAACTAGTTTCATGCCAGAGTTACCCAAACAGAGATGCTAGGCTCTGCTGCCATCTCTAGATTGTTACGATTCCCTGTTCCATCTAGTGTGTAGATTCACCTGGAAGGGGGAGTAAAATTTAGGAAGCAGAGTAGGGCTACGGGGGGAAGCCTGGCCCTCATGGTGCTGTCACACCCTGTGTCACACCCATGGCCTCTTCAGGGGTGAAAGGGACTTGGAAAGTGAGTGGCATTGAAGCCTGTCCACAAATCCACAAATTCTTTGACACTCCTCTTGCCAAAAAGTGGAGTCTATTCTCCCTCCCCCTGAATATGGGCCAGTCTTAGTGACTAACTCCTAACAAATTGAATGCACCAGAAGTAACTTGAAAGACTGAATCAGAAAAGGTGATATATATCTTCCACCTCACTCCTTCTCCCTCTCTCTCTCTCTTTCCCTCTCTCTCTCCCTCCCCCTCTCCCTCTCTCTCTCTGACTCTCTCCCTCTCCCTCTCCCCCCTTCTCTAAGGATGCTGGCCACCCTCTCGTTAGGAAGCCAAGCAGCCACGTGGAAAAGCCACAGGTGGGTGTGAGCAAGTGAGCCATCCGACAGTCGGCAGGCGTGGGCTGTGCAGTCGCCCCCGATGGTGCTCAGTGGAGCAGATAGGAGCTGAACCCCCCGAGTCAGGGCCAAACTGCAGATTCATGAGCAAATGAAATGTTGCTGATGGAAGCTATTAAGTTTGGGGGTGCTTTATCACACATCAGTAGAGAACCAGACCAGAAATCTTCTTGTTCCAACGTCTCATTGCTATATTTGGAAACTGAAGCCCTGGGGGGCAGTGCTTGGTCAAGATTGCTCTGAGATGAGATAGAGCTGCCGCTCAGACTCTGGCTTTCCGTCTCCCCGGCCAATGCCGTGTCCTCTGCCCACATGAGGATTCGTGGTCTGTGTTTGCTGCCTGAGCGGTCCCAGGAGAGGTGAGAGATGGGAGCAGGGAAGCATCTCCATCCCACCAGGTGGCCACACCTGAGCAGCCTGTGCCTTCTCGTACAGATGGGAGACGGTGGGCTGGGCCCAGCTCCCTGCTACCCAGGCTCCTGGGAATGGGACCTCCTTGCACAACGGCTGGTCCTGTTTGCATAAAGCACCCTGGGTGCCCACCAGAGGCTGGGGAGACAGAGGTAGCGCCTTCTACCAGGTGTCGGCACGCTGGGAGGCAAGCTCACACAGAGGCAGGTGAAGCTGTCCTGCTTCTGTGTATCCACGTATGGTCATTAAGCACACATTCAGCCCCATTACTCCAACTCTGCACCCTGTGTCAGCGCCTTCCCCAGCCAGCCATGGCTCCTCCACAAGTGCTCACCACACGTGAACATGGGGTACGAGGGCCTCAGCCGCCCAGGCTTTTCCCTGGAGCTCGTGCAGAGCGAAGGCAGTGGGGGCAGAAGCGCCTACAGATAGAATCCTCTTCTGCAGCACAAAGGGCTCCGGGGTCTCCCGTCAGGGGGTGCACTGGGATGAGACAGCATCACGCTTCCCCAGTCCCTCCCTCAGCTGGGGCTCCCAGTTCATAGGGCTGGACAGGCTCACTGGCTCCCCACGGCTCCAGTAAGACCCTGAGGCCAGCGACACTGGAGGTCAGTGTGGTCTGTGGGCATTAAGCACTCTTCACAGAGAGCAGAGGCTGCCCAAACTGCAGGGAGTGAGGGTACTGCCTCGTCCTCCGGGGGCCTGGCATTCCGGGTAATAATTAAGTCAAGGTGGGACCTTCCCAAGGAACTGTCTCCCCACAAGAAAGTGTACAGTCACCAAGCGGTGAGGGGCGGCCTCGTGGGGGTAGGGGCGGGGAGTCCAAGAGCTGGACTTGACCAGTGCAGGCTCCTTGCTTAGGCCTCTCCAAGAGCCCATCCCCGGGCCCAGTGGGATGAGCTATGGGCGAGCCCAGCCTTCCCTAGGTGTGCACTGCGGCCTGGGGCTCTGGACTCCCCAGGGAGGCCCCCTAACCCTCTGCTACATGCTCACTGGCTCCAGGAATTTGCTGCTGCTTAGAGCAGGGGATAAAGAGCAAACCCCCTTTCCAGCATTTTGAGACCTGCCATGGTTTAGTGCGTCCGGGTGGCCAGCTGGTTGGGCTTACAGGGCTGCCAGGACGTGGGGCACCCCCCCTCATCCAGCTCAAATGCCCGGTTCTTCATGAAATCATTTTTCTTTTATTCTTCTTTGACACATCACATGAGCTTAAACTTATGTCATCATAATGAAAGGCAGGGAGTTCCAGGCCGAGGGACCTGTACTGATTATTTCCTGCATGGCCCCTGTCATTCACCCAGCATTTTTTCCTAGGTCTCGGGGACTCCCAACAGCCCACAGGGTGTTAGAGATCTGAGACCTGCTGGCAGATAAAGAAATCCAGGCCAGAAAAGAAGGGAGATTAAGTCCCACACCAAACTGAATGTCTTATCCATTCAAACCGATGACTCCAAAATTATATTTTACCAGGATTGGTATAGCCCACCTGGAGAATTAAAGAATAAAGGTGGTTTTGCCTATGTCTGTCTGCCTCTCCCTCTCTCCATCTCTATCTTCAATTCCAAAAGCTGTAACCAAAAGCACAACACACCTCTTCAAGGTCTATCTTCCCTCTGATGTGGATCCTACATAAAAGCCAAGATCACACAGGCAACGAGCTTTAGTGAAGGAGGAGAAAGTGGATCCTGGTGGTCCCACGTGTTCACCTGCGGGGGGAATAGCTTTCCTGCCTCACTCACAGCATCCTCCCAGAAAAGACAGGAGAGGGAACAGGGCCACTTGCAGCCACCTGCCCTGAATGGGAAGGGGAGACCGGAAACCCTGTAGTCAGGGCCTGGGGGTACAGAACACAGGAACAAGCTGCCCAGCTCTCCATCCATGGAGCCAAGCTTCTCCCAGGGGCGTCTGCGGGAAGGAAGGAGGAGGGAGAGAGAGAGAGAGGGAGACGGAACCCCCAGGGCTGCAGCTGCTGCCACAATGGAGCCATTGAAGCTAATAGGAAGCTTCCCGGCCCCTATGGAAGATTGTAGGGGCGGGGAAGAAGAGCACAGAGGGTGGGGGCCGCCAGGAGAGCCCCACATGAGAGGGTCTGACGTCCAAGGAGCTGGAAGGAAGGAACTGCACTCTGGGGGAAGGGGCCTCCTGACCTTTAAGTCTGCCCTCAGTGCCACAAAGCGGGGCAGGCCGGACTGCAAGCTGTCCCCTGGACTCGGGCTCAGGCCTTCATCTCATTATCTGCCCTGCCCCCGGAGGCATCAAATGCCCATTGTTCTCAGATTCCCCACCCTGCTGCCTTTCACATCCTTGGCTGAAACATGTGTTGTAGGCACGGTGACGGTGGGAGAGGGACTGAATGGAGACCTCCACTCCCTGTCCCCCTCCTCTACTCTCCCTCACCTCTGCAGACCCCTTCTTCTTTATTTATTTTTTTTAATATTTTTTGAAACTTTTAAAAAATATTTATTTGGTTGTGTCGGGTCTTAGTTGCGTCAGGCAGGCTCCTTAGTTGTGGCATGTGAACTCTTAGTTGCGGCATGCATGTGGGATCTAGTTCCCAGACCAGGGATCGAACCCAGGCCCCCTGCATTGGGACTGCAGAGTCTTAACCACTGCCCCACCAGGGAAGTCCCCCCTTCATCTTTAGAGCCCCAGTTCTTCAATGCCCATGGGGGCTGGAGACAGGGTTCCTCTCCTCTCCTCCCTGGAGCAAGCCTGCAGCCCCTAGGAGGTACCTGGTCCACTTCTGGGCGTTGCTGTGAGGCCAGCATGTGGTTCCCTTGAGTTCACACTAGGCTCCGCATCTAATTTGCTACATGACTCAGGCAAGTCCTCTCGCCCTCGGACCCTGCAGGTCTATCTTCTGTACACTGAACAGGTTGGAATGGATGATCCCAGGACGAGCATTCACTTCTTTTTTTTTTTTTTTTTTTCACACACACACACTGTATTTTATTTTTACAAGAGATAAATAGACTGACACCAAGCATTGTACATGGATGACCACAACAACAAAAGCAACAATGATTGCAATTACCAAACATGAAACACACTCATACTATGTCATAATATTGACATTCAGTCCAGTAATCCTCCACTGTAACAGCTCCTTTACTTTGCAGTGAAAATTGATTTGTATATTCTTTGCCTCTGAGTCCTTGTGGGATTTTTTTTTTTTTAATTCAGACAGAAAGTCACAAAAATTATACTCATCCTCATCAGTTCACTCAGTCCCATGTAATTGATTTTTTTTTTCATCTTGATCTTTTGTTAGCACTTTTATGAGTTCATCAGTTTTTCATTAGAGTTCTGAAAATGCTTATTAATTCAGTTCAGCAGTACAGTCAGTTACCAGAAACCTGTACTTGTCAGAGTCTTTTCCATGAATTTCTTGAAGAGGAAAGCCTTTTATAGGAACATATTTGCAAAAGCATCAGAGTACACCCAGAACTGTCTGTAAATGACAAAAGACTTAAAAATGACCACAGTTAAAGATTTGATGAAAGTTCATAATAATGCAGTTGACAAGAAAATTAGTTATTTCTGAGATATACATTTTAAAGTAATAACTAGGATTATTACTTATAACATTATACCAGAACATATAAGATTTTTAGAAATTTCATGTAATGTCTGAAACATTTATATTAACATATTTCCATACATATTTCCATACAAATACAAATATAAGATTTTTAGAAATTTCATGTAATGTCTGAAACATTTATATTAACATATTTCCATACATATTTCCATACAAATACAAATATAAGATTTTTAGAAATTTCATGTAATGTCTGAAACATTTATATTAACATATTTCCATACAAATAACCCAATGAAAGTTTAGTATTAGTTGTTTTGTTTGTTTGTTTTTTTTATACTGCAGGTTCTTATTAAGCATCAATTTTATACACATCAGTGTATACATGTCAATCCCAATCGCCCAATTCAGCACACCACCATCCCCACCCCACCGCAGTTTTCCCCCCTTGGTGTCCATATGTCCATTCTCTACATCTGTGTCTCAACTTCTGCCCTGCAAACCAGCTCATCTGTACCATTTTTCTAGGTTCCACATACATGCATTAATATACGATATTTGTTTTTCTCTTTCTGACTTACTTCACTCTGTATGACAGTCTCTAGATCCATCCACTTCTCAACAAATGACTCAATTTCGTTCCTTTTTGTGGCTGAGTAATATTCCATTATATATATGTACCACTTCTTCTTTATCCATTCGTCTGTTGATGGGCATTTAGGTTGCTAGCATTCACTTCTTTTAGTCGATTACTAGCAGTTGGTTGAACAGAACCTCTGGCAGGAGCAGGTTTGCGTTTTTGACCTCCTAAACATCTCTCAAATCTGTCCACTCCTTCCATCTTCACCCTCACCGCCTTATTCCCAGCTGCCTTCCTCCCTGCCTGGACCACCACAATATTCTCCAGGCCTCCTGTCCTGACCTCTTCCAATTCATTTACTTAAAAAAATTAAATTAAAAAAAAAAAGCAAACCTGATTATATCACTCACCACCCCCCCACCCCGCCCCTGCTAAAATCCATTTCAAAATTTCCCATTATTTTGGGCTTCCCTGGTGGCACAGTGGTTGAGAATCTGCCTGCCAATGCAGGGGACAGGGGTTCGAGCCCTGGTCTGGGAAGATCCCACATGCCGCGGAGCAACTACGTCTGTGAGCCATAACTACTGAGCCTGCGTGTCTGGAGCCTGTGCTCCGCAACAAGAAAAAGGGCGCGATAGTGAGAGGCCCACGCACCACGATGAAGAATGGCCCCCACTTGCCGCAACTAGAGAAAGCCCTCACACAGAAACGAAGACCCAACACAGCAAAAATAAATAAATAAATAAATAAATAAATAAATAAAAAGCCCATTTGTCTGCCTTCCTGTTCTCTTAAAAAAAAAAAAAAAAAGGGCTTCCCTGGTGGCGCAGTGGTTGAGAGTCTGCCTGCCAATGCAGGGGGGGACACGGGTTCGAGCCCTGGTCTGGGAAGATCCCACATGCCGCGGAGCAACTGGGCCCGTGAGCCACAACTACTGAGCCTGCGCGTCTGGAGCCTGTGCTCCGCAGCGGGAGAGGCCGCGGCAGTGAGAGGCCCGCGCACCGCGATGAAGAGTGGTCCCCGCTCGCCGCAACTAGAGGAAGCCCTCGCACGGAAACGGGGACCCAACACAGCCAAAAATACATAAATAAATACATAAATTAAAAAAAAAAAAAAAAAAAAAAAAAAAAAGCTGGCCTGGATTTAAAAAAAAAAAAAAAATTCCCCATTATTTTTAAGCTAAAGACCCAAATGCTTCCCAGGGCTCAGGGAGCCTTGCACAATATAGTACCGCCTCTCAGCCTTCTAATTACCTTCTTCACTTTCCTGCTTCCCTTCAGACAATAAGGTTCCCAAGGTCAGGGGCCATGCCTGGTTTTGTTCTTTAAACTCTTTCTGTCTTGTGACTTCATCTCAAGTTGAACCAGTAGTATTAAATGAATGAGTGAGTGAATGCATAAATGAGTACATGCTCAGAGGAGGCAATTGTCTTTACCTCTGAGATGTAAAGAGACAGCTCCCCCTGCCCCAGGCACGCCCTGTTAGTCTGATGCCTGAAGTTCCATCAAAAGCTGGACTAGATCCCTCCCAGGGCCCTTCCAACTCTACAGAGTCTGTGTTTCAAAAGGTTTGATGTATGTTTATAAGACATACACAACCCACCCATGCTGGCAAAGGCTTCCTTTTATTGAGCAGCCGCAATGTGAAAAGCATCTTATGTTTGGGGTGGACCCTGGATGAGTCTGTGGTCCAGCTGAGATGTGTGGGATTCAGCAACGGCCCTGCTCAGTCGGTCATTGCCATGATCTGCACCACCAGGAGCCTCCTGAGAAACACTGGAGCTATCTGTCTTTCAACCTTGAGATAACTACTTTACAAGGGGACACAGGTCCCAGGGAAAGAGAGTCAAAGAAGTTGCTCAAGCCAAGGACACAGTCAGCAGCACAGACGCCCTGGAGGGCTCAGCAATGCTCCCATATCTACAGGGTTGCGGGTCTGCAAGAGGCCTCCTTCCTTGAGCCCACACCCGCCGTAGGCATCACCAGGCAGCCACAGATCTTTCCTGGCCTCGTGGGAGAGCAGTCCTGTGGCCAAACATCCAGGGCCACTGTCAGAATGGCCAAGGCCATGGGGACTCTGCTGGCACCAGCTCCGGGCTAGGGAGATGGGCTGAGGCTGAAGATTCAAAGTCACAATCAGAAGAACCCACTCCTGAAGGGAGAGAGAACGGTGGAGTCGGTAGAGGTGAGGACACGTTTCCTGAGCACTGCATCTGTGGAAGATGCATCTTTATATATAGGAATCCATCTCCTCCTCTTCCTGACCCACAGAGCAGACAGCATGATTCTCCCCACCTTGAGGATAGGAGGCCCAGAGGGACAGTCTCTGAAGCCAAGCTGTCTCTTTCTGATGCTTCCTGGTCCTTAGTAAACATCCGCCCAAAGAATAACCTCATGAGCTAGCAGAGCTGGTCTCTTCTGGAAGCTGTGTAGTCTCGGGCAACCATTTCTCCCCTCTGAGATCCATTTCCCTCTTCTGTGAGATGGGCAGGGCTTCCCTTCCCCGGGGTTGCTGCAGAGATTAATTGAGCCTCACACAAGGCTTGCACACAGCATGTTACCAAGACACGTCCATTCTCCTCCTCTCCCTTCCCTTCTGGGCACCATTTACCCCTTTACAAACAGGGCCCTTAGACTAGATGCTCTGCTGGGCCCTTTGGATTCTGCTGTTCACGTGTCTGTAAGAAAGACCCTGGGTCTGGCCAGGACTGCTTGTGGAAGGGGAGCCTGACATGGCTCTTTGTGGACACAGAGGAGTCTTTATTCTGGAGGACTCTTGATTCCTCACTCTGACTAAGCCCATTGGTGCATGGAGGGTGGAGGGCGGGACGGGGAGGGGGAGGGTGATAAAAAGAAAGGTCTTAAGGAATGCTGGGGAAGGAAGAGAAGCCAAATGTCTGGATTGTGTGACCCCAGGCTGCAGAGCTAGAATGATTCTCAAAACATTCTCCTTTATGAGGAAGTTGGAATGTGAGTCACACTCCGCGCGCTCCCCCAAGGGTTGCTTTGCTGAGAAAGACTGCAAATTGTTCAGCTAATTAGCCAGCATTCTGAGCTAAGCCTCAGCCCAGAGCAGGCCTCCAGCACAGGGCACCCCCAGGACAGATCCGCGGGGGCTGCTGCCCCCTGTCGTCAGGAGAGTGAGCTACGTGGGAAGGAGGGTGCCCAGGGTAAGGAAGGGAGGTCCCCAGTGTTTCAACTGCTGCCAGGAGATCATGGATAAAGGAGCAAGTGGCCCAGCATTGTGCAGTTTACAAAGAACCTTCCGTCCACAATGGCTGGATTCTTAAAACAATCCTGTGAATCCAACAGATCAAGGTTGTACTATAATTGCTTTGCGTATAAAGACACTGAGGCTTAAGCAGTGCATGCAATTTGCAAGGCTGCGGAGTAGGGGCGGGGAGGAGCCAAGGCAGGCTGGCAGCTACCGGGCGGTGCCATCCCCACTCCACCACATTGCCTTCTGGGGACATTATTATCTGTGCATTAGAGGTTATGGGTAGATTGCGGGGATTCTTCATGAGGCTTTTACAAAGCTATCATCCGTCTAAGGTGGCTTATAAACACATCCCTGGAAACAATGGGGAGAGCCAGATGAGTTGTGGGGTAGAGATAATTGCACTGAACTTGCACCATTGTCTGCAGGGAGATGGCTGCAGCCCACTTCCCAAAGGGGTTGGCCAGCCATGACAAACAGGACTGTGCACTAGAGCCTTTAGGAGAATCAGTCACTATGCTCAGCCCATCCCCCCAATACATTTCAGATATATTATTGGAACACAAGAAAATAAAATATTCAGTATTCAGTTTTTTGAACTCCTAAGCTAGGTCTCAAAACTCACATATTAGACAGTAGTGAAAAAGGCAAAACTGTTGATTTACAAGAGCCAAGTCATGGTAAGACAAATTGGGCCTCTAAAGGGGACTCCTCACCCTCTGGGAAGCAGGGATAACTTTCTTCCCATACAACAGATTAGAGAGAAAAAAAAGAGGTGGGCCTAGATCTGGGGAGAATAGATGAGCCGCAGCCCTTGGCCTAGAAGGAAGGAGGTTGGGGCCTGGGGGACCAAAAAGAGAGAAGGTCACAAAGTGTCAATATTGAAAGAACCTTCCATCCAGCGCCAGGGAGCCACTGACTGGATGGTAACCTTCTGAGTGGCCTGCACATCCCCTGGGTTGAAAAGCTAAGTGAGCTGTTGCTTTCACTGCTGACAAGTGAGGTCCACCCGGAGGCAGGGGTCCCCCATGCTGCACGCAGAAATGATTCCCACCAACCCATGGGGGTTTTGCAGCCCCTCACCCAGACTGTTTCATCTACTGAGCATCTTTTCCAACTTTCACATGTCCCTTGGGACGGAGGCTGCCATCCCTGACACCCAGAGGAACAGACGTGGGATACAATGGGAAGCCCCCAGCCTCTGAACTTGGTGGGACTGGACAGTGGTGACCTTCATCCCTGCCACTTTACGATTACATTTTATCCACTCCACAGCAGAGTGGAAGTAGAGATGGTTGGGTCCCAGTTTGATCATCTGTAAAACGAAATTCAGGGATCAGACCATGTCATGTTCAGCTTGCGTTGTCCAGTACCTGCTACATGCACACTCCGAGGAGAACTGCCTGCCCACTGCCCTTCTAGGGGTCGGGGGCCTCATTCAGACCACAGGAACTCAAGTCCCAGTCCCAGTACTGGCTAGACTTTAGGCAACAGGAGGCACAGAGGTCTGACTAGCGAGAACTTACCAACCTGAGCTCTCTGAGCTCTGCCGTCCCTGTGGCTGGGATGGAGAGGCGGGCATGGGCTGCCCTGTATTCTTATGGGTCACATCCTCTCAGATGCCCTTGGCAACATTCTGAAATAACGTTATAAATAAGGTTATAAATAAGGTTATTCAGGCTAAATAGATCTTTCCTCAGAACAGGAGCCCTAGGAATAAAAGATAGCAGAGTTTTCTCTTAACTGGGAGAAAACTATCAAGGTGCCTATACATACCTGGGCTGGGTTATCCTCGTAAAGGAAACATTAAAGGAGAACTAGAACTGGGGAGTGCAGGGCAGGTGATGCTGGGGAACCTCTCCCGCCTCACCCTGGCAGTCCCCGTGTGATGGGACACATGTCACCCCAACCTACCTTCCCCTTCCCTACTCTGGGACCCCTGCCGGGTCAGGACAGGCCGACCAGGGCTGGAGCCTGGGATAGAAGGAAAGAAGAAAGGGAGCAGATACTCCTCCTGATGGCTGGACTTTCACTCTCCCACTTCTGAGCAGGCAGGCCCAGTGCAGAGATGGCAAGATGGCCAGAGGACTGCAGAAAGGGACGTCGGAAAGAAGAGGCTATTGAACACGCTGAGTCCCTCTTCTAACGCCTTGGGGGGCCTATCACCTCCATAAGAAGAGCAGCGCCCTACATTATAGGGCACTCAGGCTTCTCACGGTGCCCTAGAAAAGTGACACACACCCTGCCAGGCGCTGGGTGGGGAATCACAGAGTGTAGAGTGAGCCGACATGGGCGGCCTGCAAGGATGCCAAGCCTGACACCTGCTCCTTCACTAACCCTCAGCACACCCCTGAGAAACAGGTTTTCAGATAAGGAAGCAAAGGCTTGGAGCCAGGAGCCAGGCCTAACACACGGACAATTCAGGAAGACACATTTAAGCTCATTCAGAGGAAAAGTCGTTCAAGTTAGAAATGAGATTCTGTGATTCCAGTTGCCTGTGTCTCTGACACTCTGTGTGTGTGTTGGGGGTGGGGAGGGGGAAGGGGAGCGTGCACACGCATGATTACTAAATGCCAGTAAAATCACAAAACACAGGGGCTTCATTTCTAAACTTATTCCCTCAGGGTCAATGTTGCCTCCATTAAAATGATAAAGAACAAATGAATACACAGAAATAACTGGCTTTGTCAGGCAGATATCCAGTGTGTTTGCATCTTTAGCTTCCAGCCTTTGCCAGAGCTGGTGCTTGCCTTTTCCGGAGTGTATAGACACGCGTGCGCACACATGCACTCACACTCACACACACGCAGTGCTCAGGGCCCTGTACTGGGCTACATCTGGCGCTGTCTTAGGCACGTTCTTCCCCACAGAACAGCCCTGCCCTCTCTCCAGGCTGATTGTCTTTTATGATCAATGAATGGTTCGAAGGCCCACAGATTCCGCAGATGGGCCTTTGAAGAGCACTGCCCTCAAGACGACTCTAGAGCATGCGGATGAGAAAGTGCACAGATGCATCTGCGGGGGAGCATGGTGCCTGACTCATTCTCCAGAGCCAGGTTACTGGGGCACCAGCCATCTGACTCACCAGCTGTGTGACCTGATGTGGGTGTCTTAGCCTCTCTGAACCTCGGTTTCTTCATTTGTCACTGGAGATAATAACAGCACCTGCTTCCTAGAGTTGGTGTGGGGGTTAAATGGTCCTAACAGAACAGGGTTCAGAACAGCATCTTTCCCACGGGAACTCCAGACCTTCCTCCTGCAGGCTCAGACCCCCAGGACCTCCGAGCCAGCGGAGGGTTTAGATCTTCCTTCCCACCAGCAGCCACACTCCAGATGGAGTCTGGAGCCTTTAGTTGTCTGGGCCTTTAGTTTCTGTGTAGTTGTGCCCCTGGGAGCTGGTTCCTTTTTAGTTTTCTATGTGAAATCTCCCTGTTGGGCCTGTGAACGTTGCCTTTGGACCCCTGCCCATCTGGCTCAGCCGTGACTCCACATCTGCCCTGTTCAGGGGTCCATCCCATCCCCACCCTTGTTCAGGGGCTGTTTCTCCAAGACAGATACTCCCAGAATTGCATTGCTACCATGCCCCAAACTAGGAGTACAAATCCCGTTCAGAGGCTCCTGTGGCCCCATGACACCCGCCAGATGCAAAAAGAAGTAAGCCAGAGCAACCTCCTGAAACAGTTCAGGAACTAAGCAAACTACACCATTTGAACTCCATGGACAGAGTTTTAGAAACAGTGGCCCATGGAGAAAGGCAAATTCTCATTGGGCCAAAAGGGGGGAAATAATCCTGCCCACTCCACACGCCTCATGCACGTGGCCCATTTGAACGTGTTGAAGACTCACAAGAACTTGATAGGCTGTGGGAGTTGAATGGCCCCGCAGGATGTGCTCTGGGCCTCACCCTGGTGGTCCTGGCCACAGAGCTAGTCAGCTCGGCACGTGTGGTTGTCATTCCCGGAGACAGCCTAAAACTACTGCCTATTTCTGAGCCTATTTCTGTTCTGCTTTTAAAATCCATTAATGGTTTTCAAATTTTTTTTCAATATATAATAACATAAACATTACTAACAATAATAATAATAATAATAACCAGAAATCATTGAAACCTACATGCCCAGCACTGTGCTAAGAACTTTACTTATGTCACCTTGTCTGATGTTTGGTGACACACATTAAGCAGGTAGTATTGTCACCCCACTTTCCAGAGGAGGAAGCTGAGATCTGGAGAGAGGTACACAGTCAGTTAGTGACAGGGGACACGAGCCCAGTTCCTCCTCCAAAACTGATTTTTCTGGATTGTCGATTGTCAGCAGCATCTCCCTGTCTCTGCTACACTGTCCTCTGCTTCGCAGGGATACACCTGGGGCCACAGAATCACTGTCCCACTGGGTCCAGGTTAGCTTCAGTTGGTAACACGGGCACTGGGATCTGGTGCGGAAGTGGAGAAAACTCGTCCTGCAGCTGCTTATGGGTGGTGCTCTCTCTGCCTCCCAGGGCTTCTCCTGAGAATCGTCCTCTGGGTGCCGCAGGTAGGTGACACCCACAGGCAGGCAGCTCTCAGGTTTGCAGGTGTCCTGACAACACCTGCTTTGGAACTGGAGGCCCCAGGGTCCCCTCCCTATCTGTTCCGGAAGCCCTAAGGAAGTCTTCCCGACCTTCACTCCCCCAGTCTCTCCCACGGTTCAAAAAGCCCCCAGTTGCCCATAGTAAATCTCTCTCTACTCAAAATACCTAGAGTGATTTTGCTTCCCTGCAAAACCCTGAGCAAAGGCCCTCAGCAGAAGCTCACAGGGTCCCAGGCACTGCCGGCCGGAGAGGCCGTCCACGGCTCCTCCCTGCACACCCTCTGCAGGAACTGTCTGCTCACCCCAGGCTCCTCCCTGCCCCCCACCCTGCGTGTCCCACCTGCAGGCTTAGAGCTCATTTCTCCAGCAAGTCTTTCCTGACCCCAGGCCCCAGGAAGGCCTCCTGGCTCCATGCCCCTTGCACCCTTTGCATCCATCCTCCTGCTTGATGTCAAGCTCTATAAACACAGCGACGGTGTCTGTTTTGCACACCACTGTACCAGCATGGGGTCTATAAATACATTTGCATTAATGAGTAAATAAATAAACGTTGAAGGTCTTTGAGGTCATGATGCCGTGGGTATGAGGAAAGAGAACATAATGTCTCTCAAATATGTTGTTTTATTAAGAATGCGTATTGGCACTGGCTCTGAGCTGGGTGAGCTCCAGGGGGTAAAAGGTGAACCCAGCAGGAGCCCAGATCCAGGAGGGGCGAACATGTGTGTCTGGGAGTCTGGTGGTCTCTGTGCAGCTGCATTCTGTTAAGGTTTCTAGTGACTTCTGCTTCCCTTTGTCCCTCTAGGGTCTGCATTTGTGCCTGGAGAAAAGTGACAGGAAGGCGTCCACTCCCAGATGTCAGGAGGGCTGCCTCTGCATTCAGCAGATGGCTTGTTGAAGTTCCAGAACTTTCAACAAGAGGAACTGATTGATATCAGTTCCTTGAACAGTCTACATGAAGACTGAGTTTATGGCACTTAACCATTTTTATATATTTCATCAAGGTCTAGTAAAGCAAACCTTTTTTAAATAAGGGCAGTAACTATCCCACCTTGTCATCACTGTGAGGTGGAGAGCACGGAGCCAGAGAACCACTAGTCAGCCACGCCCACTTGAAGCTGTAACCAGACTTTAGCTCGTGAAAGCCTGTAAACCTGTTTTTAAAACCCATACCATTTTGTATAAGTTACGCTGGAGAGTGAAGGGAAATCCAGCTTTTCCACACCACGTGTCCTCTGTGGTTGGCCTCATGCAGCTGCCTCTCAGCTCAGACCCCGTTGCCCAGGGTCTGTAACCTGCTGCCCTCAGGGCAGTGGTTCTGGGGCTTCGTCTCAGCCTACCATCCAAGAAGCAAAGTCATGAGGCAATAAAGTTTAAAGCTAAGAAATCACCAGGAGAGGACACAAAAGCAGTGAGAGGATAGGAGCCAAGAAAAAGTGAAAGAAGCCACAGGGAAACAAAGCCACTGCGTTTCTCCAAACCATACTGGACCTCTTCTACCCTCTAGTGGACACTGGCCATACCACAACCTCTGCTGACGGAGCCCAGACGCTGACAGCCGCCTGAAGCTGGGCTCCACTCAGACACTGCCGCTTTCTAGTTGGTGACCTTGGAAAGTCACTTAAAATCGCCCTGCAGAAGTTTTCTCATCTGTAAAGTGGGGGTAAAATAGGCCTTACCTGTAAGATTGTTAAGAGGTTTAAATGCCCAAGATGGGGTAAAAGGGACCAGATTTATCCTCCAATCTGAAACTTAGTTTTTAAGACAAAGCCCATAGACCGGATGGACTGTGATCCCTGAGAGTCGGCAAACAGATGATTCCTATCATTGGCCACCTCGCTGCCCAGAGAGTTTCCAGGCCACAGCACAGAGAGGGGACCCTGGACAGCTCACAGACTCCATGAGTTGAGAAGACAAAGCTGAGAGTCCAAAGAAACCAAGACAGATACAGAGTTCCTGAGGGAAGAGGGAACTGCATAGAGAGACAACTCCAAAAAACCGCAAAGTATCCAGCAGAGTACTGATCGGCACAAGTGTACCAGAACCTGGGAAAGAAACGCCTGACAGGATGAGAGAGAAGAAGATCCAGCATCCACACAGAACCAGAATAGTGTATCTTCCCACCAGCCAGGCTGGAAACCTCACATACCATGAGGCATTAGGTTCAGGAGTGGGAAACAAGTACCCCTACAGTAAACACAGCTCCAATTCCCCCTAAGAAAGTTTAAAGGCATGACTTGACAGGATCTAACTGTTTCTAAGTAACTTAACTGTGTCCCAGACAAAGGTCAAAAATGCATACAGGGAAACAAAAATATCTTGCACACAACAAGAAAAAAGTAACAATGTCTGGCATCCAGTAAAAAATGACCACACATGCAAAGAGGCAGGGAAAATGACTCATACTGGGAAGAAAACTCTATCACTGGATTGAGTGCCAAAACATAACATATCAAAATTGATGGGTTGTGGACAAAGAAATACTTGGAGGGAAATTTATAGCACTAAAATAGGTTAGAAAAGAAGAAAGTCTCAAATCTATGATCTCAGCTTCCATATTTAAAAAAAAAAATAGAAAGGAAAAGCAAATTGAACTCCAAGTAAGCAGAAGAAAGGAAAAAATAAAGATCAGGGCATAAATCAGTGGAATAGAAAACAGAAAACAAGAGAAAAAGATCAATGAAATTAAAAGCTGTAGGGGTTGTTTTTGGGGTTTTTTGCTGTTGTTGTTTGTTGGGGTTTTTTTTGTTTTGTTTTTTTGGAAAATCATATTGATAAACCTCTAGTCGGACTGATGACCAAAAAAAGAGAAAAGGTCCAAATTACTAATATCAGGAATGGGAGTTATGACATAATTGTAGACTCAACAGATGTTAAAAATAAAATAAGAGAATATTATGAAAATCCTGAGGCCCATATATTCAACAAGTTAGATAAAATGGACAAATTCCTTGAAAGACATTATCCATGCTCACTCAGGAGTAAAGAGGTAACCTGAAAGAGCCTTGTATCTATTTTTTAATTGAATTTTTACTTCAAAATCTTCTCACAAAGAAAACTCCAGGTCCAGATGGCTTTGTTACTCCTCAAATGGCTTTATTTATTCCTCAAATATTTGAGGAAAAAAACTAATACCAATTCTATATAAACTCTTCCAGAAAATTGTAAAGGAGGAAATACTTCTCAACCCATTCTAAGAAGCCAGCATTATCCAGATAACAAACCCAGACACAGACATTACAAGAAAACTACAGACCGATGATATCCCTATGAATACGAAAGCAAAAAAAGAAAAAATAATTTTTTAAGCCAAACAAAACTTTAGCAACTGAAATCTAGCAACATAAAAATATAATCCATCATGACCAAGTGAGGTATATTCCAGGAATGCAAGGTTAGTTTATGATTTGAAAAATCAATCAATGTAATTTACCATATTTATAAATTTAATAAAGAAAAACCATATAAGCATCGCAATAGACATAGTAAAAAATTTTCAAAAATCCAACTTCCATTCCTCATAATAACTCTAAGAAAACCAGAAATAGAAGGAATTTCCTCAATCTGGTAGAGGACCTCTATGATAAACCTACCATTCATATTACAGTTAGTGGTAGAAGGCTAAATGTTTCCCCCTAAGATCAAGATCAAAACAAGGATGTCCATTCTTACAACTTCTACTCAACATTCTTCTGGAGGTTCTAGTAAATCCAACAGGGCAAGGGAAAGAAATAAAAGGCAGAAAAAGGTATCACATTACAATAGATCCAGGATTAACCAGAGAACAGTTACCTAGAACTCCCAGTTGACAGTACTATCTTTCTAGTTTACCTCCACTGTTAGAAGTAACAGCTGAAATAATAATAGCTCCCACTCACTGAATGCCTACCTTAAGCCTGACATAAATTGTCGCTTTGGATATGCTACCTACAAGCTTTATTAACGCCACAAAAGGAAAAAGAAACTTAGTAACCGTGTTCCGATGAGGAAAATGTGACTCACACATGTTAAGTGACAGTGGGGATTCCAATTCAGATCCATCTGGTTTTAAACTACTCACAGAAAGCTAGAATTTTTTTCCATAAAGAAGCTTCCAAGGAATGACCCAAATCAAATGGTTTCTGCCAAATCTACCTACAAAAATTTAAGCTCCTAGTTAATATTTTAAATCCTGGATCGCTATTAAATTTCATGCCTGTACTAACCCCTGCCTAATAAAATAGCTGTCTGGAGTCTTGTACCGACGAAGATTGTGCAGCCAAGTTTGGGCTAAGTGAGAAAGATTGCAGACTGGATTCTAACGTTGTTTGTATTTGTTGGAATTCTCCAGAGAAACAGAGCCAATAGGTGGACAGAGAAACAGAGAGAAAGAGAGATAGGGAGAGGAGGGAAGGAAAAGGGGAAGGGGAGGGGAGTGGAGGGGAAGGGAGAAGAGATTTTTAAGGAATTGGTTCACATGATTGTGGGTGCCATCAAGTTTGAAATTCACAGGGCAGGCTGGCAGAAAAATTCTGGCGGGAGTTGACACTGCAGTCTTGAGTCCCAGGGCAGTCCAGAGGCAGAATTCATTTCTCCCCAGGGGACCTCAGTCTTTTCTCGTAAACCCTTCAACTGATTGGATGAGGCCCACCCACATTATAAAGAGTAGTCTGATTTACCCAAAGTCTACTGATTTAAATCTAAAAAGGACCTGCACAGCAACACCTAGACTAGTTTTTGACCAAACAACTAAGCACCATGGCTCAGCCAAGTTGACACATAAAAGTAACTATCACACAGTCATAGATCAGAAAGACAGTGCTCTGTAGAGCAGTGGGTCTCAAACTTTAGCATGTTTGGGAATCCCCTGGAGGGCTTGTGAAAACACAGACCCAGTAACTCTTCCACCCAAGTTTTACGTATCTTGAATCAGTTCGAGACAGACATTCAGACAGTGCTGTTGGAGGGGAAATGAACTGCTCTGTAAGGTAGGAAGTTCCCCATGAACAGCGGGAGGTTCAAGCTGGAGGACCCTTGGTGGGAATTTCATAGAGAGGATTCAGGGAGCAGCTAGGACACTTCTTCTCCTCTCACACTGTGAAGTTCTATGAATCCCTGAATTCCAGCCCAAATTCCTGGGATGAAGCTTAAAAGGAAGAAACAAACTTTAAAGAAATAGAAGAAGGTGCCAGAGTGAATATAATTATTATGGATAGCCCTTATAAAAATCACACGAATTGTGCTCATGCATCTTTCATGCAGAAATCCAAAACCAGGTCATTAAAGCAGATTCGGGGTCTCAGTAAGTTAATGAATAAACAAACAAACAAAAGTCTACGCCTTCAGCAAAACTGTTCCAACTTGCATTAATCTGGAACTGAATGTCACATTTAATTCTGCTAAGGTTTGGCAGGGCCCCAGGCAGGGAATTGTTTGCATTCCATCAAGAAAAGCTGCTTTGGGTGCTAAGGAACCAGTAGTCTTAGTGGGGCCTGACTAGGGTGGCTAGAAGGTAGTGTTCCTCTTGGTGGGCTTATGCAGCGTGAGTGAGTTAAGGATCACTAGCCTGAATCCCAAAGGTAGCTCCCTAACCTCACTCTCAGCCTGGCCCAGCTCACCCCTCAGCCAGTGTTACTGCTAGAAACACCGCCAGCTTGTGCAGCAAAACAAAACTACGTGTATTCCCCGTGCAGCTGTGATTCCCGTTGTACCATGCATGACCCAAAGATCAACTCTAAGGCTCAGTTCCTGCTTTCTGAGAATTAGTGGACACAGCCTTAAACTTGGAGCCAGAAGACCTGAGTTTAAGACCGGGCTCCGCCCTTGGAGGACTCTGTGATTTGGACAAGTCAAATCACCCCTCTGAACCTTTGTTTCCTCATGGATAAATAGGGCTGAAATTCCTGTCCCTGTATGCCCCACAGCAGGTCTTTGCAAGGGGTTATTAAGATTCAACTCCTCACATGTGGTCCAAAGAAAGTTTTGGACCCAACTTGCCTGGGTTTTGCAATATATGTCACAAAGATAAAAATATGGCATAAAGTGTTCATAACCTTTCCTGTATTTCACTTTTATTGGCAGCGTGAATGGGAGCAGGATCCTGAATCGTTTATGTATTCAGCCAGGGGACCAGCACAGTAGCTGTGGAGGTGCAAAGTGGTTGTGAAAGAGGGGTGGGCCCGAGATTTTAGGAGAGACCAGAAGAGGGACCGTGGTTTGTGAGAGGGGCTGAGGGAGAAACCGTGATGGCAAGGACCGCAATGAAACACTCCTGAAGATTTTGTGAGACCTTATGCTGTGTTTTGTGTTTCCCATATGCTAGCCCACCAAAAGGCTTCAAGTCTTCTGTTACTCTGAAATGCTTTTGGAGTTGAAACTGCATTTCTTTTGATTCATCACAGTGCTAAGACTGGACCTTCACGACAAGGCAAGCAGGCCCAGATAGTTTTTGGTTATACGTACTTAAAAGTCAATGCATTTTAGGATGAAAGCTAGGGTCTCTATATACGTACATGTAGGCATAATAATAATAATAGTAATAATAATTTCTGACATTTCTCATATCTATCATTTCCAAAACATTCTTGTGTGTTGGATACAATGCATTCTACGTGTTCTGCAAAGCAAGAGACTTTGTTCCCCCCTCAGAGCTGGATGTTGTACACAGAAGTCACTTTTCCTAAGGGGAGTAACTGTAAGAATTCCATGTCCTAGAGAACAGATTGTGGTTGCCAAGGGGGCGGGGGGGTGGAGGAGGGATGGATTGGGAGTTTGGGATTAGCAGATGCAAACTATTATATATAAGATGGATAAACAGCAAGGTCTTACTGTATAGCGCAGAGAACTATATTCAGTATCCTGTGATAAACCATATTGGAAAAGAATATGAAAAAGAATATATATATAACTGAACCTCTTTACTGTATAGCAGAAATTAACACAACATTGTAAATTGACTATACTTCAATAAAACTTAAAAAAAAAAATAGAAAGTATTCCATGTCCAATTAGAGCAGGTAAGGGAAGCTGTGAGATGTTTGATTGATGGGAACATGCTGGCTCCTCCTGCTTATGTGAGACAAGGATGAACTCTAACTTCAGATCTGGCACCGTGGTCCTGTTTTTGCAGTGACATGTTCCCATCTAGACATAAATGTCTGTTTATACATAGACATAGACAAGTACATTTCAGTTAACTAGATCCACCCGGTCTTGCTAGCAGAGAGTGGTTTTGCCTCTGATGAACTCTGCTCTTCCAGCCTCCAGGGATGATGAGTAAATGTCAATTAATAAAAAGGACAGCACTAAGAAAAACGGTGGGCTTCACCTACGTTCCTAGACTGTTAGATGAAAACAAAGGCCGAGATCAGATTAGCCGCATCTTCATAATGAGGTGAATGAATTGGGGAAGAGGAGCGTTTTGGATAACCACAGCTCTTATCCTGCCTTAGAGATAAGGCCTGGGCCCACCGTGGTCCCCAGCCATGTCTGGGGCTCTATAACTGGGATCTGGCCCCCCATCTCTCTCCCAGTTCTTCAGGGAATGAAGTTCCTCTTTTACCTAAAGGTGCTTTTCCACTTTCCCATACATGCTTACGTATGATGCATCCAGATCTCAGCTCTAGGCCTGGCTCCATCCACATCAGGCCAATTTGTCTACAGGTGGCCCTTTAGTTTCTCAATGTGCCTTGAGTGAGCACAACATTGGTGCCGGGGTTTGTAAAAGCAATATGGTTACAGGAAGAGGAGAGAAGAAAAGATTTGGGGCGTGAGATGGGGTGAAAAATCAGCAGCACAGTCTGCAGGGTGTGGACCTTTAAAATGCGGAGGAAAGTCTCGGTCCCTGCTGATGGGCCAGGAAGAAGAAGACCAGGAGCAGTGGAGGACGGGCCAAGGCCTTGGCCTAGGAATGAAACTTAAAATTGCACCTGTGTGGGGGCTTCCCTGGTGGTGCAGTGGTTGAGAATCTGCCTGCCAATGCAGGGGACACGGGTTCGAGCCCTGGTCTGGGAGGATCCCACCTGCCGCGGAGCAACTGGGCCCGTGAGCCACAACTACTGAGCCTGCGCGTCTGGAGCCTGTGCTCCGCAACAAGAGAGGCCGCGATAGTGAGAGGCCCACGCACCGCGATGAAGAGTAGCCCCCGCTTGCCACAACTAGAGAAAGCCCTAGCACAGAAACGAAGACCCAACACAGCCATAAATAAATAAAAATAAAAAATAAAACAAAAATTGCACCTGTGTGAAAGTGGCCTGTCCTCCCGCCCGCCCAGGATGGCGCTTGAAACGCACCCACTGTTTGTGGCCAGTTCTTCTCACTCCCTTAAAGTAAGCAGATATAGAAAACAAGAGCAGGAGAATCAGCCAGGCAGAACTTACTCCACACACTGGGGGGACCCATGGACAAAATGTGAGCGATCATAAAATACAAGCGATGACCTCTGTGTCTGTGGCGATGCTGCCACAGTACGGGCTGGTGGAACCCACAGCCCCACAGGGTCAGAGACAACCTCCAGCCCCCAGGCCAGCAGGGTCCCTCTGTGCCCCCCACCCCACCAATGTGGGGCCCTAGCTCCACCCACTGCAGTTCATGGTCATCTTCCACGTGCAAAGGCTTTGCTCAAATTGCCACCCCAGTGAGTGCATGACCATGAGGGTCACTACTCCTGGCTCTAGTCCCCAGAGCTGCAGCTCTCCTTCCTGCGTGGAGCGGAGACCCCAGGAGAAACGTCCCTCACCAGCTGTGGGAGTGACGATGCTCTGTGTCACCAAGTCCAGTTTCATTTTTACATTCACACATGTAAAGTTGGGCCATGGGAAGGATCTTTCCAAAAGGAAGAAAGCATACAATTCTCTGATTAATCAGAGCCATAGTCAAATCAAAGAATTCACCGAAGCCACACTGAGGCCTGAATTATCAATTGTGAGAGACAGGTCTTCTATCCAACCATATCAAACCAAGTAACTGGGTAACGTTCAAATGCTTATTTATTTGTAAGGCTGGGCCAAGACCGAGAAAATATCTAAGTGAAAATTCAGAATCATCTGAACTTGGCATTTCCAATAGATCTAAGGGCTCACTTATGTTCAATCCACTGACTCCTAATTAGGAAAGGAGCAGAGAATTCCAAAGAACAAGGTCCCTTGTCTTTCAGAATGGTTATAGGACTTCCAGATGGCATATTGAAAGGTATGACGATGGAGGCAAGCCTGGGGGGTGGGATAAAACAGGTGCTTGAAAGCCAAAATGAGATGCCACACAGCACGGTTTGAGTTAATAGCGGCAGCGGAAAACAAAACAACCCCTTGTGACCGCCCTGGGTTGAGAAAACAGCCAGGTCATGGGACCCATTCCTGCAGGCCCTGGAGCAATCAACGGCTGGGCAATGTGCTGAAACCTGGGAGGGAGCAGCCTGGTGACACTGAAAGGCCAGCTTGGGGGAGGTAAGGACGCCCCCACCACTTCCTTGCTGCACACCCACCTGCAGAGAAGGGGTTTCTGAGAAGGAGCCGGGCGCACCTGGGCCGGGGAGGGGACGGCTGCCTCAATGCAGTGCACCCCTGCCCAGCACAAACGCCCCCTTAACCGCGAAGCTGCGCTCTCCACCTCCTGCCTCGGCCTCCCTGAGCCTCAGATCCGGATCAGCGGCGTTCAGAGGCTGCACGCGTAGTGTGGAGGAAAGCACAGTGCCGGCGGGAGCAGACGCCCCTGCGCCCAGCCCCCAGTGGTGCTGCTGTCTTAGCTGTGGGTGTTGAGGAAGGCTCTCGAGCCCTCTGGGTCTGCTCGTCCTCACCTGTGAGGAGGTTCGGGGATGCCCACCTTGCAGAGGATCGAGAACAATGTAGGGCTCAACAGACTTAGCTCTTTGCATCCTGTCCTGTCCTCGGTTGCTCTCGAATCTCTTGGCTGGTCTCGGGGTCCCTGCCACCTTGTGGGCGCTGAGGACAGGCCTGTGACTCACTCCTCCTGCTCCCCTTATGCCCAGCGTGGCTCTGGGTGGGTGTCCTTAGAGAATCTCTTCTTATCCACACCCGAGGCCTCAAATCCCCCACCCAGTGCTCCAGAGGCCCCTCCCTGCAGCTCAAAGGATTTCCCCTGGGGCCACCTCCCACCCTCTGCTTCAAACCTCCTGATGCCTGGCCAGGCTTCCTGGGTTCTAGCCACTGTCTCAAGTTTCAGAGCTCCTCTTTTCTCCACTCTACTCCCTTCTTTCCTTCCTTTCGCATTAATCTTTTTGCCTTCTTTGTCTCCTCTCTCTCCCTCCTTCCTATCCTTCCTTCCTCCCTCCCTCTCTCTCCCTGCCTCACTTCTTCCAGTTGATGAATGGTTTGCATGGCCCTCTGAGCTTTGATTTCATTTTACTCCCAAAGACACTGCCCATCACCTCATTCCCTTACTCCCAAATCCTTCACTCAGGGCCCTGGGAAGTCATGTCCTCAGCCAGGCTCTGCTCCCTCCCCCAGACACTATCTGAAAGTTGGCAACTGTAATGGACATTTGATTTGCAAAAGTAAAGTCAGGGGAGGTGGGTTTGTTCTCTCCAGTGAGACCCTGGACATCTATCTGCCTGCTCCAGGCCTGGCCTACCAGCCCTCCCTTCCAACCCCTGGACAAGCTTGCATCCTTCCAATGTATCCTCTTCTGTTTAAGTTACTAGAATAGGTCCTTGTTGCTTCCAACCTAAGAACTCTCGCTGCATGAGTAAAGAGGGCAAGACACCCAGGACAAGAGGGAGCAGGGAATACAGGCCACAGGGGACCCTATCTGAGGCCATTTCAGTCATCGAGGTGAGAAATGATTAGTGCCTAAGCTGAGGCAGGAGCAGTGAGTGTGCTGAGAAGGGAATGGATCAAAGTGCTATTAAGAAGGCAAGGAAACAATTGGGTGTGGAAGATGAGCCCACCCCCAGGCTCCTGGTCAGGGTGTTAGATGGAAGGTGGGGCTCGTGCAAAGGGAGCACGTGTGAAATGTGAAAGCCTCACCAAATACTTGCTCTGGCCTCCAAGTCCTTGTGGACCCAACTCTTTCTCTCCCCAGATTGCAGATTTAAAGCCAAGGCCAGGAAAGCCTTATTAAAAGCAGGTTTGCTCTGATTCCTGGCTCCAGGAACTAGAAGGGCTCATTGCTGGGCCAGGGATGTTCCCTTCGTAGGCTGTCTGCCTGTGGCTGGAAGACTTCTCTGTGTCTGGGGGACTACGCAGTTCCCAGGCCTGCGCGTGGCACGGGGGCTCTGGGAAGACACAGAACATGTAACAAAACAGACGGCACGTGTTCCTTCAGCCACTGGAAAACAGAACCATGGACAGACCAAGAGGAGGCTGCTGACGCTGGAGGTGCGTAAAAGGTGGGCTTGAACACAGTCACCCTGGAACAGTCGTGTTCCGTGTGTCCCATCCCCTTTTCAGAGCTTCAGCAAAAACCCGAGAAAATAAAGGTGCATGATTCAGGGTGAGCCTGAGCTTCCTCCGCAAGGACAACTGGCAAGTGGTCCTTGGGTGATCAGGGACCAGCCTAAAAATGAGCTGACAACAGATTCTGGAATACTGAGGCCAGGAAGACCCAAATCATGTCATCATCTGGACAATGAGGATAAGTGAGACTCTGAACCAGGGGGAGGGCAGCATTTACAACCCTGGGCTGCTGTACAGACAGATCACATGGCAGATGCCCACTCGCTTGACCTCTGACCTTGGAGAGCTCACTTCGCCTTTCCCAGGCTCAGTCTTCTCTCCTTAGGGTTGTGGATGCGTAAAGCATTGACAGAGTCCTGACACATGGTAAATGCTCAATAGATTGGAGCTTTTATTTTCCTAAGACATCACTCTCTCTTTCTTTCCTTTCTCTCAAAGGTGAGGCATTGCCCCACAAACTGCATCCCGCACAGCAGCGAAAGTCCAAGGAGATGGCATTCTCCTCCCACCCCTGCCAGTGACCAGCTGGACTTAAGCAAGTGTTTCACCTCTCCAGAACTGAGCTTCTCCTCTCCTAACGAGTGGTGAAAAGAGATGATGTGCGGGGTCACTTCCTGCAAAAACGCATGGAACTGAAAGTTCTGCATTGCGTGGTTCTCCACAGTATGTGCTCACGCAGCTGCGTAGCCTCAAGGCATCAGGAGTTTCCAGCGGCTTTCATGCACAGGTAATGGGAAGGGTTGTCTTCACAGCTTAGTGTCAGTACCCAGATATCCTCGTGATAAAGTCAGCTTCAGAGTCTAAACTGCAATGTACTCCAGGTTCAACAACTCAGTATGAGAGAAGAAGTCTTAGACACTCTGGGAAAACATCACTTCTGAAAAAGATAAAACTAGCAAATAGTCCCAACAACGTTAATGGATATTTTTATTATGTATAAATAATAATGAGAGACAAAAATCTTATCCCTCTTTTCCCATTATTAGCATTTTAAAATGCACAAAACTTAATAACACTCATAAAATGTCCCTAAATACGACTCCATTGCCATTTAGTCTTGTTCACTGATGACATTTCTATTTCCATTAAAGTATTCTTATAAGACTTCTTCTCCGTGTCATCTCTGTCAACTCACAGTTGGCAATTTATGTTGTCTGCTTCCCCTCCTTATCTCTGTGACACATTCTGGAATTCAGTCTTGGTAAGTGTCTGTCCTGAGAAGCTTGATAAATTGTATCTGGCAAATCCCTGGAGATGTCTGCTCACGTCATGATTCTGCTGTTTTAACACAAGCATCAGCACATTCACATGGCTCAGAGGAGGGCTCTCGTCACTCTTCAGTTCTAACACCCGCAGGTCCCACTGTTTAAAGGGCAACCTAGTACTATGTGCCCAAAGAAAACAGAGGGGCAGTGGGAGGGGGCAGCTAAGAGTCAGCCTGCATGGTTTTAACTGAGGTCACATACATCGTTCCAACACCAGGTCTCTGATTCATTAATACTAACTGAGGGTCCAACAGTTCAATTCAATTCTGACACTAACTACCCAGAGCCGATGCAGATCCCACAGATTAAGGGCTCAGTCCCACAAGACTGTCCCCACTTTAGATACCAGTTGCAAACGAAGTCCCCAGACCTGCCCTTCTGCCTGGCTGACTACAAATTCAGGGTTCCCATGACCCCCTCAGGTTTATAATTTGCTAGAAGGAGTCAACTCTACTTACAAGTACAATTTTATGATGTATGATGGATTAAATCATGGCCATTGGTGATTGAAGTCAATCCCCAGACCCTCTACCCTACTCAAAGGTCAGAAGGTGAAGCTGAAAGTTGTAACCTTCTAATCAAGTGGTTGGTTCCCCTGGCAACCAATCCCCATCCTGAAGCTCTGTAGGGGCTGCCAAGAATCAACTCATTAGCATAAATCCTGGTGTGGTCAACTCATTAGCATAAATTCTGGTGTGGTCAACTCATTAGCATAAATTCTGGTGTGGTTGAAAGGGGCTTGTTATGAATAATAAAAAACGCTCAGGAAATTCCTAAGGTTTTAGGAGCTCTGTGTCAGGACCCAGGGACAAAGATCAAAAGTCTATTTTTGATTATACCACACAGCCAGAGCTGGGCTGGAATGCCAGAGGTGCCAGGTATCACCTGGCTGACTGGACAAGGTACTCACTCTCTATGAGCATTGGGTTCTTGGTCTGTAAACAAGATATCCTCAAACCTGAAGGTAGGGTAGGCTGTGAGCATCAGGAGGATAGTGTGAAAATGCCAAACAAGTGTGAGTTAAGGGCTTCCCTGGTGGCGCAGTGGTTAAGAATCCGCCTGCCAATGCAGGAGACACGGGTTCAAGCCCTGGTCCAGGAAGATCCCACATGCCGCGGGGCAACTAAGCCC
This sequence comes from Balaenoptera ricei, assembly GCF_028023285.1. Taxonomy (NCBI): domain Eukaryota; kingdom Metazoa; phylum Chordata; class Mammalia; order Artiodactyla; family Balaenopteridae; genus Balaenoptera; species Balaenoptera ricei. Next base: position 47,097,275 of record NC_082654.1, read on the forward strand.
ATGCGCCACAACTACTGAGCCTGCGCTCTAGAGCCCACGAGCCACAACTACTGAGCCCGCGCGCCGCATCTACTGAAGCCCCTGTGCTCTAGAGCCCGTACTCTGCAACAAGAGAAGCCACCACAGTGAGAAGCCCGCGCACCGCAACGAAGAGTAGCCCCCGCTCGCTGCAACTAGAGAAAGCCCACACACAGCAACGAAGACCCAACACAGCCAAAACTAATAAATAAATAAATAAATAAATAAATAAATAAATAAATAAATAAAAGGGTGAGTTAAAACTCTCCATGATGACATTCTATTTCACATCTGGCTAAAATCAGACCCAGCCAGAGTTCTCCACCACAACTGTAAGTGTAGATTGCCACTAAAGAGAATTGTTTGTTAGTTTCTATAAAGGTAAACATACATCTACCCTATGACTCAGCAATTCTACTCATAGGTATTTACCACAAGAAATAAATACCTGTGTCTGCAAAAGAGAACTGTACTTCAATGTTCATAGCACCTTTCTTCATAATAGTCAGTTAAAACCTGGAAATAACAGATGAATGGGTAAATGAATTATGGTATAATAAAAACAGATATAAAAACCCAAATGGAAGAATCTTAAATTTTTAAGAAGCCAGACACAAAGGATACATACCTTATGATTCCATTTATATTAAATCTAGAATAGTCAAAACTAATCTTTAACACACAAAAGTAAGAACACAGTGGTTGGGTGGTTGATTGCAGGGGGGTACAGGGAGCTCGCTTGGAGATTGAAAATGTTCTAGCCTTTGTTTTGAGTGGTAGTTACATAGATATATATGATTATCAAAATTCTCCAAACTGAAAGATTAAAATCTTCCATGGTACTGTGTATTGGTTGTGCCTCGATTTTCAAAAACCTTTTAAAGCTCTCTCCTTGAGGATCATGGACCTAGGAACTGAATGGAGATCTGTCTCTCGGTGGGCAGAGGGGGCCCTGGGCTATAAAGGACAAAGTGGAGTCCATGTCTAATTCTACAACCCAACCCTCAATTCGTTGCCAGGGACTTGCTAAGGAAGGGTTCCCATGCAGTCGTGGACATCTAAACTTGCCTACAGAGGCAGTGTCTATGAAATGCATTCCCTGAATCAGGATTCTTGCCTGCCTCCCCCAGTTCTGAGCTCCCACACCAGAAACTCCTGGAACATAACAAGGAATGTCATTCATCTCTGCATCCCCAGGGGCAGGCACACCACAGGCGCTCTATACTAAATTGCTAAATACCAAGGTCGGCTATGGATGACTCAGAAAAGCCAATCTTTGGCACCAAAGTATCCAGTTTGTCAACATGCATTGACTATATTAACCATATAACTATACAATTTCTACAAATCAACAGTGGTAGGGGTGGGATAGCTTTCTCCTCATGCCACACACCAAAGAGACAACAAATGCAGCCCCTCACTCAGAAGCTGTGTTCTAAGGGAAGCAGAGAGATGGCGCATTGATGTTCTTGTTCTCCTCTCTCTCTCTCTCTCTCTCTCTCTCTCTCTGTGAGAATTTCTGGCATGCTGCCATGCTGATCAGAACAATCATATAAGCATTTGGTGAAGTGGTTTATTAGGGGGTAAAAAGCCACATGAGGTCCTTCTCCACTCACCTCACTTCTGCTTTCTGCAACTTTCTTTTGCACTGAAGTGTGGGGAAGAGATAGAAGTAGAGGTTACAACTCCTGCTTCCGACCCATTGATCCCAGGATAAAGTCTCCCACCAACAAGTCCCTTAGGTAGGTCAGAGTTGAGGGTACCTGCACCATTCCCAGCATCACCATGGAAACATCTCCACCCCTGGGAAATAATGAAAATTGCTGGTATAGAGTGAACTAGATTTAAAAAACAAGACAGAGTTAGCGTTGAGAGAGGAGTGATAAAGGGATCATTTTAATTAGGAAGTAAGAGGTCATACCACCCACAGGGGTTATGGGGATGTACTAGGCACCATTTACAAATCTAATATTGCAGTTGAGCTCAGCAGTTTGGAGTACCTATTAACCACATTCCCGTGACATTCACCTACCTGGTGTACATACATTGAATTTTGCTACAAATAAGGGCTCTCGTCCTGCACGGCTGTTGTTAAACATTTACCAGCCAGCATGCTATTGTCCCAGAGCCCTGTGTACCTGCAGGAACTGTTGACCTTTACACTGGAAAGTGGTATGGTTTAGTCCATATCTCTGAACGACCCCCTGGCTGTAGTGTGGCATCTGGAGCGGCAGGTGGAGGGGTGAGAGGCGAGGAGGTCAGCTGGCAGTCGATGGCACACATCAGAGGATAAGCAGGCAGCCCTGGGGTCGGCCACAGACACAGGGGTGATAAAGAGGAGGCAGATGAGGGCAACGCCAGGAAGTGGGAACTTCAGGGCTTCTGCTGACCTGGGAAGGGCTGAAGGAAAACTAGAAGCAAAGTCCGCTCTGAGGTTCTGAATCTGAGTGATAGGTAGATAGTGATGTCATAGAAGGAAATTAAACTGGGGACTGGGGACCAGGATCGAGAAAAGATGAGTCTCTTTGAGCTGTTTTGAAATCAAAGTAATGGGTGGTACCCCGTGACCCTGAACATAGGGTGTCAGTCAAGCAGAGATTGGAGGAAAGGTGTCCGTGTCCTTCGCTAACAGATCATCTCCCCTGCTCAGCATGTTTTCACCTTGTTTTATGATCTGAGCGTCAGAGCTGGAAGAATGTTTGTGACCCTCAGACCCTCTCACCTCATTGAGCAGATGAGATCATTAGGAGGTAAGCAGATCCCAAACCTGTCACTCCCAGGCCAGCTCCACAACCCTGACACACCCCAAAACCAGGGCTGGGACAAGGGTCTGTTAGCGGCAGCGCTTGCCCTGTCAGCAGGGGGCAACTTGATCTGCCATCAGCTTTGACAGGACAGGCCCTTGTGCTGGACACAGGGGTGAAAGTGAAGGTAAAATGTCAGCCCCAGGGAGCTCCAAGGGTGGGGAGGAAGCACCAAGGGAGAAGAAAGCCACTGCGAGGGGCCCGAAGGTTAGCCTGGAGCCAGCTTTCACCTCCTGCCCAAATGTGCCCAGGCTCTGGCCCTCAGCTACCCTGAGAGGGACAGGGCGAGCTTCCACTCGGGCCCAGGACCGAGAGGCAAAAGAATCTGGGTCCAGCGGGAGCGAAGTAAGAGAAGAGGCCACATCTGTCCAGACACCGAGGTGTGCTGGGGCAGGGTCAAGGCAGGGCGGGGCAGCAGGCTAGGAAGAATCCAGCCACTTAGAAACGGGTGACTCCAAGGGGGAAGCCCTGCAGCCACCAAAAGAGTGCCAGTGCTCAGGGGGCGGCTCTCCTGAGGCCATTTATCCTGGTTTGGAGCATGAAAGGCTTCACATTTATGGGGTCCCCACTCGCCCATCCAGGCCGAATACAGGGTGGCAGAGCCAGAAGGAAGAGAGGCACATGTTCTGTGCCTGCCCCCCACCAGCTCAAAGAGTATAGTTTGCGTCTTCATTTGTTATAAACGTCTCTTGTGTGCCAGGCACTGTTCCAGGCACTGGGAATACTGGGGTGAGGGACCCCACAAAGTCCTTGCCCTGAGAGGATGCATATGCTAGTGGAGGGGAGACAAACAGTAAGCAGGCATACAAATGAGAATACGTATGTATGTGTTAGGGAGAAACTAAAGGAGAATAACAGACCTTGGACAAATTCCTCGCACCCTGTTTACTCACCCATCCCCCCAACAGGACCGTGGTGAAGCACAGGTGGGACGTGATGGAGTCCACCCCAACCCTGGAGGGAGGGTGAGTGAGGCAAATTCAACCACTGGCGCTTTTGCCCTTTTTATTGTGGTCCATACACATAAAATTTACCATTTTAAACATTTTTAAGTGGCATTTAGTGCATTCACAATATTATGCAACCATCACCACCATCCAATCCATCCCCAGAACTTTTTCATCATCCCAACAGAAACTATACCCACTAAACAATAACTCCACACTCCTCCTGCCCCCAGCCCCTGGCAACGTCTATTTTACTCTCTGTCTCTATGAATTTGCCTGTTCTAGGACCTCATAAAAGTGTAATCATACAGAATTTGTCCTTTCGTGTCTAACATTTCACTTAGCTTCACCTACAAGAGGAATCACTGGATCTTACAGTAATTCTGTGTTTAGCTTTTTGAGGGACTGCTGTTTTCCAAAATGACTGCACCATTTTTCATTCCCACCAGCAGTGCACAAGGGTTCCAGTTTCTCCACATCCTGGCCACACCTATTATTCTCCTTTTTTTTTAGTAATAGCCATTCAAGTGGGTGTGAAGCAGTCTTTTGCCCTCTTTTATATAATCACAATAATTATTGTCAGCATGTTTCCTGCATATATGTTCATGACATGCCTGCATTGCTCTGTGCACTATTCATTTATAGTACACATTTTTGTCCAGGGTTGTATACACCAGCCTCTGCACTCTGTACCTTATGGGCAATTTAAGGCGTTGTCAAAGGTACTCCCAAATGTATAACTGTCTCTATGCTTCTTTCCATGGAAACAGAAGTGTCAGGGGACTGGCAGCCTGTATAGAGAGCTTGGTATTGTGTCACTTTCAGACCTAGGATGTTAAAAGCCAGTCCTAGCCCTCTCCTCCCCCATCACCCTGCCACTCCTGTGCATGCTAAACCCTGTGCCCAGGAGGAAGGCAAGGCCAAGGGCAACTCACCCAGGCTTCACACTCATATCTATGAGCCATTGCTCTTTTTCAAAACAACTGGAACCAGTGTGAGTGGGTAAAGAACAGTGGAAATATAGAGCCTTTAAACAGTCCCTGGCCAGACTCACCTGGCCCCCCAGATCTGATCCTCTGTGATCCTCAAGCTCAAAAAATAAATAACACAGGTCCTGGAGCAGGACACACTCATAGGTGTAATTTATATCTCAAAATCCAAGCAAGCTCCAAAAAGCAGCCAAGCCTACAGATATAAATCCCAGCTCATTCATGCACTGACGTTCCATGGTCTGAAAAAGAAAAGCAAGAAGATGCTTGCCTGGGTAAGAGTTACACACAGCGAGGTCTTGAACTCCCAGGGAGGAGCACTTCCCGGCACTTCAGCGAAAGCTAGGCGGAGATTGGGGGAAAGACGTCCGTGTCCTTGGCTACAGGTCGTCTTCCCACTCAGCAAGATTTCACCTCATTTCACAGTCTCAGGGTATCAGAGCCAGGGGGATGTTGATGATCCTTGGACTTCTCACCTCATCATACAGATGAGATCATCGAGGTCCAGGGTTTCCATGCAGTAAGCAGCCCCAAGCCTGTCACTCCCAGGCCAGCCCCTTGACCCCGACACGCCCACCAACATCTATTAAGGGCGGCACCTATCCTTCCTCAAATGGGAGACTTTGAGATCATTGTTGACAAATCGGTTTTTTTTTTTTTTTTTAACTGACATTTGAGTCCCAGCTGATTCTTTTAGCAAGAACAAAACATTGACATGCCAATGGGTGGGTTCAGACATGAGACCCCCTTCAGTGCAAATATGAAATACATCATTATGTACTATGTATTTCATAATGATGTATTTCATAATGATGTATTTCATATGGCAGGCTCAAAAGGAGAAAAGCCAAACACTGATCATAAAGCAACTAGAAACTGAAACTCCTCCTGTGAGGCAGGAGAAACTTCCTTGGAAGAAGACAGGGCCAGCTTCCTAGAAGCACACACACACCCCCCAAGCTCATGGGACCAGAGAGATGGAGTGACCCCCCTGGGGAGGCCCACAGCCGTCCTGAGTAGCAGCTACACCTCTGCTCCCTGAGTCCCCTGTGTCCGGGGATCCCTCCCAGGTCTCATATTGGAGGGCCTTTCTTCTGCTACACGTTTCCTTGCTGGACAAAAATAAGAGCCAGTTTAACAGAGACAAAGGACTATCCACTGAGCACTGCCATGTGCCCGGGCTGGGCCGGGAGCTTCACGCCTTGAAATTAAAAGGTGAGACCCCCCCCACCCTATAGATGGAGGGTGGAGCTGAACCTCAGACCGCACACTGCCAGCATTAACAGCCCCGTGCCCATTAGACCCCGGCCTCCAACCCTGTCTGAGTTCTAACACCTACAAGGCCCAGGCTGATCTCCTCAGGAGCTGGTTTAGGGCACTGAGGCCGCCTGCTGTTTGCTGTTGCTGTTTCCCAGTTGATTTTGATGTGCAGTCAGGATTGAGAGCCACTGTTAGACCAGCGGTTCTCAACATCACCAGCACAATAAAGTTACCTGAGGAGCTTTAAAAAAGGGTACTGAGCCTGAGTCCAACCCCCCCATCACCCCCATCCCCCCACAGACGTTCTGATTGAATTGGCCTGAGGTGCGGCCCGGGCATTAGGATGTGTAAAATCTCCCCAAGTTGATTCCTCTGTGCAGTCAAGAAAAAGACCCAACGTCTTAGGTGACACTTAGGGAAAGGGAGTCTGCATTTCTCAGAAAAGTCCAAGGACCCCATCCTCTGGATGTTTAACCCCATAGGGTTCTGCCCACCTCATTCTCCAGGGTCAAAAATCTCTGGTTTCACCTGCTCCTCAAACACCCTCCCACACAGAGAACCCTGCAGCCGGTGCTGCAGAGCTCAGGTTGGCCTGTGTCCTGCACTGGAACCGCCTCTGAGGCTCTTCTCCTGCATCCTGACTTCCCTCATCCCTGTGTGAACTGTGAGACCAGCTGGCTTCCCAGAAGACCCTGCCAGAGGCCTTTCAGTTCCTTCTGGTAGATTTTCTGGGTTATGTTACCTTTGCAAAGTATTAGCAGCCTGACTTCTGAGGAAATCAAGTTCCCAGTCTTCCGGGGAGGCCCCAGTGACTGGGAAGCACTGGCAGCCTAAGAAACCTAAGCACAACGCAGAGACGGTCCAGCCCAAGAGCACAGTGAGGCAGGGAAGGATGGTTGATCTGGGGCCGGGGGTCTCATCAGAGTCACCCGTGGGCTTGTTAAACCCCAGATTGCTGGGCCCCACCCCTAGAGTTTCTAATTCAGTCGGGTGGCAGGGTTGGGGTGGTGGGGGGCAGGATTTGCATCTCTAACAGGTGATGCTGTGCTGCTGGTCCGGAGAGCATCCTTTGAGAAACACTGGTCCATAGGCTGCAGCTTTCTACCTTTCTCGCAATTGCAGTTTTACTCTAAGGATTCTCTGAAAGGCTAAATAAAATGGCCCAACTTCTTGTGCTTTGGTTCCCCTCCCCAATCTCCTGTAGAAGTCAGAGTATGCAGTGGAAGGATGGACAGTGTAGCAGGCAGAGTAATGGTCCCCCACAATGCCCATGTCCTAATCCCTGGGACCTGTGAGTGTTATGTTACATAGAAAAAGGGAAGTAAGGCTGCAGATGGAATTTAGTTGCTAATGAGCTGACCTTAAGTTAGGGATACTAGCCAGAGCTATCCAGGTACACCCAGTGCAAGAGCAGTGGAGCCATTTTCCCATCTGGGAGAGAAATGAGACAAAAGAAGAGATTCAAAGGTGAGAGGGACTGGACCACATTTGACAGCTTCGAAGATGGAGAAAGGGGGCCAGAAACTAAGGAATGTGAGTGCCTTTTAGAAGCTGGGAACAACCCTCAGCTGACAGCCAGCAAGGAAATGGGGCTGTCAGTCCTACAGCCACAAGGAACTGAGCTCTGCCAACAGCCTGAATGAGCAAGGAAACAGATCTTCCCACAGAGCCCCCAGAAAGGAACCCAGCCCTGACAACACTTTGATTTTAGCACAGTGAGACCTGTATGGGGCTTCTGACCTCCAATACTATGAGGTAATAAATTTGTGTCATTTTAAGACACTAAATGTGTGGGAATTTATTACAACAGCAATAGGAATTTTTACAGAAGGGATGGAAACAATAACTGGAACTAACACTTATCGCATGTGATTTAGTTATGACAATGGCTCCCGCTCAGTTCAATAAGGAGAACCATGTACCTGGGTTCCCCACATGTACTCAATAATTGGACTCCCATTGCAGCCTCAGAACTTTGTGGTTTTACATCCCTGTGTGCTGCTTCTGTCCAGTGTGTGTGCCCTGGTGCAGTCTTCTCTGCCTCAAAGTTTCCAGAACCCCATTCCAAGGTAGTCTTTTGGACCAGGTAAAACAGGTGGGAATTATACAGGTTGAAACTGTAGGTGGAAGGAACAGAGGGGTGAGGTATCCCAGGAAAAACAAACAGAGGAAAAGTGAGGCTAGCTTTTAAAGTTGAGAACAGATAGGTAAGGAACTGACAAAGGAAGCAGTCAGAATGTGGGACTTGATCCCAAGTGGAAGATTATGTTGGCATCCCCACTGCCCTAATGCAGCCTCTCCCTGGAAACCTCCAGTGATGGGACCTCGCCATGCTCAAGACAGCTCGGCTCACCATTACGCAGCTCACAGTGTGACAATTGATGGAAACTTCCCAGCAAGGAAAAGGGATGTGGGTCTAGTGTGGTGAGGCACATGGTGAATGTCATCACTGAGATGAGGAAGGGGCCTGACCCCACCCACGTTCCTTCCCAGCCAGGGACAGAGCCCCCTGTAACCAAGCAAGGAGTTTCCTGTCCCTTGGTCTCTACAAGGGCTACAACCATGAGTGATGTGGGCCCAGCAAGTCTCACACACGTGCTTCAATAGCTGTGGATGGCATGGGGCTGGCATCGTCTGGGTCACTTTGTCCTCTCCATCACTGAAGTCTCCACATCTGTGGCTTCAAGTGCTTCCTGGAAGCCACTTCTAAGGAGCCTCCCTGGATGGGCTCAGCCATGTAGTTTCTCTCCCATAGCACTAAGTTCATGCAGCTTTTATACAATAGTTTTTAACTATATACAACTTCATTCTCTCTGTACCACCTAACAGGGGGCCTTCCATATATAGGCATTCTATATATTTTTGTTGGCAGGTGCACAATTCCAGTATATTTTTAGCCTAAAAAATCAATTATTTAGCAGCATGCATGTTATAATCCTGTTGTGGTAATATGTTTTTCCCTATATGCACAACTATATAACTCGAAGGATTTTCTCTAATATATTAGCATCTGGAGGGAGGTACTTCCTTAATTTTTATCCTTGTTTCTTTTTTCAAGATACACTTTTATTTTTGTCTAAGTAATAAAAAAGTAACCAAGCTTAATATTTCAAGGAATAATCAGTGTCTTAATAAAGCAACAATAACAAACAACTATTTGTTTCTCTAATTCCTCTCCCCAGTTCCACTCCCCAAAGACAAATGTCAACTCTTCTGGCAAATTCTTCTGATATTCACTTTCATATATTTGGTAGTATTCATGTTGCAGTTTTTGACTGATCAGCTGTAGGCATGAACTTGGGACATCCTCCTCACTACCCCTCCTCCCATCTTCCTAAAATATAATCATTCTGGATACTTGTTTTCTTCATTTCTGAGAAACTCTCTTGTGCTACATCTTCAATACTTTTTTTCCCCTTGCTCTGTCTGTCTGGAACTCCTATAGGTCAGTAGATGAACCTCAGCCTTTCCCTTCTATTTCTCTTTCTTTTTCTTTTGTTCTGCTTGATTTTAACTTCCAACCATTCTATCATTTTTGTTTTGTTTGCTTTATTTTGTTTGGGTTCTGTTTGTTTTTCTTTTCAAAAGTTTTGTGCTCTGGTTATTTTTTCATTGTGTTCTGTCCTTGTTTTATAGATGTAACATATTCCCACATATCTCTCAAGATGGTAATAAGAGGGTTTATTAGTTTTAAGTTTTCTATGCTTCCTACATTGCCTGCACCTTCTCTCTGAGCCCTCTTTTTCTGTTTGTTTTAGGCCCTCTCTGTCACGTTGGCACCTTCCTCAAATATCTCATGGCCCTGCGCTCTCCTTATACCTAGGACAAGGTACTGCAACAGTAATTGGACGTGTTCTGTGGAGATTTCAAGGACTTGTGGGTTTCACCAGAAGGTCATTAGAATTTTGGTTCCTCATAAGTTAGGGTCCAGGTCTTCCCTGGGGCTATTCATACTCTCCAGAAAGAGTCCTCCAGCTGCTTGCCTGGGGATATAGGTCTGCCTGCTGCTATTCTAGAGTCGGGGAGGAGAAAAAGTCTGAAGAGCCCACAATTCAGCACAAGTCTGACTTTAATACTTGTCTTCTGTCCTCTGCTTTGCCTAGCCTTCCAAGGCCTGACACACTGCTACCATTCAGTTCATCTGGAGAATAAGCCTCTGGTTTCCATTGGCTGAGGATGCAGGAGAAGGGCAGGGCAGAGAGGAGGGATGGCGGTCCCCAGATGACGTGGGTGCATTGGGTCTTCGTTGCTGCGCGCGGGCTTTCTCTGGTTGCGGCCAGAGGGGGCTACTCTTCTTTGCGGTGTGCGGGCTTCTCACTGAGGCAGCTTCTCTTGTTGCAGAGCACAATCTCTAGGTGCGCAGGCTCAGTAGTTGTGGCTCGTAGGCTCTAGAGCGCAGGTTCAGTAGTTGCGGTGCACAGGCTTAGTTGCTCCGTGGCATGTGGGATCTTCCCGGACCAGGGCTCGAACCCGTGTCCAGTGCATTGGTAGGCGGATTCTTAACCACTGTGCAACCAGGGAAGTCCCTATTTACTGACTTTCAACTATCCACTCATTTTTAGCCCCGCACCTGACCCTTGCTCTTTAGTTCTTGGTGTCCTTGGGTGCTGAGCCCCTCAGGGATTTGCAGGGTGAAAGGCACACTGCTGACAGGAAAAACCTACTGCAGGCAAGTAGCTCGAAACGTCCCATGTTCTGAAAACTCAGTTGCCATGCCTCCATCCTTCACTTGAATCCTCCTCTCTGCTCTTACCTTGTGTCCTTGGAGTGAACACTTTTTAAAGTTCTCATGCTGCACTTTGATGGGGGCAGAGGGGAGCCAAATGTCTACCACTAAAGAGCCACATTCACCTGGAAGCCCCTGTGTTTTCAAAAATAAACTCTTTTTTAGTTATATCAGAAAATATATATTTTTGGTATGTGGATGACCAATTGGGTGATGTTGGGTGACTGAACAGAAACAAATGAATAAAACATGATTTAGTACTTATGGGAAGTTACAAATGACTTTGGTTGACTTACGAACAGAATTCTCATTTTTCCTGACAGAGCCTTGAACATCTTTTTATAATTTAAACCACAAAATCAGAATGTTCAGAGACACAATCATTAAAAGCACTGACACGGAACGGAAATTGTAGCTTCCCCCTCCTAATTTCACTCCAGCACTTCCATTTCAGGGTGGGTGTGGTTTTCTGGGAGAGCACAACCAGGACCCTGATGAAGGAGCCTGTGTTCTTTCTCCTGAGCCTCCCTTGTGGCTCTGATTGATGAGGAAAACCCATTCCTCACAGCAACAGCAGAGGGAGACCCTGTCCGAAGCGACTCTACGCCTTTGACTAAAATATTGTTTCCGCTGCACGTTGGGGCCCACTCCCGGGAACACTGGGCATTTAACCTCCTAAATGCTACAAACCTGGACTGGTATTTAGTCTCACTGTGTCCCCTGGGAGGACTGATGTCAGAGACCAATTTCCAGAAATCTGTGATCATCAAGAAGGCCAAGCCCATGGAATGTTTAAAACCTTCCACAGCCGCACCCCATAAATCTGTGTCTTGACAGATGGTCCCAGAAGCCCAAGCTGCACCGGCAGGGCCACCTGACCATGTCTGATGAGGCTTACTCAGCAAAGCAGGTGGTGCCTGTGTCAGACCCCCACCAGGAATAGCAATCCCTCACACTGTGAGGGATTCTGAACATTCTGAACATTCTGATTTTGTGGTTTAAATTATCCTTCCTCTCTTTCAAGATGTCTTCATTGAAATGGACTTCAGGCTATAAAGACCTCAGCCTCAGTGACTCAGAAGGATCTGAAGAGTCCAACTGCTTCATTATAAACACAGAAAAACCAACACCCAGGAAGCATGACCTAACCAAGCTCACACTGATCTTAGAGGCAAGTTGGAATTCACCCCCAGGTAACCTGGCCTGAAGACCACTGTACCATCCCTCTGCCAGAACCAGGGTGTCAAAATGACAGCTGCCAAAGCCCTTATCGGAGCTGCAGCGGGGACAGACCCATGCAGCTTGGGTAGCCCCTCTCCACCCCATTTCAGAGCAGATATCTCACCCCACCCTGCACAGACAACGCCTGGTGGACCCTGGGCAGCTCTATCTCCCTGGGAGCTCAAGACTTGCAAGAAAATCATTAACACAACCCTGCACGCAAGCTGTGCACAGATTCTGGGTACCCCCCTGCACTGTAAGGGAGCAAACACAGATTGCACCAAACTCAGAGAAGGAGGGAGAGATGAGGGGCAAAGATGAGTTTACCTGAAATGTATCAGTTGCACACCCTCACACTGTTGGGTATGTGGCTTTGCCTACTTCCTGCTTTTTTGGCTAAATTGATCCTAAAGAACTAAAATATAAATAAAGGATCCCCTTGAACAAGTGTCCTTCATTCATTCAAGCATCTACCATCCCTGAGTCCACAGATCTTGTCAGCTGGTCGGAGAGGGCAGCACTAAGAATTAGGGAATAATTCAAGCACAATGTGACCGGTCCTGGGGGCCTGGGAGGAGAAGTAATTGACTCTGGAGATCAAAAATAATTCAAGGAGGTGCTACTCACCTGGACTTTCAATGATGAGTGTATGGTGATGAGGAGGAGAGACTATTGCAAAAGGAAACAAGATATTACAGAGAGAACAACACGAGGAAAGGCAGCGTGAGTGTGTCTGGTGGGGCTGAGGCTGAGGCCCCAGACAGTCTGGAGAAAGAGAAGAAGGGAGGGGGCAAAGATTGGAGAAATGGCGTGGGGCAGCTTACAGAAGGCCTGGGATCCTGGACTGAGGAGTTCAGAATTTATTCTTTAGGCGGTGGGAAATCTTTGAAGGTATTAAGCGAAGTTGTAACTTGTGAAGATCTGCAATCTCCACCAACAATTCAGGCATAGGATGGAGGCTGGAAGACCAGGCTGTGGCCGTTAGCTGAGCAAGAAATAATGAGGGCTAAGCTCAAAGAGGACTAGGAACAACAGACAAGAGGAGGCAGATGAGGAGCAATTATAGTGCAGAATTAGAAGAACTGGGGAAAGAGGGAAACTGATTTTAATGTGTTTAGCTTTGGTGACTAGACTAATAATGAGGCTAGTATCCAGGATGTAAAACTCAGGAAAAAGGAAAAGAATGGAGTGGAAATACTAAGTTCAACTTGGGACATAATGAGTTTGATGTATAGTTGATCAAAATACAGGTGGAAATTTAGCTCCACAGCTAAGGAAAAGAGGTTTGGGCCAGAGGGCCTCCGTGGGAATTATTCTCATTCTGGTAACACTCAAGCCAGGCAATTAGAGAGAGTGGAGAGTGGATGAGAGAAAAGAGGGTTCCAAAGCATGTATTAGTTAACTCTTGATGAGTAACAGATTACCCTAAAACTTAGCAACTTGAAACAACAAGCTCAGGTGGGGGCGGGGGGGGGCCGTGTGTGTCTGGCTCAGGATCCTCATAAGGTTATAGTCAAGCTGCCAGCCGGGGTCTGACATCTGAAGGTTCAACTGGGGCAGGGGGTCTGCTTTCAAGCTCACTCACGTTGCTGCTGGTGGCAGGAGGTATCATTTCCCCAATATGTGGCTTCTCAGTAGGCCTCCTCAAGACATGGCAACTGGCTTCCCCTGAGATAGAGAAAGTGGCCAAGGTAATGTCTCTTATAACCTAACATCAGGCTGACATACTACCACTTCTTTCATATTCAGTCACACAGACCAACCCTCCCAATGTGGGAGAACACCACACAAAGGTGTGAATACCAGGAGGGGAGATCGCTGGAACCATTTGGAGGCTGCCAACCACAGATCACCACCAGGGAAACAGCAAAGAAGGAGGACTCAGTAAAGGACACATAGGAAAAGGAAAGAACGCAAGCCCTAATGCACGTAGGATGATTGCCAAAGGCTAACGTCATAGGGGGGTTGTCCAGAAGGAAGGAAGAGTTAACCGTGGCAAACGCTAACAAAATCCAAGAAGTGGAGTTGAATAAGCACAACAATTAGCCCACTGGGTCTGGTGGTCAGCTGCCAGGCCAGCATAGTTGCAGTGACATGTACCCGGGTAGAAGCCACGTTTTAGTAGGTGAACAACTGGACAGAAAACGAAACAACGGGAGAGAGTGGCAAATTTAGAACACTTTCAAAAGTCTAGGTGGTGAAGGGAGGAAAGACTGCATGTGGCTTGCAGGGGAAAGCAGCGTCTTGCAGGATAGCTTTGCTCTTAGCTGTAGATGAGTAGATGGGAAAGGTGGAGGCAAAAGTGGAAGACATGGGTCCAAGGGCTCAGGAGACATACAAGGACAGCGATTGAAAGCACAAGTGTGAGGACTAACCCCGGAGCCTCCATCGGAAGGAAAGGACAAGTGAGGGGGAGGATGCAGTTAAGAGGAATGCAACGGGTTTTGGGGGTGCAGGTCTGAGGGTCTATTTTCTTCTGCAGACACTGAAATGGGGGGTGAGGTGACAGGGCATCTGAAGAGGTCAAAGGCTTAGACCAGATCCCGGGATTTGTCTCCAGTGCCAGGCACTTGCTTGAGTTATGCCCGTGAGCTTCCTACTATTTTGCTGAAGCTTCCTCACCCCCAACAGATGAAGATTCGTATAACTCACATTTCATCTTTTCCTGACTTATGCTCCCCAGAGCCATCCCAAGCATCTGGAATTTTTTTGCTGCTATTAATTGTGCACAATTTTTGGCTATCCCACATAGTGAGGAGTATCTGTGAAGTATCCACTTATAGCAATACACAGAAGCTCTAGACAAGACCCAGGGAGAGCTGCAGCCCACCACTGGAAGCATTCATTCCCATGGACCACCATTGGGAGAACAAGGTGGAGAGCTTCACCAAGCCCACCTCTGCCTCCTGGGATGAGGAGCAGTGAGGAAATCAACACCAAGCTTCCACCCAAAGCCTTTCTGAATGATCTGCCCAAGGGTACTGGGATGGTGTCCTCTCTTGGGGCAGCTTTGTGACAGAGGCAACTGTAAAACCAGAGGGGGCAATAGAGGGGGCCAAGCTGAGACCACTGGACTCAAAATCTCCTCATTTCTGTTCTGTGTGAGCTTGAGCAAATGCACTTAACCAAACATGACTCAGCTTCCTCGTCTGTAAAATGCGAATAATAATAAGAATAGGGTTATGTATATAGCATTTAGCACAGCACCTAGCTATGACAATCATCACTGACATCATCACTAGTTTTCACAGCCCTGGAGTCAGGGCTTGGATTATTGTAAGCTTCTTGAGTCAACCTACCTTCCTATGGCTGCGACACACAGGGGCTCTGGTTGTTGTATCATGAAACAAAACAATATAGTAAGTAAAGCTCTGGATGAGCCCTGTCATCTCAAAGAACAGCTACTCCTTTTACCCTGGTTCTCTATGATGTTGAGGCCAGGCTGTGCCCCAGTTTGGGGTATCGTTGGTTCAGTGGGTGGAATCCTGCACAGGGGGCGCCACAGTGCAGTCAATTTGTTCATTTATGTATTAGCTCCCATTTACTGGCATCTGCTCTGGACAGGTACTTTTGACATGGCACTTCTGACCCAGTAAGACAGCTAGTAGACCCATTTTACAGATAAGGAAGTTGAGACTAAAAGAGAGTAAGGAACGTCCCAGGCCACACAGCTGTTAATGGCAGAAGTGAGTTTGGAATCCATCCCCGCCAATCACCACACTGCTTCTCTTCCCTGGCTGGGCATCCAGGGCCCACAGGCAGGTGGGCGAAAGAGGAACCAGGCAACGTAGGAAACCCCAGCTCTCTTCCTTTGAATTCTAGGTGGCATCCCTGGCACATCTCACAGTCCTTGTCTGGATTCTTTAAGGAATCATAATCATCTAGAATCACAGACTTCCGGGTCTGAATCATCCAATCAGTGCTTGAGAACTGCCCATCATGTCACTTCCCCCCACCAAGTATTCACGTGGGCTCCAAGGAGCTTATTATCTCCTGCAACAGTTCATCCTACCGATGGGGGAATGATGGCTAGAACACTTTCCCCTACTTGGAGCTGAAAGCTTCCCCCCATAACTTCCAGCCACTAGTGCAAGCTTGGACTCCGCAGGATGCAGTAACAATTGAAACAATGCTTTCTATGTATGAGATCCAGGTCACACCATTGTCTGGAGCAGTGGGGTCTCTAGCACTTTGCTTCTTAGGCCTCTGTAATCTGAGACTCCCTTTTTGTTATTCAGAGTACTTTTCCACACTCTTTATGCAGGTTCCTCAGCCCTGCACAGTGCTCGATCCTTCCTTCTGTCCTGTCCCCCTTCTCGGCCTTTCACAAGCTGCCTGGGCAGTCCCCCAATTTCCCCAGGAAACACCCCTTCTCTTTTTCCTCTGGACCCATTTGCGACTGCAAGGTCAGACTTGGATGTCTGGGAGCTTCTCTGCCTTCTCAGCCAGCTTCTATTTTAAGGTCTCTGGCCCCTGGCTCCTGGCAATATTTTCTCTGAATTCTGAGAGGTCTAATCGGGCCCAACCAGATTTCTCCTTTCCCCGTGGAGCTTCACAGATCACTGAATCGTAGTAAGAGGGGTCATAAAATCTGCCAGAGTCTTCTTTGCAGTTTCTTGAAAAAGGGCCCTCTCTGGGGTTCCTCCGCATTTTACCCTTATGACAGGCCCTACACCCCCTCCTCTTCCATCCCTCTTAGGGTGCAACCCCGGTGAAGCAAGGGGACCCTCAGGGATGGAAGAACATTCCTAATGCTCAGCCCCCGTAGTTCTCAGTCTCTCCCAACCTAAGCCCAGTGCACAAAAAAAGAGATTCCCAAGAAAAAGGCTGTGGAGAGAAATGGAACCTACGTCAACCGGCTTACCAGCAAGGAACAGGTGAGTTTAGCCAGCTCCGTAATGACATCCGGTGCCCAGTACTGCTGGTTATGCCCTTCACCTCATCCCCTCAACACCAGATAGCGGCCCACCCCGACACAGGCATATCCAAAGGGAGAGAGTGCAGCCCATCCTCGGGCCGCGCGTTAAAAGTCAGGGACGCTGTCCCAGCAGCGCAGCAGTACCTGCCCCTTCCAGGCTCTTTGACCCGAATTGGGTTACATGCTCATTCCTAAACCAAAGTTGCTAGGAAGGGGAGGCTGTAACCAGGACCAGTGGGCTGAACAGACCCCGCCAACGAAGGCCTGGAAGGGCACCATGTCTCCTGAGCACGGAGGGGCCAGGTTTACAGCATAGTCAGCTGCTGTCAGCACGGAAGAAGCCAGGTGTGCTGTGGGGCAGAACAGGTGCCTGAAGGACGTGAGCCACGGGCTGCTGACCCCAGCCCCCAGCACCTCCACCTGTGCAATTCAGCCTGTGCCACAGAGACTCAGGTATCAGCATTGGGGGAGAGGTGCGTGAGTGTCAAGACCTGTCGAAGTTGGGAAGTTTGGAGTTGATGAACACAGTCTGCTATTAAACTCAGTCAGCCAACCAAAGAAATAAACGCATACGTCAAATCACACATTTTTAAACTTGATCTTAAAGATCACGTGAACACAGAAGTTCTTAAACTCATGCAAAGAGGGAAAATTAGTAGTCTTTATGGAACGCTATGAAATCTTGATCAAATTAATCAATCAAATTGATTAATCAAATCAATCAGCAAAGAATATTTATTATATGAGGGCTTACGCGTGCTCAGCAAAGAAAAAAGCAAAACGGACTATGCCTGAGTTTTCTATTATTAGAATTTAGTTTGGAATTTTTTTCTCCTACTTTGGTTGTTTTTGATGTCTACCCCATATGGGCAGAGGCATAAAAAGTTCCAGAAAAATGCCTAGGAGGAAAACTAAAACTTGATATAATTCAATCCCTTGTGTTAGTAAAGTAAGAATTAGTAAAAGCCCACCATTGTCCAATTTTAGAGGATAGGCTTCTTGGAGCAGCCCTCAGAACATGCTTTGAGAACCACCAATCCAGCCAAATCCGCTCATTTGTTTTCTGCAAAAGTTACTAAGGCTCACGCATATCTTTGGGTTTCCCCAAGGTCACCTAGTTAATTATTGACATAGCAACTCACCTCCCAAAGATTATAGTAATTTCCCACATCACATGTCAGGGTTGCATGTCAGAGATAAAGAAAGGTCCGTGTGTGGCATGGGCCTGAGCTAAGCATGTCTGGTCAGAGTCCAAATCTGCCACAGACTTGGAAGCTTTCTAATCCACCTAAATACAGCAGAATAGAGGCTTGGAACTCATTTCAAAAGTTGTTTCTGCTGGTGATTTAAAGACACATCCCTCTCTCCCATACACACACGAACACAAACCTGCATGTACACCGTCACCTCCAGACACTGACTCTCAGACCCTGAAGGCTTCAGGTCCAGATGTGACTTTCTCTGTGCCTTTCTGCTACCCAGTAGGGCACGGCCTGGGCTGGCTCCTTGGCCGGCTCCCCCCTCCCAGCCAGAAACAGTTAATTGCCAGCTCCACGCTGCCTCCAGCCCAGCCCTAATCGGCCTGATCTCAGGCAGCCACGCTGGGGCCGCAGCAGCTCCAGACCAGGCCCTGGCTGCGTGGAGCAGTGGGGACATTCTTCCAAGGTAATGATTAAGCCGAGCACCTGGCAAGCTGGGAGAGTGAGCCCTATTCACACCTCGGCCAGGCTGAGGTGACCTGGACTGGTTTGGGAAGGCAGGGTTCCAGGGTGCAAGAGCCCGGAGCTGGTAGCCGCAGCCTCCCGCTGCACACGGACCACCTGGAGCATCTCAGGCCAGAGCTTCTGCTGTCTGCCTTTCTGGGACCCTGCACCATGAAACTGCAGGTGTTCTGGACGGGGCTGGAATACACCTGTCGGCTCCTGGGCATCACCACTGCTGCAGGTAGGACCCCGCCCCCCAGCTTCGGTCCTCTGTGTACTGGGCACAGCAGACAGGACTGCCCAAGGGGTGGGAGCCGGCCAGCGAGGGATGGGAAGAAACACCTGGCCACGTATTCGTCACTTTCTTTCCCCAAACCCCAGAAACACTGCTCTTCAAGGCAGCAGCAGGTGCAGTGGGGTGAGCCTGGGGCTGGGATCCAGGAGCCTGGTACTGAATCTCTGCTTGGCAACCCACCATCCCTGTGACCTTGGGAACCCTCAGCATCGTCATCTGTGAAATGAGTTGAAAGGGTCTGCCCCGCCTCCTTGGGGGCTGTTGTGAGGTGGAGGTGGGAGCTGAAGGTAAAGGTGTAAAGGGCTGGGCAAATGTAAGAATCAGTTGCCTCACTGGACAGTCAGTGGTCACTGGAGTGCATCTTGTTTGATGCAAACCACAGCCCCACTTCATGGAGAGAGAATTCCCAGCACACGGGGCAGGCTGAGCTAGACAGCAGGACACAGAGATCCCAGGCTTCCCTTAGAACACCGTGGGTTTGGGGGGAGAAATGGTTCCCCGTGCTGGGCTGCTCTTCCTCACCCAGCCTGATCCGGGGGCTGCTCGACTTGCCGGGAAGACAGATGGTTACAGTAGTACCTGCACAGCTGTGACCCTGAGCTCTGCCTGCTAACTTCCCCAGCTCGGACCCGGACCCTAGCCCCGTGCCCCCCACGTGGCCAGGATCTGTGTTGGGAAGGTGAGCAGGCAGCATTCTGAGCCTTGGCTCTGGCCCCCACTGTCCCCTGGGGACAAGGAAGAGACACCCACTGCTGATCAAGTCCTTGCCCACCATTACACACAATCTTATGAATGGGTCTTGGAAAATGGGAAATGGCTCCCAGCTCAGACCCAAACAGTGCTGGTTCCTGCTCCAGCCCTGTCGCTCACCGATGTGTGACATTGGGAGAGCCACCTGGGCCCTCTGGGATCACGCTATCTAGTCTTTATGATAGAGATAACTGAGCCTGCTAGCCAGGTGTTTTGGAGGGTCGAGGATGCATGAACTGAGCATAGCTAAGTAGAACTGAGGATGTAAACCTTTTGGGAGAAGCCCCAGGACATACTTCAGAGCTCAGTGGGGATCTGTGTCATTCCCTGGGTTCAGGGCCAGCTTCACTGCTATGCTGGCCAGTGGGCTCTTCTAGCAATTAGCCCTGACTTGGCACAGGGAGGCCTGCTGTCGATGGTCTAATCCCACCCCTCCTGTTACAAGAAGGAGCACCTAAGTTCAAATAGGGGCAGTGACCTTGCCCAAGGTCACGCTACAGGTCAGAGGGATAGCCGGCCTGGAACCCTGATGGCTCGATTTTTGAAAAGGCCAGGACTCTGCCCAAAGAGCTCCTTCTTCCCAGGGCAGGAAGCCCCATCCAGTGGGCACCAGGAAGGGTCTGGAATTGCTCTGCTGAGGGCCCTGAGTAAATGAACAAGTAGGGGATCCAGGTCCAGCCTCCATCAGAACCACCTTGTCACCTACATGAGCTCCAAGGCCCCTAAATGCCCATCCTGGGGAAGGGGAGTTAACCCTCAGTAGGGTTTCTGTGTCTGGGGTTTGAGTCCTCATCTACCACTGTTGATCTTGACTACACCCTGCCCTCCTCTACGCCTTGGTTTCTAAATATGTAAAACGCACCCCTTTCACCTGTCACAAATCACAGTGACACTTCCCCCTGCCACGCTCTGCCCGGAGGGGAGACCTGGCTCCTGTCGGGAAGCTGTTTTAAGAGGTATATAAACTTTTAATGGATTAGCTACAGACAGTTTAAAAGTCCGATTTATCTCAGCCAGTGGAAGGGTCTACAGCCACACCCACACACACGCACACGCTACACACACAAACTTCTCCTCTGAACTACAGCCCTTATCTCTGTGCAGAGGGCCACTGTTAATGCAGAGGACGGTCCTCTCCCTTGGTTTTGATATAGGATCCAGGCTAAATATAGGCCACTATTTTGCCTTCTAATGGCCAGGCTTTCCAATAATTGTGTTTGGGCTTTCTAGAGTGCTGGGAGCAGGTGGGAAGCTAGAAAGAGGGGCTTTAGTCATCTTGGGAAAATCTCGAGTTTCTTTCAGCATAACTGAACTGCTGGACTATTTCCAATGTGTAAGATTTGCAAATTCCTTATTCTCTTAAGCTTCTTTTTTGTTGAAATCCTCTGTTAAGAAGTCCAGACCTCATTTATAGGGGCATTGCTGCTAGAGAGGAAATGAGACTTGAGACAGAGGCTGTCACTTTGCAGAAACTCTGGGAGACCTAAGGCAGCCCTGGTCCGCCTGTGGGGAGGAGTGTGGGTTTCCTAGAAACTAGGAAAAGCGTGTGACCCAAGGTCACCCAGAGTGTCACCTGCAGGGACCAGGCAGCTCCTGATCCAGCAGCCCCTCCCTGGTTTCCCTTTCCCTCTGCAGATGGATCTGAGGCTGTCAGCAGCTCTAAAGGCACCAGGACCTGGGGACATGCACCAGGATGGCAAGGCCCAGCGGCTGTGGCCGAAGCACAGCTCACCTCTTCCTCCCCATTCAGCCCCTTTAAATGAAGCTTCATTAGGATGTCCAGTGGTCCCAGGGGTCATTGCTGTCCCACCCCCATGACCAGCCCCACACCACGAGTGGGCACAGACAGAGCATTGCCACCGCCAAAGAAGGGTAAACAGGCCTTGCAGATTGCCCTCAGGCAGAAGTGTTTTGAAAATTAGAAAATGAGGCAATTCTCTCCCTTTGAAGTCATAAGCTTTCCAGGTCATCACAGACCCACTTCTCCTTATTTGACTTACACTCGGCTGGTGTCATTCATTTGTATCCCCTGCCTGGCCATGGAAGGCATTGGGTGTCCCTCTATTGCTGAGATGTGGCACCAGGTGCCACCTAAAGAAAAGACACAACCAGGGAACTGCACACGGGCTGGGAGCACTCCACACCTGCCAGTAAAGATGCCGGATCCCTATGTGCCCATCCCTCCGGCAGGTTCTCACTGTGTCCACCTGAAGACAGGGTCATGACATCCCTGAGTCAGAGACTCAGGCCCCAGGAGAGGCTCAACCGTGTGTTTCATTCTCATTAACTGTCAGGAGTGGGGGGACCTGAGAAAATGGGTTTCAACTGAGATGGGAGCTCTGAGGCCCAGGGCACACCTCCTCCATAAAATGAGAAAGGGGCCTGTCCAGCGAGGTTGGTCCCCATCCTGTGCTTGGAAGGCAGGATTGGCTTCCCTTTGCACCTCTGCTGTCCTCCTTATCCCCCAGAGTGAATCCCCATGGACTTCCTCCCCAGTCCTCAGCCCCTGCCCCAAGCCTGCAGAGAGAGAGTGGGAAGAGCTCCCTGTGTCAGGGTAGATGGTACACCTTGAAGGCCCTCCAGATCTGGGTTGGGGTGCGGAGGGAGGTGAGGAGATTCATTTCCCTAGGCCTTGACCCTGGAGAGAAAGCCCTCTCCTCACAGCTGTGTCCTTGCACAAGGACAGACCTGGGCTTCCCGCAAAGAAGAACTGCTGAGGAAATGTCTCTGGGCCCTGTGGGGAGGCCTCTCAACTTTCCTCAGAGCAAAACTCACTCAAGCTTCTCCGTCCCAACCTTCGGGGGCGTTTTTTCACTCTTCCAGCCTCTGCTCTTGGTGTAACAGCTGCTCATGAACATTATTACCTGAGTATCTATCGTGACCCTAGCTCAGTGCTACATGTTTTAAATGTAGTATTTCGTTTCATCCTCATAACTACCCTTTGAAGCACCATCACGCTCATCCTCATCCCCATTGCACTTGGGGGGGGAACTGAGGGCTGGTTGGTGAAGTATCTGGTTCGAAGTCTCACACTCAGGAAGCAAAGAGGCAAGATTTCCGTTGATGACTATCTACTCCTGAGACCCTACTCTACATCAGCATGCCTTCCGCCTAAATCAGGCCAAAGGACATGTCTTTCTATGTCTTGGCGAAACGATGGGATGCAGAGTGCAAGACACACAGAGGGTACCAAAGAGGCTGGCTGAGGCCACCCTATCAGTCTAGTGCCCCCACCAGTGGTCAGTCCTGACCATGCACAGCCTCAGGCAGGTGAGGTCATGGTGAGAGTGGACACAGTTACACTGAAGCAAAGGAAGGATTGACCAGACACTTCCTAAATCTAAAGACACTGATATTCTTTTTATCTGCAATATTATATGATCTTTTTTATTGAATGAAATTTCTTTAAATTCTAGAGTGCTTTACAACTTTCAAAAGTCTCACACACATGATTTCATATAATCCCATAATAACCCTTTTTTTTTCTTTTCCCCTACTCCTATATTGCCCTTCTCCCCTTCCATCTCCTCACTGGTAACCACTGGTTTGTTCTCTAAATCTGTAAAGTCACTGATATTTGATCCAACTGCTCATTCTCTGTCTTTGAATGATTCCCAAGCATGCTTTGACTGGCACCACCATGACCATCTCCAGCCAAACCCACACCTGGACCTCATCTGGGGACAGACAAATCTGCACAAATTTCTAGAAGGAATTATCGCAGTAGGACCTTCCATGTATGGGTCCAGAGGTACATGACTGACAACATACTGTAAAGCCATTATCTTGCTGCAGCCCTACCAGTACTTGTGAGGGCCGAGCGCTGAGCTAAATCCCATTTTACAAATGAGGAAACCGAGGCTCAGAATGTTTAGGTAGCTTGGGAGAAGTTACACAGCCAGTAAACAGCAGATCTGGTGCCGGAACCCCAGTCTGCCCACTCACAGGGCAGTGATGCAGTGGAACATCTGGGGGCTGTCGGCACACAGCTCCCAAGAGAAGGGCACCACTCAGCCAACGAGGACAGGAGCCGGGCTTGAGACAAAGCCATTTTAAGCAAGTCCTGCTTGTCACAAATCAATTACTTTCGATCAACCTGGGATCACTTAGGAGTTTTGTTTTGTTCTGGGTTTTTGACCCATTAACCTCTTCTCTACATAAAGGACAGAGCCACATTCCCGACAGCCCCATTCCTTGCCACATTCCGTTCAAATGGAGACTTGGCTTATTAATATAGTCTAGGATAAAAGAAGCATTTAAACACAGATGTTCTCATTATTTTTTAAAGAGTACAGCAAATGCACAGTTTGACTTTAGCCCTATTCAAAGCCTTCAAAAGAAAAAAAACTAATGCTTCTGAGGCAATCATCTTGGGCCCTCCATGCTAATTTCCACCCTTCTTAAATGTATACCTCAGTGTCCACCTCCTGCCATCTAAGGAAGGTTCATGCACTCCAACACGTCCACAGGTGGATTTATTACCAGGCAAGAACATATTGTTTTCAGATCCTGTAAGTGGATGTTGACTGTTTTCCAGTCTGATTGTCCCAATGAGCAAATGAAATATCCCCACCTTAGTTCCACCCTCTTACCACTGGAAGATAATATAATTTAGTTCAAGCATTTCTTTCTTTACTTATTTGTGCCTGTGTCCTCCTTCTTAGATTTAGAACAAAAAGTCTGGATCTCCACCTAGGATTCATTTATCTGACAAACATTGGCTGAGTCCCAACTTTGTGCAATGTAGACACATAGATTAGGATGGTATGAGCTCTAACCTAGAGAAGCGCATGAGCTGACCAGGGAGACAAGCTAGTAAATACATATTCCAGTGCCAAACACTTCAGCCTAGTGTTTGAGAGGGTGAATTTGCGTCCTCCTCTACCACTTAGTAGATGTGTGACCTTAGGCATGTCAGCTAATCACTTTAAATGTCAGTTTTCTCATCTATGAAATGGGAATAACAAGTGCATCTACGCTCTGGGAACATGAGCATTCAGTGAAACAATGACTAAAGCAGCAAACTTCCTGGCACATAGATTCTCACTCAGCGCTGGTTAATTTTAGAGGAACGTGCAGGACACAGGGACGGCACAGTGTGAGTAATGAAATCTTCTTGCAGGATGGAAAAAGAAGAAAGATCAGAGGAAAGGAACAAGCTAGCATATGACCCTGGGGGCTCGAAGGGGAGGAAGGGGCTATACTGTGAAAGGTCTTAGACTGAGTAACATTTTTCTTCACATTTTGCGCTTGGGTCATTAAGATCATCCCACAGCACATTGGTTATTTCTACATCACATGTAGTGATGAAACCAGAAGAAAGGTGGTAACCTCATTTTATTTTTCATGGGCTGACAGTTCTTTTAAGATTTTTCTTTAGCTCTGTGCAACCATCTGACGAGGCCTGTTATCAAAAAGGAATGTAGTCAGAAACAAATGGCTGATTCTGGGGAGATGTAGCCCTCCTGGGGCTTTCCCCTGAGCCTTCCTAGCTTGCCATAGGCCGGGTAAAGGTCAGACAAAGAAACATGTAGAGACATGGATGGACCTAGAGACTGTCATACAGAGTGAAGTAAGTCAGAAAGAGAAAAACAAATACCATATATTAACGCACGTATGTGGAATCTGTAAAAATGGGTATAGACGGTCTTATTTACAAAGCAGAAATAGAGACACAGACGTGGAGAACAAACGTATGGATACCAAGGGTGAAAAGGGGAGGGGGTGGGAAGAATTGGAAGATTGGGATTGACATATATACACTCTTGATACTGTGTATAAAATAGATTGCTAATGAAAACCTACTGTATAGCACAGGGAACTCTACTCAGTGCTCTGTGGTGACCTCAATAAGAAGGAAATCCAAAAGAGAGGGCATATATGTATACGTATAGCTGATTCACTTTGCTGTGCAGTATACACTAACACAGTATTTTAACGCAACTATACTCCAATAAAAAAAAAAAAGAAAGAAACATGGTATGTGCAGAGAGAACATGTGCAGAGAGAACATTTGGAGGCATGGTCATTATTTTCTAGTGCCGGGAAAGCTGCCATGTGGAAGAGTGAGCAGATGCATTCTCTTTAAATGAAAGAAAGAATAAGAATCAAATACTTCAGCCAAATACTTTGACCTGAAATCAAGACCTAGAAGAAATTTCCCCGAGGGTCTCTACAAGAAGGATGCTATTCTGCCTCAGGGTCAATATCCTCAATAGCATCAGCGAAGGTCTGCAGAGTCCCTCCATGTAAACGATGTCATCAGCAAAAGGTGGTGTATTGGCCCAGATGGTTTCATAACCTTGAATTTTATAACCTTGAAGGAAGAAAGAATATCTATGCTACACATCCTTTCCAGAAATTTGAAAAGGAGGGAGTACTTCTCAAGTCATTCTATGAACTATCATTATAGTGATACCAAAACTAGAAAAAGGCATCATGAGAAAAGAAAACTATAGACTAATACCCCTCATCAACATAAATGTAAAAATTCTAAAAGTTCTGACAAATCTAATTAAAATATATAAAAAATATAATATACATAACCAAGTACAGTTTATCCCAGAAATGTAAGGTTGCTTTAATGTTCGAAAATCAATTTATGTAATTGACCATATTAACAAACTAAAAAAGAAAAGCTATATTATTATCTAAAAGATACAGTGTTTCCCTGGGAGTGGATGGAAGCATTGGAAGGTAGGGTTACAAGGATACAAGGAAACTTTTGGGGTGATAAATATGTCCACTATCTTGATTGGAGTGATGGTTTCCCTGGTATACACAAGTCAATACTTACCAAATTGCAAATTTTAAATATGTGCAGTTTGTTGCATGTCAATTATACCTCAATAAAGCTGTTTTTAATAGTGGATGTGTCAGTTATCTATTGCCAGAATAATGCTGTGTAACAACGGCAAAACCTTAGTGGCATAGAGCAATAAGCTTTTATCATTCACACATCTGGGCGAGTAGGTTAGGCAGCTCTGCTAACGTAGGCTGGGTGTACTCACCTATCTGAGGGTCAGACAGCTGTTGGTTTGTCTAGACTGGCCTTGGCTCCGATGATAAGTTCCCTTGTGCTCCAGCAGGCTGGCCTGGCCATGTGCCCATGATAATGGCAGAGGCATGAGAAAGCAGGTCCCGTTCACAGGCCTGTTTCCCATCTGTGCTTGCCTGGTACCTGATAACATCCTGTTGTCCAAAGCAAGTCACATTGCTGAGCCCAGATTCAAGGGAAGGGGAAACAGACTTCTCTTCAGTGCAAGGGACTTGCAAAGTCATATAACAAAGGGTGTGGATACCAAGGGGGTGAAGGCTTGCAGGGGCATCATTGCAATCTACTACAGGCACTTTGGCCAATCTACAAGGCCAAACAAAATAGTCCTCTTGGATGGTCTACTATAGTCGATAGTAGAGAATCCAGTAGAGAATGAGGACTCTCTCACCTTCAGGAAATTCTCCCTAAGCAGGCTTGTGAGTGGGTTGGAGGGCACTGAGGGCCACCCTATACTCTAAAATCTCTTCTAACTGAATATCTAGAATTTTCTTCTATAAAATCTTGGCCTTTTCTCGTAGTATCTCTGAACCCTGGCTCATAGGTGTCACCTGAATGGCTCTCAACACACTGGTAAACTTCCCTGCCAGGCTTAGAATCTGCCACAACTTCTCCTGAGTTAAGAAACCTGCAGCTACTACTTTATTGTCTCATTGGATTCTTAGCAACCAGTTCCAACACCTCTGTGTTCTTAGAAATGGTGCAAACCTAGCCTTCACATCTACAGTCAGCTGTGACCCATTTTGAACCATCCCCAGCCATTGTCATCAGATCAGTGTGTCCCTACCTGAGATGTCCCTACAGACACTAAGACCAGTAGGAGATATGCCATAGCTGAGGATGAAGAAGAGCAATAAATACGACATGGGGAATTATGAGGTGCCCTTAGCAGCAGTGAATATGACATTCTCACCCAGCTCCCCAGGCATCCAGGGCCAAGACCACTGCCTGGCATGGAAAGCCAGTTAGTGTGGCCTCTAGTGACCTCTGTGAAGTGTCCTATGTTGCCACCAGGGCACTGCACTGAATGCAAGACAGGTGTCAAAACTCAACCCAGTGATGGAGTCAGAACAGATAAGCTACAGCCAACCATGACATCGGCCCTGAGGCAAAGGTAGCGCGAGGCCAGAAGCCTTGGAGATAGTCCCTTAGCCATTAGTACCACAGACAGGCCCCATCCTCAGGAGCACATGGGCCCTTAGCAGGCTGCACAGAGGGGCTTAACACATGAGATGTACAGGTAGCTGGGGCTTTGGGCCACTTGTATCAATCAGGCCTGCAGAAGGGACCCGAGACCGGAAAATCAATGAGCAACATCAATACATAGAGAAGAGCTCTTGAGCAACAATAAAAACATGTATTAATGGAAGGAAAGGATAAGAATAAACCCTCCCCTTCCCCTGAGACTACTGATGGGAACAACCTGCCTCTCCTAATAATTCCATTAGCCATCATCTACATTTGCACAACTCTCTATAATTTACTAAGCCTGAGGCTCATAGTCAGTTATGCATGTTTTATCATTCCCATTTTTCTGGAATAGGAAGCAAGCAAGGGAGTTATCGTTTGCTTGAGGAGCCAGGACTCTGTTTTTCTGATCAAGCCGCACGTTCTCTGTCACAGCACTGCATGCCCATAGCTTTCATCGACCCACACTCTGGACCAGAGCCTCAGGATGCCCGGAAAAATGTTCCGGTGTGTGCCTGGCCCAGGCCTGCATCACAGGTCCAGAATCTCTGATCCCTGCTAAGTCTGAACTATAACAAACAGCTCAGGAAGGCAACTCAGAAGAAAGCCCTGGCCTCTGGGAGAAGAAAATACTGTGCTGTGGTTGGACTCAGCCCAGACAGGAGGGAAAGAAACTAGAGGCCAGGAAATGAGATGCAGAGGCCAGGCTTGTCCACAGATGCTGGTTCTAACCAGACGCCAGAAAAGATGCCTCCCTGGAGACTGTGAGGGGAAGTGAGATGGAGGGGTGGGCCGGACCGTGCCAGGGTGGGCTTGTAATATGATTCTGTTGGGTTGGGATGAGGGGCAACAGGATCCTAAGGGACAGATAACAGGGAGGGATGGAAGGAGTCTAAGGCCCCCAGTGGGGGTGTAAAAGTAGCACAGGTGGCTCCGCCCAACACCCGCACCCCCTGTGGCACAAAGAACAGTGCAGCCCAAGATCAAGGCTCTTCTGGGGCAATTCTTTCTTATGGAGAAGTTGTTATAATGAAGCCCTGATTCTGGGGACATGTATGGCATTTGTCCCCCATCTCCATTCTCAAACTCAGCTCCTCTGTCCCCGTGCCCAGCTCAGGGCAAGGGCCACAGCGTCATTTGTTGGGGTGAGTGGCTGATGTAGGTTGGCCCATTTCGCTCAGAGCTAGAGCCCTGTGAAACCACAGAAGACGAGATGGAAGCACGATCTAGGAATAGCTGTCAGGAGACACCACGGAACCTGCGCAGGCAGCTGCAGACAGAAGCTGGGTCGAGGCCACAAGCAGACAGACGGATGAGGGGGACAGAAGGAAGGACTTCACGTTGGCCAGCATTGCCTCAACCTCACATGGTCTGCCTCTGAGAACATGAGCCCCAGAACTGAGAGGATCCAGCGGGGGACCCTTTGGCCCCAGTGTCAAAGGGACTTACGGCCTCCCGTGGGAATCCCCTACGGCTCTCCTGGCCTGAGAGGTCATGCTTCTGACTTCACCCCCTTGCTCTCCTCCCCCTACCAAAGGGCATATCTCTGTCCCTGGGCTTGCAGAATCCAGCATGTTTACTGTTGGTTGAGAGCTTTTGGAAGAGTGACCCCACTTTTCTTGATGCAAAATGGGCTACCTGGAGGCTGGGAAAGCTGCCCAGGCCAGAGGTAGAGGGAGGAAGGAGCTTGTGTGTATGGGCCACGTGACATCTGTGAGCACAAAGCCCAGTTTTTCAGACCTGTTATTTTCCTCCAATCCAAGCAACAACTCTAGGAGATACAACGAATTCTCCCCATTCCACAGATGGTAAACCCAGCTCAGATGAGTTAAGTACTTATCCACCGTTACCCACACAGAACTGGGATTTCAACCCAGCTCTCTCTTTTCCCTATTGTTATTCTCATTTTTTAACTGCAAACTGCCTCTAGAGTGTTCCTGAAATGCCCCTTTGACTATTGACCCTCTGTTTCCATCAAAAGACATCAAAATACCGCTCCATATGCCAAAGGGGTGCAAATCAGGGAAAGGGGCTGAGTTCCCAAGACCCCTTCCTGCCATCTGCTGGTCATCGCCAGAAGCCCATGCAAATCTACAAAGATTACAAGGTGAATGAAGGTCCTGCCTCACCCCAGAAGTGAACAATCACAAGCATCAGCCTTGAGCAGAAGACCCCTTCCCCAGGCCCTGGGTGGGAAGACACTTCCCCGGGCTGGACTGGATTCTTGTACAAAAAATCGATGATTTCACTGAGCACCGGTGATGTGCCTGGCATTAATTAACTTACTGAATCCTCAGAGAGATTGGCTCAGCTTTTAACTGGCAAATGGGAGAACGAAATGCAGGACCTGACCTAGGCATC
Source organism: Balaenoptera ricei (assembly GCF_028023285.1). Taxonomy (NCBI): domain Eukaryota; kingdom Metazoa; phylum Chordata; class Mammalia; order Artiodactyla; family Balaenopteridae; genus Balaenoptera; species Balaenoptera ricei. The sequence continues at coordinate 47,127,509 of NC_082654.1, forward strand.
CATGATTGGTTTGTTTGTTTCTTTGTTTTACTTATACTCCCTGTGCCTCAGTTTCCTCTTCTGTAAAGTGAGGGTAACAGTACTTTCACGTAAGACTGCTGTGATGATTAAATAAGTTAATAAATGCTTAGTGCTGAGAACAGGACAGGAGACACAGTGAAAACTAAATACATGAATATTTGCCTGCATAACACACACACACACACACACACACACACACACACACACACACACACCCAGGTCGACAGTGGAAACCAGGAAATGGCCCATCGCCTGGAGCCAGAAGGCTCAAGTTTGGTCTATCGGTCCTTTGCTTTCTAGATGTGTCCTTGGGAGAACTACACAAGGTCACTGAGCCTCATTTCTGTCCCTATGAAATGGGGAGTATAGAACTCCCTGTGCTGTGAGGAACCAGGACACGTGTGACCGTTGTGTATCAGCCACTGAGTGCCTACAGGTCACATTAACACTGCAGAGGGGAGTGAGGCTGTGTGGCACCCTTGACTCCTCACCTGGGACAAGCCAGCAAGTGGCTAGGACCTGGAGAGGACAGAGGCACAGTGTCCTCCACCGCCCTGGCCTGTAACCACAGGGAGCACTGGAACCCCCATAACTAAGAATACACAGGCACCCCCTTCCTCGATGGAAGAGCTCTGTCCCCTTCTCCCCAAAGTACCTCCGCATCCCCCCACGAAGGGAGGGGAGGGGGTGCTGGCGCCTAAGTGAATGGCTCCACCCTGCATTTCAGAAGACAGCATTTCCGCAGTGGACAAAGGGCTCCGGTCACCTGGGCATGGGTGCTTACGCAGCAAACCCGCCAGGGAAAAGAGGAGGCATCAGGCCCAGGGAAGCAGTCCCCCGCGTGGCAGAGATGAAGGGCCACACACGGGCAGCCGAGAACAGAAGCTCAGCCCCACCATCTCTGACTCCCTGGGAGGGAGACGAGCTGAAGTCACTGTTCGGCAAATACCAGCATGGGTTGTCAGAGCCCAGAGAGAGAAGTGTAGGGTGCGTGGGCTGTAATCAGTTAGGGCCAGAAAGAGGTCTGATGGGTGGGTCACCACGGCGGGAGGAACGTCTGCATGCTGCCTGTGGAACGTTTCCATCAGCGGGTGGATGGGTCAGGGCTGTGGCTGGTTGAGTGAAGCCGTGAGAGTGAGGAGACAGCCAGGACCCAGCAAGTCCACAAAGGTGGGTTCAAGATGGATTTACTCATACAAATGGAAGGTCAGGTATTTGAGCACAGACACCAACTGCCAAGAAGAGACAGGCGGAGAGATGAGGCTGAGCCGCATCTCATGTCCCAGCAAAACCCCAGGGGCTTAATCAGCACTGGGTCCAAAGTGACGAGCCAGGAGTGCATGATGCAGCCGCCAAGCCGCCAAGCCAGCAACGAGGGCACGGAAACAGCAAGAACAGTGATCTGGGCGAGGGAACAGAGGTGGGGGCAGGTCGCATGGCCAAGTTCTAGGGCCCAGAAACACAGTCCACATGGGCCTACAGGACGGTGAGGGCCCTTGAAGCCACTCCATGTGGAGGACACCTGTGGAGCCCAGGGCTTGGTGGCCTGTCAGTGTGGGCTGTTTCAGGGGCACTGAGGGTTGGCAGCATGACCAATGTGGACAGAGAAGGACAGGCATCTGCTCTGGGGAGACTGGATTAAAAGGCCTCTGGGGTGCTGCATGAAACCCCTCTGGTTTGCAGAGACCAATCCAGAAGGCTCCTTGCTCTCTTGCACCTTCCCACCCACAGCTCCCTGTGTCACATGGAGAGGAGGCTACCCTGGTTCCCAGTCCCCAGGAGAGGGCTCACTCCATGTCCAAGGAGCCCGCACAAGGCAGCGCCGTGGCTGGAGCACCTGGGCCCACTCTTCCCTCCTCTTCTTCTCCCCTTAGTGTTGATCGGCGTGGGCACTGAGACCTTCCTCCAGGGACAGTTTAAGAGCCTGGCTTTCTATCTGCTGTGAGTATGTGCGCACGTGCCCTCCCTGCCTGTACGTTCTGTTCCAGCTCACCCCAGGTCCATCTGCTGAGGCCCACCCACAGCATCCCGCCATCCCACACGAGCTCCATCCTGTCCCAGAGGTGAAAGGAGTAGAGGGGGCTTCTGGAATATCCCCTTGTTGGGAAGGACTTTCACCAGATCGTCCCATAAATCAACCAATTAGCATCCCATCCATCCATCCACCCACCCATCCATCCATACATCTATCCATCCATCCATCTCTTCAACCATGTCTTTATTCAGAAAACAATAACCAAGCTCTTGTTTTAGAGATTGGGGAATCAGTTCAAAGGACTACCTATTTGAGCTCCTCTACATGCCAAGCACAGTTAAATGTTTTATTTACCTTATGTCCTTTACCTTTGACAGCATTACAGAAGAAGTGCATATAGTCCGTTTTGCACATTAAAAAAAAAAAAAATTCAGAGGGAGTAAGCAGCTCAGCCCACATCACCAAGCCCATGAACAGCAGGGCCCAGATTCATCCACCTGGGTCCCTTCAGTTTCTCAGCCTCTGTCCTTTCTCCTCTGCCAGCTGCCTCTACAGGCGCCCCCTAGTGGGAAAAAGATGGCTGTGCGGTGGTATCCCGAAGGGGTGAGGAGAGCCTGGGGTCCCTGCGGGCTCTGCAACCCAGCTTCTCAGCAGCTCCATCCTAAGGGAGCCCCGGCCTGCCTGCAGGGTCACCAGGCTGCATCCTCTGCCCTCCACCTCCTCCCCTCCATACCCACCCTCGTCGCGGTGGCCTGGTCTATGTCCTAAGGAGCCCTCCTGGCTCAGGGAGCCTCTTCGGTTTGCTACGTGGATCACACCCACCATCCACAACCCCGTTCCACCCTTCTGGCCCATCTCCACACCGCCACAACTTTAGCCACCTAGAAACCTGGTCCCTCTGTCTGCCTTCAGGGGATCCCAGAGCCTCCATCCAGCCCACACTCCTTTGCCATCTTCTGGCCTCCACCTTATTTCTTGTCACTCAACTTACACCCCAAGAGCTTCTGACTTTTTCTCAAACTCACCCACATCACCTCCCCTCTAAGCCGTTGCTCCATCCTGTAGAGCACACGAGTGCCTTCCCAGCCACTCCGGCATTCCGAAAGCCTGTCATTCCTCCCTGCGTTTCACCCTGGGAAGCCTCCCCGAGCCTGGAGCCCCTGCTGGCTAGAAGTGGCTTCTCCTTGCTCCGAAGGCCCTCCACATCTTACTGAGCCTGTGCCTGCCCATGGTGCACTGTCTGCCTGGAATCCAGAAGCAGAGCGGGCCTTCCTCCTCTCCACATGGTTGCCTACTTCACCCACAAACATCCACTTCGGGTAAGAGGTGGAGGGTATTATCCTACGGAACAGTCCAGATCCATGGCTGGTTAATGCAGACTGTTTTCTACCCAGAACCCTGCCTCTTCCTGACTGCTCAGTCCCTGTCCTGAGGGGACACTGTGCCCGTCTTGTCACTCTGTGGTCCAGTCCTAGAAGATGTTCCTTCCACCCTCAAGACCCCTGCCCCTTACTGTAAACTACTCTATGTTCTCCACCCATGCCCTGCTCTCACCCCTTGGGATGGGGACCCATTGCGCACCCGGCCCATCCCTCCTGCCACTCACACCCCACTCACTCCTCGAGGGACACCCAAAGGCCCAAATGTCCCTCCCTCCTCTTTTCACTCCTTCTTCCACTCATCCTCCTCGCATACTCACAATCTCCTCCGCCCCTGCAGATCTCAGAGTCCTGCCACTGTGTTCTCTCCGTCTACTGGAGCATCTCCCCATAAGACTGTCACTTCCTGCTCTGTGTCCCCAGGGCCAAGCAGGGGCCATGGCCACAAGTAGGCACCAGTAGGAGCTGACCTGTCATTGGTTTTCTCCGGGCTTTTCTCCACTTCTCCTCTACCCCTGCTGCCTCCTGTCTTCCTCCTTCCAAAGAGGCCCCTCAGCGCCTTCCTCACACTTACCCACAAACGGTGGTTGAAGGGTCCACATGGGCAGCACGGAGCCCTGGGCAGAGGCCTTCATGTGTAGGATGTTGCTACAAGGGCAGGGCTCTCTGCTTGGATTCACTGCCTCGTCTGAGTGGCCCAGCATCCCTGACCTCAAGAGGCACAGCCTCTGTAGCACCAGTTGGGAAGTCTGAATGAGCCACTCTATTCCCAAAGCCTCAGTTTCCCCCTCTGCTCCAGGACATAGAAAAAGACAATGTCACTTGTTTATCAAAGCACATGCTCTGGTGTGCTTGGTAGGCATACAGGCTCTGCAGTCTGAGTGCTGGGTTCGAATCTTGCCCCACTACTGATCAGCTATGTGACCATAAGCAAGGGGCTTGACCTTCCCGTGCCTCAGTTTCCCCAGCTGTAAACTGAGGGTAATCACAGTGATTTAACAAAGATCATTAAATGAACTGGTATTTGTAAAGCCCTTAGAAATGTATGCCATGTATTCATTATGTAAATTCATTATTACCATTTAAAAGCTGAGGAGTAAGAGCCAGGCAGATACTGGGAGGGATAGAGAAAGTGGGAGAAGGTAGAGATTAAGTACTAAATGGTCAGAGGGAGAAAGAGAGAAATAACTAACATTGTCAAACAGACAAGAGAAGAAAGGGGGAGACCTCCAAGAGGCACTGGCCTGTGCAAAGGCCATGTGGCACCTAACAGCTTCATGTAGGACTTTCAAAGGCGTGCTAAGAAATTTCATTTCTGTAGGTCAGTGAGACCCTCCAATAAAAAATGTAAGTTCCCCTCCAAAGATTCTGATATATACAGTCTGGGGCTGGCCCAGGAATCTCCAGGAGATTCTGATTGGAGGATCCCCGGACCACACTTGAAGCAGAGGAGACTTTGAAGCAGTCTGGAAGGGGAGGAATATCAGATTCAGAAGGAGCCCTCGGGCAGCTTGGTGGTGATAGACTGGAGGAACAGGAGGTCAGGAGGTGAGGGTCAGGGAGTCAGGGAAACCAAAAGGGGAAGCTGGTACAAGGATTCAGGGGGCAGTGTCCAACTCAGGCAATACAGGTGAGACCAGAAAGAATGGGAGTGATTCTCAGGCTGTCTAAGGAACACAGTCAGCCCCTGCTGGAGACTGTTTGGATGATGAGAAGGCAGGGGATCAGGAAGGGATCCAGCTTTAAGGCTCAGACAACCAGCAGTAGGTGTCAGCCCTGGTGATACTGGGTAGAAGGATGTGCCTGCCAGTGTCCAAGCAACAGTGTAGGGGTCAAGGTCGTCTCCCCTGCTGGCCTGAAGCTCCCTCACCTATCTCTGGGCCCCGGCCTCCACCCCTACCCCCCACCACCGAGGCCCAGCCCAACCCAGCACAGGCCCTGGCGTCCAGGCAGCTTCTGGTTCATGTTGACTGGGTGACAAGATTAGGTCAAGAAACTCCTGGTCAGTTGTTCGGCTATACACAGAGGCCCAGGAGGCCAAGGCGCTGTGAGAAGACAGCCAAGGGAAGCGAAGGGAGGGTCAGAGGGTACCCGGCCTCCCTCACCTGCCTCCGCCACAGGTTTACAGGAGCCGCCGTCTCCGTGAGCGAAGGGGCCTACTTCGTGGCTCAGCTGCTGGCCATCTGCTTCCAGTAAGTAACCTCCAGAGCGGCCCCACCTCCACCCCCAGCCCCAGACACTCCCAGATGCCACCACCCGTGAGACCACGACCCGTAGATGTTCTGCTCCCGAAGCAGCCACGGACAGGTTCCCTCCCGACCCTGCCGCGAGCCCCAGCCTGGACATGGGCTCAGGCTCGTGGAGCTCAACGGTCCCCTTTTCCCTTCTCCCAACCAGGGAGTGGACTGACACATCCATTCAGGGCCTGACCCCACCCAGAGTCCCCCGACAGAGTCCATCGCCATCCTCTGGAAACAGCCACTGTACCCCCTGTCTGAGTCATCTACCTCGCGGAAAGCCAGCTTGGAGCGGGCAGAGCTGGGTTTGAGAACTGACTCTGCCTCCTGCTGGGACCCAGGGACAAGTCAGTGTCCGCCTCTATGCCCGTTTGTGAGGCAGGATTGCAGATTTTGCAGAATCTTGGGAAGCCACATGGCCACAGAGGCCGATACCTCTGCCCAGTTATGCTCCGTTCATGGAAGCTGTCATCAGGGTGACCAAGGACTGACTCCTGGCCACAGTTCTCAGAATCTAGACAGTTGGGTCTCTAGGTGGTCAGCAAAAGAGCCAGACTTCAAATCCAGCTGTCCTGGCATCGTGCAAGGCCACTGGCTGCCTCCCAGGGTTACCAGCCCTGAGGCAGCAGGCATCCCCCATTTCTGCTGAATGTCACTGCTAAAGGACCCTTGCAACTTCTCAGGGCAGGGGAGGGAGGTGCCCAGGGCCTGAAGGGGCATTTTACCGTCTCTGGAGTCCCTCCACTCCCAGCCAGGGTTTGTTACAAAATAATGACCACCAGGGGGCACCAATGAGCTAAGGCCGCAGAATGTGGAAGGAGGGCTGCGCTCTGGTCCAACACGTCATCCACCAGCTCACACCACTCCCCCAAAACCAGACTGGGCAGGAGGTGGTGTGCAGAGCCCCGCTCCAAGCCAGTTCAGAGGATGAAGGAGATGGACCTAAAGGCAAACACTTTCCTCCTTTGCAACCTGGAGACAGCTCCCTTAAGGAAACCTGCTCAGCATCAGGCCTCTGCCAGGCCCACGTGTGGTCCTTGCATGCCAGTTAACAGAGAAGCCCCCTTGGGCCAATGCCATCTCATGCCTAGCCAAGGCTCCTTTGAGTAGGGTGCAGCTGGATTCCAGCCCTCTCACCAATGTGGCCAGGCCCTTTGTGCAGTGCACAACCCTTACAACTGTCCCAGCCAGGTGTCTCCTGTACTGCACGCTTTCTGCACTGCACTGTGGACTTCCCAGTGTGCCTCTGAGTCTCCTACTCTTCTTCCCACTGCCTTTGCAGCATCCTGAGAGCATTTACCTTCCTCTCCCTTGGGCCAAACAGGCATGTCTGGGCTGCATTTCACAAAAAGTGCTGGAGACCCTCTGGAGAGGCTCAGGCAAGGCCCCTAACTGTGGAACCCACAGTGAGGACTTCAGCCCCTGGGGGTGTTCAACCAGAGGCCACCGCAGGGAACATGGCCATAATAGGACCCAATCCCAGACTCTGATGGCTTTATATATTGCTGGGGCTTTTCTGGGTCGCTGCCTACTCCCTGCCAATCCTGGACTTCCTCCCCCCAGGTGTCAGCCAGGGTCCCTGGCCTACAGAGCAAGGGAGAAGGCCCACTGGCTGGGCTGCTTCCAGAGGTTCCTGGCCTACATGCTGCTCTCTGTGGCCTGCTTCCTCCACCCTGTCCTGGTCTGGCACGTGACCATCCCAGGTAGGAGCTCCAGGAGGTAGTGGAGGCAGGCAGCCCCCACTGCAGGTAGGCTCTGAGCAGAAGGGTCTGCATCCCGCTTTCATGGACCTGCAGTGACGCTGGCTCCAGGGCCCCACTAGCCCGTCTGCCCTTTCTAGCATAGATCATAGGGATGAGGAACTGATCAAGTGGCAGGAAAGTCCCAAGAAGTGCATCTTTCCCGTAGGTGTCCAGAGGCTACACCCACAGAAGCGAACTGATCTTTCCTCCAATGCTTGTGTGTGGTCTGAGCTTTCAGAGGGAGCAAGATAGTCACTTCTCCATCCAAACCCTTCTGTGCCTCCTTAGCACCTACCCCTTCAAGTCCAAACTCCTCAGCCTGGTTTGAAAGGCACACCAAATGGGATCCCCAAAGACCCTTGCAACTCCATCTTCCTCTCCCACTCCATTCACCCTGCTAGTCAGCCCAGGTTCTGATCTCAGAAGCCAGCACTTGATGTTTCCACCTCCTGGGTTTTGACAATGATTTTTTCTGCTAGGACCCTTCTCCCTCCTCCTTAGCTGTGAAAGCTGCACCCCTCCTCACAACCCATCTAAAAATGCCAGGAAGCTGACCGCCCTTGGAGATGAGGTGGAAAGGTGGAGCCTCCTCTTCCTTCCTGCTGTTTCTCTTAAAGTACCTGTCGTAGCCTCTCAGGGACACTCCGTGCAGCCTTCGCTGGACTCCTGAGCAGGACTCAGCACTGCCAAGGCCACAGCGAGCCACGGCCTCCCACTCCTTAGAGAGCGTGAGATGCATGGGAGGCCCTGGCCCTGGCAGGCGGGACAGCCACCTTCACCCCTTCCTCTGGACAGGGTGGGGATCCCAGCAGGAGACAGAGAGGCCTCTGGCCTGGAGGCTGCATGAGGGGCCAGGAGGGGAGCCAACACCGTGCCAGCTGCACCCACAGGGAATTGCAATTTCCTCCATGTTTATAGGGCAGGGGGCAGTAAAGCAGGATCTCTCCACTCCTGGGAATGGAAGGAAGCCCAGTCCAGCATTTGGGCCCAGTATCCAACATAGAGTCCAGGTCTGTCGAAGGCATTGCAGGTCCAGCCCCAACAAGCCGTCCCTGAGAGGGAGGCTGAGCGTGGTGATGGGAGGACAGGCGGGCAGCCCCAGGATCGCCTGTCAGCAAGAAGGGGGCCTGGGGCACAGGGTCTCCTGGCTAACTGTCAGGTTGAGGGCCCCAGCACAGCACTGGCCCCACTGACATCCCCCGGCCAGGCATCAGGCCTGCCACACGGGTCTGATGTGGGTCTGTGAGGACAACTTAGGCGTGAGGGCTGGAGCACTGAGGGCCTGAGTGTGGCCACACAGGCGTGCCGCAGTGGCCCTTTGGGACGGTGGGCGCGGACAGCCTCTGGCTTTTCTCCAGGACACGTCCAGCGTCCTGACCTCCCAGATCTCTTCCAGGCTCTATGCTCATCATCACTGGCCTGGCCTACTTCCTGCTGAGCAAGCGGAAAAAGAGCAAAGCTGCCACAGAGGTGCTGCCCCCCCCAGAGCAGTACACGGACCCCTCTGGCAGCGCCGTGAGTACCACCGGCTCTGGGGACACCGAGCAAACGTACACCTTCCATGGGGCCCTCAAGGAGGGGCCTGGCTCCCTCTTCATCCACATGAAGAGCGTCCTGAAAGGGACCAGGAAGCCCAACGCCCTCCAGCACCCAGACGCCCTGACGGAGCTGACTCTGGAGCCAGCTGACCCACTGGCCAAGAAGAAGCAGGTGCACTTTGAGGACAGTATGGTCAGAATGATCCCGGACCTGGCCGAAGACCTGGACGATGGGGACGGCGAGCCAGAGGAGACCACCTCTGACACCACCCCCATCATCCCTCCCCCCGAGGCCCCACTCTTCCTATCTTCCCTCACGGGCACCAGCCTCTTCTGAGCTGCTTGTTCCAGGCTGGGGGATGCTCAGCAAGGGGTCTGTATAGATAGACAGCCCTGCCTGGAATTTCCTGATGTCCAGGGGCCCTCCGGGGAGCTCGGGGTCTTCACAGGTCAGTTCTTCAACGGGTGACCAGACATCCCCATGGTATCTGGGCCTCTGGGACCATCGAGCGACATGACAGGTCCTGCGGAGACCTTGAGGGTGGCTCAAACGAAGCTCGCACTGCCTCGAACCCTCACAAGTTTCTCTCTCCCAGACATGGAGCGGAGAAACCCTTGTGCTTTCCCGGAAGGAGACCATCATTCCCACATCACACAAGGCTGCGTCAGTCCAGAAGCCCTGGGGCTTCTCTTGCTCCTGACACAGGACCCAGCACTCAGCAAGGACTCACGGCCCATCTCATCTCTGATGTAACATTTCAGCTCTGAAAGGCCAGGGATGCGTTGGCAGCTTACACATCTCAGAGGCAGGTGTAGACTACAGCTATGGGTCCTGAACTCCAACCGAGATGGTTCAGGACAGGGAGCAGGGAGAAAAGGCAAGGCTGCGAGCCCTCAGGATGGGAGCAGCGCTGAGCTGTGGGCCGAATTCTCTGCGCGCTCTGGGGCCGGCGCTGGGCAGCAGGAGTCACAGAGTGACTTGAGACAATGCGGCTCTGTGCTCACTGCAGGGAGAGCCAGGCCAGATGAGCGATATTCATTCCAGAAGCATCGCTGAGGGCTCCCTACATCCTCACTACATGGGCTCTCAAGATTCCAAGTAGATGATGTAAACTGAAAGAGACTGAAATCTGACAGTCCTCAGCCATGAATGCCAACACACAGGACAAGACGCCTGCTGTATGCAGGGACCCCAGAGGCGGTGCCCTGGAGACTCACACAATACGACACATTGCTCTGCCCTGCTTGGTGACTGTTGGGAGAATAGGTGAGAAATGTATATTTGTTGAAAATGGGAGAGAAGGAAGGAAGAGCGGGAAAAGAAGGAAGACAGGAAAGTGGGCAGGCAGCAGGCTAGGTCTCTGCCACAGGGCCACGGAAGTGACAGTTAACCCAGAATGAACAAAGAAAGATGAATCAGATACTCGTTAAGGATTTGCAATATGTATTTCTATAAAGTGTTCTGTGGTCCATGGGATTGTTACAAGGCAGAGCAGACACATTATTCTTCATAGGCAATCTTAATTAATGAGAAATTATAATGCTTCTTCATTCGTGCATGTGAGCAAACACCAGGGTTCTGTAGAGCAAAACTTAGAGCACACGCTTTAAGGTCTAGATTAGAAACGTGTGCTCATTCTTGTACACTTTTCAACATTCCCTACAAGTTATTTTGCAAATGTATGGAAATAGCCAACCAGAAGCTAGTATCAGTTTGGTGCCTAAATGCAGCAGGTATCCCAAACAAGCAGACCTCTCCCTGCAATAACCCAGTTCTTCTGTAAAACCAAGTGAGAAAAGACATTCTCACAAGCCTTCAGAGGTGGAAGCAATAGTGTTGTTTCTTTAGCTGCCGCCGAGGAAGAAGTTCAGGATCTGAGAGTCACAGCTGGGGGAGAATGAGTAATATGGAACATGGGTCTGGGTAGGCGGGGATGGCCCCTGATTCCGAATGGGCCAGGTGTCCCAGGCTGGTCTGCTGTGCACGGAAGGGGTCCCAAGTGGGGAGGAGCCAGGATCCCCACCTGTCATGTGGAGAGGAGGATACGATGAGCACAGACACCCTCGTGGCACAGGCCTCTGGGGAACCCGACGGTCCTGCCCCATTCTCAGCCCAAGTCAGCAGAGCTGGATGGGTGAGTAGGCTGCAAGAAGCAAACTGGGAAGCATAATGTCCGAGCTTTCAGACCCCATTTAATAAACATCTCTGTTATAGCATCGTTTGGGATGTGTCTTAGAGGTAAGGTGGGCATTGGGAGTTCTGGGTGATATGCGTGTGATTCTGAGACATCTAGGCTTCCTGGTGGCTGTCATCAGTTAAGGGAGTCCGCTGGGTATGTTGCATTAGAGGCTGAGGCGATTATGAACTTACCTAGGTTAACAAAGTAAAGCTCTTCCACACTCTTATTGCTGACCCCACACCCACCCCCGAAAAAAAGGTTTGGGTGAGATCATTCAATAGACCAGATCCCTCATCTCTGTCAGTGGACCAGGCAAGAAACGTGGCACCTTCCTCAAAAGCAGGCGACTACCACATGTCTCCATTTGATTCTCAGCCCAAGACGCTATAACCACATCCTTAGCTACTGCTATCCCTACAAATGTGTAATGACACCCATCCTTGCTGAGAAACAGAGACTAGAGGGGCTGACCTTGTTGTAGCCCGCCTTCCTTTTTCAGCAGAAGGCAGAGCAGATGTTGCGTAGACGTAGAACAGAGCTATTGGAAGTAGAGCCCTGGGCTGGGGATCATTAAATCTGCCCTTAACACGTCGATTGACCTGGGCCAAGCCCCATCACTTTTCTGGTTTCAGTTTCCCCTAGTAAGTGGGAGTAACAGCACTTCTCTCAGGATGGGTGCAATGAGTCCTCCAAGAAAGATGGGGAAAGTGCTTTTCAGATTACAAATCACCCAAGTCGGTGTGAGTGCATGTTCCTATTACTGTGGGGACCTCTCAGTGAGGAAGCCCCAAAGTAAGGAAACACAGAAAACATCACCAAGGCTTGTCTCCAGGGCAAGGCCAATGCAGGTCTCAAATCCAGAGTCCAGGGCTTGAGCCTGGAAAGGGTGTGGATACCACCCTCCAGCTTAGAGAGCCATAGTGGACCCCCAATCACGAGGAGCCATGCCCTGGGGGGTCACCCAGTGTTCCAATCTCTCTCCCACCAGTCCTAAAGGATTTTTTTAGTTTTTAAAATAACTTGATTGAGATATAATTCAAGTACCATAAAATTCACCAAAGTGTATAATTGAATGTCCTTTATTATGTTCATGACCGACCTCACCACAATCTAAGATCACAACATTTTCATCGCCCCTAAGAAAAGTCTGTTACCCATTAGCAATTATTCCCCACCCCAACCCACTCCTATGCTACGCAACCACTAATCTACTTTCTGTCTTTATAGATTTTCCTATTCTGGACATTTCATGTCAATAGAATCCTGTATTGTAATATGTGGTCTTTTGTGACTTGCTTTATTCACTTAGCATAATGTTCTCAAGGTTCACCCATGTTGTAACATGTATCTTTATTTTATTCCTTTTCATGGCTGTATAATAGTCAATTATATGGTTATACTACTTGTGTTTATCCATTCATCTGCTGATGGACGTTTGGGTTGTTTCCATTTTGTGCCTATTATGAATAATGCTGCTATGAACATTTTCACGTACAAATTTTTGGGTGGACATATATATTCATTTCCCTGATATATACTTAGGGGTTGAATTGCTTGGTCAAGTGGTAAATCACTGTTTAACTTCTTGAGAAACTGCCAAACTGTTTTCCAAAGGGGCTGCACCATTTTACCTTACCATCAACAGTGTATGAGGGTACTGATTTCTTCACATCTTCACCAACATCTGTTATTGTCTGACTTTTTTATTATAGTCATTCATTAATTATGGTTTTGATATGCATTTCCCTAATGACTAATGGTTTTGGGCAACCTTTCATGTAATTATTGACCATTTATATATCTTCTTTGAGAAATGTCCATTCAAATGCTTTGCCCTTTTAAAAAAATTGGGTTATTTGCCCTTTTATTTTGAATTGTAAGGGTTTTTAACATATTCTGGATACTAGACTTTTACCAGTTACATTATTTGCAAATATTTTCTCCCATTCTATGGGTTGCCTATTCACTTTCTTGATAGTGTCTTTGAAGCCTTTTATTTCTCTTTCTTGCCTGATTTCCCTAGCTACCACCACCAGTACAACATTGAATAGAACAAGAGCAGATACCCTTATCTTGTTCCTGATTCTTGGGGAAAACATTCTTTCACCATTGAATATGATGTTACCTAGGTTTTTTGTAGATATCCTCATGAGGTTGAGGAAGTTTCTTTCTATTTCCACATTGTTGAGTGATTTTATCACGAAAGGTTATTGGATTTGTCAAATGCTTGGGGCAAAACTGTAATGTAAAGTGAACGCTGGAGGGAGAGGGAGCCCCCATGTTATTAGCCATCCCCGCCCAGAGTGGAGTGCCTGGAATAATTTCCAAGAGATAGAGCTGAGAGGGAATAAGGGAATGGGTAGTGGTTCAAATGCCATATACCCTCCCTGTTCTCACCAAGATTTAGTAGATTTTCTTTTTTTTTTTTTTTTTTTAAAGAATTATTTATTTATTTATTTTTGGCTGTGTTGGGTCTTCGTTTCTGTGCGAGGGCTTTCTCTAGTTGTGGCAAGCGGGGGCCACTCTTCATCGCGGTGCACGGGCCTCTCACTGTCGCGGCCTCTCTTGTTGCAGAGCACAGGCTCCAGACGCGCAGGCTCAGTAGTTGTGGCTCACGGGCCCAGTTGCTCCGCGGCATGTGGGATCTTCCCAGACCAGGGCTCGAATCCGTGTCCCCTGCATTGGCAGGCAGATTCTCAACCACTGCACCACCAGGGAAGCCCTAGTAGATTTCTTGAATGAATTTTTCTCCGTTTGCTATATGCCCTTAGGACAATTTCCAGAGATTTTAAATAATTGATACTTTTAATTTCCTCCAGTTAAATAGTTGGTTTGTAGGGAGAGTGTCCCCCGAGCTCCTTGCACTGCCAATCTAGAAGTCTTGCTCCTAATTTTTTGTGCCATGACCATGAAGAAATGGGATGCATTGATGAGAACTTTGACCATCAAGTACACAAGATGTAGGCTGGAGCCCTAGATCTGCTTTTCACCAGCTATGTGGCCAGAGCTCATGTAACCCTTCTGAGCCTCCACTTCTCCGTTTGTAAAAAGGAAATAATAAAAGTACCTACCTCCAAGAATTGACTGAGAGTTAAATATTATGATATAAGTGAAGTAAAGCACCTGGTTGCTGGCAGGGACTCAGTAAACATCAGCTCCCTGGCCCTCCTGGTCCTTGAATGCTCCTTTTTTGGAATGCGGGTGCCTACAACCATTCTGGAATCTTTTGCCAGCTCCTTTCTGCAGGCTGCATGTTATTGTCTTGAAGTCCCACCTACCCTTTCAGCTCAGCCTGGAGCCAAAACCTTGCCAATGGTATATATGTCCTGGGAACAAACTTGAGCCTCTTTTCCTGGTGTTCTACCCCATTCCACACCTCTCTCAAAGGAAACATACTATTTGATATATCCAAATGGGAGAACCTCTTGCACCATCCCCTGCCTGCACAAAATTTCAAGCTTTCTCTGCAAACTGGTCAGTCATCCAGCCTGCATCTTCCCGTCAAAACCCTGGGATCAGCTGGAGATTAGAGCTGCTGTCCTGTCGATGGAAAGCCAGCTGTTTGGCCACCTGGAGAGGGCAGGAAAAACTACTGCTCTTGGGAGACAAAGAGGGACTGTCCCCATTGGCTGGGTAGGGGCTGCCCCCATGAGATCTGCCTGACTGGTTATTTCATCATTGTCTGGAGAAGAAGGAAAAACTGCTAAGTCAAGACCTTTGCACAGGAGAGAAGTGGAATTCAGAGAAGCCAAGTTTCATTTCAGTGGAACATTATGCTGTGAGTTTCACATTATGATAAGGGTGAAGACACTTTATAAAAAGAAGCTTCCAGGAGGCCAGGAGAATGGTCCCACTGGGCTCTGCTGAGATTTGGGGCCTTGGGTCATTCCTCATATGTAATGTGAGAGAATGAGATCATCTCTAAGGGTCCTGCCAGCTCCAAGCCTCAGGGATGCTGAGCTGGGCACATTAACAGGGAGTATGTGCCCAGACTTCAGAGCAGGTCCAAGAAAAATCCAATATTGAGTCTAAAGATAGGCTGTGTGGTTTTTGTTGTTGTTGTTTTTTAACAGCATGATCATCCGGGAAATTTGTACAACTTCTAAAGACAGAGATCTGGGGCAGCTGGGAGCATTAGAACTGCGGGAGTGAACTGATGTATACTGGGGCAGGTGCAAGAGGCCATCCAATGAAATGTTTACCACCTAATGGATATTGAAAGCTTTTGTGAGTCTCAAATCAAATTCCTCTTTCAAGAGAAGATGACAAGTAAATAGGCAATGCCTGTGATGATTCATTTGTCCCTAAACAGCTGCTTATGTCTGAGGCTGCGCATGGCACAGAGTGGGGGTGAGGGGGCCAGAAGCCCACTATCGCTTCAGTATCCAGTTTCCAGGAAACTCGGTGAGATGTTTGCAGCTCCCAATCGTGGGTTCCTCTTTCCAAAGTGGAACACATCTCTCTTTTGAATCAGCAGCACCAATATAAACTTAGAGAATAGGTTGCTAGGGACAAGAGTCCATTTAACTCAACAAATATTCATTAAGCTCTTCCTGGTGGGCCAGGCACTATGCAAGGTGCTGGGCTAAAGGGGTGAGTCGAGCTTACTGTCTGACCCCATAGATGGAAGTGTGGCCGACATGAGGCAGATATGAGCGTTACGATGAAATTGCAGACAATGTGCCACGAGAGATGAATTCAGAGAGAGACCTAGGAAAGTAGATTTGTGTTGCGCTTCAAAAGAAGGACTAGAATATTACCGGGTATGTAATTGTCTATCCTGGGACAAGGGAAGCATGGCAAAGTCCCTCAGAATCTGAAGCCAGTCGATATGTTCTCCACACATAACAAAGATTTTTGTGCAGTACAAAAAGCGTAAGGCAGAGAGCCCTATCAACAACAAAGACAATAACAACGGACAGAAGCAAGACCTGAGTGTGTGCGGGGCATTCAGTGCTTTGCAGGTGCATCTCTTGTAATCCTCACAGCCTATGAAGCAGGGTCTTTTACAATTACATGTCGCAAATGGGAAATCATAGCACGGAGAATTTAGTAACTTGCACACTGGCTCACAGCTAAAAAGCCATAGAGCCAGTATTCATTCCAGACTCTGGAGCCGAAATTCTTTATTTTTTAATTTTTTTTAATTTTTATTTTTGGCTGTGTTGGGTCTTCATTGCTGCGCGCAGGCTTTCTCTACTTGCGGTGAGCAGGGGGTACTCTTTGATGCAGTGCACGGGCTTCTCATTGCGGTGGCTTCTCTTGTTGAGGAGCATGGGCTCTAGGCATGTGGGCTTCAGTAGTTGCGGCACGTGGGCTCGGTAGTTGTGGCTCATGGGCTCTAGAGCACAGGCTCAGTAGTTGTGACGCAAGGGCTTAGCTGCTCCGTGGCATGTGGGATTTTCCCAGACCAGGGAACGAAACTGTGTCCCCTGCATTGGCAGGGGGATTCTTAACCACTGCACCACCAGGGAAGTTCCCGGAACCAAAATTCTTAATGCCATCAGGAGAACAAAGTCTTAGATTGGCCACAGATCTCATCAGCCCATAGCCTTGACCACGCCCCTTCCCCTGGGCCTCTCTCCCTTGTGTTTTGAAAGAGAAGGATGTTGACCAAATGACCCTAAGGTGCTTGACATCTAAGTCATCTGAGACTGATTTTTCTCAGGGGTGGATGTAGAGGAGGAAAGGAACAGGGAGGGAGAAAGAAAGTTTAGGGAGCTAGCTTAGGTGGGACAAGGCAGAAAACCAGCTCTGCACTGAGGCTGTGACTGTGTTTACCCCCTTTTCCACCCTGTGTTTGCATGCCCAGGAGCAGTTTCTATTCTGAGCATTAAACCCTCCCACCCCAACACAGAGGGAGCCTGAGCAGTGCCTGACGCCTGCCCCCGGCTCGGTCAGTGCCGTGCGGCTCACCCTGCCAGAGGCCTGGCGCCTTTGGGGTTTTCCCTGGTGGCTGATGGGCCTGAGCCAAGCCCGGGAGCTGCGCCAAGCCCCGCCACGCGGTCCGCCTCCACGCCCAGGACAAAACCCCCGGCTGCAGCAGGGTCTCCCCTGCCATGCAGGTGAGAAGTGGCGAAGTAAACATCTCTTTGACACCTCGGGAGACAGCATCAATGCTCAGGCTACCCTCTGGTTTCCCTCCAGAGGCCCGGGGCTCCTGCGGCTCCTGCGTGCTGTGCGCCAGTCCCTGGGGCTTAGAAAAAAGGGCGGCAGACAGAGACCAGCCAGCACAACCCCCCCAAAGTCCTCTTGCTCCCCTGAGCCCAGAGCCCCCTGGCTAAGCCCCCCCCCCCCCCAGCTGGTGGGAGGTCTTTCTGGCCTCAGGACCCCATGGCCGCTCTTCATTTCTCCACGGACCTTTTCAGTTCCCATTTCTCTGGCTTGGGCAGCTCCTGTGCTCACAGCCAGGCCACTTTTCTCGAGCCAGGGTGCTCTTCCAGTTACTCAGAGCCTCCACCCCACCTACTTGGTGCTCAACAGAGGCCAGTGCTCTCCTGAACTTCTCTCCATCTGTTGTCCTCCCCCTCCCCCTTCAGACCTGGCTCACTCATCACATGGCAGTGACTTTGCCCCCTGGAATGGGCTGGCCTTGTCTGCTGGGGCTTTGCAGTCAGGGCAG
Organism: Balaenoptera ricei; assembly: GCF_028023285.1. Lineage (NCBI taxonomy): Eukaryota > Metazoa > Chordata > Mammalia > Artiodactyla > Balaenopteridae > Balaenoptera > Balaenoptera ricei. Next base: position 47,145,203 of record NC_082654.1, read on the forward strand.
GCATTGCCGGACTTCTTCCCAGGGGCACTGTTGATCCCTTGCTTGCTGGATTTTCACAGGTGATCTATCTTCCTCCCCTCGGCCAGCCATGTGCTTCACCCTGCCAGTCACAAGGGTCCATCCTCAACAGCGCACCCCTACCCCACTGCCGGACAGAAAGAAGTGAGAGGGGGATGGCCCAGTACCTTCTGGAAAAGGTTTCCTTGCTATTAAAATGACCCTGACTGGATGACACCCTTCCTCTCCTTCAATTGAAGGTCATGACTGCTGAGAAATATAGGAACCATTTGCAAACATGAGGGGGAACTTAACCAGTATGCTGAGGATGAGTGCAGAGATGGAAAGAACTTGGGTCCTTGAAAATGTCTTCGAGACACTGACTTAACCAACCATGGAACTACCTATTTTGGGGGTTTTTACTGTGTGAGATAATAAAATCCCCTTTGTTTGGGTTTTTTATTCCTCACAGATGAAAGCATCCCATGTTAGAGTGTAACTTACCCACACCCTTTGCCAGGTTTTGCATAAAGAAAATGTCCTATATCAACCCCAACTCTTTCTTTACCCGTGGACCAAATCAGGCCCTCTGCCTGCTTTGGTAAATAAAGTTTAGCTGGAACACGGCCATGCCATTCATTTACAGATTTGTCTATGGCTGCTTCTGCTTGAGTAGTACCAAGAGAGACAGCATGGACTACAAATAAGAAAATATTTACTATCTGGCCAAGTCCTAATTTACACTCAGTAGGCCAACAGAGAAGCAAAAGTTCCTCAAAAATTGTCACAGATTATATATAGGTACATGAAAACATGAAATCCCTAGGAAAGGAGGCACTGTCACATCCTAAAGTGTCTCAAATGCCAAGCATCAGGCCACAACCTGCCACAGAGTCTGTCCCGAGAAGGACATGAGGGGATACAAGCTGTTGGTCAAACTCACGGGTTGTGATGGTTAATTTTCTGTATCCATTTGGCTAAGCCATGGTGCCCAACTGTCTGGTCAAACACAAGCCTAGATGTTGCTGTGAAGGTATTGTTTTTACATGGGATTAACATTTAAATCAGGAGACTTTGAGTTAAGCAGATTTCCCTCCATAATGTGGGTGGGTCTCATCCAATCTTAAGGCCTTAAGAGAGCCTTAAGAGCAAAGACTGAGGTTTCCTGAGGAAGAAACAATTCTGCTTCAAGACTGCAACATAGAAACCCTGACGGAGTTTCCAGCCTGCTGGTCTGCAGCTTTCAGACTCAAGCCTGCTACATCAACTCTCACTTGAATCTCCAGCCAGCTGGCCTTTCCAAAAGATTTTGGACCTGTCAGGCCCCACATTCACATGAGCCAATTCCTTTAAATCAATCAATCAATCAATCAATCAATCAATAAATCTCTCATCTCTACCTATCGCGATAAGGTATATAATAAATATAATATAATGTAATATAATATAATATAATAATATAACATAATATATATTTCCTATTGGTCTGTTTCTCTTAAGAACCCTATTACACTGGTCAGTCTAATTCTGTCCCAGCTGTAAGGCTGACATCTTAATTATTACAATGAGAGAGAGTTTTCAAAGTGAAGAGCCAGAAATGATTCCCAATGGACACAAAATTTAAGAATTTTAGTAATTATATGGCGCCATCCTTTCTTAAACACCCAGGACCTTAGTTTATAGTTACACATTTGGGGAAGGAAACTTGGGAATGGACAGCCTCTGTCACACCAGGGGCTAAACAGAGGTGGCTTTGATGGCAGGTTCAGAGGTAAGGTCAACTCAGCTGAAACATCTTTTTAAACCCAGGGTTTACAGGTCAAGCCTGGCCAGCTTGCCCCTTCCCCACTGGGGATGTTTTACATTCCTCGGGAAGCTGCATGCTTAGAAGAAGAGGTAGAGGAGGCCGCTCTTCCCTCCAGGACACAGTAGCAGTCACATTCTCTAGCTGGTGAGTCTCCCCAAAGTGCCTGAGGAAGATCATTTTGAAATTCACAGCCCAGGAGCTGGACAAACGGCCCTTGTTTGTCAAATGCTCTGTGCTCTCTCAAGATTCCTTTCTTTTCCATCTAGAAGGTCTCCACTTCCTTTGGCTGCTTAATATCTTGGCTTGAGGGAAGGTCTTAACACTTCTTAGTTCTCAGCCTTGAGTATCAGTCAGTATCTTGCTATTCATAGAAATTCTGGCTCCTAAGCAACACCAGACTCTGTGTGGAGGGAAAGCCTTACTGAAGACATTCTCCTTTGAGACGCCTTGTCCTGTAAATCCTCCTGCCCTTGTACTATTTCATGACCAGCCACTGTGTCCAGTAAATAGTCTTGCTCTTTGCTAAATGAATCAAAATACTAAAAAAACATAAAGTCATTTTCTACTATTAAAATCATAGTCACAATGAAAATGTAGTTTGCTCAGGAAATTTTGCATTGCCAGTTATTTTCATCTTATTTTTAAGACGTTATTAACTCATGGCCATTACAACATCCATTCATAATAATCGACTTTCTAGCAACCCCACATCGTCAGCATCCTCCAGGGGCATAACCACATAGAAGGTGGAAGAACATATGAAATGCAGGTGAGTGGGGAGGTGACACAGGTCTGGAGGAGGCGCAGGAAGGCAGGGAAAATCCAAGGAAGTGGAGAGATGTCCTTTCCCTAGCCTTCTGATTTGTACTGTTGAATGAACCAAAAAAAAAGTATGTATGTCCAGTGTCAGGAAGATAGGGAGGGGGGGGCGGTGTAGAGAAAGAGCTTTGACTTATCAACAAACCAGATCTGTTTATGTTCTCTGTCTGTAGATGTTCATGCCATCCTTGTCCTCACATATTTTTTTCGAGCAGATCTGGGGCCAATTTACATCCTCTTCTCTGGACCAAGTGGAGAAGGGACTTGAGATAAGCTGTTATTTTTCCCCAGAAGGAAGTTTCAACAGCAGTCTTTAGCTATATCACCTTTTAAAGCAAACTCTCTTCCTCCTAGGAAAGCCAGTGCCTAAGCACTTATTAGTTCTGCAGAATGGGATACAAAAGGTTTTCCAAAGCATAACTTAAAGGACAAACAATATGTTAAGTGTGTGTGTGTGTGTGTGTGTGTGTGTGCACGCACACACAGGTGCACATGCATGCCCGTTTAAGGAGAAGGCACTTATATGGCATATATCATTGAAATTTATGTCCATTTGGAGAATAAATTCTCATTCCCAGCCTACCTCTGGAATGGGTTGCAGAATTCCATATATTAACCTGAAGTTATTATATTTATGCTAACAAATGGAGTTAATGAAAACCATTTCACATAGGAAAGAAAGGTAGATGGTATGCAAATAATTTGAGAAATCATCTGAAAACTGATGGCAAATCCTGCTGCATGTTAAGATCATGCAATGGGATGACCTCACTACTCAAGGATTCCACCAAAACAAATGGTGCAAGAAGCATTCTGTAAGTGGCCTCTTCCTCCTGATGGGTTTAATAAAACAGAGCCCATTAAAGATAAAGAAAAGCTGCTTGGTTTAAACTGGATCTTACAGATCTCAATCAAATACAATCATCCAATTGTTTTCTAAAGAATATACACTCAGAATCTGCAGACTTTTTGAAAAATTGCTTTAAAAACTCACTTGTTCAGAATCTTATGTTGGAGAGAGTAACAAAGTCATCCATAAAAGACCTTAGGCAATTAACCAGTAATTTTAATTCAAACTCCCCTTTACTGTTTTAAGGGAATGGCCTTGAAAATAATCTTCATTATTAATATTATTTATGTTAAAATACATAAGCCTATTTTTCCTTCAAGACACAGAGAAATCTAAATTGCATCTCAACAGCATGTGATTATACCGAGTCATTTTCACGACTTGCCTCTCAAAGCACCAGAGGGAAGAAGGCAATTTCTCAGTCTACTTGGAACGGTGCCTTAGTGCCAAGAAGCTTCAAGCCAAAGCTGAGCAGAGCCCCCTGCCCCAGGGGCAGCCTTACCTGATGCAAGAAGTCACATGTGTTTGATCAGACGCAGGATCCTTTCCGTTTCCACAGTTACAAATCAAATATAAGTTTATCCTCTGTGGCTCTTTATTTTTTTTTTTTTTTTTAATTTATTTACTTATTTTATTTATTTATTTATTTATTTATTTTTGGCTGCGTTGGGTCTTTGTTGCTGCACGCGGGCTTTCTCTAGTTGCAGTGAGCGGGGGCTACTCTTCATTGCCGTGCACGGGCTCCTCACTACCGTGGCTTCTCGTTGCAGAGCACAGGCTCTAGGTCCACGGGCCTCAGTAGTTGTGGCTCGAGGGATCTAGAGCGCAGGCTCAGTAGTTGTGGCACACAGGCTTGGTTGCTCTGTGGCATGTGGGATCTTCCCGGACCAGGGCTCGAACCCGTGTGCCCTGCATTGGCGGGCGGATTCTTAACCACTGCGCCACCAGGGAAGCCCTGTGGCTCTTTCTTAGCTAAAAATGTTGGATCATGAGTGCTCCCATTTGGCTTTTTATGGATCTTACAAGTCAGTCTGGACTGTTCACAAAATAATAACTTTTCTAAAGACTTTCTGATGCAGGAATGCTATAAAAAATGAGACTGCCCAAGATAACAGGATAATGCTCTATTCCCTTAATGGACTCCCAAAGGCCCCCTTTATTGGGGTGATGCCCTGGGGGAAGTAGTCTTGCAGAAAATTCTGTGGCCTCAGCTTCCCTGAGGCCCGATCTTCCCATAGAGGTAGATATTGTTCTACTCTCATTCTCTGGTGGCACGAACATGACCACCAGGGCCACCAGGGGGCAAACCCAGATTCTATGTCCCCTTGGATGGGGTAATGAGCCTCCCTAAGTCTGTTTTCTTACCTGAATCTTGCAGAAAGAAAAAAAAAAAAAATCAGTCCTACGCCAAATGTTGATTAAACACCTTGACATTCCAGGCAGAGTCAATATCTAAGGAAACAGATATAATCTCCTTCCATCAAGGAGCTCATGATAAAAGAAATGAAATACAGTGTGCCAGAAAATAGTCTGCATGGGCCAGGGATGGGCATTTTAGATAGTGGGCCAGGGAAGACCTCAAAGAAAAGCAATTTGTGTGTAAAACCTGAAGGAGATGAAGGAGTGAGTCCATGCAGATGTTTGAGGGGCAAGCTTTCCAGGCTGGGGCAATAGCATGTGCAAAGGCCGTGAGGTGGGAGTGGGCCTGGTATGTGGGAAGAAGAGTGTGGTCAGAACAAAGAGAGGGAGGGGAAGTGGGAGGAGATGAGGTCAGAGAGGCAATAAAAAGGGCAAGATCATCTAGGGGCAAGATCATCTAGGGAAAGTAAAAGTTAGCAAACCATAGCCCATGGGACACATGTGGCCTATCCTGTTTTGTTAATAGTTTTATTGCAACCTCAGCCATGCCTTTTGATTTGCTTGTTATCTGTGGACGCTTTCGAGCCACAACAGCAGAGCTAAGTAGGTGCAGCACAGAGCACTTAACCCACAAAGCCTAAAATATTTACTATCTGGCCCTTTACAGAAAAGACTTAACCAACCTCTGGCTTAAACCAATAGTGGTTTATTTTTCTCCATGGCAGGAAATCTAGAGTAGGCAGTGAAGGCATTATGCAGCAACTCCATGATGTTAATAAAGACTCAGACTTCTTTTATCTTTGTGCTCCCTTAGCTTTAGTATGTGGACATGTTGTATCATAACCTCAAAATGGCTGCCAATGCTCCAGACATTACACATTATCCACATTTGAGACAGAAAGGCAGGGAAAGGGGGTATCTATCTGATCCTTCTATCAGGAAAGCAAAAGTTGTCTTCACTCTCCCCCCAGCACACTTTTCCCTATCTCTTGGCCCAGAATTGGGTCATGTGACCACTTATAGCTTCAAAGGAAGCTGAGAAAGCCATGAAAAAGATTGTCAAGACTGACTTAGACACTAGCTTTCAACCTTTTTTGACTGTGGCCCACAGTGAGAAACACATTTTATATCACAGCCTAATACACATAAATGAAACATAGTGCAAACAAAAGTTTCATAAGACACAACTTATGTTTACTATGTGTGCTATACACTGATATTTTCTATTTTTTTTTAAATACTAGTCAAATCACCTACTAACTTAATTTCATGATACACTGTTGGATTGTAAGTACAGTATGAAAAATACAAGTTGTCTTGATCCTTCACCAGGGAGTGGCACATTGCTGCTCCAAACAAGTTGCTCACTCTTGCTCTCTCCCTCTCTGTCTCTCTCTCTTTCTCCCTCTCAACTTTTTTTTTTTTAAGTATTGTTGATTCACAATGTTGTGTTAGTTTCTGGTGTACAGCAAAGTGATTCAGTTATATATATATATATTATTTTTCATATTCTTTTCCATTAGGGTTTATCACAGGATATTGAATATAGTTCCCTGTGCTATACAATAGGACCTTGTTGTTTATCCATTCTATATATAATAGTTTACATCTGCTAATCCCAAACTCCCAGTCTATCCCTCCCCTATGCCCCCTTCCCCTTGGCAGCCACAAGTCTGTTCTCTATGTCTGTGAGTCTGTTTCTGTTTGGTAGATAAGTTCATTTGTGTCATATTTTAGATTTCACATGTTAGTAATATCATATGGTATTTGTCTTTCTCTTTCTGACTTACATCACTTAGTATGATAATCTCTAGGTCCATCCATGTAGCTACAAATGGCATTATTTCATTCTTCTTTAATGGCTGAGTAATATTCCATTGTATATATTTACCACATCTTCTTTATCCATTCATCTGTCCATGGACATTTAGGTTGTTTCCATGTCTTGGCTATTGTAAATAGTGTTGCCATGAACATTGGGTTCATGTATCTTTTTGAATTCTAGTTTTCTCCAAATTACTGGATCACATGGCAACTCTATTTTAAGTTTTTTGAGGAACCTCCATACTGTTCTCCATAGTGGCTGCAGCAACTTTCCTTTCTTTTCCTTTCTTTTCCTTCCTTTCTCTCTTTCTTTTTGCCAAAGAAGGGAATGGGTACTGGGTTGGCAACTAACCGTATACACAACACCCACCATAAGTGAGCTGTGGGTCAAATACAGTTCCATTGAATACTGAAGGAAAAGGTGATTCTCCTTCTGAAGGTACTTGACGATGGACACTCGTGGTCCATGTGAAATGCGGGTAGTAACACCCAGCTCCCCAGGAATGTTGAGGGAATTGTGTGGGATCCCTGCTGTAAAGCACCTAGCGGAGTGCCTGACACACAGTGGGAGTGCAGGACACATCAGGTTGCTCCCTCAAAGCCAATCATCACTCCAGGCTAGTCCTGGCCCTGATGATAACATCAGCTTGACCCACACTCTCAAGTGCTGGAGGGCGCCAGGGAAATTGTATCTTACCTGGGTGCTATGTTTACTTATCCTATTGGGCATGAATGAATGCTCAGAGGTTGAGGGCTATGTTGAATTTTACTTATTGTTAAAAAAAAAAGAAAAAAACTTTTTGAAGCACCCAATTTTTGTCCTCAGCTTTGAGGATCAGACCTTTGGGCTATGAAGGAGTGGAGGTCCCCAACCACTGGGATGCCCTGAGCTGGCAGAGGATGGGCCACTCTTCACAAATTCATGTAAAGGCAGAGCTGAAAGATCCCTACCTGGCCTGGTCATCTTTAGCTCCCTCATTTTTACAGGTAGGGAAACTGAGGCCAGAGCGATTGCAACATGGCAAGGTCATGCAGGAAGTAGATGGTAGAGACCAATCTCTTTACCCCAAATCCAGCAGCCCTAACAACAACGATTAGCCCAGCCTCTCTCAAGTGGGGTCCAGGGACTCAAAGACTCAAATCCCAGGCTGATTTTTGCCTATGTGGGCACCTGCATTTTTCTAAAAGGTCCGTATCTGATTCTAAAATGGCCATGTGACTCTAAAAAGATTAGGAACCACAGATTGAACGAAAGTAATATGATTCATGTTGGGGGAGGGAAGGGGAAGTCCCGAGGTCAGTACTGGGATGGTGATATAAAACAGAAATTGCAATTGTTTCCATCAACCCCTTCCCCTTCCCTGCCACCCCACACCCCAGAATCACTGAACTGTTCTGAGTTCCCCAAAAGGCCTGTGCTCTTCTGTCCCCTCTGCCTCTGCACAGGCAAATCCTCCTCCAGCAGGCGGTAACCGGCAGAGAAGTTTATCTCCTCTTAATCATCAGAGGATCTGATTTCTTTTTTTTTTTTTTACAAATGAGATTTTATTTTATTATTTATTTATTTCTTATTTATTTATTTATTTTTGGCTGCATTGGGTCTTTGTTGCTGTGCGTGGCCTTTCTCTAGTTGCGGCGAGCGGGGGCTACTCTTCGTCATGGTGTGCCGGCTTCTCATCGCAGTCGCTTCTCTTGTTGCCGCGCACGGGTTCTAGGGTGTGTGGGCTTCATAGCTGTAGCACGCGGGCTCAGTTGCTCCGCCGCATGTGGGATCTTCCCCGATCAGGGATCGAACCCGTGTCCCCCGCATTGGCAGGCAGATTCTTAACCACTGCGCCACCAGGGAAGTCCAGGGTCTGGCTTCTTAAATACAGTGGAGCTCTGAGAGGCCACAGCAAGCAAACAGCCGGACTGCACACAGGTGGTCCTTGAGCAAAAACTAACATCGCTCAGGTTCTACTGATAACCTCCTCTTTCGTGACAGGCACACTAGTAACTGCGGGGCCCGCACAGCGACCTTTGTTGGAAACCCAAGGGTGTCCTTTCCCCCAAGGTCCCTGGCCTTGGTCTGCATACCGGACCCTCCCGACCGAGTCGGGGCTGCTTCCTCCGCGAGTCTCCAGGTGCCCTCTGTGTAGTCCGGGGACTCCCCGCAAAGCAGACGCCCCAACCCTTCCCCGAGGCCCCTCAGACACCGCCTGGAGCGGACCCTCCCCGCGGTGCCCGGGGCTGGGCGGGCCGCACAAGGTGACGTGACGCCATTGGCCGGCGCGGGGCGAGGGGCGGGGAGGGGCGGGCCTGACGCTCCAAGCCCCGGAGCAGTAGGCGCTGCGGATGCGTCTCCGGCGACTGCGAGGGCAAGGCAGCAGCAGCGGCTTCTGGACAGCGCGATGAGTGGACGGTGAGTGATGCACGGGCGAGAGAGTTCGGGGCGTCCACGGAGCGCCGACCTCCGCCCACCGCCCGAGCCCAGGACCTTCCCCAGCCGGGGGCTCCGGAGTCTGGGCACTGGTGCCCTTGGCTGCCGCGTGCAAAGTCCCCTCCCTCTGCCAGCCTGGCGTATTGTGGGCCTCGGGCCCAAGGCTGAGAGTGAGCACTGCGCCAGGCACCTCCTCCAAGGAGAGGGCACTTTAGAAGCTAAAACCTGAGCACAGCAGGTGTGCGCGCGGCAGCAGGCTACATCTTTGCCCACCTTGTCTCTCATCTTGGCCAATATCCTAGAAGCATTGATCTTAGAATTGGGGGGAGAGGCTCGAAGTGCCTCTGGCACAATTCTCAGATTTCATGGATGGAAGACCATGAACACCAAGATAATAGCAGAAGCAGGGCCTCACAATTGCTATTTATAGAGGATTTGCCTTGTTCCCAGACCTGTGCTAAGAGCTTTAGCACAATATTTCAGATGAGAAAACTGAGGCTTTAAGAGTTATGGAATTGTCCAGTTTTACCCAGATGAGTCAGTGGTGGAGTCAGGATTTTAACCCAGGGCTTGTTGTGCCAGGTCTCATTCATTTCACCCACTGACTTCAGAGCTCACCCTGCCAGCCACTCTGCTCGCCCCCGTGCTCCTGACTGTGTCCTGCACTTCCCACTCCAGACAGATGCCTTTTTTTTTATTCATCTGGCACAGGCCTGGGGGAGTGAGGGCCTTCTCTCACACCAGGATCAGTGCCAGGCCAGTGCCAGTGTTTTCTTGAAACACTGAAAAGAGAGCTGTGAGTAATCCCACTTCACAGAGGAATTAAATAGGGTCACAACAGGTGAGGGCTGGGATTCTGGAATTTTAGCCCAAGCAGGTTGGACTCCAAAGCCATGTACTTGCACTTGCAGGAAGCATCCTCACTGGCTTCTCTCTAGTTTAACTGCTCACAGCACAATCAAGATTTGTTGCCAGAAGCCATGAGTAAATATTAACTACAACTAAAATGCCGATCTGCCTGCCCGCCTCCCGGCTCCCCTGAGTAATTCCTGAGCTGCTGCCATCAGAGTGGGAGGTGCTGGGGGGGGGCAGGGGGGGTACTGGGGAGGGAGAGGAGAGGAAGGGGAAGGGAGAGGAGAGAAGATGAATGCCTTAAACCTAGGTCAAAAAATTGCTGGCTAAGAAGTTGTAATGGGGTGTGTTTCAACACTGTCGGTACGTTTTCATTAGTTTTTGTCATTATTCCCTTTGTGTGTAGTGCCTGTGGTTCCAGGCTTTACAGGGAAAGTGAGATTGCGGCCACAGATTAAAGTGTCAGTGTGAAAGCCGGGAGGTGGGACCATATTTCCACCATGAGACTCCAGCAAGTGGCCTGGAGGTCGAGAACAGAGTGAAGTCCAGGGTCCCCCCGGGTGAGGGTCAGCTGGACAATGACCCATAACAACAGAACATGAACAGAACTCAGGCGTGTGTTATAGCTCAGGTCCTGTAAATGCAAAGGCTCAAAGGGGAGACTCTGATTACCAGAAAGCACTCTGGACTTGACCCTGGTTTTGAGAGTGAACTCAGCCAGTTGTTGTGGCTCACAGACACTCCTGCTGAGGACTGTCATCCTCTCTGAGTCCCAGGTTCCCATCTCCAGAGCCTCACTGTCTCTCTGGAGACCCTGACTCCCACTGTGACCTCTATTGGGAACTTCTGTTTATCATGGGTGAACCCCATACAGGCCCATCTTACCTGTTTCCTCATTCACCTTCACAGCAGTTAGTGATTCAGCTAATGAGGAACCTGAGGTTCAGAGAGGGAAAGGGACTTGCCTAAGGTCACACAGCTAAAGAATCTCAGAGCAGAGCTTTAAACCCAGATCCTTGCAAAGGCTGGTGGTTATTCTCTCACAGAGTGCACTGAAGAAAATATTTTCAAATTGTTTTAAAGTAAATCAAAATCAAATAGGAAGTGGCTGCACTTCCCGAAGCTTCTGCAGTTTTGTCACTCTTGTTAAAGGGGAACTTGCCGTTTGCTCAGTCTCCTTTTCTGGCTGTCTGACCTCCTTCCCCAGGATGCACTGCTTAGAGAGATTTGGAACCCCCTTCCCTTGCCTTGCCTGACCTTGGGGGGTGGAGTCGAGGGTGTCATACAGCCCCATAGCCAAAGAGCTAGGAAGAGACCTAAAGACACTCTGGTCCAGCTGCCAGGACAATCCTGGCTAAACTGAGGCCCGAGAGATGTCACAACACGTTGAAGTCACGTGCCAAGCTGATACCCCAGCGAAGCTCATACCCAGACTTCTCTCTAGTATGCCCCTTTGCCTCCTCTCCCTTGATGTGACACATTTCAGCAGAAGTTCTTAACCTGGGACCTGCAGATCCAGGAGCACATGAGCAGGGGCTTACTGATCCTCCTGCAATGGTGTGCAAATTCAGTGTGTGTATGTGTGCACACTCATGCACACACGGGCATTTTTCTGGAGATAGTGTGTTAAGCTTTCAAGAGACTCCAGAGGGCTCCATGACCCAGAATATTCTGAGCCAAACCGTGTCTCACAGGAAACCACCTCCAGCAGCTGCATGCAGCACACAGGTCTGGTGCAGTGGGTGGCACGGGCTGGGGGAATGGGAGGACGTGGGGGACGAGGAGGGGCAGCCATTTTGAGCACCCAGTGCAGCCCTGCAGCAGCTGGCACTTGGCACTCGGAGGGCCTGCACCTCTGGCTCCAGGCCATTGGGATATTAACCAGTGGTCATTCTGAGTACCTGTTTGGCCCAAAAAGCATAGCTGAGGGGATTCCTTTTTTCCTAGATCTCTTCTTCCATAGGCAAGAGCTAAGCTCAGTCTGGGGAGGGAGAATCCCACGGGGCCAGGGAATATGTATGTAAGGGGGAGCCGTAGGATTGGAAATGCTTTCTTGCCCCAGGGTGCCAGGCCTCGAAAGCAAGGGCAGAAGCCAGAGACCTGGCTGCAGGGGTCTGGGTGCAGCACCGCCTCTAGGTGGCGACTGTCAGAAAGCTGTGAGGAGGGCCAACCTGCCTGGGTGCAGAGGGCCGGGCTCTTCAGAGGAAGAGCAATGGTGTCAGGGAGCCTGGTGCTGGGATAGGCTCAGGGGGAGCGTTGGTGGAAGCCCAGGACCTCGGGGGTGGGGAGGATACAGTAAAGGTGAGCTGGGGCCAGGGGGTAGACCGAGGGGAAGGCGGCGAGTGGAGGTGCTGGGTGGCTCTGCAGCTGCCATTCCTGCTCTCCCTCGACTCCAACTGGACTGTGCACAACGTCCCTCTGGGCTTCCAGCCACCAGGGCTGGGGCAGGGACGGTGTGGCCAAGCCCAGGGGGTGAAGGCAGAGGAGAGAGGAAGGGCAAGGACAGCAGTGTGGAAGGGGATGGAAGCTGCAGCTGCTGCGTCCCTGCCCGCCATCCGCATCCCAACAGCTGGCTTTCTCGGCACAGATCCATTGCCAGGGGGTGGCCTGTGTCTGGCCAGACCCCCTCTCAGAGGCAGCTGGTACCAGCAGGCACTACAGCTTCTTCCCTGGCCAACCTCCTGCCATTTGCCGGTTAACAGGTGCTAGCTAGGGAGGGCCCGTTTAAAGGTTCATTGTTTTCTGCGCCACCTTCCTGCTGGCCCTGGCTGGCATTTGAAAGTTGCAGCCACGGGCTGCAGAGCAGGAGACTCAGGCTTCACAGGAATGCATGACAGTGTCACCAGCACCTGCCCTTTCCCTAGGGACCTCCTACCTCCTTCTGGTCTGAGCAGCCTGGGCTGAGAGGCTCCCAGCTGTGCCCCACATGCTCCGTCCTCTTTCTTTGACTCGCCATGTCACGGTCTTTACACATTTGATTTTAATCCTGCCTAAAGAAGGACTTCAGAGTCATAATTTTATAAGATGTTAGAACAGAGGTTACCAGGCACTCAGATTTCACAGACATCCTCGGAACATTTTAATTTGGATGCCGATACATTTTCCATTTTGCCAAGTTAGAACAACAACGACCATCTATCACTGCCACTGTTTTATGGAAGAGAGGGCATCGTAGGACTAAAAAGTAGGCAGCACATCGTCTTGAAATAAAAGGCTTTCGAATGCAGTGGATTTAGCTTCATGAAAACGCCACCGCGTTAGCTTTCTTTTTCTGCTTCTGCCGTTAGCCAGTAGGAAGTGGGCTGTAGTGATGGCCTGAGGAGCCGCAGAGCTGCCTTCTCCCATAATAACCAGCTCCATGACCCCAAAAGAGGAAAGATGGGCCGCAGCTTTAAAGGCTTCATTGTCCTTTGTCCCAAACCAAAGGCCAGGGACAATAGCGAGGGCAGGCAGCGGGCCCACTGTCCTCAGCAGCCCCTCCTCACGGCTGGCAGAGCAGCTGCTGAAGTGGAAAGCGAAAACAATCCACTGCCTGTTCACTGGGACAGGTAACCGTGGCTGGCTTGCTGCCCTGGGGCCCCTCCTCCGGGGGACAGGGAGCCCTGGCGCAGCCTGAGTCCTCGGGTTGGGGACAGAGCCTCCTCCAGCCAGGGGAGCAAGTGTGGAGGCCTGAGCTCTGTGCCCTGGGGCCTGGGGGAGGGGAGTGGGCTGAGACAAGGAAGACTGGACTTCCCAGAGCCACAGGGCTTGGCCTGCCCAGCTGCACCTGTCACTTTGTGCTTTGCAGCCTGCGCCTGGGTGGGGGGCCAGCCCGTCCTCTCCCTGACTCCTGCTTCAACCAAAGCAGCCCCACGTTAATCCATTTGTGTGTTAAGCTTCTCCTAGAGCTTTATTTAAAGATAAGATTGTCCTTTTTTAAAAGGTAGAAAAACACTCCACTGAAGATTCATTAAGTCCTTTCCAATGCATGAGGACAGTGAGTGTTTAAGGGGCGGTTTCAGGAACACGCTCCAAATGGAGAGAAATCTCAGTTGGCTTTCTTCCTGGGGTGTGTGTGCCCGCTGTCCCTCAAAGCTCTCTCATTCAGGTTATCCCTAGGATGCCTCTTAGGTACACATGCAGCTCACTTGAGAACCGGACAAGACACTGGGAGGATCAAAATCAATGAAAACCGCCTCAACCTCCAGTCGGGTAAAGGAGGCACAAATGCAGTGTTGGCATTTGGAGAGGAATTCTGAGCGTGACCCCAGAGCTGAGGTCTGGAACACAAGGAGATGGAGGTGTTGCTGAGTTGGGGTGGGGGGATGGGACACGTGAGAACCAGAGACCACGAGACTGGCTTCGGGCCACACACATGATGGATGTCAGAGGACACAGCAGTATGTGGTTCTCTCAAAGAAGAGATTGTTTTTCTATAGAGCAAAGTTTCCCCCCCTGTAAGACTCAGGCCCCGCCCGGCAATTTGAAAGAGCCCTCGTTCGTTGCCTCCCCCCAGCCTTGCTCACTTATCTCCTTTCCTCACCTGGGATGGTGTACCCCATTCTCTGTCCCTGCCACATAAGCTGTTTACCCTACGAGCCACCTTCTCCTTTCGCTTTGCTCTCTGCAATCCAGGACCCTTCTGCACTTTCCTCCTGATTCCCTCTGAGCTGTCTCCCCCAGCTGATGTCACCCAACTCCAGCTGGAGACACTCGGCCCGTTGGTCGTGTCCTTTAAATAAGCAGGCTCTTGAGGGTAAAGCATTCCAGAAGGCCATTGCGGGGAGCATCTCCTGTGTTACTCAGCACAGTATTATCCAGAGCCCTAGGCAAAGCCGCGGATGGGGCGCCCCGCCACGCACCTCACCTTCAACCAGAGCAGCCCCTTTAATCTGATTTGCGTAACTGTTGCATTTGAACAAAGAGTTCTACAGTTGAGAAAATTTCTAACTCATTGGAGATCAATATTCTCATTGTACAGATGGGAAAATCAAGGCCCAGAGAGGAAAAAGCATGCAACTGAAGCTACACGGGTCTTTAGCAGCTCCCAGCCCAAAGCACTTTAAGAAGCATCTTCTATTAATAACTAATCACTGCTTGATATAGAGAATTCCACTTGTAAGTGTCCCTACTAAATAGAGCAAAATGGGCATATTCCCCACATGCTTTGGGAGAAAGACAGTGTTATAAATGGAGTCATGTCATGCGCCAGCAGTTACACACACACACACACAAACACACACACACACACACACACATATACATACATATATATATTCATTTTAACATTATTATTTACTGAATTAGTCAGAATAGCCTAGGTTATGCTGCAGTAACAAATCCCTGAAACACAGCAGAGGTTTATTTCTCTTTCCCAGTCCATATTCGTTGTGGATTGGCAGAGGCGTCCGGTCCGCAGAAGCACTTTGGGTCCCAGGCTGACCATCAAGAAGCTGTACTTACTGGGACATGTGGCTTTCTGGGTCACCACGACAGGGAACAGGAGAGCCGCAGGGTCATGCACTGGCTCAGATGCACTGGCCTGGGAGTGACAACAACACTTCTGTTTGCAGAGCTAGTCACGTGGCCCCATAGCTGTGGGGGGCTGGGGGACGGGAGCTATCCCGTGGTCATTCCAGGGGCAGTAATTGTCTCTACCCCAGTCACCCAACTTTAAACAATAAAATGTAGCCCATAAAAATCCAGATTTCTGGCTTCTCGTGAAACACCAGAAGATCTACCCCTCTGGAAGGGGAATGTGTCCCCAAGTCCCCTGATCAGTGTCCCTCAGCTGAGTCACTTCCCTGGCCCCTGGAGACTTTTGCATGATTTGTTCCAGCTGTGTATGCACAACTCTGGAAAGTTGACTTTGGGGGACCCCATGAGGCTTTCTGTATTCGTCCAATAATTTAACAGCCATTTGCGGACGTCCTGCAGCATCCCAGGCTTGCACTCCGTGCTGGAAACAAGTGGTGAGACAGAAAAGCAACATCCCAGGCACACCACCCTCCTCATCTCCTGGAAGAGTCAAAACAAGAGTCCGGCCCTGCAGGGGAGAGCCGGGAGCAGGAGCTAGGCCAGAGAGAAGCAGCTGCTGCTGCTGGAGGAGGGTCTGCTCCGGCGCGGGCTTCCTGGCGAGCTACGGTTAGGCTACAGGACGAGGACGGCGCTGGGTTCTGAGCAGAGAATGGCTGTAAAAGCCCAAACGGGAGCAAAAGCATAGAACCCATTAGGGGAACCGTGAGCAGCTCCGGAAGGCTGGAGCTCAGACAGAGCAGGCAGTGGCGAGGAGTGGAAGAGAAGCTGGCTACAGAGCAAGGCGAGAGAAAAAACCATCTCTTGTTATTTCTGGGTAAATCCAGCCCTTCCCATTATGCGCTTGCTTAAAGCAAGACAGTTGTGTCATGGACCCACAGAAACAGTGTTGACTGAGAAACCCAGCCTTGCCCGGAGCTGAAGCCAGCTTCTGCATCAGAAGCATTTGAGGAAGGATCCAGAGAGCGAGCCTGGCAGATCACTTTTTCCACAGGGTATCTGAGGTGCTGAGGAACCGAAACCCTATTTTGAAATAGGCCAAGAAGAAGGCAGCTGGAGGTCCCCAGCTCCAGGCCCCCACGGTGCCAATGCCCTGTGCCCTACAGAGGTAGGGTTGGCTGCTGGCCACAGCTGGGGGCCTGCCCTTTCTGCAGGCCACAGTTTGCCTCACTGTAGACTCAGGCAGAGGGGAGGAATTTAGGGGATGATTCTGATGTCACTGGGAAGCCCACCTCTCTCAAACCATTCAGCTTCTCTGTCCCAGCCGTGTGTCCCCTGCCTCCAGAATCAAATGCTCATTCAGGGCTCATGTGGCCACAAGAAGGCTGGCACATCTTGTTTGTGGGTGGATCAAGCCAGCAGGGAAGAGTGTGTGCTGGGCTAGTCAGAGTCAGCGCCCCTCTGCAGCGACGGGCTCTGCTCTGAGGTCACCGATACCACAGCAGTTGGACCTGACCTTGACCACCTCCCGCCCACCCCCAGTAGCACTGGCACACACACAGCTCAGGAAGACGTGATTGAGCCAGGTTTGTGTGAACAGATGTTGGAGTTTTTTGTGAAGGAGCCAAGCAAGCTCCATGGTGTGAAAGACACACTGTGTGCCCTGTCAGTGCCACCTCCCAGGGTAACTAAACCCCTCTGATTCCTAGCTGCAACTTGGGAGAAGGGGGTTGGAGGCAGGGTCAAGGTTAGAGTATGCATGTGTGTGTGAAGCTGTGGCTCAGTGCCCGACACGTAGGGGGCCTTGATAAGAGAGTGCTCGGCCAGAATAATGCAGAGACAGAGAGAAGTAAGAATCGGTACGGAGGGTGCCAACAGGATAGAGAAAGCCCTAGTGGATTTACCCTCCGTGAAAGAAACCCAGGAGGGCTTGGGAAGCTCCACAAACTTTTCCAGGTTGTGAATGAGAAGAGACAGAGACAGTTTCATGGGTGAGTCCACGAACAATCCTATAGGATAGAGGTTACTCCATTGTACAGATGAGAAAATGAAGGGTCCGGGGGTTTAAGTTACTGTCCGATATCAGTATAGAGAAGGGGCTAAGAGACCAGCATCTGGAGTCTAGATGCTTGTGTTCGGTGACTTTGCCATTTACTCACTGGGAATCTTGGGCCAAGTACTTAACTTCTGTCCCTGTTTTCTCATCTGTGAAATGGGAATAGGATGATACTTACCTCATAATGGTGTTGTAAGGAATAAATAAGATAATTCATAGAATATGCTCAACAGTCTCCAGCATGTAGTGAACATGGTACCGATTAGCCCATCACTAGGAGAGCTGGTCCAGGTGTGCTGACTCCAAAGGCAGTGATGGGGGAACCGCCTCAGGCTCCGTGGAAACGGAGGTGAAAGGCCAGGGGTGACTTAGAGGTTTGAGGGAGCAATCAAGGTAGGAACCATCATTCAGGGTGTCCATCAAGAAAAAAAAGGGTATAATCTGAAATATTGAGGAGATTGATCTGACTCCTAGGGATCATGAAGAGGTTTCGGGAAGGGGGCTGATAGGGCAGTTCTGACCTTGCCCTGCCAGGGCTGACACTTGTGGGTGTGGGGTCCCATGAAGTCCTCTAGGTCTGGCCCTGTACCTGGGGGCAGGGGTAGGGTGGGAGTGAAGTAGGGGTCGGGGCGTGGGGACGTGAGAGGGTGGGGAGGTGGGAGGTGAGGCAGAAGCTCCGGCCTCTGCACCAAGGCTCCGGCGCCACACTGGCCATCACTCCTCCCAGCTTAGGTGTCTGTGGGCCCTCCTTTGTCTACCAGCAGGTAACTTCCGAGTCTGCAGACAACAGCAAAAGATGAAGGAAGATTGTCCGCCCAGTTCTCACGTGCCCATCAGCGACAGCAAGTCCATTCTGAAGTAAGCCATTGTGAGCAAAGAGGGGTCTCCATGCCTGCCTTCCCCCCGTGGCCACTCCCCTGCCATGGCAGCCTGTGGGTGGAGGAATTCTGGGTGCTTTTTGTAGACACGATGATGTGCCTGCCCCAGGGACAGTGATGAGAGCACTTCTCTTTGAAACCTTTCTCTCTGGAGATCAAGGATCAAGGCATGAGTTTGACCCCCGCCTCCTTGGGCAGACAAAAGCAGGAAAGTGTGACAGTGCCTGCTGTGAATCTGCAGAGATGGCATTTAATTTATATAAAAACTAGAGCAATACTAACATCTTATTGCATTAAACAGTTCAGGGAAAAAAAAACCCTCAAAACTAGTTTTGAGTTTTTATTGAAAAAGTATATTTTTCTCAGCTTATTTTTATTTATTTTATTTTGTTTATGATGAGACTTCTGGTCTCATCATAAAAAAACTGTTTGGGATACTTTTCTAAGTTCATTGCTGAACTAAAGAAAAGTGTATTTTTTCATTTTATCTTGCTTTTCAAGTCCTGAGTCCAAGTATTTTCTAAATTTGTGCAGCTCCTATCTGCCATCCTGAAGACAAACCAAGCCTCCTTGAAATGGACTAGCTTTTGCTGAGGACCTGCCCCCTGGGGTCCTCCTACTAAAGACCCTGAGAAAACAGACAGTACTCCCATACCATTATTTTCCTTATTTAGATCTGATAATAAGAACAATGTAACAATATTAAATATCATTTTGAAAAAAGTCATAATAACAACCATACATGATTAATTAAATATGTTATACATGTATGTATCCTAACAGTTTTATATTCAGCGTTTGCACACTTATAAGCACAGTGAACATGCAGTATTGAATCCTGCATTGTTAATGCCATTAAGTTGTAAATGGGTTCCCTTGTCAGTTGCCATCACCCCACATCACCCAGGGCTGCACAACAGAGCACCAGAGCGTGTTTTTCTCATCCAGGCCCTGGGTTGCTCGAGTGTGGGTGAAAGCATTACCTGAGAGGTTCAAGAGCATCTCTGTCCAGTAGGGGAGCCACCAGCTGCATGTGGCTGCTGAGCACGGGACCTGTGGCTGGAGAGATGTAGTGAATATAAAAGATGCTCCAGCTAGCGAACATTTCTTACAAAATAAAATAATGAGCCAGAATCTCATTAATAATTTTTACATAGATTTCACGTTGACATGATAATATTTTAGATACACTGGATTCAATAAAATGTGTTATTAAAACTAATTTCCCCTGTTTTATTTTTCTTGGTAATATAGCTACTAGAAGATCTAAAATGATGTGTGTAGCTTGCATTGCACGTCTGTTGGACTGCACTGCCCTGCAGAGCCCAGCTTGGGTATAGGGAACTGTCCTCATTTTCTCTCTGCCACACCTCAGCCAAGGCACAAGCTGTGGCTTTCCCTTTATTCTGGGGAGACAGCATTTGGACAGAGTAGCCATCCTAGGGCCTTCAGGATCTTACTCTCAGGGCTGTCACCTTCATCCCTTGATCACACGTCCAGGAAGTCAGGATGGGGAAGAGGCATCCTGGTGGTACCTTCATAGCAGCCACCCCAGACCCTTTAAGAAGGGTAAGAAGTAATATGGGAAGAAAAAGCAAGCCTTTAAAATGCCAATTATCCAAGCCCAAGTGACTTATTCTGAGAAGGTGACTCAGAAGTGAGGCACAGGGAGATTGTCAGGAACTCTTATATATAATAGTGACATTGTGCAAATACCCTAGAAGTACAACAACGTGACCTGGGCCCCTCTGTGAGTTTTGCTTCCTTCACAGCCACACCCTGGGCTTTCCAGGAGCACTGATCTGCGAAACTCCCTAGAAGACTAAAGGGTGTGTGTCTGATGGCAAAGTCTAGTCTCTCAATGGATTATATGTTGTTGGCAAAACGTGTACATTATGCCCATTTTACAAATGAGGAAACTGAGCCCAGCGAAGCCAAATGCTTTATCCAAGGCCCCACCACATTCCAAGAGCATATGTGTGTCTTTACCTTTTTAGGTCGGAGCTCTTAAGCCTGCTGAAAACCTACAACTGCTACCATGAGGGCAGAAGCTTTCAGCTGAGACACAGAGAGGTAAGGCCCATTTCATTTCTTTTTCATAGGGTCACTATTTATCCTGGCTTGCCAAAAATAGTCCTGCTTTATACCTGTTAATCAAGGGTAATTCTTAAGACCCTTTCCTTCACTCTTAGTGTCCAGTTTAGATAGTAAATTGTAAGGTCACCCATCCCCTGAGTTGGGGACCGGGTTATCTCCTTTGAGATCCCTGCAAGGGGTACTGAGGGTCGGACCATCCCCGTGAGAATGCAGAGCCTATGGAAATCCCCTTGTGGGCCTTCTCCTTCCACCTGGGACTCTTGTCTTCGTGAAGGCCGGGACATTGGAGTCTGAAATCTTTGAGACCGCACGGTCCAGTCCTTCCCCTGCTCATCCCACAGCACAGATGAGGAATTCAGCACAAGGCCCTGGCTTGCCCAAGTTCACGGGGCAACACAGGAGTGAAAGCAGAGTCTCTGTGCTTGTCAACCAAGAGGAAAGCCTTGCGATAGAGGAGAGCTCCCCAGAAGATGCTTACAGGGCCAGGAAGGTCTGCACATGAGAGGCAGGGTGGGCGTGGGGAGTGGAGGACATGGGAGAGCACGGGTCAGATCAAACCCAGGGCAGCTGTGCAGGGATGTGGGCTTGGTACACCCAGACCCTTCCTGATTTTTCAAAGGAAGCTAGATATCTGGAATTTCATGTGGAATTCCCAAACCTCGAAGCACTGTGTGGCCTAAACAAAACAAGCCAAATACAAGCACGTGGGCACCAGCTGGACTCCAGGGAGTGGCCACCAGGGCCCAGGCTCGGGGCCTCTGCTCACCGGGCAGATCAAGTGAAGGCCTGGTCTTGCCACCCACCATCCAGAACTTCCAGATCTTTCACATGGGAACCCTGGTGGGGATATCGGGGCATTTGAAAAGCCAAAATGGGGTGTCTTATCGTGATCGTGATTAGGCTTTATTTTGGGAGGTTTCCACGGTTGAGATCGGGTTGACTCTTGGATTTTCTCTAGCCCATCAGCGTCTGGCAAGGGCCAGTGGCCTCTGAGTTCCCCTTCTGTTGTTGAACATGGGAACGGACAGTTCAAGCCCTGGCAACCCACAGAGACCTCATGCAGGTGGAAGCCACTCGGCTCACGAATCACGCTTCCATTAGTTCTTCAAACAACCACACATCCCCTTCTGTAATTACTAGAACAGAGGGTGAGCCCCAAGGTTCAGGCAGCTCTGGGCAGCAGGGGGATCGCCAGTCAGTGGCAGGGAGGTGACCTCCATCAGCCAGGCCAGGCCAGTGTCACACAGTTCAGGAGCCTGGACGGGAGGGAGGCTGCTGGCTCCTGGCTCAGGCAGTGCTAGGCTGCCTGGGACAACCTGGAATGACACAGACCTCACACTCTGCCTCCCCTTGATCCACCCACCCTGCGTGGGGGCTTGGGACCAGCCCTGACAACTTGCTCCCCACCCCTCAGAATTTCTGCATGCTTCTTTGCTCGCGCTCCTCTGCAAAGCAGCCTCTGACACCTGTCTCAGCAGCCCGCCCTGGCCCAGCTCCTTACTGCTGCCCGCAGGGCTCTGATCCTAGCATCCTGCTATCTCTGCTTTCGCTGTCTCTTACTTGAGTGATAAGCCCCTAGACCTGGGCCAAGTGCGCTCCTAGTCCTGCATCCCCTCAGCTAGGCATGGTGCGGTACCTGTGCATAGGTGTTAGATAACTAGCCAGCAGATGCAGGCCTGGAGCAAGTTGGGATGAGTCCTGAGCCCCAGCGTGCTGGGCAGTTTTGATCTGTGCTGCTGAGTGAGGAGTTGGGCTCACTTCGGTTCTTGTGCTGAAGGCATGGGGTGGGGTCTTCTGACTGGACCCTGTTCCTCAGCTCTGGGCCATCCAGGGATTGCTCTAAGATCATGATGGTTCTCAACATGTGGTCCCCACACCAGCAGCTTCCGCATCACCGGGGAACTGGTTAGAACTGCAAATTCTTATCACCCTCCTTCCCGCAGGCCTGCTGAATCAGAAACTCTTCACCCTCCCAGCTGTGTTTTGACAAGTCCTCCAGGGGATTCTGATGAAGGCCAAGTCTGAGAACAGCTAGTCTAAGAGCTTGACCTTGGCACTTGGGATTCCCCAAAACAATCCCCTCTGTAGGAACAGCTGAGTGGGGAGAGGAACTGGGAAGCCCCAAACCTGTTTGTGTGATGGGACAGTCCACATGGAGGAGTATAGGACCCTGCGGTGGGGAAGAGGTGCTCCTGCTGGCCCCAAAGGCAGGAACTTAACATCCCACAGGCAGGGATTTTCATATTCCTAACCCTAAAGAAGGTGTGAGGGTCTGACCTGACCTCATTGGAGCCGGAAAGTACCTTTCAGGAACCTTCTGCAGCTTTAACAGCCAAGGTGTGCCGGCCTGAGGGAGTGTGTGTCTTTGGGAGGTGACCGCCACCATAGAGACAGGCTACCGGCTTGGGAGTCGGGAGTTCTAATGCTGAAATGCGTGACTGGTTCCTGGGGCACCACGTCTCTGGGTGACTCACCCACCACCCAGCGTCCGGGGCTCTGCGGTTCCTCAGGTTGCTGACCTGGGACCTTCTGGGCCTCAGAGACTCATAGCTCCTAGAACTTGCTGCCGGGCCACCTGAGACTTGGCTCTCCCGGCACTGCAGACTCTGAGGGCAGGGCAGACAAGAGGAGCTTTGCCTCTATTGTATTTATTGTAGTACAAGAGCTTTGTGAGGGAGGAGTGACCATTTTCCAAACAAAGAAACTGAGACTCTTAGAGTCTCTGGCCCAATATGACCCTGAAGGAAGTCAAAGATTCTGGCGTGGCTCCAAGGCCTGAGCAGAGAAGTGTATAATACAGCGATACCATCGCCAGCATTAAGCTCTGGAGGTCTGTGGAGGTCTTGATTGAGTATGACTCACCACGCCTCAGGGACTCGGAAAGCGGTTCGTCACCCCTGATCCCCAAGCTCGATCCCCAAGCTAAGCGTGGGGAGCTCAGCATCGGGTATGCCCTCCCAGCACCGCAAGGGGCTCTGCAAGAGACCCCCCACCCAACTTGTTGTCTCTGGGCCTGCCCCGGAGCAACCTCAGGCTGGCTGCTACAGTTTGGGGCACTTTCTTGTCCACTGTCTCATCTGGGGCCCACAGAACTCGGAGAGATGAAATGTGTCACTGGCAGGGGCCACACCCTGGGGCAGGCATTTCCCTGTGAACTTTCCCCCAGCTTCTACAGAACTAGGAACAAACGATTCCAGCTCAGGAGGCCGAAGCGCTAGCTTCCTTCATTGTAAACCTTGCCTTTGGGATCATTGTGCTTGTTTTACAATGAAAAGTGTGATCAACTGGGAGCAATTGTGCCTTTTGAAGATAGCAAAGCATTTTAACCAGGCTGGTTGGTGCTTCTAGAGAATAATGGACCACCCCGGAAATGCCAGTGGGCAAATATGTCACTGCTGACTGTGTGAGCTAGAGGCAGTAGGGCCCTGGTGTCCTGGTGTGTGGTGTGGCCGCTGCCAAAGCCAGCCTCCCACCCAGCCCCGCGCTCAGCTCTGAGTAGGCTCAAAGCGCCCCCTGGTGGCTTGAGCGCACACTACACCCAGTGTAGGACCTCAGCCCCTGGCCCGCTGCATGAGTGCAAGAAAGGGAAGGACCTTCCCTCAGTCAGGGGTCCCCTTCCCTCTTATAATGATTCCCCTTCTTCTAAGGCCTGAAGGCAGGAATGACAGGGTTGACAGACAGACCACCGGTTCCTGGTGAGTGCTAGGCCCGTGGGGGTTCCTGAGTGCTTTCCAGTCTGTCCCTCCAGGTGGGAGGGGCATTTGTGTTCCTTCCCTGTCTCAGTGGTGGGTGGGAGGAGAATGAGACTGCTCCACAGGGCCCCACCACAAGGACTTTCTGTTCGGCTGTTCTGTCTTCAGGAGCTTGGGACACTGCCAGAAGCCCTTTCCCCCAGCCCTTTATTCATCTTTTTTTTTTTTTTTTTGGCAACTTCTGAAGGTGCCATTAGCTCCTTTTACGTCGGGGGTATTAGCAGAGGAGCCCAGAGCCCAGGAATCTCCTTGGCCCTATCTGATCTCTGCAAATGCAGCAGTGTGATTTCTGAGCTTGGGGGGATTAGCCAGCGTCATCCTAGTTTCACACCGCTTTGCTATGAGGCTGGCCCAGTAAGCCTGACCCATCCAGTCACCAGCCAGGCACTCGCTCAGCAGGTCCGCCCTCCTCACCACCTCCTTAGGACGTTCTGGCCAAAGCCTGCCCCACACATATTTGCTGGAGAAAGTCAGGGACCCAAAGGTTGGAGTCAACCAGAGACACAGCGGTTGTGACAGTTGGAAAATTTGTATACAGTGCTTATAACTCCATCTCCAAGTTCATTTGTACCGTTTCCCCAACCACTGTAGGGTATGAAGGACAGGCGTTGCTGTCCCCATTTTACAGATCAGGAAACTAAGTGAACTGCTTGTCTGAAACTTTTTCTTTTAAATTCATGGTTTACATTTTGCCTCCCCACAAAACACACATAAAAGAGGACAGATAAATATTGTAAATGTCCAAAGCAATTTTTAAAATATTTTAAAATCAGAAAGAAAGAAAGGAAAAAGGGGGGAAGGGAGGGATGGAGGGAGGGAGGGAGAGAGAGAAAAGGAAGGCAAAGTAGTTTGCTAGTCCACAGGGCAAGGAGGTGGAGGAAACTGAACCTGGACATGAGCTTGCCCGTGGCCCCAGCTCCATCCTCCTCCTCTCCTCTGTCCCTCCCACGCTGACCAGGGCAGCCAGCTCTGACTTGGCCCAAGAGAACAGGGCAATGGGTCTTAAGCCTGTCTCTTTTGAGTTCTCTGATGCCTCACCTGTCTCCCTGAGGAAAGCAATCTGCCCCCTCCCCTATCCCTCACCCTCACCTCCTTGCTTGCCAGATGCCTCTGGGAACTGGGATTTGCCAGGATGTAGGGACCCAGGGCTGTGGGGGAACCATGGACATGTGGGGTGAGGCCCTGGTCCCTGAACTTGCCCAACAGCAGGGCACCTGGACAACACCCTGCACTTTGCCCCACGGATAAGTGGCCCCTGGGTGGAGGCAGGTAAGGGTGGGGATGGGTGGGCACAGGGCCACCTGGTCCAGTCGTTTGGTGCCCTGCAGGCTGAGCTGGTGCAGGTTCTGTCTTGGCCGTCAGCGTGGGGGAAACGCTGCCCACGACACAACAGGACCTGTGAGGTGGAGCCACGGAGGTACCCGCGGGTGGCCCAGTGACAAGTCCCCCGAAACACAGCAGGTGCATTTGCTGAGACCCCCTGTTTGCTCATGGGCCTCTTGGGGGGAGCAGGGGTGTGGGGAGCCAAGGGGCTGACTTGTGAGTGCCCAGGGCCTGGCTCTGAAACCACCGGGGCTGCGGCCTTTGCTTCTCCTCTCCCCCCACCTACTCATTTCCCCACCTGTGAGGCAACCACGTAAACGACAGCTACTCCATGTGTGGGCTTGTGACACGCGCGCCAGGGTGTGTGCGCGTTTTAGCCCATTTACTCATCAGCACAACCTAGGAGGCAGGTCCCATTAATTACCCCCATTTTACTGGTGAGAAAACCAAGGAAGAGATGTTAAAATAACTTGCCCGAGGTGATCAGCCAGTTAGGAGCAGTGCAAACAGGATGCGTATCGATTGCCACAGCATGTGAGATAGGCTCTTATTCGGAGCAGGGGTCTCACTATGAGTTGCCAAAGCAGGGAGCCTGTACAGAGAGGCACTTCCCTCCCAGAGACCTGCCAGGGGCGGTGCCCACCCGGGGTGGGGGGAGGGAGAGGGTGGAGAGGCGACGCAGACCTGTATGTTATTTGCAGAAGTCTTTATTGGGGAGGAGTCAGAGTTCATGGATCACGGGGAGGTGCAAATAGAGAGTTCTAAGGACGCTGCTGGGACGGGGGCTTGTTGGGGAAACTGCATCCTGGCCAGGTAGCCCAGAAGCCTGGGAGCACTGGTGCCAGTCCCTCTGCAGTCTCAGCAGAGAGTGCCCCGGAGCCCTGACATCACTCAGCCTCCCTCTGGGGGCCCCCCGGGCCTTGCCACTGTCCGTCTGTCTGCATGAAGCCCAGGGGTCAGCAGAGGATCCAGTCCTCCTTGGCATGTCCCTCCCACTTGGCCGATTTTCCTGAGACTCCCCAAAGAGCCAGTCCAGGGGGTCCACAGTGCTGGCCCCGGGCAGTGTGGGCTGCTGGCCACTGAAGCGGGTGGTGATGTCCTGTAGGGACCCAGGGGTGCAGCTCTTCTCACGGGAACGGGCTGGCCGGTGGGGTCTCCTGGGTCGGACCCTGGCTGCAGCCTCATCCGGCACTGAGGTGGGCTGCGCCAGCTGACAGATGGACTTCACGTAGTCATCCAGGCTAGGGGAGGCGGGGGGGTCCTCTCCAGACCCACCGGGCAGCATCTCCTCCAAGGTCTCCCGAATTGTGGGCAGGTGGGCCACGGAAAGCAAAAGCCGGGACCTCATGGCTGCCGGCCACAAGGAAGCAGCAACCTGTTGGTTGACAGAGGACTGGGGTGAGGGACTAGTGTGCCATCCTGACACCCTTCCTGTGTCCCCTCCCCACCTGAGGCTGCCTGGGTGAATCACATGCCTGAGAGCAGTTTAAAGTCTGCAGATCCAAGACCAGGCTCGAACTCCTGGGCTCTTCGTGCTAACATTACTTAAGATCCTATCATTACTGTTGTTCAAGAACCCGTACAAATCAGAGAACCCAGCCTCACGGACTGGAGTCAGAGGAAACCTGGGTTTAAAACCAAACTTAGCAGTTCCTGACACGGAGTCCTTTGGCACAGTCACCTCTCCAAGCTTCCACTTACTCATCCATAAAATGGGGTTAAAAATACACCTCTCAGGGGCATTGGGAAAAACTTGTGGAATGACACCTCGTGGGAAATTCCATTATGAATATAAAGCCCTCCGCAGCTGTTGTTACAGCAGTTAGCTGCGTCCTGGTCTCTAACCCGCAGTGAGGCTGTGCCCGTCCCAGGCTGAGAACTGCTTCAAAGATACCCAACGCCTTTTTGCTTTACCGCAGACCAGAGGGCAGTTGCTCTCTCTTACCTGTAGCTGAGGAGGTCTGGGGGTAGCAGGGGAGCTGGATGAGCAAGGAAGTCCACAGAAAGCCCCCAGGAAGCTCAGGGCAGAGGGATCGGGGTCCAGCAGTTGGAGCCCTGTGTCCGGCGTCAGATTGCTGGGAGGAGGGCGACGAGGAAGATGTGCTACGGCCTCTGTACAATGTGCCACTGTCCAGAGTGGAATCCTCCCTGAGCTGTCTGGCGAACCTCGGGGCCTGGCAGCTGCTTTTATACCTTTCCACCAGCAATCAATTACTGTTACACGGGCCAAAAATAGCAGTTCTCAGGAAGGCTCTCAGAGGAAAACAGCTTGGCGGGCGGGGCCTGGCCCAGCTGCCAGCTTGGAGCAAGCGTTTGCGCCTGTGGGGCATTCTGGGAATGTTTACTCTGCAGGGCAGGGGTGGGGTGGCCACTGGGAGAGGCAGGGGGCTCCACTGGGCTCCCACAAGCAGCCCTAGGGTCTGCCACCTCCGCCTAGAAGTGTTCCCCACTACACCTTACACTAGTACCCTGCAACCCCAGGACACTCTGGCCCGGTGCTAGCTCTTGCAGAGCCCTGGGCCTGCACTTGTGAGGGACCCTGCCAGACACAGCGACGCAGGGCTCAGCCTGGAGGCGGCTAAGGCCAGGCTCCCTGGGCCTGCTGGGAGTTGGGATGTGCCCACCTTCTTCTGGGACCAGGGGCAGCCTGCAGGGTCCTGGTCTTGCTGCTTCCCAGATGTGGTGCTTACAAATGATAATTGGTTTATTTCTTTGTTCCCCAGGTATCTAATTAGTACTCCTGTGCACCAGTGACTGTTCTAGGTACAGAGAACGTAAGCAGTGAACAAATCATTGCGTCCTAGAGCTTAGCTGTTAGTGAGGGAAAGAATTAAGTACTCAGTGGATGGGTGCTGTGATGTTGGGTACTGATTACAGCTGCAAAGAAAAGGCCAGCTGCACTGTGGTCGAGGGGTCAGGAGGGTCCTCTCTTAAGAGGGGACATTGAGCAGAGAGCTGAACAAATGAGGGTCGTGTGTTCCCAGTGGAGGAGCAGCATGTGCAAAGCCACTGTGACAAGAGCCTGCTGGGCAGGGGACAGCCAGGGGCCCATATGACTGGCCCAGGTGGGGAGAAGTCACTGGGTTTGGCATGGACACTGGGTTTCCCTCCGAAGGCGATGGACAGACACTGCAGGATTTGAACAAGGGTGCAAGAGTCTGGCTTCTGCTTTGAAGGATTGACTTTGCCACTGTGCGTGGGCTAAAGGGCAGCTAACAGGGAGACCGAGGAGCATCTGGCCAGTGTTGGGAGGCCTCTGCTAGTGTCCAGGGGTGAGTGTGTCAGCACAGGAGGCAGCTGAGGGAGAGGCAGGTGACCCTGGGAAAGCTCTTGTAGAGAGCCAGCACCATACCCTTCTCAGACCTCACGTCATCCACCTAGCCGTGGGCCCACCTGGAAGGTACCTGTCTTGTTCCCACAGGCAGGGGATGGAAAGCAAGTCACTGAGACAGAAGCTCAGGCCGGAAGTCTGATTGTTGGACAGACCCTAGATGCCGAGGCAAGCGGGAGGAGCTGGCAGTCCCAAGTTCATGCATTCTGGCTAGAGTATTTCTCGTGGGCCAAGGCATGGGGCCAACCCGTGATCAGGATGTCAGTTAAACATAGCAATTCCCACCTCGATGGCTCTTCCATCTGGATGCTTCTGTAGAGCCTTTGTCTGTTTCTCTGGCTCTCTTTGAATTCATTAGCAATTAGCAAATAAGCCAATAGGCTGAACTGAGGAGGGAAGTGTTGACTGGGATAGAATTAGAAGGCCCAGGTTGATTTCCCAACCTGTAGAAAGTCCAGGCCCCGGGACCTGTGTTCTCGTCCTGTTACTTCCCCACCTGCGTGGTGAGGGCTGCCCTGGAGGTCCCTCTTCTCTACTTTGGGCTTCTCTGATTTGATCAGAGAAAGCTGCAGGCTGACAGGGTCTCCCCTCCATTCTGATGGGTCCAGGCTGGGGGGCAGTAGAGCAGTGGTAGGGGGCTCAGATTGGGTACACCCATGCCGCTTGTGCAGGGACACCAGGCCTGAGTCACATCAGGCCAGCTGGTCCCCAGCATAGCTTAACCCTGATCTCAGAGGCAGCAGCTCTGCCTCAGCCCCTCGCTTCCCCAGAGCAAGTCCCCCTGCCTCCTTCTTCATGGCAAGGTCCCCAGAGCCTTCATACAGCAACTTTGGAGGTCTGGCCTCAGTATGTCCAGCCTTGCTGCCCCTGCCCCAGCGGTGCCCCCAGGGCATCAAAGGGTCTGGGGCTGTGTCTGCTTCATCTCCTCCACCCAGAGTCCATCGTGGGGCTGGTGTCCATGAATAAACATGTCCACGAATGAACACACCGAGATGTGTTCCTGGTGGGGCAGAGGCTCTCTCCAGCGACCCGTCAACATCTGACAGAGGCATCTGAAGCTAAGTCTGAAAACAAAGACCTGAACCCCACTTTGGGTTTTCTTACTATCCCCACAGGACCTTTAACTCCAGTGGATCAATCTAGTCTTTCCTTTACAGTTACATATCTGTTACATATTACATACATACAGTTACATATCTTTAGTTACATATCTGTGCCTGTGTAGCATCAGTGGTTATCAAAACTAGCTCTGGGTTTTTTTGTTGTTGTTGTTTGTTTTCTTTTTTAGCAAATAGTGCAAGGCCATTCCAGAAAGCTATGTGTATTTTTGATAAACTTGAACAGAGGAGAAATATTTTCTCTGTGTATGGCAGGGTGTTTTAAACTATCACTAACTAACCATGAAATCGGCACTGCAGGACACCTCTGTGAGCACTGCCAGGGCTATGACATTTCCCACAAGGTCCCTCTTCTCACAGGGCTTTTGATGTCAGCAAGGAGAAAGAAATGGCATTTGTGAATCTAAAATGGTGCTTGAGATGGCTTTGGGAGAATGACGATTTAAGTTCATTGCCAAAAGACCAGTATCAAAGCAGATTAGGAGCACATAGCTGGGAAGACCTAGACTCTGTGGAAGCGCGAAGCTGAGAAGGTTTCTGGCAGGTGCTCTGAGGGTGCAGACAAAGCAGCCTGGCCAGGCACACGTGCGGGAGTGATGAGGCTGGACACAGGGAGCCTGGAGGTGGTAGCGCTTATACAGGAGCCGGAACTAGGTCAGAGGAACAGAATCAAGGCCTTGAGGGGAGCACGTGGGAGCTGGCTGAGGCTGCCTCTGGAGGACTCTGTCGATTAGGACCTCAGGGTTGGTGGCAGGGGAGTGGCCATGCCATCTGCAGACCTTGGGAAATGAAGGCTGGTCGGGGACGCGGGCTGGGAGCTGTTGTAGATATTCCGAGCGTGTGTGCCAGTGGTGGGACGTGGGACTGTCCATATCCCAGGTGGTGAGGAAAGCAAGACTGGCCCTCAGGAAAGAAGGCAGCTTGGAAATCTGGGGGTGGGTTCAGGCCACTAATGGGAACAGTGTGGGGACTGTCCTAGTCCACCTCTGCTCTCGTGGGCATGGGATCCAGTGCCCTCGGCACATGCCCAGGAGGGCCAGCTGACCGTGGGTCCCCTGCCCAGGTGCAGCAGTGGGTGGAGAGGTGCCCTGTGTTGCACTGGTGTCTGCACAGCCGCGCTTCCCTGGAACGTGTTTCCTTGCCGCTCTGTGGACGTGCCTGCCAGACAGCGGCCGCGTTCCTGTGGGACACCTGACTCAGCCGCCCTGTCCCAGACCCTGCACCCGGGCGGTGGAAGGGCACGCCTCAGGCTTCCTCTCGGCCCTGGGCCGCGTGCCTTGGAGCACATAGAAGTTCGTGGGCCTTCCCCCAAAGGAGGACAGGACGCCAGGGAGGAGAGGGCGTGTCTGGGGAGGCCTGAGTGCACGGTGAGTCCCGTGGGCAGGGGCTGAGTCCTGAGCGGGGGTGGGGAGGGTGGGCAGTGACCCCTGAGTGCGGCTGCTCTGGGGGAAGAGGCTGACCCGTGTGGATCCCCACAGGAAGAAGGGGCTCTGATCATCGAGGGGCTCCTCAACATCTCCTGGGGACTGAGGCGGCCCATCCGGCTCCAGATACAGGATGACAGGGAGCGCATGCACCTCTCCTCTGCCTCCTGGGCACCAGGATGCCCGTGAGTACCAGGCCGGGTGGGGCTGGGCCAGGTGGTCTCCGTGACACCTGTTCAACCCAAAAGTATCGTTTGGGGTGTCGGGGGCGGGGGAAGTTGATCTCAGCCTAGCCCCATTCCCATTTGGGGCAGGAGCATGGCAGGATAACCCAAACTCATCCCTGTCACCCCGTGACGGCCTCAGCCCATGACCTCACCTGCCAACCTGCAGCCTCACCCCCAGATGGTCCTTCTCCATGACAACCAAGTCACCTCCCTCTTGGAGAACGTTCCAGGCTCCCCTCACCTCTGGCTGTACTTCTCAAACTTTCCTTGCCTGTAAGAGAGAGAGGGCTCTAGGTGGGGGGCTTCCGACACCCTCTGCAAGCTAAGCATCTCAGCATCTCCTGTTCTATGTTAAAAACGCACACAATTGTAGCCTCCTACTGCTCTGCTTTTATTTCAATATCAGAATTTATTTTTATAAATTTATCAGAATTTAATATCAGAGTTATTTAAATATCAGAAGAATGTTTTGATCAGGATGAAATGGTTTTCTACCTGCCTTATCGTTTTAATGGACGTTTGCCTCTTCCCACCCCGCCCCGTAGACAGGCAGTTTGCTGCTGCGTTTTGCTTGCTTCTGCATGTAATAAATCCTTCTAAGAGTCAGAAATTCAAAACATTTTCCCCTTCAGAAATTTAAAGTTGCTTCTCTGAGAGCCCTTAACACACTGATGCCCCTGGGGCGTCCCCAGGTATCCCTGGTCACTCATAGCAAATTTTGAGCTGCACAGACTTAGAGCTTCGAGTTTGGATGGGCTCCTTAGAGAGGAGGGTAGAAGTGGTCCCACGAGCAGTCTCGGACAAGGGCCCTCAGAGGCCTCTCAGCATTGGGCGGGACGCTCTGTCTGCTCCTTGCAGGCTCCTGCTCACCGTGTGGCTACTTCCCATCACGCCCATTCCTTCTCCAGCCCAGCACCAGCTGCCCTGGCTTGGAGACCACGCTGCTCAGAGGCCTGGAGGTTGGCCCCCTCGAGGTTGCTGCTGCCCGACCCCCGCAGGCCTGAGGGCAGCCCAGAGAGCCCCCTCGGCACGTGGCCGCAGATGCCAGCTGCCTCAGCCCGGCACCCAGCAGCGCCTGGGCACTGTGTATGTCCCTGTGTCCAGGCAACGGCGCCCAGCACAGGACACCGGGTCTTCAGGACAGACTCCGTCTCCTTCCAGCAGACACTGGGGCGATCCTTTGCTTTTCTTTTAATCTCTTACGTTGACTTAACATGAAATCCTGGCCTCAGCTCTGCCTGCCCTGATTCTTGCCTGTGTCCTGTCCACAAAGGCAGCCAGCCTCTTCTCTTTGACCTGAGCTACTTTTCTCTGCCTGCAGCCCTCTGAGCACCACGATTGTCTCTTTTCAGAAAGGAGCCACCTCTTCAGGATGGCAGAGTCACTGCCCAGGAACCAAGTGCTCAGGCCGGACCCAGGGAGGAGAGTTCCAGAGACAGCTCAGGTCAGTGGGGCCTCGAGCTGCCCAGGACCCTGTCCTGCTCATCTGGGGTGGGAAGGAAGGGAGGGGTTAGCTCATGACCACCGTCTCTGAATATCAGCTTTGTGGAGTAGCAAAGAATGGCTTGTTACCCTTCAGGAGCAGCCCCTGCTAGATCCCTCCTCAACCCGGGAGAGGCTTTCTTATCGACTCCTCACCTAGGGAAAAGGAATCAGAGGCTTGCAGAGGTGATGTAGTTTGCTTGAGTCCCTGCAACGTGCACCCTTATAGAAAGGAGAGAACACCAGCAGAGGGTGCGGCTCCCCCCTGGCCTTGCAGGCATCTGGGACCTCTTCCCCACACGCCGGGATCCGTACCTGTGTGTCTGTCCTCTCTGCGCCCTCCCCTTGCACTCAGTGAAGGGCTTGTCCCAGAGGACAGGGCTGGGGCTGTCAAAGTCCTGCTCTGGATCCCTGGAGACGGAGGCCCAGAGGCTTATGGCCATGCGGCACGGTGACACAGGTTATCCTGTCTGGGGGTCACCTTTCCCGTCTGTAAAGTGGGCATCACCCAGGCTGGACCCCAGCCTCCGTCACAGGGACAGTGGTCACATCGCCGTCTGCTGTAGCCCAGTGCAACAGGGAGCCACGCTCCACACTCGGGACCACCACGGGAGCGGTTCTGTCACCACCGCCCTCACCCCAGCCTGACCCCCTCATCCACTTCTCACCACAGAGCCCATGGAGGAGGACGAGGAGACCCCACAGCTTATGAGGACCAAGAGCGATGCAGCCTGTGTGATCCAGAGGCGGCCCGGGTGCCGCGCCCCCGGTGAGGCCCAGAGGATCCGGCGACATCGGTTCTCTATCAACGGGCACTTTTACAACCACAAGGTGATGTCCCAGCCTGGCCTCTCTCCCGGGCCCTGAGGCTGAGGCCACAGGGAACAGCCCCAAGCACGGGTGTAACCACTGGGCCTTCTGTAGGCCGGCCTCCGTGGTGGTCATGCCAGAATTCACCTTCACCATGGCCCTGTGTGCAGATGTGGTCATGCCCCTGTCCTGATGGAGAAACGGGCTCAG
This sequence comes from Balaenoptera ricei, assembly GCF_028023285.1. Classification (NCBI taxonomy): domain Eukaryota; kingdom Metazoa; phylum Chordata; class Mammalia; order Artiodactyla; family Balaenopteridae; genus Balaenoptera; species Balaenoptera ricei. The sequence continues at coordinate 47,179,292 of NC_082654.1, forward strand.
GAGGAGAACTATCTTGCCCAAAGCCACATCAAAATATCACTCCACTTCATGGCCCCAAAGCCTGTATTTTTTCCATCACACACTCACTGTCAATTCATTCTCAAAAGTTGCATGGATATTTGGAAAGTGATGCCAAATTCACTTTTAATAAGGCAATTTTCTATGAGGTTTCCACCCAAGCTCAGTTGATATGGGAACGTCATGTCCCCTACTGTCATTTTCACTTGGTAGATTAAGGCACCTAGGTTGAGGTGTGCCCAGGAGCACGTGTGTCTGTGTCCCAGAGAACCCACACTGCTCCTGATTCCCAGCACTTAGCCTTTTGTCCAAGTATGTATTGTACTGACCTCAGGAAAAAGAGCTCCTTCCCCAGATGACATCATTCCGTAAACAAACCAAACTGTAAAAGGAGAAGTTGATTGTTACTATAAATGGCACGAGTGGCAGTTTGGGTGAGGCCCTAGATGGGGAGTGTCCTGGTAACACAGCCACATCCTGCAGCACTGGGAAATTGGAAGCCAAGGTTTTTAGGTTAAGCAGCTGCCTTCTTGATAGGTGATGACTCATGGGAGGGGGAGGGGAGCCTGGGCAAAGGGAGGTCTCAGGGTCAGATCTGAAGAACAGTCCCCCAGGTGAGGTCTGCTGGGAGCCATTCAAGCCACTCTTGGGGTGCCCTGCACTTTGGGATGAAGAATTCAGCAAGGCAGGCTGAAAGGACCCTGCTTCACCATCAGGACCTCCCTCCACTCCCTGCTAGGTTTGCAGTGAGTGTTAATGAGGGACAATAGGTTATCTTTACTAAATCCAGGAAAACCCACGACTATTTGAGAGTAGTTTCCTGAGAGAGGGAGGGGGAGGCAGGGCTGAAGTTAAACAGAGATTAAGAATGTCTAGATTAGCCAAAGAACCCACCATCTGACTTGGGTATTCTTTAAATCTTGTTCCAAAGAGGTTTTGTCCTTAAAGTGTCAAGTACCATTTGCTAATATTTGAATATATATTGATATGCTATTTTAAGGGATTACTCAAAAATTTAGAAAGACTATTTGTATGGGTTTAGGCTCTTTCTAGTTCTACATTCCTAAAAAGGAGCTTTTTGCTCCATGACTCGAGGTACCAAATAGCGGGGTTTATCTTCAGTACATTCACCTCTACTCTAAGGGAGTCATCTCTAAGAGGTGTGTTGGGCACATTAAATCTTACGTTAGTCATTGCAAATGTCACAGGGACACGGAGATGTCTGAGCACTCTGTAGCCTTTGAAATGAACAAATGAACAGTGCGGGCTTTCATCACAGCCTTTCATGTCCATTGGAGCCATCCTGCCAAGAAGGGCTTCTTAGCCAGCCAGCCCAACACTCGATACACTACCCATTCAGGCCCCAGTAAGGGCAGATTTTCCCCCAGTCACAGATTTACCTGTGCCGAAATGTAGACCCATTCTTCCAGGCAAATTGAGTACCTTCCAGGACAGGAACTAGTGTCTTAGGCATGTTGGACAGTTGATTCACATCTCCTGGATGAGTAAGGGGCTCCCTCTTTTTCGCCCTGCCCTACGTGCATTCAGAATCTGTCCCTAGAAATCAGGCAACAAAGTACTTGAGTCACAGGCAACAATTAAAAAAAAAAAAAAATTCCTAGAATTAACTTCCTGGGGTTGTTATTCCAGGTTTTATTTCTTAGAACTGTGCACTATTGCTTCACTCAATTATTTTCCAAAAGTGTTCTTATTCACAGTAATGTTGGCTTGATTTCCAGACTGGGTAAAACTTAGTACTTGTTTTCACTGCTTTGCCCTGGCCTGTTAGATTCAAATGTGTTCTGTGAAGGGAAAACCATTGTGGTTAGAGATGGGAAAACAGCCACGGTACCCTCGTTCCTACTTGGAGTTGGTTGGTATCTTCTTGAGAAAAGACTTCAGGCAGAAGAAACACTAACAATGTCTTATTGACATGACCTTTCTTCTCCTAGAAATAGCCTGACTTCTGTATTCCATATTTCTTAGAAACTGAAAACCTAGGCTGGCTTTCTGTATCACCCAGAGGCATTCTACATTTCAGCTGTGCAGAAGGCAGGTCCAAGTCTGAGTCTGGCTCTGGTACTCGGGGACCAGCTGCGGACACTGAACAAGTCCCTCACACACCCCGAGACCCTACTGGGAAAAGCAGAGCTAGGGCCATACAGGAGGAATGTGTGAATTGGAATTTGGAAAGCAAGGAGGAGGTTACCCACACGGAAGTCGGACACGCAGGGAGGCCCCTGTGGCACAGTGGTGAAGCATGGGGTTTGGGGCAGCTCTGCCCTTTCTAGATGGGTGATGCTGACAAGCCACTTAACCTGTCCAAGCTTCCATGTCTTTCCTAAGAAAAGGGGACTAGTGACAGGTACTTCTAAGGGCTGTTGTGAGAATTAAATCAAAGATTATATATAAAGTGTTTAGCAGGTTTACTACCTAGCTAGTGATCATTGAGGACTTAATAGCCTCAGGCAATGCCCTGGTTGACTTTCATGGATGGTGTCTCATAAACAAAGGCAAGATACCTATGAGAATGTCACGGGCCCCCATAACTGTGCAGAAGCCATGTGGCTAGAGCACAGGGTACTTGGGAGGGAACCATGTATCACATGTGCATAACATGAGAGGAGCCACGGATGGCACTGTCTAGGCTGTGGGACATGCTGTAAGACAGTACTTCTCAAAGTGTACCCTACAGATAGCATCACGGGACATTTTCCTCAAATGCAGATTTTGATCCAGGAGTCTGGACTGGGGGGGCCTGAGACTGTATGCTGACACAGCTGGTCCAGAACACACTTTGAGTTGCAGAATTTCTGAAAGGTTGTTCCGCTGGCCAACAGTGTGGGTAATGGATTGGAAGGGCGGAGACTGGAAGGGGAGAGTTGAGAAGCTGATGCAGTATGAACAGAGGGCCTCACCTCAGGCACCGCTGGGAGAATGGAGAGGAGTGGACAGATTTGAGAACGTTCAGCCTTAGGATGAGCAGACACTTAGTGATTTGATCGACAGAAAGAGTGAAGGAGAGACTGGTTCCCCCAACCCCTTGTGAGTTACTTCTACGGCCCTGGTTCCTGGAATCCAGAGAGCTGAACCTTAAAGCTTTGTAGGCATCTTTCTTAGAGGCCTCTGTAAGATGTGGGTTGTTACAGCTTCCCTGCGCGTGCCCAGATGTGGGCACAGCTTGTGTGTGGATCTTTGTAGATGGATAGACGCAGGTGTTCCTGAAGCCCAGGTTTGCCTGCTGCTGAAGCCTGCTCAGCACCATCTGGCCGACAGTATGCCCAGACCCTGCGTGATGTCAGCCCCGTGTCCCCTCTGGACTTGCCCTGAACTGCCTCCCCCTTCCCGTACAGACCTCCGTGTTTACTCCCGCCTATGGGTCCATGACCAACGTGAGAGTCAACAGCACCATGACCACCCTGCAGGTGCTCACCCTGCTGCTGAACAAGTTCCGAGTAAGTCTGCCCACAGACGGCCCTGCCCCAGTTGCTGGTGGTTTGCTGTCTCGTTGCGGGAGGGGGCTGGGGAAAGCCATGGCTCCTGGCTAGAAGGATGACCCAGGTTTCCTCAGCTGAGCTGGCATCTCTGGGAATTTAAGCAGAGAGAGGGGAGGGTGCCTGGGGATTTGTGTGTGTGGCACTGAGGATGTGGTTACCACCAGGGGTCCCTTTCTGTCTCTCCTGTCTGGAAGAGCTGTGGTCTGACTTCCTGTTACTACCTGTGCAGGTGGAAAATGGTCCCAGTGAGTTTGCACTCTACATCGTTCACGAGTCTGGGGGTAAGTGTCTGCCTTTGCTTCCCGATCATAAAAACAAAAGTCCCTGTCCATTTGGCAAGCTCACCAGCTGTGCTCCTTCTCCGAGGGCTGGGCTGGCTTGTGCAGCGGGCACGGGGCAGGTGCCCTCCTGGCCTTGGGACATGCTATGCCCCCACCACGAGCACCCCTCCCGGGCCCAAATCCAGGCACACTGTCATCCCTTTCAGAATCCCACCAAAACCACATGGTAAGCCGCTCTCTCCAGTAGGTTCAGCAGGGAGCGGGGAGGAATGCGCATCTGTGTCTTCAAGATGGATCAGAAGCCCCTCGCCCACTGAGAACTGCTGTTGCAGAACTTGTACTGCATGGCCCTATGTCCAGTGCTGCACAGCCCAGGTCTGATAACTGAGCAGGCCTGGCCTCCCCAAGTCCACTTCCCCATCCCCCGCTCCTTCAGCCACTGTCCCTCTCTGAGCTGGGCCTTCACCAAAGGACATGATCACACATCATCAGGGCAATGTCCATCACACAACACCTGGCAGTGTTGCCAGGCCCCCTGGACATCTGTCTTCCATTACGTTCCTATCCTGGAACAAAGAGACGCAGAGATGCCATGAATTTTGTCCACCACCTTCTTTTTCAGAGAGGACAAAATTAAAAGACTCTGAGTACCCGCTGATTTCCAGAATCCTGCACGGGCCCTGTGAGAAGATCGCCAGGATATTCCTGATGGAAGCTGACTTGGGCGAGGAAGTCCCCCACGATGTGAGTGAGGGCTGAGGCTCGGGGATGCCTGCTCCTGAGTTAGGGGCTGGGGGACAGCATGGCGGACTCCCAAGGGCTCTTAAGGTGACCTTGGGCAGAGCCCTCTTGGGCGATGCTTCCAGGGCCCCACGCCGTTCTGGAGGGCCGGTACAGGATTGCTTTCAGCCCTTCTTCTTCCTGTCAGCCACCGCCAGATGCGTCAGCTGGCTCAGGGGAGATAAGAAGTTGGGTCTTAGAAAACCATGGCCTGGCCTTTCCCCCTCAGACAGATAAAATCTTTTCCTTCATTGGAGCGTGTTTTGTTGTCATTGCATTAAAGACCCACAACAAGGGCTCCTTAACTAGGGCCTAACTAGGGCTTATGGAAGGGACCCTATGGAGGTCTGTGTCTCAGGACAGCCTGAGTCCTGGCTGGGCAATGGGCACATTTCCAAACTCCCTGCCCAGAAAAGGCCTATAGGGTGTGGACCCCAAGGAGAAGGCCCAGTGACCCTGTATCCCTTGAGCCATTCACAGACGAGTGTAGTTTCACTCCATTGTTAAAAACAATGGCATTCCCACCGTCTCCACCCCACCCCCAGAGAACACCCAGTGTGACTCCACTCACTATTGAATGCTCTTCCTAAAATTCAGCTTAATCTTTCCTCCCAGGGATCATAGTTGCCTTTGAGGTAAGAATGGGCTACATCCTCCCATCCTGGTACACACAGAGCAGTGTTGGGGGTGGGAGGAAAACAGGACAGCCTCTTCCTTGGATTTAAGACCTTGCTGAATCGGCCGCTATGGAAGCCACGAGGAAAAGAAAACACACTTTTGGCTTCTAATTTAAAACACGTTAAAATGTTCTTGGATTTTCTAGGTCGCTCAGTACATTAAGTTTGAAATGCCGGTGCTGGACAGTTTTGTTGAAAAATTAAAAGAAGAGGAGGAAAGAGAAATAATCAAACTGACCATGAAGTAAGCAGCACTTAAAGAGCCAGTCGTGGGTACTGAACGTCAGGGCAAGTCTGCAGGGCCGAGCACGCAGGCCCGGGGCTGGGAGACCTCTGTCCTCCAGGTGCGCCAGGTGTCCTCACGCAGCTCGGGGACACCTGCTAACCCTGGCTCGCCAGCACCGCCCTCTGGCCCCTTGCTCGACAGTGACACCAAGCTGGGGTGACAGCCTGCCAAAATAGGGGGATGCAGCCCAGACCACTCATCTAGCCTTGGCAATCTCACCAGCACAGGACAGGCACAAGCTGCTGAAAAGTGCCCAGGAGAGTCAGGCAGGAGCACGGGTGGGCCCTGGACCAGGGTTGTGTGTTCTGCTGGTGACATTGCTCTGGAGGAGCAACCGAGAGGGGGCCTCCTTGTGCACCTTCAGCCTCGTCTGGGCCCTTCACGCTAGCCGGAATTCTAGGCCTGCCCCAAAGCAGCAGTTATTGGAACTGCCTGCACCAGCTGATGTTTGCAGGTGCAGGGGACCAGTTCAATGGAAAGGTGAGCAGGTGTTACCTGCTGGCCCCTGGGGAAGCTACATCAGGGCCCGGCTGTGTGAGGTCAGCCAGGTTGCACATCCCAGTGATCTGTCTCTCCCTCTGCAGGGGAAGCTCAGTCCCAGAGTCCCTCTTAGGAAGGGAAGGAGAGAGGCTGCTGTGAGGGCCCGCGGTCAGGGGACTGGTTCCGATTCTGGCATCTGGCTGAGTGATTCTTAGAAAGGCTTCTATGTGTGCAGTCAGGGCCCATTCAGGCAGTCAGCAGAGACCTCGATCAGAGGAAACAGTCTACATGCAGTCAGCAGTGTCACCGTGGCTAGAAGGGACTTGAGGGTCACCTGGTCAGCCTGTTCAATGTACAGAGAGGAAACAGTGGCCTGAGATAAGGAAGGAGGCAGCATCACGTGACTGCAGAGCCGGGGCTTGAACGCAGGCTTCCTGATCCCTACTTTGCCGCCCTGTATACTCCAGCACACTCCTGTCTGTACTGGAGAATCTTTTTTTTTTTTTTTTTTTTAACATCTTTATTGGAGTATAATTGCTTTACAGTGGTGTGTTAGTTTCTGCTTTATAACAAAGTGAATCAGCTATACATATACATATATCCCCATATCCTGTACTGGAGAATCTTTGGAATAGAAAGATCATTCTGCTTTGAAGCTTGACAGGGTCTGCAGCCCTGTTTGACTACTCCTCGAAGCCAGTGGTCTTGTGGGATGTGGGCCTGGCTTTTCCCTCTCCTGACAGAGGAGAGATAGTGGCCACTAATCAGCCGGTCAGGAGCCGTGGGTCTCCGGGCCCAGCATCTATGTGCTCCCTTGCTCCCCGCCTCCCTGTCCCCTCCAGTATCAGTGAGTCCTCTTGGCTGTGTCTCCCTCCAGGTTCCAAGCCCTGCGTCTGACGATGCTACAGCGCCTGGAGCAGCTGGTGGAGGCCAAGTAGCCCACCAGCACCTGCCTCCTCCGAAGCCCCCAGCAGCCAGCGCACTCTGAGCACTGGCGGCCGGGCCCTGATTGTCACACAGATTGGTCACACTGGCTGAGGAATCCGGCACCCGTGTTTCCACCTGTCCACCTGCCCAGGTAGCATGAATCCCACGTCCCTGGCTCTTGGCTCCAAGCTGAGCACTCACAGTGCCCAGACCTAAGCCTGAGGAGCCAGGAACTTGCTGGGTGGGGTCTGCGTGTGAGACTGGCCTGGGCCGTGAGCAGCCCTGAAGCTGTGACGTGGGCCACTTATGTAGCTGGACAGCATGGCCAGTCCTGTTCACGCCACACCTCTCCTGCTCAGGAGAGCAGAATATGACCTTGTTTCCAGGGCGTGGGCTCCGTCTGCTCTCCCAGTGTCCAGCCCAGAACCACAAGCCCTTATCCTCGTCAAACACGTGAACCACTAGACCCCCGGCTGCCCTTGTCTCATGCTGCCGCTCAGAAACTCCGCTGGGTAAAGCAAGGGCTGCCAGCGGGTATGGGATGTGCGATGCTCCCAGCCAGCACTTCACCATGGCGTCCCTGGCCCTCAAGCCTCTGATGTCACTCCATGAGCCTCACATAGCCCCGTGCCCCGGCAGCAGAGGTCAGACTGGGAGTAAGACCACCAGCAGCCCACCTTCTCTCTGCAGCACTCACTCTGAGCTTCCTCAGCAAGACCTGAAGGGATTCTTATAAGGAGCTCGCTGCAAGAAACATGTCAATTTGATCACATTGAGGAGGTGACCCGCGTGGCATTGAAAGGACGCTGCCAGGGTGCGTGCGAGTCCGGGAGCTGTCCAGGGACTGCTGGCAGTGGCTTGGGAAGGCCGCGCTCTGCCCCGTTGCTGCTCTCCTCGGACACCTGTGTGCCTCCTGCCCTCTCTGGGTGTACATTCCTCCCCTCTCAATACTTCCCATCAAAGGGCCACCAAGGGAAAAATGTCTGTTTGAGGAGAAAGGGCTTTGAATTCCCTGGGGCCAGATACAGAACAATTTGGGTTTGTCAGCTGATGGAAAACTTCTGGAATGAACAAGAAGGCATTTGCAAAAATTATGTAACAGTTTACATTGGTCATGTGAGGTGTTTGTCCAAAACAGAGCAAACTGGAGACCACATTCTCCCACTGGGGCCCATGGATAGTGGATTTAAAGGGAAAAACTATAAAGTCTCCCAAATATAGAAATTCAATATTAGGGAGATTCCCTCGGTGCCTTGTGCAGCTCCCATAAAGAACAGAGCCTGGGAGCAGCCGTGCCAATAGAACCCACTGTTCAGGGTGAACTTCACAACAGGATTGCCCCAGCCTGGCGCCATCTGCACAGAGGCAGGCGCAGAGATGCCCAGGGGAGGTCCGCTGTAGTTTCTGCTGTCTCTGCTTGCCTTTGGCAGCACAGTTTCCTGGGTACTCAATAAAGGTGTGCTGTATTGAACTGAAGGAGTTAGGTCCAAGCTTCTTTTTTTTGCTTGTGTGTGTCCACCCTGACCCTCTGCTCTAACCTCTGACACTCCTGTCCCACAGTACGCGTGGCCAAGTTTGGCAGAAGAGCCAAAGCTGAGCCACAGCCCACGGCTCATGACACTGGCATGACTCCTTCCTTTCCGGGCACATTCTTGGGCCTGGTGTGGGGCCTGAGGACAGAGGCAGCTGCAGGGCACAGAGGAGTCATTGGTGGGGGTCTGTGGACAGCCTGGACAACATGCAAAAGGGTCACCCCGAATCGCAGAGTCCCAGCATCAGAAGGACCTCGGGATCTTGCAGGGCTGGGGGCGGGGCACAGTGACGGGGTCTAGGGGAGGGCAGAGAACGACTCAAACAGGGCTCCTCAGTAAAACAGTGAAATAGCTCCCAGACCCTATTTATAAGCTCAGGTCAAGGACAACTGTTGTCCATTGTTCAGCAGTAATTGAGGGACCGCCTTGTGCCAGACCTGTGCTCAGCCCTAGAAGGACAAAGACAGAGCCATGCTGTGCCCTGTGTTCAGGGGTCTCAGACAAGACCTGGGAGAAGCAGGCCACACACCCTGGATGGTCAGGGGACCGGCAGGGCAGAGAGATGGTGAAGGTCCCTGGAAGGAGGCCCAAGGCTGAGCCCGACTTGCCTAAGAGAGTGTGTGTGACATTCTAGCCTGAAGAGGCCTGCCAGCCCTGGAGCAGACAAGGCTTGGCACATGGGAAGCCGTCAGATGAAGAAACCCTCTGTAAACATCCCCAGTTTTGCTTTTGGGGTTTTTTGTTTTGTTTTGTTTTCTTTCAGTTGTTACAATGTTACTTCATTTAAGGCCTGTCTTGATACGTGTCACTTGTGAAATAGAATTACCAAAACTAACTTCTGAATAACATAGCTAAGAAATCACTAACAAGTTGTACAAAAAAAGGGAAAATGTACAGACATACCTCAGAGATGTTGCAGGGTTGGTTCCAGGCCACTGCAATAAAGCAAATACCACAATAAAGTGAGTCACACAAATTGGTTTCCCAGTGCATATAAAAGTTACGTTTATGCCCTACTATAGTCTATTAAGTGTACAATAGCATTATGTCTAAAAAAACAATGTACGTACCTTAATTTTAAAATACTTTATTGCTAAAAAACGCTAACAATCATCTGAGCCAAGTCGTAATCTTTTTGCAAGAGTAACATCAAAGATTATTGATCATAGATCACCATAACAAATATAATAATAATGAAAGGCTTGCAAATTGTGATGTCAACTGAAAAAAACACACACAACCTAAAATTTGTGAGTTATGTTTTATTTGGGGACCTTACTGAGAACTATATCCCATGACACAGCCTGTCAGACAGCTCTGAGGAACTGTTCCAAAGAGGTAAGGGAGGAATCAAGATATGCAGGAGTTTTTGCTTAAAAAAAAAAAAAAAAGCCAAACATGTAGTTGAACACCGAAAGATGACTGCTGATCACAAAAAGCAGAAGTCTCACGTTAATGATTTTAGTGCCTTTTGGTGTATGGGAAGATGCAAGAGTCTGGGTTCATTAAAATTATTCCTTAGATATGCATCTTAACTATCTAGGGCCAGTATCCTGTTTTTCTCCATCCTAAATTGCCCTCAGGGTGCACCCCTTGGAGTGACTGCAGTGGCTGATGTCTTGATAGCACCATCATTTCTTGTTTACTTAAATGGCTGGCTACATTTTTTTTGTCCACAGTGAGAATTACCAAAATGTGACACAGAGACACAAAGTGAGCAAAGGTTATTGGGAAAATGGCACCAATAGATTTATTCAATGCAGGGTTGCCACAAACCTTCAATTAAAAAAAAAAAAAATGCAATACCTGTGAAGCACTATAAAGCAAAGCACAATAAAACAAGGTATGCCTGTGCACTTCTGCAATCATCTGAGGGATTACAAAACTTTTTATCAACACTACTTGCTTTTCAGAGGCAATTTGAAAAGCTGCTAATTCAGCTCACCCTGACACCACAATTTCAGACTTTCGCTGTTTGGCTCTGCAGTTTCCTGATGGTTTGTATGGGAGTTCCATGTGCCTCTCTCCACAGAGCTTAGATTATTTGTCATATGTTGCTTAACTCACTGGTATCGCAGGTAGTAAATGTATCCAAAGAAAAAGTGAAGATTCCTGTGATGAGCGTCCTCTCTTAAAACAGGACGGTCTTCCCAGGTCAGGCCTCCGGAACCAGGGAAAATAATAAACACAGGATAAAATCAACATGATTGCAAAAGAAGATCTGAACTCAGGAAAAACAGGGTGATTTGCCCAGAGCAAATTACCAGAAGGAATCAAAAAACAGCTTGTTTTTCCCATGGTGATAACCATATGCTACCTGTTTTCCAGAAAATGGATTAAAGACCTTCCCACTGTTAAAATAAAGCCGTTCGTTCACCCAGGATACATCTGGCCCCTTAATCCTAGGGAAACAAAGCACGAGGCTTATCCTGTCTGATCAGGTGATCTGCGGAGAAGCTGGCAATACACAATGTGCCCATGTGGGCAGGATACAGGTGCCCTGCAGCTGCAAAGCAGCAGTGGGATATTTTTGTCAGGTGCCCTGCTGGGCAGCAGCCTCCCTGCCCCTCAGTCCCTCAGCCATGATCGGGCAGGAAAGGCAGTCAGACTCAAGCCTTTCCAAATGTAAAAACAGCAAGTGCACGTGCTGTATTTAGCCCCCATGATCTGTGATTGTCTGGGAGAAAGCCAGCTGCTGACCTGCCCTTGGACTTCCAGCATTCGGGTGGGGCTCTGCTCCCTCCTGGCTGGACTTTTAACAGAGATGTTTTCTGCAAACTCAGGAATGGGAATTCCCAGAGTTTCCTTTCCCAGAGAACCCAAAGGAAACAAAAAGCAAAGTCTCAGGCTTGGTGGACAGAACCCTTGTTCAGGGGCCCTTCATGGGAGATAGACCGCTCCTTACTGCACTTGGCCCTTGGGCCACACATGTGACCGGCTTCTTTTGCACTGTTGCCAAATGCAGACCCAAGGCAGCAGTGCTCCCTGTTGAGACAGTACTTTTTGGTGTGTGTCTCTGTCTGTCTGCAAGGGAGTGGGGTGCAAGGGACAAAGCCATAGTAAAAGGAAGCTGTCTTGCCAAGACTGTTCTCAGCCCAGAAGCCTCTTCTTCCTAGAATGAGCCCTTCAAATACAACTGGGCTCAGGGACACACTGGACCCCACTGTGAGCCATTTCCCAGAGGAGCCCCAGCCATTAAGGGATCTGGCCTCTCTTGACCCAGTTCTCCCAGAAAGATGTGCTATTATGAGAACACAGCCTATCTTTGCTACCCTGACTGTACCTCCCTCCTTTTCCCTCCCCCCTTTCGGCTTTCTGTTTTGTAAATATCAAGTGTGACCAATTTCAATAATTTAATTTGTTTAAAAATAACCTGGAATTCTATTTGAGAGGTACTGCTAGGTAGAGGTTAAGAGCATAGGCTCTGGACCCAAACTGTCTGCCACCTGTGGCCTTAGGCAAGTTACTTGCCTCCATTTTCTCATCTGTAATATGAGGATTATAACAATTCCTATCTCTTGAGATTGTGAAAGGTATATTAGCTTTGCTGTAGTAACAAATAACAACAAAAATAGTGGCTACAACAAGAGTGTTTACTTCTCTGGCCTGTTACATGTGACTGCAGGTGGCTCCAAGTGGGCTTACGTGGCTCTGCTCCACATGCCTTTCATCCTGGGCTGAAGGCTGAAGGAGCAGCCCCTACGTGGGACATATTATTCTTGAGGCAGAGGGGAAGAACAGAGTGGTGGCAGAAACACAGTGACCCAAAGCTTCTTCTGGGATGGGCTATACTTTGTGTCCACACACATGCAGTTAGCCAATGCTACTCACATGTAAAGTCAACATCAGTGGGATGGGCTATCGTTAACCAGAAGACAATGAAAGTCACACAGGATTAAGCAGGGACGTTAAATCCAAGAAGGGTAGAGCAAATGCTCAAGAGCAGACATACCACAGGAATATTGAATGAGGCACTGCCACTGCTTCAAACAGTGCCTAGAACATAATAAGCACTCACTAAGTGTTGGCTATTATTACACTAACGAATAAACTGAGGGCATAAAACCCTGCCTGTTTTCTCTCCCTCTCTTTTTTCCTTTTACCTTTTATTCTTCCTCCCTTCCCCACCCCATAACCTTTTCTATCTCTTGCCCCTCTCCATCCTTACCTCCTACTCTGTCCACGCTTGGCCACCCATAGCCCTGTATTTCCTGACTTTTGTCTCTCTCCTTTTTAAATTTCATCTTTCTTTACCCAATTCCCTACTTCTCTAACCTACTCATCTCTGGGCCTCTGTAGCTGGCCCATTTGTTTTTAGGTACAGGCAAAAGGGATAATCCACCTTTACGTGGGACATGAAGTTAGTTTTAACTAGTAACTCTCTTACTAATAAAATTTTTTGAATACATTTTTATTATTTTAATGTACATAGAGCAAACAGTTCCATCAGGTCATTTTTGTTCTTGAAACTTTTCCTAAACTATCTTTGACCATTGTCCCCTACGCCTACCCCCTCCGGCCACCAGCATCAACCACTTATAACAATTTAATAATAAAATAACAATGCCTCATATTTCTTATGTGTTAGGCATTGTGCTAAGTGCCTTACATCATCTTATTTAATCTTTACAACAGTCCAGCTATCATCTAGATAACTGAGCTGACATTCCCCGTCCAGGCCTTAGTCAGTTTCACGCTTTGCCATCTGCAGAGCAGAAAGCTCCAGCTTGATATCTGAACCTCTGATCTAGTCTGGCCTGTGCCATCAACTCGCTGTGTACTTCAGGCAAGTTTCCCTCTCAGCCCTATTTTACTGCTCTTTAAGATGGATACGAGGATCCCTGCTTTGCAAGGCTATAAAGATGAATGACCAGAGAATAGATGTAAAAGCACTTTGTAAAGAAGCATCTTATAAATTCATTCATTCAACAAATACTTGCTGAGTGCCTGCTACCTTCTGAGCACTGTTCTTAGCACTACAGAGATAACAAAGAACAAGAGACAGATCATGACAGCTTTGTGTGCCACTGTGAGGCCATGAGCTTTTGCTCTAATAACATGGGAAGCCTTTGGAGGATTATGAACAAAATGAATGACATGATCTGACTTGGGTTTTAAGAAGATCACTCTGGGGCTGTGAGTAGACATAGGGAGACCAGTGAGGAAGCCAATGCAATAATCCAGACAGGAGATAACAGCAGCTTGGTGGAGCTTATAGCAGTGGAGGTGTTGATAGTGGCTCAATTCTGGATATATTTTGAAGATCGAGCCAACAGAATTATAGATGGCTTGGATTTGGGTTTGGGGTGAAAAAAGAAACAACAATGACATCAAGATTTTTGACCTGAGCAATTGGAAAGTTGGAATTGCCAACTGTCGGGATGAAGACTGATGAAGGAACAGGTTAGGTGAATATCAGAAGTTCATCTGGGGGTATGTTAGGTTCGGGATGTCCATCACACATGCAAATGGCACTGAGTTATATAAGTAAGTTATAAGTTATAACTGGATATATAAGTCTAGAGTTCAGTAATATTTGCACCCCAAGGTTGGACTGGAGTTACCGGTTAGGAAGTCTTCAGCACCTACAGATGGTATCTGAAGCCATTAGACTGAAGGAGTTCTGCAGGCAAACGAGGGCCCGGAGAGAAGAGAGGAGATCGGGTGACCCAGCACAGGTTAGGTTGGCAGAGGAGGAGGTTGGCTGTAAGAAATGAGAACCAGGAGAGATCATTACTAAAGAGAAACAAGGGGGTGTGTTGAAAATCACGAGACTTTGGAGCCAAAAAGACCCATTCCAATCCTTGGCCATCTACTTATACAGTGTCTAAACTCGAGCAAACTTCTACTCGAAGCCTTGGTTTCCTTACCTGTAAAATGAGTATGATCGTTCCCATTTTGTAAGGGCTTTTTGGTATAATCAAATAAGGTGACTCATGAAAAATATCAGGAACAGTTTAGGCTCTCCAAAAGTACCTCTATATAATTAATAAGTAAACAATATTTGTAGAAAGAATGAAGTCTCGGGGTGGGACAGGCTGGTGTTGCGTTTCAAAAGCCGCGACACACAGGCTGCTGCTCGTCGGCCCTGTGGGTGGCTCCGAGCCATCTCAAAGGGAGAAGACGACAGGTCTTGTGGTCCTGGGGGCCACAGGACGCCTTCCAGGGGTAGGAGAGGAAAATAAAACGACAGGAAGAAACGAAAAGTCGCTTTTTTCCGCTGGGCCCGTGAGCATAGAGGGTCACTCCGCCAGGATCCTAGAGCGACCGCGCGGCGGAGGCGAACGGCTCGGCCTGCACTTCCGGCGGCGCGAAGGGAGCGGGGCGAGCGAGCGGGCGAGGGCGGCGGCGGGCTGGCGCGGTGAGTGGGCCGGGGCCTCAGGAGCGCGAGCTGGCCGCAGTGGGGCGGTGCCGACCGGGCAACGGGTTGCCGGGCGCGGCTTCGGGCCTCAACTCCCGGCTGCCGCGAGGGCTCTGCGCTGGCTGGCGCCGGGGGCGGAGGGAGTGGGGCGGGCCCGGCCTGCGAGGAGTGGTAGCCGGAGGCCTCGGGAGAGCGGAGGCTTTAACGGAAGCCCGGGCGAGTTGAGGCCAGAGGAGGACAGGCCCGGGATCGTGAGCCGCATTCCTCACGCCCTCCATCAGGCGCGTGTCAGGATAAAACAGATTGAACCAAGCGCTTGGGTAGCACAGGGCCGTTCTGAGCGACTTACAGACTCATTTAAACTTCTAACACCATGATAATGTAGTGGCTTTATTGTCATCCCCATTTTATGGACGAGAAAGCAGGTACATTCCAGTGAGGCGTATTCGCATGGCCAACAGCTCCATTCACTCACGTTTCCCTTAATACCCGCACTTGCTGTGAAATGAGGCTGAGCACCAATCGGAGCGCTGGACTTGGCGTTGGAAGTTGGGGCTGCAGTCAGTTCTGCCACTAAGAATACAGGCTCTGGGGTCAGGCTGCTAGGGGGTGGGAACCTGGCCGAAGTATACCTGCCTTTCCTTAGAAGTGGAAGTAAAATGAAGATAATCCCATAAACCTGCTCTGAGAATTAAATAAGATAGCACAGTGACTGGCACCCAGGCTGCCTGTTGGTATATTTCCTCATCTGTAGTGTTCTAGGTGGTTGAGATAGTCTCTGAGTTTCCTACTAGAACTGACTTCTATAGTGTTGAAAAATAAATGTGGGGTTTTTTTCAGTGCATAATTACCATTATAGCTATTTTTGAACACCAACATCACGTACCTGACATACCTCCTTGTAATAGATGTTCCATAAATATTTACTAAAGTTAAGAAATGAGTAGTGCTCTCTCTGTAATTTTGTGTTGTATGCAGTTTGCTCTTCCTGATACTTAACTTAATTGCAGCAGATATACTTAAATACACGAAGTCTCAGCACTATCAGGCCTGGAGTCTCAATTATACAATAAGATGATGGAAAGGCAAGAACAATGATGTAATTTTTGTTTGCAGTTATTTGCTTTGTAAGCTTGTGTGCAGATACCCAGGGTAATTATTCCCATTTTAAAGTCTACTTGCTGACAATAAGATGTGGAAATTAGTTCCAATAATTGTATTACCTTTGCAGTCCTAGGTTTTCCCACATTGTCACCTATTTGGACTTTGTGCTTCTTTGTTTGTGGCCATTATTTTAAGTAACCTTATAAGTAATTAAATGAAGTTAATTTATTTGAAATTATGAATTTTTGTAGCATTTAGGTATTTTTAAAATTCCATCCTGTTTTTACATGTAAACTTACTTTCTTCTCCTCCTCTTCTTGTGTTTTACCTACCACCTTTTATTCTGTTTCATTACACTATCAAGTAAAAGTTCTTTTGAAATTTTTCTTTCTCAAAAAAAAAAATTCCTCGTTTCAAGTTTTCAAAGAATTGTCCTCTTTCTTGGATCATTGGAATCTAGAGGAAATAATTATGAAATATCTCTTCATTGACATTTTCCTCATCCAGTATTTATTGAATAGATTCACAGAAATTTTCCACTCCTTATAGAGTAGTTCTTACATTCAAAACAACTTATGCTACAAAGTTAGAACTCAGTTGCTCTCTAAAGCTGTGAAAGTAGAATGGCTAAACAAGCAAGGATAAACAGAAATATTTAACAAAGTAGTATGATTTGTCATTTCTTTCTAATTTGGACACCTTAATGAGTCACCCATGAGTATAAGTTTAACATGGGAGTAAATATTAAAATATAATGATAATCTGTTACCCAAATTTTGATTGTCTTTTGGAGTTCTTTTATTCCCATTAAGATGTTACATTGTCTCCACTTTTTAATCTCATTTGTTATTGTCCAACAAAAATTTAGATTTCATATTATCACTTTTTTTTTTTTTTTTTGTCCTGTCCCAACAGACAAAAACTCCAAAGGTAAATTTGGTTATATTCATTAAGTTTGGACTCTGGAATTATTAGAATTATTTTGCAAGTATTTTTTTGCCAGAATTGTCTTTGTTTTCATATATATTGAATACATTTTAAAAAAATTTTTATTGGAGTATAGTTGCTTTACAATGTTGTGTTAGTTTCTACCGTACAGCAAATACATATATACATATGTATATATACATATATAGCAAATATATATATATATACATATATCCCCTCTTTTTTGGATTTCCTTCCCATTTAGATCACCACAGAGCACTGAGTAGAGTTCCTTGTTCTATACAGTAGTTTCTCATTAGTTATGTATTTTATACATAGTATCAGTAGTGTATATATGTCAATCCCGATCTCCCAGTTCATCCCACCCAACCCCCTTTCCCCCTTGTATTCATGTTTGTTCTCTCTCTATGTCTGTGTCTCTGTTTCTGCTTTGTAAATAAGATCGTCTATACCAATTTTTTCAGATTCCATATATATGCCTTAATATACGATATTTAATTTAAAAATGGATGCAGTTTTGATGGGCTGAAGAGGTATTAAAGTTGAATAATTAACAAATCATCTATAATTTGTTTTTTATTTTTTTCTTCTACACATAGAAAATTCTGAGCTGTGTAGCTCTAGGAAGTGAAACATTCATTCAGAAGAAGAGTGTAGACTCTTAAGAATACATTTGGCTCTTCACCATGCGGTTAGGAAAACCTAAGGGAGGTATATCTCGGAGCTCAAGCCAAGGAAAAGTCTATGAGAACCAGCGCAAAACAGGCCGGCAGCGGCAGAGATGGGGAATGACTGTTCGCTTTGAATCAAGCTTGAGTAGACTGAGAAGAAGCTTGGATGAGAAGCCTTATAAATGTGTCGAATGTGAAAAGAGTTTCAGTCAGAGCTCAACTCTTTTTCAACACCAGAAGATCCATACTGGAAAGAAATCCCATAAATGTGCTGATTGTGGAAAAAGTTTCTTTCAGAGTTCTAATCTCATTCAGCATCGACGGATCCATACTGGGGAAAAGCCCTACAAATGTGATGAGTGTGGAGAAAGGTTTAAACAGAGCTCAAATCTCATTCAGCACCAGAGAATTCATACTGGAGAAAAACCCTATCAGTGTGATGAATGTGGCCGATGTTTCAGCCAGAGTTCCCACCTCATTCAACATCAGAGAACCCACACAGGGGAGAAACCCTACCAGTGCAGTGAATGTGGCAAATGCTTCAGCCAGAGCTCTCATCTTAGGCAGCACATGAAGGTGCACAAAGAAGAGAAGCCTTGTAAAACCCGGGGCAAAAATATTAGGGCAAAAACTCACTTAGTATCATCTTGGAAAGCTGGTAAAGGAAGGAAGTCAGTGGCTGGTCTCCGCTAAGTAAAGGGCACTGCATCCGCCCTCTTTTAAAAAATAAAAAGCATTTCTTTTAGAACTGGAGATATTTTTTAATAGTGCACTTAAATACTGTATCCTTTCCTAGCATGGAGACATTGGGAGTTTAATGACATTGGGCTGAGAGAAATTACATTGAGTCCAGCCTTCCTTATTTTTTATGTAACCTGGAGTACAAAGAATTGAAAATGTGTTTTGAGAGAATATAAGCTCCTTGATCTCGTTCGAAATTGCTTCTTGAATCATTTTGACAGAACAGTCGTGTTTTGATGACACGTGTAGAAGTGTAGTTCCAATGACTACGCAGTTTCAGGAATTTCTGTGGAAGGAATACTTAAAAGGGAGAAGAAATTAATTCCATTAGTTTTGGAGTTCTGTAGTAGATGAGATTTTATGTTTGTAAAGTTTTGTAGTGTATTAGCCATTGGTTTGTAAGTATGACTCAAGATTCAACATATTAAAATGAATTCATGTTCACAAATGTTTAATCCACGAGGTGCATCACTCTATGTTAGCTTTCCTTTGTTTCTTTCCTGCTGCTTATGGATAATTAGTAATTAAAGGAGTAGAATTTTCCTGTTTTTCACTAAATTCTTAGTAAGTGATACTCTAGAAGCCAAAGAGAGAACTGAATTAGACCGCAGGTCTCCTATTCCTGCTAATACTATCCTTTGTGATGGTGTTACGCCGTGTCACCTTGTTTTCCAGAAATTAGAATGGATTTATGTTAGTCCATCCCCATGGCTTTGACTTCTGGCATTCTCTTGTGCTCTGACAAACTGAGCTAGCCTTTTAGATCTATGTGAATAAATAATTAAACCAAAATTATTTTTCCAAAACCATCTCAACTTGCAAATTAAAAATCTACAATTTACTTGCCTCCCTGCCTTCCCCTTTGAGAGCTTTATGGAACCCTGATTATCTTAAATGTTTGCCTATAGCAAAGTGAGGTTTTTAAAAAGTCAAGTGTTGGTGCATTGTAGCTCCTTTGAAATCTAAGTTTAACTTTTTCTGAGTTATATGAATTATTTACAAAACTAAACAAACAAATTTCTTATCTTTCATCAGAACAATGCTGAGTATGAAACATTTTGATTAGCCTTCAGCTTAGGTTTTAATTTCTATTGAATGCTAACATTCTTCTGATTTTTTTTTTGTATCTTTCAAATCATAACAGTTTCTGCTGTACTCATAATGACAGTTATCCATAAAAAAATTTTTTTAATGGAGTATTTTGGATACTACTACCTTCTGTTTATTTTTCTCTTGGGAAATTGTTTTGATGTTGTAGGCAACATCTAAAATCACACCCTTTGGAAGAATCACTTATTTTTCCTGTCCTTGATTGTCTCAAACTTGAACTTTGCCTCCCTCATGGCCTTGTATTTGAGTGCAGAGTCATAGAAGATGGCTTTGTTGACAGAAGTTTCATCCAATAGGATATCCACAAAGTGTTTTGTCAGTACAGGCATGCCTTGGAGTACCACAATAAAGCAAATATCATGATGAAGTGAGTCACTTGAATTTTCTGATTTCCCAGTACATATAGAGGTTATGTTTAACTGTACTGTAGTCCATTAACTGCAATAGCATTATGTCTAAAGAACAATGTAATACCTTAATTAAAAATACTTTATTGCTAAAAAACGCTAACCATCATCTGAGCTTTCAGTGAGTCATAGCAGTAACGTCAAAGATCACTGATCACAGATCATGTAACAAATATAACAATAATGAAAATGTTTGAAATATTGCAAGAATTGCCAAAATATGGCACAGAAAAATGAAGTGAACAAGTGCTGTTGGCAAAATGGCACCAATACACTCGTTTGATGCAGGGTTGACACAAACCTTCAATTTGTTTTAAAAAAAAAAAAGCAGTAAAGCAAAGCACAATAAAACAAGGTATGCCTTATGAAGTGATCACAGTTATCTTTTACAAAAGACATTGTTTAGATTTTACTGATCGACTTATTATGTCTTCAGAGGCAGAGAAGCTATTGAATCAAATCTGAAATTGTCAGTGGCAAAAGTATTACTCCCACAAATTTGAAGGTGAGTTCAATTTTATTTTGACTGAGTCAATACTCCTGAGAGAAAGGGATACCTATAAAGGGCAAGAACCATCTAATAAGTTCCTAAGGGAAATGTAAGTATTTTTATGATTTTTTTTGGCAGGTAGTAGGAGTACATCTTCAAAATAGAAATGCATAGCCACAAACAGTATTTATTCCCCATGTTAGGGAAGTAAAGTGCTGTCATTCTGTTGAGAAAATAAATATTTGTTGAATACTGGCCATGTGTAAAAGACTGGTAGAAAAGGTAATTTTTTTTTAAGGTAATACTAAAAATACAGGTCATGAATATACAGTATGACTGCCATTCAAATTGGGAGAATTTACATCTGGTACAGGGAAGAAGGAAGGGATCTTGAAAGGGATGACATTTACATTAGGTTAGGGAATAGAAACCCAAAAGTCTGTAGAGGCCAGGTAGCTAATGTAAATGAAGTGAGAAGAGCTGAGTGCTGTAAACTGAAGTGCATATGCCCATCTAAAAGGATAACGCTGACTCAGTTTTAGCCAGTTAATGCCATGCAGAGATTCTGGACCAGATATGCCAGGTCTTTTGCCACACCTGAACTGTGTTTTGAAGGCTCTGTGTGTGACTGTGTCTGTGTTGGAGGAGGGGGTGGCAGAGGGAGAGAGCCTGGTATGGTGAGAGGCAGAGGTACATGATGGAGCGGAAGCTGCATAGCACAGAAGAATCTGCTCAGAGAACAGCAAGTGGCTGCTTTAGCGACAGTCCAGTTTCATCTAAGAGTTGTGAGAGATAAGGCTGGAATGGGCCTCCAGGAGAGCCTTAAATATCGACCTTAAGAGTGAAATGGTTTAATAAGATGGGATGCATGAAGGTTTTTGGAGCACAGGTTAGAAGCTAATGGATGATCCAATGAGAAATAATAGCCAGCCAGAAGAAAAATCTCCCAGAAGAGACCCACCTGGCTCACTGGACCTACAGGCTTCACTTCCTGCCTTGGGGCACAAGTTACCTTTCATTCCCTGCCCCACACTTAATGACATCAACTCCAAATTGCTCTGTACCTTTGCTTATTCTGCTTTGACTAGTATCTATTCTGAGAGGCCTCCAGAAAGTAGGCTTTGAACCTTCCTTAGATGTTCTTCCTTTAACTGAATTGTAATGATCCATGTTTCAATCTCTTTCTCATTCTCCCTCTCACCTACTAGACAGTGAACTCCTGGCTTATAGTAGTCATTCAACTGAAAGTTTTAATGAAGAAAGGCCAAGAAGGAAGTACAGAAAGAAGGTTAGAGAAAGAGGTAAAAAGTTAGTTCTGGAAAGTTTCCAGGTTGGCTGTCAGCTTCCATGGCAACCTAGCTAGAGTCCCACCTAGAACTTCACTTTCCCTGTCTGCCATCCCTCTCCCTCTTCTTCAGTCTTCTCTATTCTTTGGAAAGTCCTTGCTCATTGCATAATTCATTCTTCAGCCTTGCACATAGCACACACTTATATTTGTTGAATGAATTAATTAAATAGGTAGTGAAAGGACAAATGTATAAAATACCATCAAACTCTAAGCAATCAGATTCTCATGGTCTGAAGGAACCCGGGAAGGCCACTTACCTCATCCTCCTCTAAATTGGATGATTATTTTGTAATGACCAGATTCTTCTGTTATGTTCTTTGAAGTATAAAATACACATAGAATCTATATGGTTTTAGAAAACTAATGTCATTTTCAACTTTTAAGTCACCCAAAACTGTGTTTTTCCCCTTAAAACCATATCTGGAACATTTTTAGGACTTGGTAGACTTTAAAACAGACTTTTTTATATATATCAGTTTTGTGACCAGGCAATTCCAGATCCTCCAAAAGTCAGTGAAGTTTTTGGGAAGAGATGTGAAGTTGGTAATTTGGAGAGACTCTTTTCTATATGATTTGAAAGGTAGACACTTGGGTCACAGAGACCACTTGGTGTCCCTGAGAGTCAAGAGTACTCTTGTAATAGTCCAAGTTGAAAGAAATGTTTAAAGCAGGGCTATGGAGTAGGGAGTGCAGGGAGGAGAGAAGTAAGAGATACTGTGGTAACAGTGGACAGGCCTGGAGACACATCAGACTTGAGGTGCAAGCAAGAGAGGAAACAAGATGATGGAGGTTTCCAGCCTAGGTGACTAGGAGGTTTGGGGGAGAAGATGATTAATTTGCTTTAGGAAGTGCTGATCTTGAGATGCTTGGAGTATCTGGGTGAAAAATATAATGGGAGATTGAATATCTGTGTCTGAAGTGTAGAAGATATTGAAGAAGGACCTCAATATTTGTGCCACTCTTTGCCAGATGCTTTATATACGTTAGATGTATACTAGTCTGCTTGGGCTGCCATAACAAGATATCTGACTTAGTGGCTTAAACAGCAGATGTTTATTTTCTCACAGTTCTGGAGACCAGAAGCCCATGTTCAAGGTTCCAACAGAGATGGTTTCCAGTGAGGAATATCTTCCTACTTTCCAGACATCTGCCTTCTCACTGTGTCCTCACTTGGCCTTTCCTCACTCCATGCACTGGAGCAGAGAGAGAGATTTCATTCTCTAGTGTCTCTTAAAAGGATACCAGTCTAGTCCTATTAGATTAGGACCCCACCCTTATGACCTCATTTAATCTGAATTCCATCCTTAAAGGCCCTATCTACCAATACAGTCACACTGGGGGTTAGGGCTTTCCCATATGACTTTGGGGAGGAAACAATTCAGACCCCAATAGATATTTCCTATTATAAACAGAGAATTCCAGTAATTTACTCAAGGTTAAACAGGAACAAAAGATCCATGTCCTTTTGAATGTCTCTATTTAAAATCTTGTTACCACATCCTAGACCATGTGAGATGAATCCACTTTTATGGCTATCAGAAACAAAAGTAACAACCCCATCCTCTTTGACCTCAGAGAGAGAGGAGACTTGGAGAACTGGGACAATAAGAATGAGTGTTGACTCTACACACAGCCTTCAGCTCTCCTGACTCCCTGGTTGAGTCTACCTTGGTTGCATAGATTCCCTTAAGTCTGGATTTATTTGTACCTTAAGAACCAAAGGATCATGAGGAGACAGGGAAACACAGAGCAGATGAAGAAGCAAGGTAAAAACCCACCAGACCAAACAAATGAAGAGGAAATAGGCAGTCTACCAGAAAAAGAATTCAGAGTAATGATAGTAAAGATGATCCAAAATCTTGGAAATAGAATGGAGAAAATACAAGAAACATTTAACAGGGACCTAGAAGAACTGAAGAGCAAACAAACAATGATGAAAAACATAATAAATGAAATTAAAAATTCTCTAGAAGGAATCAATAGCAGAATAACTGAGGTAGAAGAACGGATAAGTGACCTGGATAAAATAGTGGAAATAACTACTGCAGAGCAGAATAAAGAAAAAAGAATGAAAAGAATTGAGGACAGTCTCAGAGACCTCTGGGACAACATTAAATGCACCAACATTCAAATTATAGGGGTCCCAGAAGAAGAAGAGAAAAAGAAAGGGACTAGGACTTACCTGGTGGCACAGTGGTTAAGAATCCGCCTGCCAACGCAGGGAACACGGGTTCGAGCCCTGGTCCGGGAAGATCCCACATGCCGTGGAGCAACTAAGCCCATGCACCACAACTACTGAGCCTGTGCTCTACAGCCCGTGAGCCACAACTACTGAGCCTGAGTGCCACAACTACTGAAGCCCGTGTGCCTAGAGCCCGTGCTCCACAACAAGAGAAGCCACTGCAATGAGAAGCCCGTGTGCAATGAAGAGTAGCCCCCACTCGCCGCAACTAGAGAAAAACCCACTCACAGCAACTAAAACCCAATGCAGCCAAAAATAAATAAAAATAAATTTTTAAAATTAAAAAATAATAGAAAGGGACTGAGAAAATATTTGAAGAGATTATAGTTGAAAAATTCCCTAATATGGGAAAGGAAATAGCTAATCAAGTCCAGGAAGCGCAGGGAGTCCCATACAGGATAAATCCAAGGAATAACATGCCAAGACACATATTAATCAAACTATAACAAATTAAATACAAAGGAAAAATATTAAAAGCAGCAAGGGAAAAACAACAAATAATATACAAGGGAATCCCCATAAGGTAAACAGCTGATCTTTCAGCAGAAACTCTGAAAGCCAGAAGGGAGTGACAGGACATATTTAAAGTGATAAATGGGAAAAACCTACAAACAAGATTACTCTACCCAGCAAGGAACTCACTCAGATTCGACGGAGAAATTAAAACCTTTACAGACAAGCAAAAGCTAAGAGAATTCAGCACCACCAAACGAGCTTTACAACAAATGCTAAAGGAACGTCTCTAGGCAGGAAAAACAAGAGAAGGAAAAGACCCACAATAACAAACACAAAACAATTAAGAAAATGGTAATAGAAACATACATATTGATAACTACCTTAAATGTAAATGGATTAAATGCTCCAACCAAAAGACATAGACTGGCTGAATGGATACAAAAACAAGACCCATATATATGCTGTCTACAAGTGAACCACTTCAGACCTAGGGACACATACAGACTGAAAGTGAGGGGATGGAAAAAGATATTCCATGCAAATGGAAATCAAAAGAAAGCTGGCGTAGCAATTCTCATATAAGACAAAATAGACTTTAAAATAAAGACTATTACAAGAGACAAAGAAGGACACTACATAATGATCAAGGGATCAATCCAAGAAGAAGATATAACAATTGTAAATATTTATGCACCCAACATAGGAGCACCCCAATACATAAGGCAAATGCTAACAGCCATAAAAGGGGAAATCGACAGTAACACAATCATAGTAGCGGACATTAACACCCCACTTTCACCAATGGACATATCATCCAAAATGAAAATAAATAAGGAAACACCGGCTTTACATGATACATTAAACAAAGTGGACTTATTTACAGGACATTCCATCCAAAAACAACAGAATACACTTTCTTCTCAAGTGCTCACAGAATGTTATCCAGGATAGATCATATCTTGGGTCACAATTCAAGCCTTGGTAAATTTAAGAAAATTGAAATCATATCAAGTATCTTTTCTGACCACAACACTATGAGACTAGATATCAGTTACAGGAAAAAATCTGTAAGAAATACAAACACATGGAGGCTAAACAATACACTACTACTTACTACACTACTACACTACTTAATAACCAAGAGATCACTGAAGAAATCAAAGAGGAAATCAAAAATACCTAGAAACAAATGACAAAACATGATGACCCAAAACCTATGGGTTGCAGCACAAGCAGTTCTAAGAGGGAAGTTTATAGCAACGCAATCCCACCTCAAGAAACAAAAAACATCTCAAATAAACAACCTAATCTTACACCTAAAGCAATCAGAGAAAGAAAAACAAAAAAAACCCCAAAGTTAGCAGAAGGAAAGAAATCATAAAGATCAGAGCAGAAATAAATGAAAAAGAAATGAAGGAAACAATAGCAAAGATCAATAAAACTAAAAGGTGGTTCTTTGAGAAGATAAACAAAATTGATAAACCATTAGCCAGACTCATCAAGAAAAAAAGGGAGACGGCTCAACAGAATTAGAAATGAAAAAGGAGAAGTAACCACTGACACTGCAGAAATACAAAGGATCATGAGAGATTACTACAAGCAACTATATGCCAATAAAATGGACAACCTGGAAGAAATGGACAAATAGTTAGAAAAGCACAACCTTCCGAGACTGAACCAGGAAGAAATAGAAAATATAAACAGACCAATCACGAGCACTGAAATTGAGACTGTGATGAAAAATCTTCCAACAAACAAATGCCCAGGACCAGATGGCTTCACAGGAGAATTCTATCAAACATTTAGAGAAGAGCTAACACCTATCCTTCTTAAACTCTTCCAAAATAGAGCAGAGGGAGGAACACTCCCAAACTCATTCTACGAAGCCACCATCACCCTGATACCAAAACCAGCCAAAGATGTCACAAGAAAGAAAATTACAAGCCAATATCACTGATGAACATAGATGCAAAAATCCTCAACAAAATACTAGCAAACAGAATCCAACAGCACATTAAAAGGATCATACACCATGATCAAGTGGGGTTTATCCCAGGAATGCAAGGATTCTTCAGTATACACAAATCAATCAATGTGATACACCATATTAACAAATTGAAGGAGAAAAACCATATGATCATCTCAATAGATGCAGAAAAAGCTTTTGACAAAATTCAACACCCATTTATGATAAAAAACTCTCCAGAAAGTAGACATAGAGGGAACTTACCTCAACATAATAAAGGCCATATATGACAAACCCACAGCCAACATTGTCCTCAATGGTGAAAAACTGAAAGCATTTCCTCTAAGATCAGGAACAAGATAAGGTAGCCCACTCTCACCACTATTATTCAACATAGTTTTGGAAGTTTTAGCCACAGCAATCAGAGAAGAAAAAGAAATAAAAGGAATCCAAATCAGAAAAGAAGAAGTAAAGCTGTCACTGTTTGCAGATGACATGATACTATACATAGAGAATCCTAAAGATGCTACCAGAAAACTACTAGAGCTAATCAATGAATTTGGTAAAGTAGCAGGATACAAAATTAATGCACAGAAATCTCTTACATTCCTATACACTAATGATGAAAAATCTGAAAGTGAAATTAAGAAAACACTCCCATTTACCATTGCAACAATAAGAATAAAATACCTAGGAATAAACCTACCTAAGGAGACAAAAGACCTGTATGCAGAAAATTATAAGACACTGATGAAAGAAATTAAAGATGATACAAATAGATGGAGAGATATACCACATTCTTGGATTGGAAGAATCAACATTGTGAAAATGACTCTACTACCCAAAGCAATCTACAGATTCAATGCAATCCCGATCAAACTACCACTGGCATTTTTCACAGAACTAGAACAAAAAATTTCACAATTTGTATGGAAACACAAAAGACCCCGAATAGCCAAAACAATCTTGAGAACGAAAAATGGAGCTGGAGGAATCAGGCTCCCTGACTTCAGACTATACTACAAAGCTACGGTAATCAAGACAGTATGGTACTGGCACAGAAACAGAAATATAGATCAATGGAACAGGATAGAAAGCCCAGAGACAAACCCACGCACATATGGTCACCTTATCTTTGATAAAGGAGGCAAGCATATACAATGGAGAAAAGACAGCCTCTTCAATAAGTGGTGCTGGGAAAACTGGACAGGTACATGTAAAAGTATGAAATTAGAACACTCCCTAACACCATACACAAAAATAAACTCAAAATGGATTAAAGACCTAAATGTAAGGCCAGACACTATCAAACTCTTGGAGGAAAACATAGGCAGAACACCCTATGACATAAATCACAGCAAGATCCTTTTTGACCCAGCTCCTAGAGAAATGGAAATAAAAGCAAAAATAAACAAATGGAACCTAATGAAACTTAAAAGCTTTTGCACAGCAAAGGAAACCATAAACAAGACCAAAAGACAACCCTCAGAATGGGAGAAAATATTTGCAAATGAAGCAACTGACAAAGGATTAATCTACAAAATTTACAAGCAGCT
Organism: Balaenoptera ricei; assembly: GCF_028023285.1. Lineage (NCBI taxonomy): Eukaryota > Metazoa > Chordata > Mammalia > Artiodactyla > Balaenopteridae > Balaenoptera > Balaenoptera ricei. Next base: position 47,207,170 of record NC_082654.1, read on the forward strand.
CATGCAGCTCAATAACAAAAAAACAAACAACACAGTCCAGAAATGGGCAGAAGACCTAAATAGACATTTCTCCAAAGAAGATATACAGATTGCCAACAAACACATGAAAGAATGCTCAACATCATTAATCATTAGAGAAATGCAAATCAAAACTACAGTGAGATATCATCTCACACCAGTCAGAATGGCCATCATCAAAAAATCTAGAAACAATAAATGCTGGAGAGGGTGTGGAGAAAAGGGAACACTCTTGCACTGTTGGTGGGAATGTAAATTGATACAGCCACTATGGAGAACAGTATGGAGGTTCCTTAAAAAACTAAAAATAGAACTACCATATGACACAGCAATCCCACTACTGGGCATATACCCTGAGAAAACCATAATTCAAAAAGAGTCATGTACCACAATGTTCATTGCAGCTCTATTTATAATAGCCAGGACATGGAAGCAACCTAAGTGTCCATCAACAGATGAATGGATAAAGAAGATGTGGCACATATATACAATGGAATATTACTCAGCCATAAAAAGAAACGAAATTGAGTTATTTGTAGTGAGGTGGATGGACCTAGAGTCTGTCATACAGAGTGAAGTAAGTCAGAAAGAGAAAAACAAATACCGTATACTAACACATATATATGGAATCTAAGAAAAAAAAATGGTCATGAAGAACCTAGGGGCAAGATGGGAATAAAGACACAGACCTACTAGAGAATGGACTTGAGGATATGGGGAGGGGGAAGGGTAAGCTGTGACAAAGTGAGAGAGTGGCATGGACATATATACACTACCAAACGTAAAGTAGATAGCTAGTGGGAAGCAGCTGCATAGCACAGGGAGATCAGCTCGGTGCTTTGTGACCACCTAGAGGGGTGGGATAGGGAGGGTGGGAGGGAGGGAGACGCAAGAGGGAAAAGATATGGGAACATATGTATATGTATAACTGATTCACTTTGTTATAAAGCAGAAACTAACACACCATTGTAAAGCAATTATACTCCAATAAAGATGTTAAAAAATTAAAAAAAGAATCATTGAATCACATGACAAGTGAATTACATGCTCTATTTTATTTCATTCTCACCAGTACGTGAACAGGTAGATCTTATCTTCTTTTTACACAGAGTGAAAATAAAGTTCACAAAGGTTAACTAACTTTCCAAAGATAACCGATTTCTCAGGGATTAGAACTCAGTATTGGGCTAGTATTGAAGTCATGTCCTTCTGATTGAATAACCAACTAACTGGACTACTTTGCTGTCTATGTAGCCACCTTCTTGGGTAGATAAGTATCTTGATCTTGTGCTCCTCTAAAGCCTTTGTGCTCGCTGTGATGTCTTTATTGTAGGTTAAGACCCACAGATGATGCTGCTGTGGAAAGAGATGTTGATGGAAATGAGGGATGAGACAACTGTCCAAGAATTCACCTTGGAGGGGTTTCCTACTGACCAGTACCTGGGAAAGGTCCTCTTCCTGGTGCACGTGCTGGCATACCTGGCATCCATTGCAGGCAATGAGCTCATAGTCACCATCACTTGTTTTGACTCCCGGCTCCAGACGCCTATGTACTTTTTCCTCAGCATTTTCTCCTTCTTTCAGTGTTGTTTCACAAGTGCTGTTATTCGTAAATTGTTGGTCATCTTTCTTTTAGGCAAACAATTTCTTTTGCTGCCTGTCTCACACAAGCCTTTGTGTTAGTATTTCTGGGAGCAGCAGGTTTCGTCCTCATAGTAGTGATATCTCTGGACCGATACTTGGCCATTTGCAAGCCTCTGCATTACCCGATCTTCACAAACCTGAAGATTTGTTTCCTCCTGTTCACAGCCTGCTGTGCTTTGGGCTTCACTCTCATTTCTGGTTTGGTGGTAAATGTGTCCCACTTATCCTTCTGTGGCCCCCATGTCATCCCTCACTTCTTCTGTGACCTCGGCCCCCTGATCCATCTCTCCTGTTCTGACACCAGATCAGTTGAAATGTTGATCTTCGACCTTGCTTTGTTTGTCATTTTGACATCCCTTATTATAACCATCATTGCATACAGCAACATAAAGTAGTCACAATCATGGGACTCCCGTCAGCCAAGGAGTGACAGAAAGCTTTCTCCACCTGCTCCTCTCACCTCATTGTTCTCTCTCTGATGTACGTCAGCTGTGTCTTTATATATGTGAAACCAAAGCAGGTGAACAGGCTGGATTCCAGTAAGGAGGCTGGCCCTGTGAACACGGTGGTGACCCTGATGCTGAACCCTGTCATCTACACTCTACGGAACAAGCAGGTCCACCAGGCTCTGAGAAAGATAATGTGCAGAATGAAAATATCAAGATAAAAAAATCAAATGGTCTTGGAGTGGATAGCTTCAGAAATGGTCTTGGAGTGGATAGCTTCAGAAAACCATTTGTCTTCATTTCAGACAATGTAGTAGTCCACATAGTTGTAGTGGAAAGTCTGTGGCAGACCTCACTTGATCTCTGTTTGCTCATCCCCAGCAATGAAAGATCTCTGTTTACACCTTGGTGAACATAAATATCTTCTCCCTAAATATTCCACATACTGATGACATTTGATTTTAATTGCGAAATCCCTTACTAAATTTTCATTCTTCCCTCTGATTTAAACCACGTCTTAAAATTTCTGAAATTTAGTGATTTATGCTCTTTATTTTACTGCCATTTGGCCATAAACATTATTCAACAGAATTAGCAACTATTTACCAAAAGGCATTTGTATAATTAAAATGATAGAATGTTGTGGTTATGAAGGAAATGATGGAAATAGTACCAGTGCTCAGGTCTATATGTCCTTCATGCCTACCTCAAAGAAATAATGGTTATAGAACCCTTCATATTGGGATATATATGGTTTGCATCAGATGTGCTCTTAATTGTTGTTTTTGGATAGCTTAGCTACACATGTATGAATCACTTCCATGCTGAAAGAAATAGAACTGTTTTAGCTTTCATACCATCCTCTAAGGAGAGGGAATAACCACAGCATCCCACAGCTGACCAATGCTCCCGTTTTCTAAATAATTTATTCCAGCTCCAAGCCCTCAGTTGCATAATGCATACTTATGATTCGTTCTTATCCTAAAACTGTTACTATAGAATGTGTGTGTTCATCAGTGAAAAGGAGCACTTATTCCACATTTGTATGATTTCTTCCAAAGACTCAAGGCAATGGAATCTAAGTTATTTGCTTATCGATCTAATTTATATTACTAATGAAAATAATTTAAACATTTTTTTATGGTAGACTTGTGTTGTCAACTACAAGGTTGTGTTCCGATTGCTAACCTATTTTAAAACCTACAAGGTTATCTTCCGACTGATAACCTATTTTAAAACCAACATTTCCGGTATTTCAATCCTCATCCATTGTGTGCTTTTAGCTCTTATTTCCAGGATAGAAATGTGTCTCTTTCATCTTCAGAGGAAATACCTCTAGAAGAGTAACACCATTTTTCTTTTCTTTTGTTTGCTTTTTAACCCAAACTCTGAGATTAGACAATCACAAGTAAATTTTATGAAGTATGTTCTACACCATGATTGAATCATACTTGGCCTTGAAGGTCATATTACAAAGTTCAGATTTCATCTTACTGACAATGAAGAAGTATTAAACATGCTCTAAAAAAAATCACAGCTGTGTTCTGATTAGTTACATATTATAATTCATAGCTGTGGATGTTGTATGAAAAAGAAATTGGAAAAACCAAGATCAAACTAGGAGAGTGGATACAGAGACTGTTGCAGAAATCGGGAGAACGAGAATGACGGCTTAGGGAAGTGGCAGTGAAAGTGGAATACAAAGGGACCAGTAGTAAACTCTGAAACATTTTGCATTGGAAGCCCTAAGTTCCAAGCTTGGTGCTGCCTTCAACTAACTGGTCAACTTCCCAAAATACTTGTCACCTTATGCCACCGCAATAAGAAGCCCGCGCACCACAATGAAGAGTACCCCTCGCTCACAGCAACTAGAGAAAGCCTGAGAGCAGCAGCAAAGACCCAACTCAGCCAAAACTAACTAACTAACTAACTAACTAACTAACTAACTAACTAACTAAATAAATAAATAAATAAATAAATTCATTTATTTAAAAAGAAAATATACATCAACCCAAAAGTCTCCTACCACCTCACTGTGAAGATTCTATTTTATCTCCTTGTTGGCTTTGTAGCTATTATTCTTTGATTATCATTTCAGTGATTGCTTTAGGGTTTATACATATATCTTTAACTTATCATTGTCTATAGTCAAGTGATATTTTACCACTTCACATGTAATATAAGAAACTTGTAATAGTATACTTCCATTTCTACCCCCCGGCCTTTATGTTATTGCTAACATACATTTTCCTTGTACATATGTTATAAACCTCACAGTTCATTGTTACAATTTTTGTTGAAAGAGTCAATTATCTCTCAAAGAAACTTAAATAATTTTTAGAATATCTTATATACCTACCCATGTAGTTACTATTTCTGGTGATTTTCATTTCTTTTTCTAGATCCACATTTCCATCTGGTATAATTTCCTTCTCTTAGAAAGACTAACTTAACCAATTATTATTCTGCAGATTTGCTGGTGACCATCTTTTGTATGACTTCATTTTCAAAAGATAATTTCATAGGTATAGAATTCTAGGTTGGCATATTTTTATTCACAGTCCTTTAAAAGTATTGTGCCATTGTGATCTCATTTACTTATTTCCAAAGAGAAATCTATGTTATCTTCATCTTTGTTCCCTGTATACAACTGTCTTTTCTCATCTGGCTGTTTTTAAGATTTTCTCTTTTACAATGGTTTTGAGCAATTTGATTATTATGTGCCTCAGTGTAGGTTTTTTCATGTCTCTAGTGCTTGGGTTTTGCTGAGATTTTTGGGTCTGTTTTCACGGAATTTGGAAAATTTTGGCAATTTCTTTATAACTTTTTTGTCATCCCTCTTTCACACATACACTTCTCCTTCAGAAATCTGACTATATGCATGCTGGATTGCTTGAAGTTATCCCATACTTCACTGGTGCTGTTTTCAATTTAAATGAATTACTTTTGTGTGTGTTTTATTTTTTAAATTTTCTATAATTATATCTTCAAATTTGCTACTCTGTTGTCCGCAATGTCCAATATGCTAATCATTCCATCCAATAAAGTTTTCATCTGAGACATGTTTTGACTCAAAGAAGGCACACTTTGCTTTTAAAAGCCCCCTTATTGAGGTATGATTGACACACAAAAAGCTGTGCATACGGGACTTCCCTGGTGGCACAGTGGTTAAGAATCTGCCTGCCAGTGCAGGGGACATGGGTTGGAGCCCTGGTCCGGGAAGATCCCACATGCCGCAGAGCAACTAAGTCCATGTGCCACAACTACTGAGCCTGCGCTCTAGAGCCTGCAAGTCACAACTACTGAAGCCTGCTCTCCACAGCTACTGAAGCCTGCATGCCTAGAGCCCATGCTCCGCAGCAAGAGAAGCCACCACAATGAGAAGCCCGCACAACCACAACAAAGAGTAGCCCCCACTCGCCGCAACTAAAGAAAGCCCATGCGCAGCAATGAAGACCCAAAGCAGCCAAAAATAAATTTTTTAAAAAAAGCTGTGCATACTTAATGTATACAATTGATGAGACTGGAGATAAGTATGCACGCATGAAACCATCATCACAATCAAGGCCGTAAATCCATACATCACCTCCAAAAGTTTCTTCCAACTCCTTTATTTTTGTTTTCTTTTGTGGTTAAGAACATTTAATATAAGATCTGCCCTCTTATCAAAATTTTAACTACACAATACAATATCATAGCAATAGGCCCTATGTTGTACAGTAGATCTCCACAACTTATTCATCTTGCAGTACTGAAATTTGTATATTTTGACACCTCCCCCTTTCTGGCTCCCCTCAGTGCCTCTTAACCATTATTCTACTCTCTGTCCTGTGAGTTTGGATATCTTTTTTTTTTTATAAATGATACCTCTATGCATATATATATATTTTAAAGATTTATTTATTATTTATTTATTTTATTTATTTTTGGCTGCGTCAGCTCTTAGTTGCAGCACGTGGGATCTTCATTGAGGCATGCGGGATCTTTCGTTACGGCACGTGGTCTCTTTGTTGCGGTGCGCAGCCTTCTCTCTGGTTGCGGTGTGCGGGTTTTCTCTTCTCTAGTTGTGGTGCGCAGGCTCCAGAGCGCATGGGCTCTGTAGTTTTGCGGCATGAGGACTCTAGTTGAGGCACACGAGCTCAGTAGTTGTGGCGCATGGGCTTAGTTGCCCCGCAGCATGTGGGACCTTAGTTCCCCGACCAGGGATTGAACCCGCGTCCCCTGCATTGCAAGGCAGGTTCTTTACCACTGAACCACCAGGGAAGTCCCCAAGGTTGGATATTTTAGATTCCTCATAAAAAATGAGATCATGTAGTATTTGTCTTTCTGGGTCTAGCTTGTTTTACTTAGTACAGTGTCCTCTAGGTCCACCCATGTTGTCACATATTTCAGGGTTTCCTTCTTTTTTAAGGTTCAATAATATTCTATTGATGTATATACCACATGTTTTTATCCATTCATCCATCGATGGACACTTAAATTGTTTCTATATCTTGGCTGTTATGAATAATGTTGCAAAGAACCTGGAAGTGTAAATATCTGTTCAATATCTGGATTTCAGTTTCGTGAATACATACCCAGAAGTGGGATTTTTGGATCATATGGTAGTTCTATTTTTAATTTTTAAACAAACTTCCATACTATTTTCCACACCGGCTGCACCAGTTTACATCCCCATCAAAAGTGTACAACGGTTCTCTTTTCTCCACATCTTCACCAACACTTCTTGTCCTTTGATTTTTTGATAATAGATATCCTAACAGGTGTGAGATGATATCTCATTGTGGTTTTGATTTGCATTTCCCTGATGATTAATGATGTTGAGCAGGTATGAGTGGCTCAGGTATTCTGTCCCTGTTAATTAAGTGGCGGACAGCATTGCACCAATTCAGTAGTTCTGACAAAAGTTAGTAGAATCTAAATCTTGTGTCCTCTGTTGAGGCTAGTGTGACATTTTCCAAAAACTTTCAAAAAGATTGCTCTTCCAGGCCCATTGGTCAGGTTAGGCAGGAGCTACAGCAGGCTGGCCGCTTATCAACGAAGTCCCTTGTCACAACCATGGACAGTACCATGACAAGCTATAATATACTCTGACGGTTAGGAGCTTATGCTGTGAATTCTTGGAGCTTCCTTTCAAATCTTATCTCCACCACCCCCTCATTGTGTGACTTGGCCATGTTACCTAGCCTCTTACAGCATTGCTGGAAAACTAGAGACAAATTGTCGCAGTACTTAGTCCCAGACCTGACATACAGAAACTCTCATATTAGCTGGCTGCAGTTGTCATAGTGGCAGAAATGGCATAGCAGCAACCATGAATCTTGCAAATGTGAGACAGGCCATCTCCAGTTGGCTGTAGTTCAGTGGTTCTCATCCAGAAACAATTTTGTTCCCTCCCCCCTCACCTGCCAAGGAGATTTGGCAACATCTGAAGACATTCTTGGTTGTCTTAAACTGGCGTTGTCTTACTGGCATCTAGTTGGTAGAGGCCAGGGATGCTGCTAAATATCCTACAATGCACAGGACAACCCTCACAACAATGATCCAGCCCAAATGTCAATAGTGTTGAGGGAGACAAACCTGAAGAAAAATGAAACAAGTCTAAAACACAACCATAAAACTACCATATTGTCTTGGGCCAAAGGACAGGAATGTGGCTAAGACTGACGCTCATGAAGCAGCCTCCACAGAGAGGGAGCTAGATGCACCACAGGGAAATATCTTACCTCCATGAGCCAGACACTTCACTGTGTGGTTGCTGGTGCTGGTAGACCAGTCTGATTCCTACCACTTGCAGGAGGTCTGCTTGTGTCAGGGAAGCCAAAATGGTAAGGGCTCATGGTTGGGGAATCATTCGAAGGAAGGATGTGCTTTCTTTAACTGATACTTATTATCAAAGACAAAAAGCAGAGAAATAGAAATGAAAGTCCTATCAGTTCCTCTCTATGGCTCTTCAAAGAATTGATAATGTGAAGTCATAGAAAAGTGCTGCCTGCTGAATGCACGCACGGTCATGAGTCTGTCTGCATCAAATCACGAGGACTAATTTTAAAAGATAACATTATGGGAAAGCAAGAGTTGCTTCTCTGTCTCAGCTAAGGGAGGCACATTGGTGCCAGTTCCCACAAAAAAAAACAAAGTCTCAGTTTCCAGGTCAGTTTAAGGAAAAGAATGCATTTGTTCTGAGAAGGCAAACTCCAAGCAAGGCAACACTCAGCAGGGAGGGATGCTCTACCTGGATCAAAAGGGCTACAGAGAGAGGACCAGCTGCTTAGATAGAGTACAGATGGATAAGCTGAACAGAGCCCAAGACAGGGGACTCAACTGAACAGGAAAGAGAAGAAATGATCTGAAAAAAATGGACCTGATTGAATTTGAAGAGCAGGAAAAAGAAAAAGAACACTGGGTCTGAAAGAAGATGGGCTTTGGGAGCTGGGAGAGAATCTAGGACTAAGGAAAGGTTGATGATCCATCTCTGTCAGGGAACTCCCTTTTTTGGCCTTTCCTGAGTAGGGATGGTGTCACTCAGGAGCCTGAGGCTTCCTGAGATTAACGGGATCTACTTTAAATCAGGGGCCACTGAATGATCTCTCATTTACCCATCCCAGTTGATTCTCCTCACTAGGTCATTTTTGCAGTCAAATCCACAGCGGTCCCAGTGGCCTCTTTCTGTGTGGTCACATGCAATTTAGCCCCCACTTACCCTTTCCAGTTAACCACTGCAAACATCACTCTGAGCCAGGCAGGGGTGAGGAGTTGTGACATCTCAGCTTCCTTGGCTGCTCCTGTCCTCAGTGATCACTCAGCAATAGCAACATCTTAAACCTGCATAGCACTTGATATCATTGTCTTTAGTTCTCTCATTCAGTCTTGGCTGCATCTTTAGGTTGATTTATTGTCCTCATTATACTTAGAAAGAAACTAGAGCTCAAATGGATTGAGTGCTCTGAAAGAGCCTGAATATGAACCCATATCTTCTTCCCCCCAGCTCAGGGCTCTTTCCACATTACACACATCTCTGTGCATCCACAGCACCATTAAACCACACCCTGTAATGCAGCCCCCTTCATGCCTTTTCTTTTTATATTCACCAGCATGGGTACTAGGGTCTTCTTAATTGGGTTATCAGTTTTCTAAGGATACAAATCAAGTCTCATATTTCTTTTTTTTTTTTTTTTTGAAAATCAACTCCCTACCACTGTGGTTCTGTTGTCATTCCTGAGTTTGTGGCACATGGTTAGTACTTTTTTTTTTTTTTTTTTTTAATTTTATAGCTACTTTTATTTATTTATTTATTTATGGCTGTGTTGGGTCTTCAGTTCGTGCGAGGGCTTTCTCTAGTTGCGGCAAGCGGGGGCCACTCTTCATCGCGGTGCGGGGACCGCTCTTCATCGCGGTGCGCGGGCCTTTCACTATCGCGGCCCCTCCCGTTGCGGGGCACAGGCTCCAGATGCGCAGGCTCAGTAGTTGTGGCTCACGGGCCCAGCTGCTCCGTGGCATGTGGGATCTTCCCAGACCAGGGCTCGAACCCGTGTCCCCTGCATTAGCAGGCAGATTCTCAACCACTGCGCCACCAGGGAAGCCCAAGTCTCATATTTCTGCTTTGTCAAATGAGTAATGCTCTGTTAAACACTCGATACTTGTCTAAGTATTTTATTTTTTAATCCATTACAAAATATAGAAAATATAAAATTATAAGAAACCAAGATGAATAACACAACATATGTTCTTCATGGCATGTTGAAAACCTATTAGTGATCAGGGACTTCTCTGGTGGTCCAGTGGTTAAGAATCCACCTTCCCGATTGGGATTGACATGTATACACTGATGTGTATAAAACTGATGACTGATAAGAACCTGCAGTACAAACAAACAAACAAAAAAACAAACAAAAAAACAACTAATACTAAAAAAAAAAAAAAAAAAAAAAGGAATGAAATACTGACACACACTACAGCATGGCTGAACCTTGAAAGCATGGTCTCACTGAAAGAAGCCAGACACGACAGGCCACATATTGAATGATTCCATTTCTATGAAATGACCCAAAGAGGTAAATCCATGGAGACAGAAAGCAGAGCAGTGGTGACCAGGGACTGGGGTGACAAGAATGAGGAATGACTGCTTATGGGGGGGTGGGATTATCTCTTGTGTTGATGAAAATGTTCTAAAATTAGTTCTGGTGTAGGTTGCACAAGTCTTTGAATATACTAAAACCATTGAATTGTGTACTTTAAAAAAAAAAGAAAAGCCAAAAAAAGAATTCGCCTTCCAATGCAGGGGATGTGGGTTCCATCCCTGGTCGGGGAACTAAGATCCCACATGCCATGGGGTAACTAAGCTCATGCGCCACAACTAGAGAGAAGCCTGCTCGCCAAAACAAAGAGCCTGAGTGATGCAACAAAAGATTCCATGTGCCACAACTAAGACCCGACACAGCTAAAAATAAATAAATAAATAAATACTTTCAAAAAAGAAAGAAAATCTATTAGTGATCATACAGAGTCATTAGCGGTAGTTTTCAAAGCCCTATTCATTGCATAGTCTCTGAGACCACTGAGGGCTTCAACATGTTGTTTTGTGTGTCAGAATCCCATTAGAAGAGATTAGATTTGGTTTCTACCAACTTATGTGCCAATGCCACAGTCAGCCTATGGTTCATGAAATTCTTGAATTTCATGCCCCAAATCATTCTGCTTCTGATGAATGACAATGAGAATACTGGATGAAGAACCATCCAGTTAAAAGGGATGAACAACTCATCCCTTTTAAATCAATATCAAATTGTACTCTCAGCTTCCATCTACAATAGCAAACAATATGTTTTTCTTCAATCCCAGAGATTCAGTTATACACTCACAACTTGCTTCTATCATTTTTAATCGGTCATAATAAAGAGAATCAATTTTTTAGTCCAGTAAAACATGGAGGATTTGTCCACCCAGTTGTATTCTGAAACAATGGGAGGGTAGCATTGCCTTCTTGCAATGCTGTGTAACTTTTAGAGCTAAATCATCGCAGTTGATTTGAGAACAAAGTAAAGGAAGAGTGAGAAATCGCAGGCATTTTTCTAAATACATAGCCCAGGTTTTAAAGTTGAAATTTCCACATTCAAAACAAAGTAGTGATTGCATATGTCATACTCATCAAACTGTACGCATTAAATATGTGCAGTTTTTATATATCAATTATACCTCAATAAAGCTGCTAAAACAAAGTGATGATCCTATATATTTCACCTTGAAAGTTACTGAGAAGAAAAGGGCAAAACAGAAACAACAGTTTTCATTAGAATCAGAAACTATTTTTGAAGTCTAATTGGCTCCAGAGGAAACACTTGGGGTAAGATAGTAGGAGTAGAAGATTTCTTTGGGGCCAGTGGTCACCTTTAAGAAATTCTTCAGATCTCCAGGTTGATACTGTCAGAATCAAGTTGAATTGTACCACATCTACCTGGTGTCTGAGAATTGTTTGGTGGTGTGGGAAACACTCCCACACATCAGAATTGGTGACCAGAATCCTAAGGCCCAAAAGGTAAGAATGAGGTAGCCATATGATGAGTGCGGCAGAGGAGCTTTTAAGAATGAGTGACTGGGGGGCAGAAGAGGAACCAAGATGGCAGAGTAGAAAGACGTGCTCTCACTCCCTCTTGTGAGAACACCAGAATCACAACTAGCTGCTGGACAATCATCGACAGGAAGACACTGGAACTCACCAAAAAAGATACCCCACATCCAAAGACAAAGGAGAAGCCACAATGAGATGGTAGGAGGGGCGCAATCGTAGTAAAATCAAAGCCCATAACTGCTGGGTGGGTGACTCACAGACTGGAGACCACTTATACCACAGAAGTCCACCCATTGGAGTGAAGGTTCTGAGCCCCATGTCAGGCTTCCCAACCTGGGGGTCCAGCAACAGGAGGAGGAATTCCTAGAGAATCAGACTTTGAAGCCTAGTGGGATTTGATTGCAGGACTTCGACAGGACTGGGGGAAACAGAGACTCCACTCTTGGAGGGCACACACAAAGTAGTGTGTGCATCGGGACCCAGGGGAAGGAGCAGTGACCCCGGGGGAGACTGAACCAGACCTGCCTGCTAGTGTTGGAGGGTCTCCTGCAGAGGAGGGGGGTGGCTGTGGCTCACTGTGGGGACAAGGACACTGGCAGCAGAAATTCTGGGAAGTACTCCTTGGTGTGAGCCCTCCCAGAGTCTGCCATTAGCCCCACCAAAGAGCCCAGGGAGGCTCAAGTGTTGGGTTGCCTCAGGCCAAACAACCAACAGGGAGGGAACCCAGCCACACCCATCAGTAGTCAAGCGGATTAAAGTTTTACTGAGCTCTGCCCACCAGAGCAACAGTCAGCTCTACCCACCACCAGTCCCTCCCATCAGGAAACTTGCACAAGCCTCTTAGATAGCCTCATCCACCAGAGGGAAGACAGCAGAAGCAAGAAGAAGTACAATCCTGCAGCCTGTGGAACAAAAACCACATTCACAGAAAGATAGACAAGATGAAAAGGCAGAGGGCTATGTACCAGATGAAGGAACAAGATAAAACCCCAGAAAAACAACTAAATGAAGTGGAGATAGGCACCCTTCCAGAAAAAGAATTCAGAATAATGATAGTGAAGATGATCCAGGACCTCGGAAAAAGAATGGAGGCAAAGATCGAGAAGATGCAAGGAATGCTTAACAAAGACCTAGAAGAATTAAAGAACAAACAGAGATGAACAATACAATAACTGAAGTGAAAACTACACTAGAAGGAATCAATAGCAGAATAACTGAGGCAGAAGAACGGATAAGTGACCTGGAAGACAGAATGGTGGAATTCACTGCTGCGGAACAGAATAAAGAAAAAAAGAATGAAAAGAAATGAAGACAGCCTAAGAGACCTGTGGGACAACATTAAACGCAACAACATTTGCCTTATAGGGGTTCCAGAAGGAGAAGACAGAGACAAAGGACCAGAGAAAATATTTGAAGAGATTATAGTGGAAAACTTCCCTAACACGGGAAAGGAAATAGCCACCCAAGTCCAGGAAGCGCAGCAAGTCCCATACAGGATAAACCCAAGGAGAAACACACCAAGACACATAGTAATCAAATTGGCAAAAATTAAAGACAAAGAAAAATTATTGAAAGCAGCAAGGGAAAAATGACAAATAACATACAAGGGAACTCCCATAGGTTAACAGCTGATTTCTCAGCAGAAACTCTACAAGCCAGAAGGGAGTGGCATGATATACTTAAAGCGATGAAAGGGAAGAACCTACAACCAAGATTACTCTACCCGGCAAGGATCTCATTCAGATTCGATGGAGAAATCAAAAGCTTTACAGACAAGCAAAAGCTAGGAGAATTCAGCACCACCAAACCAGCTCTACAACAAATGCTAAAGGAACTTCTGTAAGTGGAAACACAAGAGAAGAAAAGGACCTACAAAAACAAACCCAAAACAATTAAGAAAATGGTCATAGGAACCTACATATCAATAATTACCTTAAACGTGAATGGATTAAATGTAGCAACCAAAAGACACAGGCTTGCTGAATGGATACTAAAACAAGACCCATATATATGCTGTCTAAAAGAGACCCATTTCAGACCTAGGGACACATACAGACTAAAAGTGAAGGGATGGAAAATGATATTCCATTCAAATGGAAATCAAAAGAACACTGGAGTAGCTATATTCATATCGATAAAATAGACTTTAAAATAAAGAATGTTACAAGAGACAAGGAAGGACACTACATAATGATCAAGGGATCAATCCAAGAAGATATAACAATTATAAATATATATGCACCCAACATAGGAGCACCTCAATACATAAGGCAACTGCTAACAGCTATAAAAGAGGAAATCAACAGTAACACAATAATACTGGGGGACTTTAACACCTCACTTACACCAATGGACAGATCATCCAAAATGAAATAAATAAGGAAACAGAAGCTTTAAATGACACAATAGACCAGATAGATTTAATTGATATTTATAGGACATTCCATCCAAAACCAGCAAATTACACTTTCTTCTCAAGTGCGCACAGAACATTCTCCAGGATAGATCACATCTTGGGTCACAAATCAAGCCTCAGTAAATTTAAGAAAATTGAAATCATATCAAGCATCTTTTCTGACCACAACGCTATGAGATTAGAAATGAATTACAGGGAAAAAAAAGTAAAAAACACAAACACATGGAGGCTAAACAATACGTTACTAAATAACCAAGACATCCCTGAAGAAATCAAAGGGGTAATCAAAAAATACCTAGAGACAAATGACAATGAAAACACGACGATCCAAAACCTATGGGATGCAGCAAAAGCAGTTGTAAGAGGGAAGTTTATAGCTATACAAGCCTACCTCAAGAAACAAGAAAAATCTCAAGTAAACAATCTAACCTTACACCTAAAGGAACTAGAGAAAGAAGAACAAACAAAACCCAAAGTTAGCAGAAGGAAAGAAATCATAAAGATCAGAGCAGAAATAAATGAAATAGAAACAAAGAAAACAATAGGAAAGATCAATAAAACTAAAAGCTGGTTCTTTGAGAAGATAAAAATATTGATAAACAATTAGCCAGACTCATCAAGAAAAAGAGGGAGAGGGCTCAAATCAATAAAATTAGAAATGAAAAAGGAGAAGTTACAACAGACACTGCAGAAATACAGAGCATCCTAAGAGACTACTACCAGCAACTCTATGCCAATAAAATGGACAACCTGGAAGAAATGGACAAATTCTTAGAAAGGTATAACCCTCCAAGACCGAACCAGGAAGAAACAGAAAATATGACCAGACCAATCACAAGTAATGAAATTGAAACTGTGATTTAAAATCTTCCAACAAACAAAAGTCCAGGACCAGATGGCTTCACAGGTGAATTCTATCAAACATTTAGAGAAGAGCTAACACCCATCCTTCTCAAACTCTTCCAAAAAATTGCAGAGGAAGGAACACTCCCAAACTCATTCTATGAGGCCACCATCACCCTGATACCAAACCCAGACAAAGATACTACAAAAAAAAGAAAATTACAGACCAATATCACTGATGAATATAGATGCAAAAATCCTCAACAAAATACTAGCAAACAGAATCCAACAACACATTAAAAGGATCATACACCACAATCAAGTGGGATTTATCCCAGGGATGCAAGGATTCTTCAATATACGCAAATCAATCAATGTGATACACCATATTAACAAATTGAAGAATAAAAACCATATGATCATCTCAATAGATGCAGAAAAAGCTTTTGACAAAATTCAACACCCATTTATGAGAAAAACTCTCCAGAAAGTGGGCATAGAGGGAACCTACCTCAACATAATAAAGGCCATATATGACAAACCCACAGCCAATATCATTCTCAATGGTGAAAACCTGAAACCATTTCCACTAAGATCAGGTACAAGACAAGGTTGCCCACTCTCACCACTATTATTCAACATAGTTTTGGAAGTTTTAGCCACAGCAATCAGAGAAGAAAAAGAAATAAAATGAATCCAAATTAGAAAAGAAGAAGTAAAACTGTCACTGTTTGCAGATGACATGATACTATACATAGAGAATCCTAAAGATGCTACCAGAAAACTACTAGAGCTAATCAATGAATTTGGTAAAGTAGCAGGATACAAAATTAATGCACAGAAACCTCTTGAATTCCTATACACTAATGATGAAAAATCTGAAAGAGAAATTATGGAGACACTCCCATTTACCATTGCAACAAAAAGAATAAAATACCTAGGAATAAACCTACCTAGGGAAACAAAAGACCTGTATGCAGAAAACTATAAGACACTGATGAAAGAAATTAAAGATGATACCAACAGATGGAGAGATATACCATGTTCTTGGATTGGAAGAATCAATATTGTGAAAATGACTCTACTACACAAAGCAATCTACAGATTCAATGCAATCCCTATCAAATTACCAATGGCATTTTTTACGGAACTAGAACAAGTCATCTTAAAATTTGTATGGAGACACAACAAACCCCGAATGGCCAAAGCAGTCTTGAGGGAAAAAAACGGAGCCGGAGGAATCAGACTCCCTGACTTCAGACTATACTACAAAGCTACAGTAATCAAGACAATATGGTACTGGCACAAAAACAGAGACATAGATCAATGGAACAAGATAGAAAGCCCAGAGATAAACCCACACACCTATGGTCAACTAATCTATGACAAAGGAGGCAAAGTTATACAATGGAGAAAAGATAGTCTCTTCAATAAGTGGTGCTGGGAAAACTGGACAGCTACATGTGAAAGAAAGAAATTAGAACACTCCCTAACACCATACACAAAAATAAGCTCAAAATGGATTCGAGACCTAAATGTAACACTGGACACTATAAAACTCTTAGAGGAAAACACAGGAAGAACACTCTTTGACATAAATCACAGCAAGATCTTTTTAGATCCACCTCCTAGAGTAATGGAAATAAAAACAAAAATAAACAAATGGGACCTAATGAAACTTCAAAGCTTTTGCACAGCAAAGGAAACCATAAACAAGATGAAAAGACAACCCTCAGAATGGGAGAAAATATTTGCAAATGAATCAACGGACAAAGGATTAATCTCCAAAATATATAAACAGCTCATGCAGCTCAATATTAAAGAAATAAACAACCCAATCCAAAAATGGGCAGAAGACCTAAATAGACATTTCTCCAAAGAAGACATACAGATGGCCAAGAAGCACATGAAAAGCTGCTCAACATCACTGATTATTAGAGAAATGCAAATCAAAACTACAATGAGGTATCACCTCACACCAGTTAGAATGGGCATCATCAGAAAATCTACAAACAACAAATGCTGGAGAGGGTGTGGAGAAAAGGGAACCCTCTTGCACTGTTGGTGGGAATGTAAATTGATACAGCCACTATGGAGAACAGTATGGAAGTTCCTTAAAAAACTAAAAATAGAATTACCATATGACCCAGCAATCCCACTACTGGGCATATACCCTGAGAAAACCATAATTCAAAAAGACACATGCACCCCAATGTTCATTGCAGCACTATTTACAATAGCCAGGTCATGGAAGCAACCTAAATGCCCATGGACAGACAAATGGATAAAGAAGATATGGTACATATATACAATGGAATATTACTCAGCCATAAAAAGGAACAAAATTGAGTCATTTGTTGATACATGGATGGATCTAGAGACTGTCATACAGAGTGAAGTAAGTCAGAAAGAGAAAAACAAATATCGTATATTAATGTATGTATGTGGAACCTAGAAAAATGGTACAGATGAACCGGTTTGCAGGGCAGAAGTTGAGACACAGATGTAGAGAACAAACATATGGACACCAAGGGGGGAAAACTGTGGTGGGGTGGGAATGGTGGTATGCTGCATTGGGTGATTGGCATTGACATGTATACACTGATGTGTATTAAATTGATGACTAATAAGAACCTGCAGTATAAAAAAACAAACAAACAAAAAAAACAACTAATACTAAACTTTCTTTAGGTTATTTATATGGAAATATGTTAATATAAATGTTTCAGACATTACATGAAATTTCTAAAAATCTTATATGTTCTGGTATAATGTTATAAGTCATAATTCTAGTTATTACTTTAAAGTGTATATCTCAGAAATAACTAAATTTCCTTGTCAATTGCATTATTATGAACTTTCATCAAATCTTTAACCGTGGTCATTTTTAAGTCTTTTGTCATTTACCGACAGTTCTGGGTGTACTCTGATGCTTTTGCAAATATGTTCCTATAAAAGGGTTTCATCTTCAAGGAATTCATGGAAAAGACTCTGACAAGTACAGGTTTCTGGCAACTGACTATACTGCTGAACTGAATGAATGTGTAAGGAATGTGGAACTAACAAGCTACCACCAACCAGAAAAATTCGGGGAAGGTCAAAAAGAGAGAGGAGACTCCAGTCCATTTGTCCTAACAACCTCCCAGAATCTTTCTTGCTGGAATCCATCTTGGCTGAGTGATGCGCGTGCCACCAGGAAGGACCCTGAGTCAGAGTGATTGGCCAGAGACAACCCGGAAACTAACCCCATTACCATAAAACCTGAAACTGCAAGCCACGTGGCAGAACAGATGTCCTGGTTTCCCTTACCCCGCTGCTGTCTGCCTGGGCGCCCCGTCCCAATAGTCTCTTGCTTTGTCAGCACGTGTGTATCCTTGAACAATTCATTTCCAAGTGTTAGACAAGAGCCTACTCTTGGGCCCTGGAAGGGGTCCCCCTTCCTGCAATAATAGCACAAAACTGTCAACCAAGAATCTTACATCCATTTAACTTGGTATAGGAAGTGCTAGCCAAAGTAATTAGGCAAAGAAAAGAAATAGAAGGCATCCAAATTAGAAAAGAAGAAGTAAAACTGTCTTTCATCACAAATGACATGATCTTATGTGTAGAAAACCCTAAAGATTCTACACCCCCCAAAAAAATGTTAGAAAAAAACAAATGAATTCAGCAAAGTTGCAGGATACAAAATCAACACACAAAAATCTGTTGCATGTCTATATAATAATGAACAACCTGAAAAGGAAATTAAGAAAGCAATTCCATTTACAATAGCATCAAAAAGAATAAAATACTTTGAAATAAAATTAACCAAGGAGATAAAAGAATTGTACACAGAAAACTATAAAACATTGCTAAAAAAAATTAGAGGCACAAATAGATGAAAGAAACATCTCATGTTAATGAGTGGAAGACTTAACCTTGTTAAGATGTCAATGTTACCCAAAACAATGTACAGATTCAATCAAATTCCGACCAAAATCCCAACAATTTTTTTTTTTTCAGAAACAGAAAGTCCATCCTAAAATTCATATGGAATAGCAAGGGACCTTGAATTGCCAAATAATCTCAAAAAAGAAAAACAAAGCTGGAAACATCACAATTCCTGATTTAAACATTTATTACAAAGTAATCAAAGCAGTGTGGTACCGGAATAAGTTGAACACTTATACCACATACAAAAATTAACTCAAAATGGATCAAAGACACATAGAAAACAAACTTATAGTTACCAAAGTGTCAGGGGTGGGGAGGGATAAATTGGGAGTATGGGATTAACAAATGCACACTGCCATATATAAAATAAACAATAAGGATTTACTGTATAGCACAGGGAACATTCAATATCTTGTAATAAACTATAAAGGCAAAGAATCCAAAAAAAGAATATAGATATATACATATATATGTATAATCAAATCACTTTGCTGTATACCTGAAACTAACACAATATTGTAAATAAAAAATTTTTTTGAAAAAAATGGATCAAAGACCAAAACTCAAGACCTAAAACTATAAAATTCCTATAAGAAAACAGGGGGAAATCTTCATGACCTTGGATTTGACAAATGATTTATTGAATATAACAACAAAAGCATAGGCAACAAAAGAAAAAAATAAAGTGGACTTCACCAAAATTCCAAATTTTGTGTATCAAAGAATGCTTTCAACATAGTGAAAAGACAACTCATGAAATGAGGGAATTATTTACATATCATATATATGATAAGGGATTAATATCCAGATTATATAAAGAACTCCTACAACTTAACAACAAAAAATTTAACAATGTGATTCAAAATTGAGCAAAGGACTTAAATGAAAATTTCTCCCAAGAAGACATACAGATGGCCAATAAACACATGAAAAGATGTTTAACATCACTAATCGCTAGGAAAATGCAAATTAAAACCACAATGAAATGTAACCTTTCACCTATTAGAAAGACTATTATCAAAACAACATTAAAAAAACAGGGTTGGTGAGGATCTGGAGAAATCAGAACCCTGTGCACTGCTCGTATAAATGTAAAAAGCTGCAGCGACTGTGGAAAACAGTGGTGAGTCCTCAAAAAAAGTTAAACATAGAATTACCATATGATACAGCAACTCCATTTCTGGGTATATATCCCAAAAAACTGAAAGCAGGGATATTAACAGATATTTTACACCAATGTTCATAGCAGCATCATTCACATTAGCCAAAAAGTAAAAGCAACCCAAATGCTTATCAGTAGTGAATGGATAAACAAAATGTGGTAAAATTGAATATTGTTCAGCCTTAAAAAAAGGAATGAACTGACTCATGCCACAAAACGTTAGACATGTTAGACATTATGCTGAGTGAAGTAAGCCAGGCACAAAAGGACAAATATTGTATGATTCACATATATGAGGTATTTAGAGTACCTCAAGTTCATAAAGACAGAACATAAATTGATGATTGCCAGGGGCTGTGGATAGGGGGGAACAGAGAGTTACTGTTTCATAGGTACAGAGTTTCCATTTAGTAAGTTGAAAAAGTTCTGGAGAGGGATGCAAAGCATTATGAATGTACTTAAAGCCACTGACTGTACACCTAAAAATTACGTAAATGGTAGTAAATTTTATGTTATATATGTTTTACCACAATAAAGAGAAACTTTTGTAAAATATAATTTCTAGAAAAATAAATGAAATTTTAAAAAAGATAAATTTATTTTATGTATTTTTACCACAATAATAAAAAGGATTGTATACCAGCAAAACTACCTTTCAAAGATGAAGATGAAATAAAGACATTCTCAGACAGAATTCATTGGTAGCAGGCTAACCTTAAAAGAAACACTAAAAGAAGTTTTTTAGGATGAAGCAAGTGACATCAGACAATAATTTGAACCCACCCAGAAAAACAAAGAGAACTAGTGAATGTAGTTATATAGGTAATTATAAAATACAGTACAATTCAATACAAGTGTATATTTTTTCCTTTCTTCTCTTAACTGCTTTAAAAAACACATGTATTAAATCAGGAACAAGACAAGGATGCCTGCTTTCACCACTTAGATTCAGCCTTGTGCTAGAGGTTCTGGCCAAGGCAGTTAGGCAAGAAAAAAGAATAAAAGGCATCCAGAAAGGTGAATTAGAAGTAAAATGTCGCTAATCTCTCATACATGATCTTGCATAGATGGAATATGCACACACTCACATGCAAAACCATTAGAATCAGTAAACAAGTTCAGCAAGTTTTCAGAATATGAAATTAATATACATCAATCAAATGTTTTTCTATACACTAGCAATGAACAATCTGAAAATAAAATTTAAAAAACAATTCCAATCACAGTGATACCAAAAAGATTAACATACCCAGGAATAAATTTAACCAAGGAGGTAAAAGATCAGCACACTGAAAACTATAGGATAATAATGAAAGAACTCGAAGACACAAAAAAAATGGAAAGATACTCCATGTTCTTGGATTAAAAGAATTAACATTGTGAAGATGTCCATACTTCACAAAATAATGTACAGATTCAATGCAATCCAACGTCTATAGATGCAATGCAATCAATCTATAAAAATTCCAACAGGATTTTTCACAGAAATCGAAAATACAATCCTAAAATTCATATGGAACCATGAATAGCCAAAGCAATATTGAGAAAGAAGAGCAAAGATGGAGGTATCACACTTTTGGATGTCAAATTATACTACAAAGTTATATAGTAATCAAAACAGTAGGGTACTGGCATAAAAACAGACGCCAACAGTATGGTACTGGCATAAAAATAGACCAACGGAACAAAAAGAGAGTTCAGAAATAAATCCACATATATATGGCCAACTAACCTATGAAAAGGGTGCAAAGAATACACAATGGGGAAAGAATAGTCTCTTCAATAAATTATGTTGGGAAAACTGGATATCCACAAGCAAAAGAATGAAATCAGATCCTTATCTTACACCATATGCAAAATCAACTCAAAATGGATAAAAGACTTAAATGTAAGACCTGAAGCCACAAAACTCCTAGAAGAAAACATAGGGGAAAAGCTCCCTAACATTGGTCTTGGCAATGATTTCTGGATGACACCAAGAGCGCAGGGCAACAAAGGTAAAAATAAAGTAGGACTACATCAAACTAAAAAGCTCTGCACAGCAAAGGAAACAATTAACAAAATGAAATGACAACCTACTGGATGGGAGAAAATATTTCCAAACCATATATCTGATAAGGGGTTAACCTCCAAACTATACAAGGAAAAATGAACTCATACAACTCAACTGCAAAAAAAAAAAAAAAAATTCAATTTGAAAATAGGCAAAGGTCTGAAGAGACATTTTTCCAAAGAAGGTGAGCAAATGACCAACAGGTATATGAAAAGGTGCTCAACATCACTAATGATCAGAGAAATGCAAATCAAAACCACAGTGAGATACCACCTCACACCTGTTAGGATTATTAACAAAAAGATAAGAGATAACAAGCATTGGTCAGGATGTGGAGTAAAGGGAACTCTTGTACATTGCTGGTATGTAAATTGGTGTAGCAACTATGGAAAACAGTATGGCGGTTCCTCAAAAAATTAAAAATAGAACTACCATATGATCCAGCAATCCCACCTCTGTGCATATATCCAAAGGAAATGAAATCAGGATCTTGAAGAGATATCTGCACTCTGATGTTCATTGAAGCATTGTTTCACAATAGCAAGATATGGAAACAACCTAAGTTTTGATGAATGAATGAAGAAAATGTGATATATATGTGATGTATATATGTATACATATATATGTGTATATATGTATATGTGTGTGTGTATACATACACATACACACACACACACACACACACACACACACACACACACAATGGAATACTATTCAGCCATAAAAAAGGAAATCCTGCCAGTTGTGACAACATGGATGAACTTGGAGGACATCACGCTAAGTAAAATAAGCCAGACACAGAAAGCAAATACTGTACGATCTCACTTCTATGTGGAATCTTAAAAAGTCAAACTCAAAGCCAGAGGGTAGAGCAGTGGTTACCAGGGGCAGAGGTAGGGAAAATCAGGACAGGTTGGTCAAAGGGTACAAACTTTCAGTTACAAGATGAATAAGTTCTGGGCATCTAACGTACAGCATGGTGACTATAGTTAATAATACTGTTTTGTATACTTGAAATTTGCTAATAGAGTAGATCTTAAGTGTTCTTGCCAAGCCAAAAAAAAAAAAATGGTAACTATGTGAAGTGATGGATGTGTTAACTTGCTTGATTGCGGTAAGCATGTCACAATGTATTTATACATCAAAACCTGATGTTGCACACCTCAAATATATGCCATTTTTATTTGTCAGTTATACCCTAATAAAGTTGGAGAGATCAAAAAACATATATACATATATATAGCTTTCCTTCAAAAAAGAGTACAAAATATTCAGGAATAAATTTAACAAAATAAAGTGCAATGAAAACTACAAAACTATTAAAATAAATTAGAAAAGATTTAGATAAATTGAATTATATCCCAGTTCCTTGTTTAGAGGACTTAATATTGTTAAGATAACAATATTCCCCAAGTCGATCTACAGTTTAAGTGCAATCCCTATCAAAATCCCAGCTTGCTTTTATTTTTTGCAGAAATTGACAAGTTGAGCCTATAATTTATATGAAAATGCAATAACACAAAATAGCCAAAACATTCTTGAAAAATAAAGAACAAGGGCAGATTCACACTTCCCAATTCAAAACTTACTATAAAGTTACAGTAATCAAGACAGTGTGGCACTGACGAAAGATACACATATTGGTCAATGGAATAAAACTGAAAGTCCGGAAATAAACCCTTACATTTATGGTGAATTCACTTTTTACCAAGATGCCAAGACAATTCAATGGAGAAAGAATCTTCTTTTTAACAAATGGTTTTAGGACAACTGGAAATTCATATGCAAAAGAATGGATTTGGATCCCCATATCACACCATACATACAAATTAGCAAAATGGATCATAGGTCTAAATGAAGACTCAAATGACAAATTTCTTAGAAGAAAACATAGGAGTAAAATTTTGTGGCTTTAGCATAGGCAACAGTCTCTTAGATATGGTATTAAAATCATAAGCAACAAAAGAAAAAAATATATATATATATTGGGCTTGCTCAAAATTAAAAACTTTTGTGCTTCAAATATAACCATAAAAAAGTGAAAAGACAACCCACAAAAGCAACAAAATATCCAGCCCCTTATCAGGAAGTATGAAGACATACAACTCAATAATGAAAAGATAAATAAGCTAAATTTTTTAATGGGTCAAAGATCTGAATATACATTTCTCAAAAGAGGATATATTATTGGCCAATAGCATGAGATAAGATACTCAACATCATTAGCCATTAGAAAAGTGCAAATCAAAACCACAATGAGATACCCCTTCACAAAGAGTATAATGTGTTGGTGAGGATATGGATAAAATGGAATCATATATTGCTGATGAAAATGTAAAATGGTACAGCCACTTTGGAAAACAATATGACATTTCCTCAAAATGCTAAAAACAGAGAGTTACCATATGATCCAGCAATTCCCCTCCTAGTTATCTCCCCAAGAGAACTGAAAATGTATGCATACACAAAAGTTTATACATGAATATTCATAACATCATTTTTCATTATAGCCCCAACTCAAAACTTCCATCATCTGATGAATGGATAAACACAATGTGGTGTATCCATAAAATTGATTATTATTCAGCAACAAAAAGGAATAAAGTACTGATACTTGCTGCAATATGGATGAATCTGGAGGGAAAAAATGATACTAAGTGAAAGAAGTCAGTCACAGAATGGCATATATTGTATGATTCCACTCGTATGAAATGTCCAGAATAGGCAAATCTATAAAGCAGAAAATAGGTGTGTTTACCCTGACTGGAAAGATGAGGAGGGCAATGGGAAGTGACTACTAATGGAATGATGAAAATACTCTGAAATTGATTGTGGTGATGGTCTCAGAACTCTCTGAATATTGCTAAACACCACTGACTTGTATGCTTTAAATGAGTGAATGGTATGGCATGCTAATTACATCTCAATAAAGCTGTAAAAAAGGAGGGAAGGAAGGAAGGGAGAGAGGGAGGGAGGAATGGAGGAAAGAAAGAACGAAAAGCATGCAATGATGGACTTTAAGGCAGTAGATGATCCCACCTATGTTAAAGAGAAATAATTCTAGCTAGAGAATTGGGGAACGGGTGGGGGGATGGGAGTTAGACTAGAGGTAAAGGGATTAGGTAGGAAGCAGTCACTACAATCCATACAGGAGGTGTTGAAAGCCTGAGCCAGGGCAGAGCAGTGAGGACAAGTTGGAGATATTTTGGAAACTATCCCAAGGTGGCAAAGTTTCTATGAAACAAACTTTCCATGTTCTGCATGAGAGTAAATGGCATGAGTATAAATTAACTCAGTGCTTGGGCAAGTAGCTTAATAACATGTTAAAAAGGTCTTAAAATGTTCATATGCTTTGGCCCATTTCTAAGTCCCTATATTAAGAAAAAAATTTTTAATGTTTTAAGCACAAAATATGTACTATTGCATTATTTATGAGGGAAAGCAACCTAAATGCCCAATAATAGTAGACTAATTAAGGAAATGGTGGTATATCCATACAACTAAATATTACACAGTCAATGAAATACTTAAAATGTGAAATTACATAGGAAAATATATGTTATAATATTAAGGAAAATGGAAATAAAACAGGAAATTGCACTTACAATGTGCTCTTAATGTAAAAATGTCTAATGTTATTAGTAAATGTTTACTAATTGTTTTTTCTGCATATTGTTATGAGTTTTACTTGTGTATCAAACTTTTCTTTATTTTCTACAAAGATAGTTCATTACTTTCATCAAAAAATATATTGTATTTCCTTTTTTTAGCAAAACAATAGCCCTATTATTCTTAGATTTGAAGGACAATTCCAGAGCCATCCTTCACACCTTCTCCAGGGTTTCCTGGAACATATTTTGCCTGGCAGGGGTTAGATCCCACTTTTGTGCTATCTTCATCCACCCTATCTCAGCTGTGGCCAGAGTCTTTCATGTCCTACAATTTGATTCCCAGAGAATCCCTCTGGTGTTTGTCCTTTGATAAATAAAGCCAGTCCCACTGAAATCTGCCCTCATCTCCCACCTGTAGAGAATGGCAGGTACTCTCTCTCTGTCCAGAGCGGTGGTCCTGCCAGGCAGAGGAGAAAGCGGGACTTGCCACCAGATGGAGCCCAGGCTCCCAGAAATGGGGAGACTGCCCTGAGCCTGCCCTTTTGCCCGTCCCCGAAAGTGAGTGTGCAGAACAGGTGACTTGATGTCCCCACCACCTCACGTGGAATGAACTTATTTTTAAATTCAGTTCAACTCATTACTGAATGTGTACCACAGTCAGACCCAGTTCTGAAGCTGGGTACAGAGGACGTGCAGGGGAATACAGAAGACTTCTGAGATCAGGTCACAGCAGTTGGAAAGCTCACCACCCGCAGGAAGCTTCCTTCTAGTGTCCAAAGCCTTTTACTAGCATCCCTTCCAAGCCTCGCCCATCATCAGTTAGAAAGCCGATAAAAATTTTTTTAATAAATTGAAATATTAATTAATTAATAAGTAAATGATAGCCAACCAATTACTCTGCCAGGCAGCGGGTTTTCCAAGCACCACCTCTAACTCATGGAACATCCTTGCTGTGGAGTCCACATCTTCTTCCCTAGGACTTCCAGCCATGGGTCCATTCCCAGAAACCATCTCCAAACGAGTCTACCCCCTTTCCCATCACACGCCCAGCCTCCCTGCCCTCGAGTCCTGCAACCCCTCGCCTCCGAGCGCACCAACCTCCTCCAGACAACCCCTTAGGTGTCCAGATTCGGGTTTTCTTATCCTGGCCTCCCTCTCTCTGGCTGCCCTGCCTCCCACTACACACTGACAATCTCCAGGCCTGAGCGTGGCTGGCACCTGACTCACCTCAGTGCCCACCTGCACCCGGCGCAGGGTGACATTCAGCCAAGCCTGTGGAAGAAGCCAATGCCCACGGAAGTCTCTGCGTTCCACAGTACCAGCTCAGGTGTCACCCCTCCAAAAGCTTTCCTGACTCCCCAGGTGGGCTCCTCTTCCCGCTGTAGACTCCCAGAGCACCTCTGCTCTCAGTAATCACAGCATGGCTAAGTGCCCCAGTCGCGCGGCCTCCCTCTAACCCCGGGGACTTGGTGAGAGCAGGGACTGTGTCTGGCTTTCTAGGCGTCCCTTGAGTCCAACCCTAATGCCTCACAAGGGCTTGGCAGTGAGGGAAGCCGAGGCAAGAGGGAAGGGTGAAGAGTGAAAACAATGAATGAGAAACTGAGTGAGAGAATGGAGGGAGGGAGGAGGGGATAGCAGCTGAGGTGGCCCCAGTCCCCTGACTGCCAAAACAGAGGCCAGGTGGAGGGGGTGAGGTGCAGGGACGGGTGCGCTTACCGAGTCCGAGGCGGGTCCGGCGAGGTCAGAGCTCCGGGAGGGCGGGGCCGGGGGCAGGGCGGGCAGGAGGGGGAGGGGGTGGCAGGGGCCCCGGACGCTCAGAGGCCGGAAGCTGCGACGCGGGGTGGGCGAGGGGCGGAGGCCCGCGGACCGGCGCGCCGAGGCTCCCAGTGCTCGCTGCGCCCGCGCCCCGCGGCCCTCGCTGCGCGCCACCATGCCCTCCTACACCGTCACCGTGGCCACCGGCAGCCAATGGTTCGCGGGTACCGACGACTACATCTACCTCAGCCTCGTGGGCTCCGCGGGCTGCAGCGAGAAGCACCTGCTGGACAAGCCCTTCTACAACGACTTCGAGCGCGGGGCGGTGAGGACGCGCGGCCCTGGACGCGAGGCCACGGGCTGGGGTGGCCGGGACAGGGTGCGGACGTCGGGGCGGCCGGGACCCAAGTTCGGGGGCGAGGGGCTCTGTGAGGCCACTTAACTGGGCAAGCGCTGTGACCACCATTACTTGTGCCCCACTTCCTAGGGCTCCACAGATGGCACCTCGGCTGTGGGGAGAACGCGCAGGGCTGGGGGTCCAGAGCCCTGAGTTCCATCCGGGCCTGACCACTAGCTCACTCTGCCCCCTCTCTGGGCCTCAGTTTCCCCAAATGTAAAGTACAAGGGTTGGCTTCAGGCTGGTCTAGGAGTCCGAGCCGGTGGCCCAGAGTGGCACTAGCTTATGTCTCCACACCTGGGCAGCTCCCATTCTCAGTTCAGGTCCCCATAGGAATGCAGAGGGAACCAGAGACCCAGGCCAGGAGAAGCCTTTTGCAAACCTGGAGGTCGTCGCTGGCTCCCAGCAGAGTGTACACCAGGGAACACTTCCACCCAGAGTGTGAGGGCTCAGAAGAGGAAGAGAGAGGAGGGCTTCCCCTCTCCCCTCCTCACCAGAGACCCTGGAGCCTGGGAGTTCGGAGAGCAAAGGGAGCCCGTGTTGACTGCACGTCTAGTCTGTGGTGCCAGGCGCTGTGTGAGGATTCATTCAGAAGTGGGCTCCCCATGCTGACCTGGCCGTGAATTCCAGCCTGTAGCTTTCTCTGTGAGCACCGCAGGTGGCGATCCTCGCCAAGTGTTTGGTGTGATGTGCCCAATCCACTGGGCTTATTAAGTGCTCATTACTTAAGTGCTCATGAAGCGACTATTGTGACAGCTCCAACACAGTACAGGTGCCCAGGAAATATCTGTTCCCTTCTGCCACCCCCAGCTTCTGAACTGGACCAAAAAGACTTAAGATTTCACAAAGCTGTCTTTTTATCTCTTCATTATTTGGTTGAACCACAAGGAATTGCTCATAGTTGACTATTTTTGACAAATAAAACTGGCAATTTCATATGGTTCAACCAAATACTTCTTGGATAATATTCATGAAGCGTGTTTCAGGTCTGCAGAGCCTAAAGTAAGCAAATAATAGTCCACTCCTTTTCCAGATTCCAAACTCAAAGTGAGCTTGATTCCTACCCAGGAGCCTCAGAACCTCGCTATAAGCCCATCTGACACTTAGCCAGGTTCGTCATATTAATGTGGCTAGAGTACCCTTCTAGAAGAGTTAGGTGTTGAGTATAAGAACTACCTCCTATTGTTTGGTTTCCCCAACCAGGGAACTGGCCCAGAGGATGGTGGTGCAGGAGGGCTAATGAGTCATCCATTTGGGATAATGACACCCTCGGCCATTCTGAAGCACTGTCAGAAATAATTATTTCCATTATTTCGTGGATTCCCCCAACACTTATGGGAGGAGAACAGGTTACAGACTTCTCTGCCTTTATAAGTGGTCCGCAGTGGGTTCGTTCTCCACACACGACACACATCAGTGTGCAGCATGAGCAGCCGGGTGTGCCTCCTCAGAGGGGAGGTACGGGGGTGTGACCATAAAAGGGTCGTTGGAAGAGGGGTGAAAGCATCCCTCTGTTCATTATTTCCCCACCCTGAGAATTCATTCAAATGACATTATGATTAAACACTTCAGTGAGAGTCCCAGCAGCAAATTTCAGGAGAGATTTGCATGTTACATTTCCATTGTGGTGAGAGGGGGCAGGTCAGGAGGGGCACTGCAGGGGAATCGCTGGCTCCAAAAGGCTCTTTGAAAAAAATCATCTTTTGAGAAAGTTCCTGCTGATGCAAAGTTACTCCACACTTGGTCTTGCACAGCCCAGAGCTGCTTCCTCAATCTGCAGCCAATGTCTCTTAAGGACAATCCGTCCCATTTGGGTAAAGGTGAAGGAGAAATCTTAGAGGAAATACTTGCAGAGGAGATAAGGCTAACCCATTTTACCCGAAAAGTGTTACAATCATTATAGATAAAAACAGTTACAGTAACAACAGTAAAGACTTTTTCTGGGCAACCAATTCAGTCATTTCCAGGTCATTGGCAGGTCAATACCTCATTCCCCCATGCAAAATTCAGTCCTATAGTGGATGGGACTGATTTTTTTCTCAATAAATTGAGTCACAAATCCCTGGTTATTCTCATCAGAGTTCTGCCAAGTGATTCAGGACAGGACTGGGAATTGGAGTCCTTCGCAGGTGCGATTGTCCTGTCAACCGTCACGCCATCTGCTGGGAAGGCCCAGGCGGTGGACCCACATAGCCCAGAGACTAGCCCAAATTTAGCAGATTGATTTCTTTGACTCTGTCGATTTAAAGTAATTCAAGTCCCAATGGGATAACTTTCACAGATCCGAAGATTTCTGGGAAATCTTACCTGACCCTTTTTCATTCCCTGGCATCACTTTTAGGAAAGCAAAAGGCAGTAGGGTGATGCTTAGTATATCATCCTTGAATGATACATGGATGATATACCAAGTACATGTGAACAAGTCTTACAACTATACTTCTTAAATATTTTCAGTGAATATTCTTACAATATATTCATGAAGAATGTACTCTAGAATACCGCCTTCTCAGAAATGATAATATAGAACTGAAGAGTAAATATTTCCTTCTGACCCTCAATCTCTCTATCCTCCACCTTCCCTCTCTGTCCCATCTCTTCCCTACATTCTGCCTCTTCTTCCTCTTTCTCTTCCTTCCTCTGCTCCCTATTCCCCACAATTCCCCATGTCCCTTGTTTCTCTCTTCTTTTCTGCTCCAATTTCTCCCTTCTGCTGTCTCCTAGATTCCCCCAGCTCCCCCATTCTTTGCTCCCTCAGTCTCCCTAACCACTGCCCCTTTTCTCCCTCTCTCTGCCCCAGCCTCTCCCTTGTCCACCCCTTAATCATCTCCCTCTGTCTCTACTCCACAGCCCCCTCCTCTCCCCTCCCACTGCCCACCAGCCCCTCACTAGCCCCCTCTAAGACAGGCAGTCAGGCTGGACCACATCATGACTCTTCTCTGTCCTTGCTCTAGCAGGGATCTGGGACAGAAACAAATGAAACTTTCTTTAAATGCTGATATAAAGATCAAGCAAAAAACTGGCCAGCTAACAATTTGCTGAAATAACTCAAAAGCCTTAAAATTGTGTACCCAATAGAGGATTGAGAGCAACGGGTGAAATCAGCAAACTGGCCCTTCTGAGAAAGGACGCTGGTGAATATCACGTTTCCCAGGCTCCATATCTCTTTCTAGTGTCTGACCACTGCACCCACCACCTCTGCCCCGAGAACTCCATGCTCCAGCCTCCTCCTCTCACATGCGAATTCCCCACCTCCTTTCTCTACATTCAAAATGCCCTGCCCATTCCCCTTCTTCTCCACTCAACTCACCTCTGAAATCTTACCAACTCCCAAGAGCTGCCTCAAATGCCACCTTGTAGGAAGCTTTTCCTTGTCCTCCACCCCACCCCACATTGCCCCTTCATACTCCACGGAGGGCTTGAACCAGGACTCAAAGCCAGGTCACCTGGCTCCCAGGCCAAGGCTTTTCCCACGATGTGGCCATGGGAAACAGTGAGAGGTTGGGCCATCACACAGGTGTGGGTTCTAATCGTGGGGCCACCAGTTACTCACTAGCATGGTAGCTGCCTGACCTCTCTGAGCCTCAGTTTCCAACTATAAAATGAGATAATCATCCACTCGGCCATGCACATGTACTGTATTTATTGAGGGCCTGTTATGCGCCGTGCCATCCACTGTTGATACTGTACACTGTGCAGAATGGACATGTGATATTAACGTGTCAAGGCAAATTAGTCAACAGACACAGTATCCACCAGCATACTGGCCCAGGGAGAGGAGGAAGGAAGGTCGTCACACCCTGTAGCTCTTTGTATCTTCCTAAGACCTGACTTTGCTGTTTGACACACAGGACCCTGAGATCTTCCTGGAGGCCCCTCTCTATCCCCTGTGACTCTCTAGCAGTGGCTCCCTTGGATGCCAGTGTCAGTGTCACCAGACTTTGTCCCTGAGACTGCCTGAGTTAGGTGGGACTGAACTCGGGCCCTGGTTCACCTCCTGTAGCACCGGGCCTGAAGCCAGGGCCAGCCAGAGACAAGCCAGACTGGCAGTCCTCTCCCATTGCAAGACCCTGTCAGATGGCCTACTGAGTCCCTATAGGTCTGTCCAGTGATTTCATCCGGGTGAAACTCCAGGGCCCTCTGCCAGGTGCCTGTGGGTCCTTGGGAAAGGGTGACCTGGAGGGCCCATTCTCCTGTGACTGCACCACATGTGTGCCCAGGGTGACCCTGCTCTCCCTTCTCTCGGAGAAGCTACTCCGTCTCTTCCTTATCAATCCCCACCCGCAGCTGGACATCTGGCCCTCCCTCTGAGAATCGCCCTGGAGCGGCTCCCTGGGCCCCAGCTCCCTTCCCTCTGTGATCCAAGGCTCCTCCCTCCCATGAGAGTCGTCCACCTCAGATGCTTATGGCGCCTGTTACTTGAGATGGCCGTCCTCTCCCCCTTCACCTCAGCCTTCCTGGCATCAACCTCCCAGACACCTGCAGCCTCCTCTAGCCCCTCGGAGCCACAGGAAAGCCGCGTCCCCTGGAGCAGCCACCGCGAGCCCGGGCCCAGGCCTCAACACACGCTGACTTCCCTTTGCTCGGCCTGAACCGCCAGCAACAAAAATGCCTCCAGTTCTCACTCGGCCTCAAGGCCCCTTCTCCATCCTCACAGGAACTCCCTTCAGGTTTTGAGCCAAGTTGTTTCTGCTCATGGGCTCAATTTCTTCCTCCCATCTCTACTCTGGCTACTCAATGTGGCGCATGTAGTCAAGCATGGACCTCAGTGCAGGGGCCCATGCTAGGTCCAAGCCGCTCGCAGGCAGTGTGGGACTTGCTGACCCCCCAGGAGTCAAGGAGGGAGGACCAGGTGGTTCCGATACACACAGCAGCTGGTGGCCTGTGCCTCTGGAGAAAGGAGGCCACTCAGGCATCATGTCATTTGGATTTCCCAATGGTCCTGCAAGCTAAGCGTGATCTCCCCTTGATAGATGAAGAAACATAGCCTCAGAGAGTGAAACAGTTTGCCCTGGCCCCTAGTCAGTTACTTTGGAGGTGGGATGTGAACTCAAGGCCCCTGAGGCTTTCTGAGCTGCCCTGACACTCAGGCTCACCTCGCCCTCTGCCCCTCACTGCCCTCCCTCCGGTCCTCGGTGGGAATCTCTGTCTTGACCCCGCAGGAGGGCCATGGTCTCTGCAGAGCCTCATGGCAGGTGGGACTTGGAACGGGGTGGGCCCTGCAAACGTCCAGTCTTAAGCCACCAGTCCCCACTCTGCTTCTCCAGGTGGACGTTGGGCCCCTTGTTCCATCAAAACCTTCCTGCCTTGGCCCACTGATGCCTCAGCTCAGGGGCCTCCCTTCTCTCCCCACCCCTGGGAAGCCACCCAACAAGAGCTGTGTCCTTCCTTTCCTCTCCCTCCTCCCAGCTCCTCAGGTCATCCAGCCCCTCACTGGGACTCCTCTCCCAACTCTATCCGGGGCCTGCCGCCTTCTCCCCACGGATCGGCGCCCTGTGGTACAGACAGGCCCCTCTGCCTGAGGCCCCACAGGCCCTGGGGGTCAATGCTCTCTGTGACCTCGCCTGTGGCCCCTGGTATCCCATAAGACACGCTGTGAGGCAAGAGGGTTCTTTCACCTGCAGGATGGGCATCTGGCAGGACAGATGTGCTGGCACACCTGTTAGGGACCCAGCACACAGGCTGGCTCCTCTGTCCCCAGAAACTGTTTCTAACTGAGGACCCAGGCCCAGACCACAGGGCACTAGGAAGAGACTTCCCTTTCTGACCACAAGCATCTGGCATCTGAGGCAGCCAGGACATGCAAGCTACTCACTGTGCTCAGAGCCAAGGGGTTTGCTGAAAATGTTCAACTTCCCACTCCCTTTAAGAAGTCCTCCCAGGGGTCTCCTGGCATTTGGAGGGAGAAGGATGGAAATGGGGATGCGTGGGGTCATGTGCGAGATGAACACCCTTCCCCTCCCCTTACTTCACCATCACACTGAGAACTCTAAGCCTGCCACCAAGGAAAAAGTTCAAGGATGGGTGAAATCTGGCTTAGAAAGTGCCTCAGAGGGCATTGAGTCTGGGGCTCCCCAAACCTACTGGTCTTTGGAACGCCCGATGCAATGCTTGAGCCCCCATCCTTCCTTCCCATCTGCCATCCAGAGCTGCACATACGCAGATCAGGCAGCAGCCGTGGAGGGGCTGCCCTGCGCTGCCACTGCACCAGCCCGTCTCCTGGGGTCAGGAGCCTGGCAGCAGCCTGGGGAGCAGTGCGCACGTGGCCTGAGGTAGCCAGGCCAGCCTCAGTCCACCACTGTGCCTTGGATATAGTGGACACTGCTTATCTGATTTTCTTGGCATCACTGTGGCTCAGTGAACTGCAGAGGCCCCAGGACAGCTTGAATCTGTGTGACTTCACTTTTATCTGAGCCTCCCCATTTGCACTCAGTTATTTGCCCCACCGAGAATGAGAGAGATACGGAAAGGCCTGGATTGGAATTCCAGCTCTGCCAATTAGTAGTAGAAGTGGGGCTTACTGAACCTCACTGTCTTCATCTGAGACACAGGTCATAACTCCCCACTCCTCCCAAAGTTGTTGTGGGATCTATAGCAACGTCAGCAAGCCCTTTGCAAGCTGTAAAGGGCCGCCCCTGTGTGCGAGGGCCAGTTTGTCCCATCTCGCCGTGTAAGGTAGCACGGCCTGCAGACTTGCCGCCCTTGCTGTGAGTGGGGGCAGCTGCAGAGGCCCTCAGCGAGCCTGGCCTGGCACTGGGCTGTGCGCAGACAGCAGAATGTCTCTCTCTGAGCAGCGCCATCCCTTGCTCACTAGACTTCCATCTCCTAAGGGTAGAGCTGGGGAATTGGCCATCTCTGTCACCCAGGGCGCAGCAGAGCCGTGCCAAGGGCAGGCATTTGGCAGACATCTCAGCTAAATGAATTGAGGGTGATTCAAAGGCTCAGGAGCTCCCAGATGGTCTGACTTGCCTTTTCTCCTTCTCAGGTTGATTCTTACAGTGTGATAGTTGATGACGAACTGGGCGACATCCAGCTGATCAGAATCGAGAAGCGCAAGTACTGGTTCCATGACGACTGGTACCTGAAGTACATCACACTGAAGACGCCCTGCGGGGACTACATTGAGTTCCCCTGCTACCGCTGGATCTCAGGCGAGAGCGAGATTGTCCTGAGAGATGGACGAGGTGAGCGGCTCAGGCCCCTTCCACTCCCTGGGCTTCTGGGGAATGAGAGAGTTTGCAGGCACTCCTTCCTCGAAGAACTGTATCCATGGGAATAATAACCATGCTCTCCGTGGTTGAGCACCTGCTTCGTGCCTCGATGCACCTGTAGGAGGTGTGGCCTTCCTCCAGGTACCAACAAGCCCCAGGTTCAGAGGGGGAAGTGACAGGCCCCAGGCTCCATCCAGCCATGTCCCCTCTCTGCTATAAAGTCCTTCAGGAGAAGATTATGACCCCCTTTTTGCCAGAGGGTAACTGGGGTCCCTAGTAACACGTACCCCTGGGTCGTGCCCCTGGATGGGCAGTTCTTCAGCTGAGTTCTCAGCTCTCCTCTCTGTGAGGTCACAGTAGGGCTTGGGCTCCAGGGACCCCAAGCAGGCCAGGAAAAGGATGGAGTTGACCAGGAGTGCCTGAGTGCCAGCTCAGAGGAACCATGGGCAGGCCTGGTGTTCGACGGTCACCAGTCATTAAACTTAAGTCCCACTTTTTGCTGAAAGAGAAAAGAACCCAAAATATACCCTCTTAAGCAAGACCCTCAAATGTGCAAACCCCAATCTGGCACTTCCTCGGGAGGCCATTCTTGGTAAGAGACATGCAACTGGCCTGGTTGGAGGAGGAGGAGAGAGGAGCAGATGGCGGGGGTCAGCTAAGGCCTCTTTCCCTTTGAATGACGCCCCCCTTGCATACCAGCCTCTTAGCGTGTGTGAGTCAAATCCGTGCCTTGGCAAAATCCTGCCGTACCTTAGTCATGACCCTTCAGCTTGCTTACTCTCGAAACCTGAAATGATCTAGTGCATCCACTAGAATAATGAGGAGTGGGACAGCAGCTTCTTCCAGTGCCACCGTTTAACACCTCCAAGCTGACAACACATTTCCTATCACTAGTTCATTTGCTCTTCGCAGAACTTTAGCAGGGTAGGTAAGATGAGAATGATTAGTACCCCCTCTATTTTAGCTAAGAAAACCCAAGACACAGGAGGAAAAGTTCTTCTCTACCTGGTGTTCTTAAAACTATCAGGCCACATCCCACTGCTTCTGACATGGAATTTAACTTAAGAAACAAAATTCCAAGATTATTTCTGAACTAAATTATTGGAGCAGGAAGGATTTTTATCCCCTGTCTTCATGGCAGGGAAGAAGATCACAAAAGTCACTCTGTCTTACGGTGGCCAGCATGGGGAAGGTTGCAGACAGGGCACTTCTCTTCTACCAGGATCATAGAAACACGAGCTCCACATCTCCCTCCTGCCCCCTTCCTACCCACGGTCTCAGATGTGTAGTCCTTCTTCCCACGGACCCCGAATCTCTTTCCAACAAAAAAGCATATGGCACCTTCCAGTTGGGATATTTAGAAGGTGTAGGCCAGTGTGCAGGGCCATTAGAACTCCTAGTCCTGGTGGGGTGGGGGGAGGGAAAGAATGCGAGAATAGTCCAAAAGGGAAGTGTCCTGGAGCCAGAGCTGCCTTGGGAGGAGCTCTGGTCCTCAGTAGAGATGCAGACAGCCTGGGGAGACACTACAGAGAGAGGCTGGGGAAGAAGTGTCCTCTCTTCACTGTCCCGTACCCTCCAGTCTCTGGTCAGGGTTCCCAGTGGCTGAACTGAACGTGAAGCCAATTGATGCGTTGATCAGGGACCTTCAGGGACAGAACTGGTGAAGGGTGGATCTGGAGGGGCACATGGAAGCCACCCAGTATGTTCCACTTATCAGTTGCTGTGTAGCATTCTTAGTGGCTTTAAACAGCCATTTCATTTTGCTCATGATCTTAGGGGTCAGGAATCTGGGAAAGGCTCAGCTGGGTGGTCCCTCTGTGAGCCATGGGGCATCCGCTGAGAGGGGAAGGGCTAGAGGATTCGCTTCTAAGATGGTTCTCCTCTCGCGTGCTTCAGGGCTCCGTGGGCTCTCCCCCTCCACATGGCATCTCATTTTTAAGGCTTCCCCGTAGAGCCTGGGCTTCTCACAGCTTGGTGGTCTCAGGGTAGTTGCACTTCTTTTTGTGGTGGCTGGCTTCCAAAAGCAAGAGACAGAAAGTGGAAGCTGCCAGTTTCTTCAAGCCTGGCCCTGGAAACTGGCACAGTGTAACTTCTACCACGTTCTATTGGTCCAAGCAGTCACAGAGCCCGCCCAGACTCAAGGGGAACATAGACCTACTCTCAGTGGAAGAAATGTCAAAGAATTTGTGGCCATCTTTGGTCCACCACATGGCACGACAACCAACCCTTTGGGCAACCTGGAAATGAGGGGGCCCAGCCCACAAGCGATTCAATCACTCACCACATAGAAACCTCTGGAATCTAATATTTCACCACTGCACCTGGGGTGACCATAGAAGTCAGAGGGCTGTCTCTGTGGTGACTGACATTTTTGTAAAACACAATAAAAATTAACTACTAGAAAAATGAAATCAAAAACAAACCAAAGCCATTCAAAATACAAGCCCTGTTTTTATTATCAGATGCAACAGTCAGAAGTATTTTAGCAAGTTACTCTAAGTTTGTAAACCTGTACACTCAACCTCTGTTCTTACCTCATTGCAGACCAGCACCCAACAGTTCTGAGCCTCACAGAGCTCTCTGGCCCATTGCACCTCTGCCTGAGGCAGCTCCAGTCCCAGGCTTGGAACTGGGGCCCAAAGAGGAAGATCAGTGGGTCACTGTGGTCCCAGGGATTCCAAGCATCTATGTGAAAGACTCGTATCAGTCTTTTGGAATCTGTCCCCCTGAACTCTGCTGTAGTCAGTCCAGGCTTTGTCACCTGCCGTGTTCCCAGAAGTTATGTTAGTCAGTGGGGCCAGGAAAAAGGATGCTATATGCCATTTGAGACTTGGTAGGTTGCAGTTTTACATGTTCTCTGACTTATTCATACATTAAAGCTAAAGAGATACAACTCCTCAGAGCCTGAGAAATAGGCAGGTTCTTTAAGGTGGATAAGAGATGATGAATGTACCAATGACAGCTGTTGTTACATTTAATACTCACCTTGCCTTCAGTGGCCTTGAGCCTCCCCACTGATTTACAAAAATGTCAGTCTGTGATGGAATGGAAGTTTTAAAAACCCGGCTCTTCACCACAGAGAACTGGAGAAGCTCTTCACTGCAGAGGCCCCCTTTCCAGGAGATGTTCTGGAATCCTGCCAGTCGGGGTTCTATTGACTGTGTTCGCTGGTTTTACCTTAAATAATAGTATAAAGGGTAATCTTGATCTGACCTCTCCTGCTCTAAAGGCCCTGAGAAGTGTGACCAACCATGCCCTTAGTCACCTGCCTACTCCTGAAATGAAAGATGAGACACCTTTGAAGTCTGGCTTAGAGGGAGGAAGAGGACACTCAGGTCCATGATAATTATAAGGACAACAGTGATAACCATGGGTCCCATTTACTGGGCACTTACTGGTCCTAAGCACTTATGGAGTGATTTGCTGCAGTCTCTCACTAAATCCCTACCATGGCCCTAGAAATAAGTGTTAATTATCTCCATTTTACATGGGAAGAAGCTAAGGCAACTTGCTCAAGGTCACACAGCTTTAAGTGACACAGCCCTAGTCCAAACCCAAACCCAAGAACATCTCTTCTAAAGCCCACACTCTAGGACATGACAGGCTGTTTTAGAATAAGCTCCATTCTCATTCCTCTGTGTAGCCACCACAGGAAACTGGACAGTGTCAGCGTCTGTATATTGAATCTTAAGTCACACATTTCTCCAGGAGGCAACCAACTGGACTTAGAAACACAAGAGCCATGAGTCCCTGCTATTCTCTCAGGCAACATGGAAACCCGCAGTGGCTGCCATTTCTGCTCTGCATGAGAAATGCAGGAGTGAACTGCTCTGAAGTGGTTTGAAGAGATCCACCAAAGATCACGAAATGCCTTTCCTCTGAAGTGGAAAGGCAGCTCTGCACCAGGGGCCCCAGGATTCTTGGCAAAGGCAGTGTC
This sequence comes from Balaenoptera ricei, assembly GCF_028023285.1. Lineage (NCBI taxonomy): Eukaryota > Metazoa > Chordata > Mammalia > Artiodactyla > Balaenopteridae > Balaenoptera > Balaenoptera ricei. The sequence continues at coordinate 47,246,161 of NC_082654.1, forward strand.
CTGGGAGCCCCCAGGTGGAAATCCACAGGCAGGCCAGAGATGGGCACACTGTGCCTGCCAGAGAATCATTGCATTTGTCTGCCTTCCTGTAATTCACGATGAGAACCAAGCCTGGCTCATGTATCTGGATGTGATTCTCAGAACCCCGAGGTTCAGAGCCCCCAGGCTTGCTGAGTGAGCAGACAGGAGGAGGAGGAACTGGATTTGTCTTTTATAAAGAGAGTTAGCTAACAGCATGGGATTTGAGTCTTGTGTTGAAAATCCACTAATTAGGTTGTGACCTTGGGTAAAGTTCAAGGGCAAATCTATTCAACCTCCCTATGCCCCCATTTCTTCGCTATAAAATGAGGGGGTGTTCTGAGGCTTAAATGAGACAATACACAAAAAGCACTTGGCTCAGGAAGAGTGTCTGAGGGAAACCTGCATACTGGATGTTGTTAATGCGCTTCCCTAGGCTCTTCTCACACATGTCCTTTTCTCACAGCGAAGTTGGCCTGTGATGACCAAATTCACATTCTCAAGCAGCACAGACGTAAAGAACTGGAAACACGGCAAAAACAGTATCGGTGAGTTATGACATCAGACCAAATGGCTTGGGGTCATGGTGTCTTCTGTCTCAGGGGCATAACCCTGCCCACAGTTTATGGCCCATCATTGCTGGTACGTGATGACCAAGGGACCAGATCCCTTCAGTGCTCCTCAGTACCCAAGCTCCACCTTACCACCACTCCAGGCAGAGATGGTGAAAGAGTTATGAAAAACTTGGGATCAACCGTATTGGCATTTAGGAGGAATGGGACAGTAAAGGCTTGAATTCACCTTGATGTTCTCCCACTCCCATTGTAGGAATTACCCTTCACTTTTTATGTCTTCTTATAATAATTCAGTTATAAATGTGATACATAATCTACAAGAAAATTGACAAATCTTTAGCTAACAGACTAAGAAAAAAGAGAAGACTCAATTTATTAAAATTAGAAATAAGAGAGGGAACATCAATACCAACCTCACAGAAATTAAAGTGAATGAAAGGGAATAGTATGAACAATTGTATACCAACCAATTAAATAACTTAGATGAAAAGGACAAATTCCTTAGACAGAAACTGCCAATGCTGACTCAAGAACAAATCAAATGAATAGACTGATCACAAGAAAAGAGAGTGAATACTAATTTTAAATTAATTTTAAAACTTCCTACTAAGTAGTTTTAAAGTAATTTTAAAACTTCCTACAAAGAAAAGCCCAGGCCCATATGGCTTCACTGGTGAGTTCTAGCAAACATTTAAAAAATTAATACCAACCCTGCATAAACTCTTCCAAAAAATAGAAAAGGAGAGAACTTGTCTCAACTCATTGTATGAGACCAGTATTATACCAAAACCAGACGTCATAAGAAAACTACACATCAATATCTTTTATGAATATAGATACAAATATTTTCAACAAAATACCAGCAAACAAAATCCAGCAGCACATAAAAGACATTATACAATATGAAGAGGTGGAATTTATTCCAAGTATGCAAGGTTGGTTTAACATCCAAAAATCAATTAATGTAATACACCATGTGAATAAAGAACAAAAAAAATACATGGTCAAAGAAAATACATGATCATCTTAATAGACACACAAGAAAGCGTTTGACAAAATTTTTTAAAAACACTCAAAAAATAGGAACTGAAGGGAACTTCCTCAACCTGATAAAGTGCATCTACAAAAAATTCACAGTTAACATCATACTTAACGAGAAAAGACTGCATGCTTTCCTCCTAAGATCCAGGAACAAGATAAGTACGTCAGCTTTGCCACTTCTACTCAACATTGTACTGGAGGTTCTAGCCAGGGCAATTAGGCAAGAAGGAAGAAAAAACATCCGTATTGGAGAACAATAAGTAAAATCATTGCTATTCACAGAGGACATGGCCTTGTATATAGAAAATCCTAAGGAATTCACCAAAAAATCATTGAAACTAAAAACAAGCAATATTGCAGCATACAAGACCAATATACAAAATTCAATTGTTTTCTATTTGCGAGCAATCAATAATTTAAAATGAAAATAAGAAAACAGTTCCATTTACAATAACATCAAAAGGAATAAAATATTTATGAATAAATTTAACAAAAGAAGTTTAAGACTTACACAATGAAAACTACAAAATACTGTTGAAATTAATTAAAGAAGAGCTAAATAAGATGAAAGACATCTCATGTTCATGGACCAAAGGACTTATATTGTTTAAATGGCAATACTCCCCAAAGCAATGTATAAATTCAACACAATCGCTATTAAAATCCCTGCTGACTTTTTTGCAGAAATTGACAAGCTGATTCTAAAATTCATATGGAAATGCAAGGAACCCAGAATAGTCAAAACAATCTTGAAAAAAAAGAAAACAAACTTGGAGATTCACACTTCTCAATATCCCAAGTACTACACCACTGCAATAATCAAGACAATGTAGTATTCACATAAGGATAGACATATAGATCAATGATATAGAATTGAGAGTCCAGAAATAAGCCCTTACACTTATGGTCAATTAGTTTTCAACAGAGGCAACAAGACCATTCAATGGGGAAAGAAGTCTTTTCCACAAATGGTGTTGGGACAACTGAATAGCCACATGCAAAATAATGAAGTTGAACCCTTACCTCACACCACATACATAAATTAACTTAAAATGGATCAAACACCTAAATGTAAGAGCTAAAACTATAAAACTTTGAAGAAAACATGGGTAAATCTTCATGACCCTGAATTTGGCAAAGGATTTTTATATATGACCATGAAAGCATAAGCAACAAAAGAAACACAAATAAGTCATCAAGTTTTAAAAGAAACACAAAAGAAACACAAATAAGTCATCAAGTTTTAAAATTTGATGTCATCAAATTTTAAAACTTCTGTGCTTCAAGGACACCACCAAGAAGGTGAAAGAACAACCCACAGAATGGGATAAAATATTTGCAAATCGTGTATCTGATAAGGGACTTGGATCCAGTACATAAAGAACTCTTACAACTTAATGATAAAAGATAAATAATCCAATTTAAAAATGGGCAAGGACCTGAACTGATATTTTTCCAAGGAAGATATACAAATGACCCATAAGCACATGAAAAGATGCTTGACATCATTATTCATCATGGAAATGCAGATCAACACCACAGTGAGATACCACTTCACACTCACGAGGATGGCTAGAATCAAAAAGTCAAATAATAACAACGTGAGGATATGAAAAAGTCAGAACCCTCATACACTGCTGGTGGGAATGTAAAATGGAACAGCTGCTTTGGAAAACAGTCTGATAGTTCCTCAATCTATTAAACACAGAGTAACCATATGATCCAGAAATTCCATACCTAGGCATATACCCAAGAGAAATGAAAACATATGTTCACACAAATATACCTGTGCATGAATATTTATAGCATCATTATCCATAATAGCCAAAAGGTGAGTACAACCCAAATGTTCATGAGCTGATGAATGTCAGTGGGATATCTATATAATGGAATATATTTTGGCCATAAAGAGGAATGAATAAACACTTCTCCAGAGGAAATATACAAATGGCCAATAAGCACATGCAAAGATGCTCAAAACCATTAGTCATCAAGACAATGCAAATTGAAAGCACAATGAGATACCACTTCACACACACTAGGATGGCTGGAATTAAAAAGACAGATAATAACAAGTGCTGTAAAGCATGTAGAAAAACTGGAGCCCTCATATATTGCTGGTGCAATGTAAAATGATGCAGCCACTTTGGAAAACAGTTTAGCACTTCTACCTCTAGGTACTTACACAAAACTAATGAAATCATATTTCTACACACAAAAAAACCCTTATACACAAATATTTATAATAACACTATTCATAATACCCCCAAAGTAGAAACAACTTAAATTCTGTTAATTGATGAATGGATAAATAAAATGCTGCATATCCATGCAATGGAATATTATCTGGCATTGAACTATGGATACATGCTAAACTATAGATGAACCTCAAAAACATTATAATAAATGAAAAGGTCATATACAAAAGGCTGCATCTTGTATGATTCTATTTATATGAAATGTCCAGAAGAGGCAAGTCTATGGACACACATTAGTAGCTTAGTGGTTGCCTAGAGCTGAAAGTTGGGGTGGGACATGGGGAATGACCATTAATGGGTACAAAGTTTCTTTTGGGGTGAACATATTCCAAAATTAGATTATGGTGATGGTTGCTCAACTCTGTAAATATGCTACAAACCTTGTAATTGGATACTTTTAAGGGATGAATTTTATTGTATGTAAATTATATCTCAGTATAACTGTTTTTTGTTGTTTTTTTTTAATTTTTTATTTATTTATTTTATTTTATTTTTGGCTGTGTTGTGTCTTCGTTTCTGTGCGAGGGCTTTCTCTAGTTGTGGCGAGAGGGGGCCACTCTTCATCGCGGTGCGCGGGCCTCTCACTGTCGTGGCCTCTCTTGTTGCGGAGCACAGGCTCCAGACGCGCAGGCTCAGTAGTTGTGGCTCACGGGCCCAGTTGCTCCGCGGCATGTGGGATCTTCCCAGACCAGGGTTCGAACCCGCGTCCCCTGCGTTGGCAGGCAGATTCTCAACCACTGCGCCACCAGGGAAGCCCAGTATAACTGTTTTTAAAAATAATACATGAGCAAGAGTGCACATCTGGAAAGTGGTGGTCAGTGGGCTGTATCCAGCCTATAAATGTGTTTAATGGGTCATTGTGGAATTCTGAGTAAACAGGGCTCTTATTCTCTAGGTTTCCCCAGTCCAACACCAGTCTATCATCTATATCAAGGCTTCTTTCATTTCCTACTTTGGCCCCTGGAGACATTTGAGTTTGAGACTCCTTCCAAGGGAAGGAACAGTCAGCATGGTTAACTGGGCAGGGGCGGGGGTGGGGGGGTGCTTTTGGAGAGTGATGACTGTTACACTTTTCACATATTCCTCTATAGTTCAAATTCTTACAAGGAATATGTAACATGTCAGGTTTTTTTTTTTTTTCTCAATCCAGTAAAGCAAGAGAAGGGGAATAATGTAGAAGCAGAATAATGTAGAAGCAGAAAAAATACCTGTAATCCATCCATTTTCACCTTTATTTCTTTGGGATTATATTGTATATATGACTTGACAGCCTCCTTTTTTTCCCTTAGAAGTATAGCAGAATCATTTCCCCATATTTAAAAAATCTCATCACAAACATTATTCTAGTTTTTATATAATATTTCATTGTATGGATGCACCATACTTTACTTAAACACCAACCTGACTGGACATTTAGGAGGTTTTTAATTTTTTATTCTTATAAATAATGTGAAAATCTTTCCTTTTTGTGTATATTATTAAGTATTTCCTCAGGATAGATACCCAGAAATGAAATTACTAATTCAAATAGTAGAAGTTATTAGTATATATAGACAAATTTCTCTTCAAAAATCTTTAACCATTTTTCATGATCAGTGTGTAGATACCTATTTCACTAATACTTGCTGTAGCTGGGTGGTATCTTCTATTTTTTTAACTTTTCTAATTTGTAAAGACATCTCTTTTCTCTTAGCTCCTTATTCTTTCCCTCTTTCATGGACCCACTGCTGTCCAGTGGTTGAGAAATCCCCACTGAGACCACTGATTGCCCCAGTCTCAAAATTATCTTTAGCTCTATCCCCCTTTCCTTCAAAAGCTTACATTTCCATGAAACAGAATGGAAAATGAGAAACAGGGCCATACACACATGGATACTTGATATATTACAGAGGCTCCGACAATGAGTAGTGTGGGACTATTAGGAATCCATACAGAACAGAGAGAGAAAAGTGGAGGAAGAGAAAAAGGAGAAGAAATTGGACTCTACATCATATCATTCAGAAAACTCATTTTAGAGTTGAATAGACTTAAATGTTAAAGGCAAAACTATAAAACTTTTAAACTATAGAAGATTCTTCTTCATGACCTCAAGGAAAAAAGATTTTTCAAACAAAACTCAAAATGCACTAACCATAGAGCAAAAGAATAAACTCACCTATCTCAAAGTGAGGAACTTCAGTTCACTACAAGACACCACAAAAAGAGTGAGGAGAAAGTTCACAGAGTGATGGACAAGAATTATTATTTATCATGTACCAAGGACCCCTACAAATCTACAAGAAGAGCATTGTCAATTCAGTAGAAAAATGGACACTGCAGTCACTGCACAAAATATAAGCAACAAGTATACGAAAAGGTGCTCAACCTCATTTGTAATCAGAGGAATCAAAAGTAAGATCACAATGAGCTACTGCTACTACTGCTGCGTGCGCGCGCACACACACACACACACACACACACACACACACACACACAGGCAAAACTGAAACAACTTGACAGTACCCAAGTGTTAAAGAAAGGATGAAGGGATGGGAAGACCCATACACTGCTGACAGGGATATAAATTGAAACAACCTCTGTAGAACACAGTTTTGCAATATTTGGTGAAATTGAAGCTACATTATAATCTTTGACTTAGAAATTCTACTCTTGGATCTAAATCCAGGTGTGCAGGTGCACCTGGATACGTGTACACAGATGGTCACAACAGTATTATTTATGAGAGCCAAAAAAATGGAAACCACCCAATGTCCATCAGCAGTAGAACAAATAAATAAATTGTGATAACTCTACCCTGCAAGGAAGAGCAGTGAACTGTTGGTACCCACAGCAACATGAACAAACCTCACTAACACAGTACTAAAGAATAGAAACCAGACACATGTCTGGCCAATCCATGAGGTTTGAAATTATATTGCTTAGGGAAAGTTGTGTAGCAGTGAAACAATAAACAATAGCAGGAAATGATTATCACAAAATCAAGGTGATCGGAGAGGTTGAGTGGGCAGTGGGTGTTGAGGCTACTAGCAATGTTCTGATTCTTGATCTGGATGTTGCTTATACAGATGTTTTGTGCATTTTTCTGCGTATGTGAGTGTGTGTGTGCATATATACACATACATACATATATTTATATATTCTTTTCCAAAATAAAATTTTTTAATGAAATTTTTATGATTTTTAGTACCAGGTATGGAAGAATAATCTGCTAATACAGTGCATAATGTTAAGGGTCTATGAATTTGCAATTTGTTGTAGAATATTTGTGAGTAAGCCTCTCAGCTCAGGCACCATATGATGTGTTTTGAGACTTTTGTACTTGGTGCAGTGCACAAGGCATTGTCCAAGAGCTATGCACCGCCCATTCCCATCCTAAAGGGTTGGTGTTCATATACCCCTTCCACAGCTTCCCTCCCCACTTCAACCACCCAGGGAAAGCCCCTACAGTGAGCACTCCACGTGCTTCTGGCCTTGTGGAAGGAGGGAGTCCTAGACTGTGGCGAGTTAAACAGTTTCCAGAGAATCAGGCTAGTTTGTGTCCTGTTAAGAGAGTGGACAGCAAATTTTATCAGTTCCACACTAATTCAGACTAAGATGTTAATGACTGATAAATCAGTCTTACAGGCATTTTCTCTTAACCCAGTATTTTCCAGAGTGTGCACTGGAGCAACTGGTCCCAAAACTTTCTCCCCAGAAGAGGGTCCCATGGTAAAAAAAGTTTGGGAGGGGGCTTCCCTGGTGGCGCAGTGATTGAGAATCTGCCTGCCAATGCAGGGGATGCGGGTTCGAGCCCTGGTCTGGGAAGATCCCACATGCCGCGGGGTGGCTGGGCCCGTGAGCCACAATTGCTGAGCCTGCGCGTCTGGAGCCTGTGCTCCGCAACAAGAGAGGCCGCGACAGTGAGAGGCCCGTGCACCGCGATGAAGAGTGGCCCCTGCTTGCCGCAACTAGAGAAAGCCCTCGCACAGAAACGAAGACCCAACACAGCCATGAATAGACAAATAAATAATTTAAAAAAAAAAAAAAAGAATATATATTACTCTTAAAAAAAAAAAAAGTTTGGGAAACTGTTTATCACATCCCCCTTCTAGAGGTTCACGATGCACATAAGCATTGAGGATTCTGAGAAGTTCTGGGGTAATGGACCCTAGTTAATTTTATTTTTAACCCAGTGTGTCCCAAGAGAATTTGACGTACGACTCTTAACATCGTGCAGAACGATTGCTCCGTGCAGCACCCTTTGAGAAACACCCCTTCCCCAGGGAGAGGTGGATTCATTGGTGTGTTGGTTTTATGGAGATGGGGCTTTGGCAGGGTCTAGGGAATGGGGAAGAAGGTTTTCTGGTGAGATAGTCTGCCCCTTTCTTAGATCTAATCATCATTGTTTCTTCCTCCTTCTACTCATCTCTCCTTTTCAGACCTCCTCCTCTGCTTCCGTTCAGGAAACACTGAGCTTCGCACCGTCTGCATATTCTCACAGTTCCTCTTTCATATGAACTCACAGGCTTCCAGATTAGAGTTTGGAAGTAAAGTAACAACTAAGAATAATCTCCAGTATGTCAAAAGCTGGCAAGTCCAGCTAGCTCTCATCACTCAATCAGCCGGGCAGAGACATGGAGAATCCCACACAGGTCATAACCCAGCATCCATGTTCTCTCACTATGACTGCATATACCTGCGTGGTACACACACACACAGCAGAATGTGTTTTCATCTACATCATTTAACCTAATCATTCTGTGACTTGCTTTTTTCCCAGTGGTCATTCTGTTTTAAAGAGCAGCCAGTTGACACAGATAGGTGTCGTCCATTCATTTTAGCTTCTGTGTAGTGCACCACCGTGTAAGTAAACCACTGTGTTCACCCACTCCCCTGCTGGTGGACATGTGGGTGGTCTTTAATTTCTGGCTGCTGCAAGCTACACCACAATAAGCTTCCACATATGTCTTGTCTCCTGGTGCTCTCTTGAATGAGTTATTCTAGAGAACATCCCTAGGAGTAGACACCAAATTTTGCAGACCATGTGTTAAGTTTTCTAAATATTGCCTACTGTTTTCCAAAGGGATTCTGCCAATTTTCACCCTAAGAGCTGTTCCTGAGTTGCTGTTTCCCTACATCACTGACCCACTTTGCACTTTGAGACATTTTCATTTTTGTCAATCTAATGTGTGTGCAATAGTATCTCATTGTTTCCCTTGTCCCTAAGTTGCCACATATTTCTTGCTTTATGTGAAGGTACCATAACTTATTCAACCATTCTCCTATTGATGGACATTCAGCTTGTTTTCCATTTGTATGTTGATTTGGTTTCGGTGCCTGATGAACATAGATGCAAAAATCCTCAACAAAATACTAGCAAACAGAATCCAACAGCACATGAAAAGGATCACACACCATGATCAAGTGGGGTTTATCCCAGGAATGCAAGTATTCTTCAATATATGTAAATAAATCAATGTGATAAACCATATTAACAAACTGAAGGAGAAAAACCATATGATCATCTCAATAGATGCAGAAAAAGCTTTCAACAAAATTCAACACCCATTTATGATAAAAACCCTCCAGAAAGTAGACATAGAGGGAACTTACCTCAACATAATAAAGGCCATATATGACAAACCCACAGCCAACATCATTCTCAATGGTGAAAAACTGAAACCATTTCCACTAAGATCAGGTACAAGACAAGGTTGCCCACTCTCACCACTATTATTCAACATAGTTTTGGAAGTTTTAGCCACAGCAATCAGAGAAGAAAAAGAAATAAAATGAATCCAAATAAGAAAAGAAGAAGTAAAACTGTCACTGTTTGCAGATGACATGATACTATACATAGAGAACCCTAAAGATGCTACCAGAAAACTCCTAGAGCTAATCAATGAATCTGGTAAAGTAGCAGGATACAAAATTAATGCACAGAAATCTCTTGCATTCCTATACGCTAATGATGAAAAATCAGAAAGAGAAATTAAGGAAACACTCCCATTTACCATTGCAACAAAAAGAATAAAATACGTAGGAATAAACCTACCTAGGGAAACAAAAGACCTGTATGCAGAAAACTATAAGACACTGATGAAAGAAATTAGAGATGATACAAACAGATGGAGAGATATACCATATTCTTGGATTGGACGAATCAACATTGTGGAAATGACTCTACTACCCAAAGCAATCTACAGATTCAATGCAATCCCTATCAAACGACCAATGGCATTTTTCACAGAACTAGAACAAAAAATTTCACAATTTGTATGGAAACACAAAAGACCCCGAATAGCTAAAGCAATCTTGAGAAAGAAAAATGGCGCTGGAGGAATCAGGCTCCCTGACTTTAGACTATATTACAAAGCTACAGTAATCAAGACAGTATGGTACTGGCACAGAAACAGAAATATAGATCAATGGAACAGGATAGAAAGCCCAGAGTTAAACCCACGCACATATGGTCACCTTATCTTTTATAAAGGAGGCAAGAATATACAATGGAGAAAAGACAGCCTCTTCAATAAGTGGTGCTGGGAAAACTGGGCAGCTACATGTAAAAGAATGAAATTAGAACACTCCCTAACACTATACACAAAAATAAACTCAAAATGGATTAAAGACCTAAATGCAAGGCCAGACACTATAAAACTCTTAGAGGAAAACATAGGCAGAACACTGTATGACATAAATCACAGCAAGATCCTTTTTGACCCACCTCCCAGAGAAATGGAAATAAAAACAAAAATAAACAAATGGGACCTATGAAACTTAAAAGCTTTTGCACAACAAGGGAAACCATAAACAAGACGAAAAGACAATCCTCAGAATGGGAGAAAATATTTGCAAACGAAGCAACTGACAAAGGATTAATCTGCAAAATATACAAGCAGCTCATGCAGCTCAATAACAAAAAAACAAACAACCCAATCCAAAAATGGGCAGAAGACCTAAATAGACATTTCTCCAAAGAAGATGTACAGATTGCCAACAAACACATGAAAGAATGCTCAACATCATTAATCATTAGAGAAATGCAAATCAAAACTACAATGAGGTATCACCTCACACCGGTCAGAATGGGCATCATCAAAAAATCTACAAACAATAAAAGCTGGAGAGGGTGTGGAGAAAGGGAACCCTCTTGCACTGTTGGTGGGAATGTAAATTGATGCAGCCACTATGGAGAATAATATGGAAGTTCCTTAAAAAACTAAAAATAGAACTACCATATGACCCAGCAATCCCACTACTGGGCATATACCCTGAGAAAACCATAATTCAAAAAGAGTCATGTACCACAATGTTCATTGCAGCTCTATTTACAGTAGCCAGGACGTGGAAGCAACCTAAGTGTCCATCGACAGATGAATGGATAAAGAAGATGTGGCACATATATACAATGGAATATTACTCAGCCATAAAAAGAAACGAAATTAAGTTATTTGTAGTGAGGTGGATGGACCTAGAGTCTGTCATACAGAGTGAAGTAAGCCGGAAAGAGAAAAACAAATACCGTTTGCTGACACATATATATGGAATCAAAAAAAAAAAAAAATGGTCACGAAGAACTTAGGGGCAGGACGGGAATAAAGACGCAGACCTAGTAGAGAATGGACTTGAGGACACAGGGAGGGGGAAGGGTAGGCTGGGACAAAGTGAGAGAGTGGCATGTACATATATACACTACCAAATGTAAAATAGATAGCTAGTGGGAAGCAGCCGCATAGCACAGGGAGATCAGCTCGGTGCTTTGTGTCCACCTAGAGGGGTGGGATAGGGAGGGTGGGAGGGAGACGCAAGAGGGGGGGGATATGTGGATATATGTATATGTATAGCTGATTCACTTTGTTATAAAGCAGAAACTAATGCACCATTGTAAAGCAATTATACTCCAATAAAGATGTTAAAAAAAAAAAAGACTGAACAAATTCCCTCCCAAAACTTTACAGTAATTTTCAATCCCACCAATAGTATGTAAAAATATACTATTACCCATACGTTCACTAATACCTGATAACATCAATCTTTTAAATTTTTAACAATCCAGGAATCCTTAAGTAAGAGTCATTGCTGTCTTAATCTGCATACCCCTGACCACTGATGACTTTAGCCTCTGCATTGCCTGTTTATGTGCTTTATTTTTCTGTGGGTTTATTATTAATCTAAAGCAGCTCTTTATATATTAAGATTGTATCCCTTTGTTATATGTATAGTGTGTATCATTTGTCTTCAGTTGCTTTTGTCACAGGTTTTAGCTTTTTACTTTCTTAATATATATATTCTTTTTCTTTGTAACTTTTGGGTTTCCTGCTTTGCTTAAGAAGGCCCTCCCCACCCCAGTGTTACATAAATTCTCATATTTTTGTCTAATATTTTTATAATTTTATTTTTAACTTTAGGCTCTTAATTCATCGGCTATGTATTTTTATACATGATGTGAAGTGGGGGTCAAATGTCCCTGGTATCATTTATTACATAATGTTTCTTCCTGCTGCTTTGGGATGACACCCACAGCATATGGAGCTGGCGTGGTGACCCCGTGCACCGGTTCTGCAGCCGGTGTTGGGCTCAGCTCCCACTTAACTGCCACACTCTGTGTCCTGTGAAAGTTGTGTAATCTCTTTGTGCCTCAATTCCCCCATCTGTAAAATGGGGGAAATAATAGTACCACTTCTTAGGGTTTTTGGAAAGAATTAAATAGGTTACACCATGAAAACACATAGACTAGTATTTGACACATAAAAAGCACTGGATAAATATTAGCTAGTTTTGTATTATATTCACATATTTTCTTGGGTCTGTTTTTCTACTCCATGGCCCAGTGCCATCTTTTGGTTATCAGAACTTTCTAATAAATGTGAATAGGCGTTATGTTATCTTACTGTTCTTTTTAAAGTTTTTCATGATGAGAATCGCTTTGAATTACACGTGTGTCCTGTAGTGGCATTTTGATAATGTTGCATCTTTCCACCCATTTAGATCTTGTGTGATGTCCTTCAATAGAATTTCTACTTTTTCTTCATGAAGTTCTTTCACCTTTCTGGTCACTTTATACCAAGGGAAACTATAGCTTTTGCCATTCTAAGTAGGATGTTTTTCCGTTTGCCAATGACTCTTGCTGGGATAAAGATAATTACTCATTATTTAATATTTACTTTGTATTGACACCTTACTAAATTATTTTATTGTCTCTATTTTTAAGTGAGTCTTTTTAATTGCCCAGTTATTTGATCGTATTATGTAAATGATGATACTTTTGTCTCTTAGTTTACATTATTACATCACTGATAATTTTTTCTTATTGCCAAAACAAAGTAACAGTAGCAAGGATGACCATCCTTTCTGAGTCGTGATTTTTGAGAAAATGCCTTTGATATTTTTATTTGTTCAATGTATTTGCTATTGTTTTCTAATAAACACTCTTTACTATATTTAGGAACTTCTTGGTTCATTCTAATGTCATTTTTGTTTGGCTGAACTTATTCAATTAATATATGAAAGGGTGGGTAATATATGCAGGTAATATAATGTCTGAGTCCATACTTGATATAAGAGGCTTAAATGATTATCTAAAAAAAGTCTGTAAACACCTTACACTATCTCCCCATTTTCAGTATGGCAAATGAGAAACCTAATGATAGTTTGGTTATTTTCCTTTTCCCAGAAGCTTGTGAGTTTGTGGAAGCCTCTCTCCTCTCTCTCTTTCCCTTTCTCCCTCCCCGCTGCGTCTCTACAGCATTCTCCTCTTTGACATTTTACAATTTAATCAGTATATATCTAGGAATGTCTTTTTTTTCTTTCTTTCTTTTTTTTTCTGCCTAGGATTTACTCAGAAAATTGAGGTCCCTTCAGCTTAAGGAAGTTTTTCTCCTGTTTCTTTGGTTTTTACTTCTCCATGTATCCCTGTCTCTCCTCCGGAACTCTCTCTGAACATCAAATCTTCTATATCTGGTTTTCATGTCTCCTATGTTTTCTTCCATGACTTCCACTTCTTTGTGTATTTGTGTTACATTTCCTTCCATTTGTCACAGAGCAGTGTCTGGCACATAACAGGCACTCAATAATTAGTTATTGAATGAACAGATTTTGTCTTCCAGGAGACCAATCAGATCTCACAGTGACTATTACTCTTTTTTTCCATTTTTCTATGGAATGTTCAATTCCGAAATCATGTTTTGTGGTTGCAGAAAGTCTTTTTAGATTCTAATTGCATCTCCTTAAGAATTCTCTCTCTCTCTCTCTCTCTCTTTTTAAAATTAAATGTCCTTTCTACTCCTTCCTTCCTTCCTTCTGCCTGGTTGTTCAGTTTGGTCTTCCCAGTGGAGTATGATTTTTTTTCTTTGCCTATTTTTCTGTGGGTATGAAGGCCTTTGGCCCCTGTGCAGATCGGCCTGTCAGGCCTCTCAGGCAACAGTGCCTGCAGTGGAAGGAACATAGGTGTTGGTTTCAGGTGCCAGTAGTAAACTAGCTGGCAAACTGTGCCATCTCCATGCAGTGAGAGGCCATTGTCTCCTGACCTCCTGAGGTGGGGCACTTTGGAGGCTGGGGGTCAGCAGGAAGGTGGGGTCTTGAGGAAATGTGCTCCAAGTAAACTCTACCCTTAAGAAAACATGAATGCATTTGCTGGCCCATCTCTCCTCATTGGGTTCAGTGCTTCCATACTGAAAAAAATCCAGCTCTACTCAGCTCTTCAAATTAATTAGAGCCCTACTTCCCAGTGGCTAGGAGAAGACGGTCAGGAATATTTAAATTGATTTGACCAGCAGTAATTAAGTAATCAACAGTTAATACCAGTAGGGCTACCAGATGACTGCCTCAATTTTACACATGTATTGGAGATACCTTAAATCATTTTCTAAAACAAAGGGGAAAAAATCAATAAATTAGTTGACGTTTGTGCATTCATCCACATTTTTACCCTGGTTAATGTTAATCCAGCATTGGTGTTAATACAGACAACAAAAATAGAAGGTTTTTTTAATGTCTAGGAAAAGAGAACGTTGTTAGTAAACCAACAGCAAGAAATGTAGGTTCTATACAACAGAAAACGCTTTTCAAAATGCATTTTGAGTGGTCATAAGAGTGATCATATCCAGTTCCTGTTCACCTCTGATGATACTAATGAGAGGCTTACTGGGCCAACAGGATACCTCAAGAAACATTGTGGAATTTTTGTGACAGTAAAAGTACCAGATGATATTAAAGGGCCTTAAGACTTTAAAAAAATATTATTAGAGTATAGTTGATTCACAATGTTGTGTTAGTTTCAGGTGTAAAGCAAAGTGAATCAGTTATACATATACATATATCCACTCCTTTTTTTTTTAGATTCTTTTCCCAAATAGGCCAGTACAGAGTACTGAGTAGAGTTCCCTGTGCTATACAGCAGGTTCTTATTAGTTATATATTTTATATATAATAGTGTGTATATGTCGATCCCAATCTCCCAACTTATCCCTCCACCCCATCCCCTGGTAACCATAAGTTTGTTTTCTACATCCGTGACTCTACTTCTGTTTGTAAATAAGTTCATTTGTACCCTTTTTTTTAGATTCCACATATAAGCGCCATCATATGATATTTGTCTTTCTGTGTCTGACTTATTTCACTCAGTATGACAATCTCTGTGTCCATCCATGTTGCTGCAAATGGCACTATTTTGTTCTTTTTATGGCTGAGTAATATTCCATTGTATATATGGACCACATCTTCTTTATCCATTCCACTGTTGTTGGACATTTAGGTTGCTTCCATGTCCTAAGACTTTTTAATGACCTAAACTCTCAGTGTTTTACTTCCCTCTTATAAGAGAGATTAGATTAAAAAGGAATACAAATGGAAAAGCTGAAATCCCAGAATGTAAATTTTGGTTTTTAAACAAATGTAAGATCATTTAAATAAATAAAAGATCATTCTCCCCACCTTAAAAGAAACTAACAGATTTTTGGTTTGGTTTGGTTTGGTTTGTTTTTTCAATAAACAAAAAGAAAAGTAAAATTTAAAAAAACAAACAAAAAACAAACTTAAATGCCCAATGCTACAGGATAAATTTTAAGGACACCAGGCTCTAAAAATTTTGGTGGGATAGAGTGCGTGGCCTGTCTTTGAGGGGAGCTGTTTTGATTATAACAATCTCTGAACCTGCTATTGGCATCAGTCTGTGCCCGGAGGTCCTCACCCAACCTCCCTGCTGACTCGTGCCCCCTTTGGGAAGGCATGACGGCTGTCCCCTTTCCCTCAGCCACCACACACAATACAGGGGTGTTGACCAAGCTGGTGGGATGTTGGATGTCTAGGTCAAGTGTGATGGGGCAGCCTCAACCACTTCCACCTCCAGTGACCAGCAAGGCAGCTCTGTGCTGGGGAGACATTGCCCTTGAATGTCACCTCAAATAAATGAGGTCTTCTGATGCTCTCTGTACACACTGGTATGCACCTACCATTCACCACCCCTCTGCTGTAAGCCCAGCTGCAGGTTTAGGGAACCTCAGGCTTCCCACTGTGAGACTCAGGGCACAGCAAGGTGGGGGGCCACCAGACCTTGGGAGGCATCCCAGTACCTCGCCAGGCACACGCTCAGCTAAAACATGGTGACCTTATGGGCACATCCTCAGACCACACAGACAGCCTTCAGCCTGAGGGGCCAGCCCAAAAGCCAGCCATTTAACCCAGTTTTCTTCTCCTTCCTTTTCACGCTCAGATGGATGGAGTGGACCCCTGGCTTCCCCTTGAGTATCGATGCCAAATGCCACAAGGATTTACCCCGAGATATCCAGTTCGATAGTGAGAAGGGAGTAGACTTTGTTCTGAACTACTCCAAAGCGTAAGTGTTCTAGAACTCGAGGATGCTGGGCAGCCCTCCAGCGGCTGGGGCCGGAGATGGGACCCTCACTCCTCCCCTTGTGGTGGCCTTGGGCTGAGGGATCAGCTCAGCTGAGCAACTCTTCCCAAATCGTTTGATTATATCTCGGCTATAGCATGGATCCTTAATGCCCAATCAAATCACAGGGAAACCTGTATCTAAACAAATTTACAGACTGTAGGACTCCAGACACCAAACAGCTGTTTGCAGCCCAGAGTGGAGGTCTTTACTTGGAGTGCCCCATCCCCATCCACAGCTCATCTCCCCTTGGGCCAGTTCAAGGGTAGACAGTGTCCAGGCTGTCACCCAGCTGGCAGGGCACTGCAGTAATAATGACCAACATGCCTGTGCTGATCACTTACATGCATCCCCGTTCGTCTTTCACTACAACCCCACGAGGCAGGCACTTATCCCCATTCTGCAGTTGAGGAATATGTGGAATAAGGAAGTACAATACCTTGCCCAGTAGCCCCTGCTAATAAACGTCAGAGATCCGAGTTCTGTGCTCCTTCTTGGCGGCTGAGTTATTACACGGTTTTCAAAGACTCCCTGGGTGCTCATTACCAACATGGAGCCCCAGCCCTACCTCAGGGCTAGTGGAGGGGCATTTGAATCTGTACTCTGATACTTTATAGAATTCTCACAATCATGCAAATTTGGAAGACCCTAAATCCGTGGTCATGCAACCTGACCAAGCCTTGGACAGCCCTGAGGAGCTTCAGCACCTCCCGGTGCCCGGCACCCCCTACCGCCAGGGTGAGAGTCTCCCAGGGTGGGCCCTGGCTTTGGGTTGGCATAACCAGGAGGCAGACAGGTAGAGAAGCACTAACCCAGTTAGCTTCTGCGGCAGCATTTGCTTAGTTGCATAGCTGCTCCACTCAAGAAGTTGCCTCATTTGGTCGAACTTCTGTAAAGAAAGGGTGGGAGGCCACACCCTCAGGCCTTCCTCTTTGGAACATTTGCGAAAAACCCTACGCGCGCGCACACACACACACACACACACACACACACACACGCACAGCCTCACAATCAGACTCCGCAGGGAATCCCCTCACATCACAGAGACTGGGATGCATTTGTCTCCCTGAGGCTGCATCTCCATGGGAGGGAGGAAATAATAAGGGCCTGACACTTAATAAGCCTCTACTAAGTGCCAGGCTGTAGGTGTGGGTGCTTTCTATATAGAATCGTCTGTTTTAACCTTCAAGCAACCCTGGGAAATAGGTACTGTTTTTAACCATCTCCAGGTAAGTAAACTGAGGCTCTGCCAGGTCCAGGTCAAGGAATTTGCCTAAGGTCATTTCGGCAGGAATTGGCAAAACCAGGATTTGAATCCAGGTCTATTGGGGTTCAAAACTGAGGATTTTCTTCCCTGCTACTATTGAGATCAAATGGAGAGTAAAATTAAAACCAAACCACTAGATTAGTAATGCAGCAGTACCCAACATCTGGCTCCCTGGAAACATCAGGGCAATCATATGTCTCATTTCCTACCCAGGGGTTGGCATTATTGA
This sequence comes from Balaenoptera ricei, assembly GCF_028023285.1. Lineage (NCBI taxonomy): Eukaryota > Metazoa > Chordata > Mammalia > Artiodactyla > Balaenopteridae > Balaenoptera > Balaenoptera ricei. Next base: position 47,264,420 of record NC_082654.1, read on the forward strand.
GTCAAAGGCATGTGGCTTTAGGAGACCAGAGCCCAGACCAGGATGATACAAGAAGGACAGAAGGCCCTTGTGAAAGGGGCAGTTTGGAGAGAAAATGATAATGATAGAGAGGCAGCAAGGTCAGAGGAGATGGTACTGCTTTGGGGAGTAGTGCCACCTCTGCTTAGTAATGGTGGGGGAGTGGATGGATGGATGGATGTATGGATGGATGGATGCATGGATGGATGGATGGTTGGTGAGTGGAGGGATGGATAGCGGATGGTGGATGGAGGGATGGTGAAGTGAAAGCCAGGCTGTGCCTTTCTTATGTCTGCTCAGTGTTCCTTAGGTCATTGTCATCTTTTATCTCAGGATCCCAGCACAGCAGCTGCCACAGGATAGGTGCTCAGTAAACCCTGTCAAAATGAATTGAGTGTGGCCTTTGTGGCCACCTCACAGGCCCTCACTTCACACACACACACACACACACACACACACACAGAATCACACACTTACCTTTTCCTTCTCATGTATCCCCATCATGGCCAACAGCATCCTAGGTCAGTGGTTCTCAGTCCTGACTGGCATTTAATATTAAGACTCCATGCCACCTCACCCCAGCCAGGCTGTTAAGCCAGCATTTGCAGCACAGGCATGAGTATATTTTAAAAGCTCCTTGGGGGATTCTAGTGTGCAACCAGGATTGAAACCACTGGCCTTGGTGCCTCCCTTGGCCTCATCCTCCATCCAGGTGAATGTGGGATCATGTCCATCCCCTGGGTCTCAGTGTGCATGTCCTCCTTTCCCAGCTCCGCCATGTCTCCCCGGAATGTTCAGGAACATTATTCTACCTGCTTCCCCAGGCTCCATCCCACACAGAAATTGGAAGGTCATTCTCAAGTGCATGTATAGTTTGTTGGAGGCTCCTTCTACAAAGCAAATATAATTCTTTGACTCCCCTACCTAAAATCCTTCAGTGATTACCCCAACTACAGGGGTCTCTGCCCAGCCTTCTCTCTTGCCCCCAGATGCACAGGACACCCCAGCCATGTGTGTCCAGAGCTGGGGGTCTTCGTGTCCCCTTGTCTTTGCCTCGCTGTTTTCTCTGCCTCAAATGCCCTTTTTCCCTTCTTTGCCTGGCCAAGTCCAACTCATCATTTTTCAGGACTGGAGTGAGGTGCCCCTTCTCCCAGAAGCTCCTAGAAGCCCTAGGTCTGAGGGAGGCTTCCTCCCCTGTGCTCCCCAGTACGGACCACACAGGCCACCATCTCTCCAGCAATACCATAACCCATCTTTCTCCACATCTTCCATGTTACTTGGCCCCTTGAGCTGCAAACTATTTGGCAGGACCAGAGCAAAGAAATCCTGAGATGGACCCTCAGCCCCACCTGGCACAGCCCAGCTGGGGTGGTCAGCTGAGCACCAGCTCTGTTGGCACAGTGAACCAAGGACCATGAGGTCCTAAGAAGGAGAGAAGAGACACAGCCTCTGCATTTGAGGAGGATGCAGCCTGAGTCAAGGGGACTGGGCCTCAGGGAAGCAGTTCAGAGGGACCCCACCCCGGGAGATGAGGGATTCATGGGAGAGGGCTCTGGGCCAGTGGAAGGTGAGCCTAAGGAAGCTGGTGAACTTCTCTGAGCCTTGGTGTCTTCATCTAAAAAATGAGACCATAGCTCCCACTCCAGGCTGTTGTGAGAATATTAAGAAAGCACATATGTCAACCCTGCACAGAGAAGGTTCTCCCTAAAGACAGCATTAGTCTTCATTCATTCCTAGTAATGAGGTCAGGCCAGCCAGGACCCACTTCTCCATCATCACCTGCTGAGCACCTGCTCCCTCAGATCGACCCCTGCCCTCAAGGGCTCATAGAGGGACCCTTCCTCTCTTTGATGTTATCTCATTATGGGGTCCAGGAAGGCTTCACGGCAGAAGGACACCTAGCCTGGCCTTGCAGCTAACCAGACAGCTGGGGGCCTGGAGAAGCAGGACAAGGGTGCTCTGGCAGAGGCAGCATCACGTGTAAAGGTTGGGTGTGGCTGGGCCTACTCACAGGACCAAGTGGGTTGTGAAATTTCATGGTGTCATCAAAGGAGGAGTAGCTTGTTTGTTTAATCACCGCTCACCGTTTGCAGCCTGGAGCTTTGATTGCAGGAGGTTGGCGGGACTGGTAAGGGAATGTTCTCTTCAAAGGAAATTGAGAAAGAGAGCTTCCTTCCCAGTAGAGGAGAACAGTGCGGAAATGTGACTGAGTTCAGGAGAGGTGACCAGACCAGGGTGCTTGGGTCCTCACCCACCGGACATTTCTCATCAGATGAGATCAGGTGGGGGCAGCTCCTTGGGGGGGCATCCTTCTCCTTGGGGTCTGGATTTGCAGTGTTGGATGAGACACAGAGAGAGGTGAGGGAAATCAGAGCCGCATTGCAGAAGCTTGACCTGGCAGCCTTTGAGGGTCAGATGAGCGAGCCCAGCAGTGGGGAAGAACAAAGACAGGGAACGGGAGAGTAGGGAGGACTTCGGGATGTGGTATGGATGCCCCGGGATCCAGTTGAAATTCAGATAAAAATGGGGAGAGGCCGAGGGGAGAACCCAAGGCACCCTTGACGTTGTGCATCTGGCTTATAGGCAGAGTGGGGTGGTCATCAGAAAGGAAAGCTGGACAAGACGTGGTGAGGAGGAAGATGAGTCCAGTCTGGGGGCATGTTGTTGTTCAGAGCCCTGTCCGGCCTTCGACGGTGAGGCCAAGGGTAGAGTGGGATGGGTAGGCCCGGGGCTAAGCAGAGAGGCTTCAGGGAGCCTTGAGGCCAAGCAAGGTTGGGAGCCCTGCAAGGGACGGGGGAGAGGGGGTCGAGGGCCAGATAGAGGCTTTGTTGGGGGACAGGGAGAAGAGTGTGGTCTGAAGGCAGTAACTCTTCCCACCCCTGCTCCAGCCCCACAGACCAGTCACCCACTGCTTGCGTGAGGTCAGACAAAATTACGTGTACGGTAGCTCTTTGAAAGGAGCTGGTGGTATAGAGAAGGAAAGAGCAGGGCCCCAAGATGAAGAGCGGGAAGCTAGAGAGAAAAGATGGGCTTCCTTGCCCATGGTGAGGGCTGGGGCGAGGCCGTCTGAGGCTGGGTGAGAGCAAGAGAGGGAGAGATGATGGCATGGGAGCAGGGACGCTGAGGGAGCTTGGTCTCTTGACTTTGGAAGCCGAAGCCAGGAGTTTTGCGGGAAGAAGTCCCCACACCCTCCTACTGCCACCCCAGCTCAGAAACAAGTTGGCTCCACATCACCAAAGCACTCAGAAAATAGGATTCTCCCCTTTAACTTCACGAATGCTACCCAAATCCTTGGATCTTCTTGGTAATTGTCAAAGTCATCTCCTCCTTGTTCTAACCGATCCCTGTATGTCTGTCTATCAACCCTATTTACCCATACTGAATTCTGTTATAGAATCAGAGATGTGTCCCATTGGAAAATAAATTTGTTGGGGAAAATGTAGGGGGAAAAAAATTCCCACCTAAAAGTTAGACAGACCTGGAAATTTTTACTTATATTTGCTAAAGTAGCAGTTTTTTGTTAAAAATGGATCATAAAATAAAGGTATAAGTTAACACAAATCATAAAGTAATGTTTCCTTTAAAAAGGGTTTGTTTTATAGTTAAATTAATTTGGAAAACATTGCAAACTCTCCAGCAATGGTTCTCAAGTTATAGCTTGCATCAGAATCCCCTGGAGGGCCTGTTAGAATCTGGACATAGAGACCCACCCCTAGAGCTTCTGATTAGGGAAGGCTGAGGTGGGGCCTGAGAATCTGCATTTCTATTGACGTCCTGGGGGTGCTGATGCTGCTGGCCCACCAACCACACTCGGGGTAGCAAGGTTATACTTTGCTTTCCTGGGGGCAAAAACCTATTAATCTACTAAAAGTATAGCAACAAGTATCAACTCATCTCTAATTACCCTTTAAAAGCAAAAGGTCACCTTATTTAGAGCCTGGAGAGCAGCGATTGTTTCAGACTCTAGCTGCGCCATCTTGGGAGAGTTATTTAAGTTTTTTGACCCGTTTCCTTCCTATAAAATGAGGCTGGTGCTGCCTAACTGCTAGAATTGTTATGAGATTTAAACGAACTCCTGTAGGCAGTGCCGCTGCGGTGAGGTCTAGCACACTGTAGACCTAGTATCTAGTATCTCCATTCTGGATGCTTGGGAGGACTTTGTCCTCATTCCTGAGCCCAAGGAAGGAGACTGGCCAGGGAGCTGCCTTCTCAGGCTCTGTCACTGCCTGTTTGCTGGCTCTTCTGGGCGTCTTCCATCCCCACGGGAGCTGGCCCAGAGGAGGCTACCTGCTGCTTGTCCTTTGACAAATGCAAATTGAGCTCCTGGGGGTGGGGGCCTGAGATGAATCAAAAGTGGTCCCTTGGTCCCAGCTCCAAGAAGGTCACAGTCTAGTGGAGACCAAGCTATGGACAGCTCATCACGATAATATGTGGTAGATATTCCTTTGGAAAAGAGCACTGGGAAAACTTGAGGCAGGGAGGAAGCTCTGAGGAGGCAGCATCAGAAAAAAGCTTTCTAAGAGAGAAGCCCAACCTGGGTCTTGAAGGATGCATAGGAGTTCACCACGCTGATTGGAGGAGTGGAGGGGATGTCTTTCAGGGCGGTGAGAACTCTGTGATCCAGGAGGACCAGAGTGGGGGCCTGTGTAGGGAAGTGGGGCTGAGGCTGCCAATGCAGAGAATTGGGCAAGTATCCCAGCCTTTACTGGGGGTGGGGTGGGGGGGCAGTGCAGGACCATGGGGGTTTGAAGCAGGGATGAAGTCCATGGGGGTCAGCATTTTAGTGTCAAGGAAAAAGGGGTTGGTTGTCAGATGCTTCAGCGAGATCAGGGGAGTTTAGAGCTGACTCTTTAGATACAGCCACTAGGATGTGACACACAGTGCCCTGGGTGAGAGCACTTAAGGAGGGCAGAGAGGAGAGGAAGTAAAGAGGAGCCAGACGCAGATTCTTAGGTGAACTGAGTGTGAAGGAAGAAAGGGATGAGTGAATTAAGCAGAAGGACCCCAGGCGGGAGAGGGCAAAGTTCTGTGCTTGTAGCCTGGATGGTGAACTTGTCCACTGGTCCCTCCAGAACACCACGGCTTAAGACTGCAGACGTTAATATTAACAGTAAGTGATAATCATGGACTAGTCGCTAATATTTGTTGAACTCATTTTACAAACCAATGCTTTCTATATATCATGTCAGCCCTGTGAGGCAGGGACAATTACTGTACCCATTTCATGGATGAGGAAACTGAGGCACAGAAGGTTAGGGATTTGCCCAAGGCCATATGGCTGGGAAGAGATGGAGCTGGGATCTTCAGCCAGGCCCTTAACACTCTGGCTGACCTGCATCCATCTCAGCTGCCCTCTCTGGCCTTGCATATGGACTCCCAGCCCCACCCAGGATTCTTGTGTCCAGATCCCAGCACAGGAGCTGGTGGCTCCTAGACCCCCTGGTCCGGCCCCCTAGTGGTCTGACAGGGAAACGGCACCCACCCTGTGCGTGGTGGCCCTTCTGCCCTGAAGGTCCCTGATCCAACCCAGACCCAGGCCAGCGTTTACTGTGGAAAACTGAAACTCAGAGATGAGATCATCAGAGGCCTTCCCCCTGGAACCTCCACCTTGGGACAGTTCCGTTTCCGCACCACTTCTGGGTAACCGGCGCGTTTCCTCCAAGTCACCTGCTCCACCTGGAACAAGGCGGGCCCTCCTCAGTAAGCTTTGCCCCGCACCCCAAAGAGCAAAACCATGAACTGGGAAATGGAGAAGCTGTTAGAAGAAGGAAAGGGGCAGGGGAAGTGGAGGAAACAGGAGCTCCCGCCTCTCTGTCAGTACAGGGCCAACAGCGGGTGCCCAGCCCAGGCCAGCAAGCGGCTCAGTATGCACTCCCGTCTGGCTGTGTCTTTACCCGGTTCTGTTGTTACCTGGCTGTGCCATTTCCTGACCATGTTGTTACCTGGCTGTGTGACCTCAAATGAGCTAGGTGCCCTCGCTGGCCACAGGTTCCTCTTTGTGTGATAACAGATTTTCAAAGTCCCTAGTATCTGATTGTCTATAAGTATGTAGCAATATTTTGCCTCTAGATGACTTTCACATATTTTCTTCTTAACTCCACTTCTTCCTGGATCTGTGGCTTCCTCTGAGCACTACCACACCCCACCCTGGGTTCGGTGCCAACCTTCTGTTTTGAGGTCAAAGAGACCCAGCCGGGGAGACCGTGACCCACATGGGACTGACTCACTCCCAGTTCCCCACAGTTGCCCTGGGGTCCAGGACCTCTTTCCCGGGCACCGTCTGATGCTGGGCCACCCTCAGGGCTGTGAGGATTGTACAGGCCTGGGAAGGCCCCTCTTCTCCCAGAAATAAGTCCTTTTCCACACTCAGACATCAGAGGTCATTAGAGGTTTGGTCCTCCACCTTAGCAAGGATTTCTGTCCCAGGACACTCAGCTAACAAGGGAGGTGGAGGAGGAGGGCTGGGGTGCTGGCTGAGGAAAGAGGTAGCATGGCTGGTAGAAGCATAGCTGGGAGCACTCCCGGAGGCCAGCCTAGCAGTGGTGAGGCCGCAACAAGCATGTGTGTAAAACAAGTGTGTGTGTAAAAGCTCCTCCTTCCCCATGAGGGACTGGGATAAAAGTAATGATGACACCAGATAGGATGATGCCAGCATTCTTCTCCAGCTCTGAGACGCTGAGCACCTACTGTGTGCAGCCCCCACAGCCCAGGCTGTGCTCTAGCACCTTCCAGGCCTCACAGCATCTCAATAACCCACAAGCAGCTGGTTCCTCCAACTCGCAGAGGGCATTCGCCTCCTGGACCCTCTTTCGAGCAGTGTGGGCTACCAGGTCCCCAGGCAGCCAGTACCGAGGAGAGAAGCATTTGCTAAATTGAGGCAAGGGAGTCTTCAGGCAGGTGTGTCATTTTCTGCATCAGGTGCCTTTCCCATGCCTGTCAGGGCCAGGAGGAGCCCCAGCATCTCCCGCTTGTCTGCTGAGTCCCCATCTTTGGTCACTAGGACTTGCTGCCCTCATGCGTGCTCGCAGGTGGCTCCCCTGTGATGCTGTACAGAGCCCTCTGTCCCCATCAGCCAGGTTCACTCCGGACAAAACACCCAAACCGCAGTCCTTTGATTCTGCTGAGACAGGGAAGGCGTGAGGAGGCTTCAGGATTCCCAAACCTTCCTGCAACACGCTCAGCCCCCAGCCAGCCCACTGCCCCAGGAGTAAATGCAAGGAGGGTGCTGGGCCCTCACCATTAGGGATGCTTCCTGGGGGAGGCACCCTTGGGTGGGGGGAGGTGGGCAGCCCACTGGAGGAGCACCGGCAAGGTCGCCCGCCCCAAGCCCCTGACTACCCCTCTCAGTCAATGACAAGGCTGCCTGAGCCCTCCAGTACCTGGAGCCTGGGCCTCACGGAGCAATGCAGACCCACCCTTGCCCTCCTGGTGCTTAGGCAGCAGTCAGGTTTTCACATAAATGGGTTTGTGCTTAATCTGCTATCAGCGCTGCGGAGGTAACATCACAAGGCCCAGCCTGATGTGGGGAAGGGGTGGCTTCGTGAGATCGAAGGAGGAGTGGGGTTCACTAGACAAGCCCTCCAGATACACTCACCCCATATGCTCAGGAGGAGAAGAAAGAGGGGCACAGGGCGTTCCAGAGGGAGGGAACCACACATGCCAAGGCCTCCAAATCAGGACATAAAAGAGATGGAGCCAGTGGGGAGGCCTGAACCCTGGAGGGCTGGGCAGCGAGCACTGACGGTGGGGAGGAGACAGGGTGACTGCTCATCACTCTCAGCTCTGTGTGAGCCAGAGAGGGAAACTGAGGCAGAGGCTGTCACGATGAGCACTGGCCAGAATACCCACACCTCCATCCTGTGCCTTGCTTGGGTTATGTAGGAAAGCCTGGGAAGCCTCTTCCCGCCTTTTCCACCTTTCCCAGACCCATCCCACACCCACCTCCTCCAGGAAGTCCCCGGGGTTGCTCAGGCCACTCAGATCTCACTCCTTACTGCCTGCAGCCTGCATTTTGAATTTAGCAAGTTCCTGTCCTGGGCTACTTTGCTTCCCTGTGTAATGAATATTTGGAAACTATGTCCTCCTCAGCACCAGGCAAAGAGCCAAGGTTAGGCAGAAAGTAAATGAGGGTTAAATTCCACTAAACTGCTTATCCCCCCAAATCCAGGAGACTCGGGAGAGCAGCTACATAGGAGATAACGGCGCTCTGTCCCTGGAAGCTTGCATCAATTGGGGGCAGCAAAAAGTTTGATGAATGAATGAATGAAGGCACAGACCAGAGCCCGTGTGAATGGGAAGAGAGCACTGTAGACTGTTGTCGAGGGCAGGCGACTGGTCTCTTTCTTAGGGGAAATGCAGAAGGAAGAGCATGGGCACGGGTGCCAGTTTCTGTCCTGGTTTCCACAAGGCCAATCAGCTGCCCCCTTGGAGCTGCCCTGGGTTCAAGCCCCCTAGAGGCCCCACGAGACCAGGGTGCGAAGGGGCTTGTCAGGGGGCAGGTGAGGCCAGAGCATGCAAGGGCGCCGCCGTGTCTTGGTCTGCAGGATGGAGAACCTGTTCATCAACCGCTTCATGCACATGTTCCAGTCTTCCTGGAGCGACTTTGCTGACTTCGAGAAAATCTTCGTGAGGATCAGCAACACTATTTCTGGTGAGTGTGCTTTTGGGGGCTCTCATGTGCTGGGGAGCCTTGCCTGGGCGTGGGAAAGGGCTGCTCCACCCCCTCCAGCACGAGGCCTCGCTGTCCCCCGGGCCAGCACCGCCTGCACCCACACAGTACGCTCCACTGGGGATCAGCCTCATGGCCAGAGGTTCCTCCTCCTTGGATGTCCAGGGTTGAGCACCCTCAACCTCATTTCACCATCAAAAGTCTCACAAGTATCAACGCTTTTTCTTTAAATAAATCAATCATTTATGATGCTTCTGAACAGAGAAAAGGCGGGAGTTAGCTTGTTTTTTAAGCATTTACGTGAAAGCAACAGTGGGTTCCTTTGGACTAGGATGTGTTTGGTAGAGCAGTAGCATCCTAACTGCCAGGGATGGCACAGGAAGGACCACACAGCAACAGAAAGATTAGGAGACATTAAGGAAACAAGCAAGGGGGAAAACTGCCTTCACAAACTCCTCCCCAGGATGTCCCCCGCTCCCCTCCTTCTCCCTCATCCTAGGGCCCCTGCTTCCTGGACACAAGGACCTGGGTTCTTTTTTTTTTTTTTTTCTTTTTCTATAGGTACAGCGTGTACAGCAGACCTCTAGAATGTACTCATCTTGCTTAACTGAAACTTCACGCCACGATTAGTAACTCCCCACAGCCCCTCCCTAGCAGCCACCAAACTGTGCTGCTCTTTGATTCTACTGAGCTTGACTAATTCAGGTGCTTCATATAAGCGGGACCATGCAGCACCTGTCCTTCTGTGACTGGCTTATTTCACTTAGCATCATGTCCTCCAGGTTCACCCATGCTGTCACATATTGTGAATGTCCTTCTTTTTCAAGGCTGAATAGTATTCCATTGTATGTATACACCACATGTTCTTTATTCATCCCTCTGTAGATGAGCATTTAGGTGGTTTCCACATCTTGGCTGTTATGAATTGTGCTGCAATGAACATGAGGATGCAGATATCTTTTCAAGATCCTGATTTCAATCCTTTGGGATAAATACCCAGAAGTGGGATTGCTGGATCATGTGGCAGTTCTATTTTTAACTTTTTGAGGAAACTCCACACTGTTTTCCATAGCAGCTGTGCATCCTGAATTCCCACCAACTGTGCACAAGGGCTCCAACTTCTCCATGGCCTCACCAACACTTGTCTTTTTTTTTTTTAATAATAGAATCCTGACAGGTGTGAGATGGTATCTCATTGTGGTTTTGATTTGCATTTCACTGGTGACTAGTGATGTTGAGCATTTTTTCCTATACCTGCTGGCCATCTGTATGTCTTCTTCAGAGAAATGTCTGTTCAAAACCTTTGTCCATTTTTTTAATCGGGTTATTGGTGTTTTTGCTATTGAGTTGTAGGAGTTCCTTATATATTTTGAAGATTAAACTTTTATCAGATATATGGTTTGCACATATTTTCTCCTATTCTGTAGGTTGTCTTTTCACTCTGTTGATTGTTTCCTTTGCTGTGCAGAAAGCTTTTTAGTTTGATGCAATCCCATTTGTCTATTTTTGTTTTTGTGCTTGAGAAATGGGTTCCCCAGGAACCTTCTGAGCCACTAAGGGCCAGCTCAGGGAGGATGGGGTGGTGCCATGGCCTGACCTAGTGGTCAAGCAGTTGGGTGTGGTGGGCTGTCCAGTGAGTGCCTGGGAGAGGGGACCCGGCAAGGACTCTGGCCCTCCGCTAGCATCAGGAAGACCTCAGCCCGGCTCAGAACTCAGGCTGAGCTGCAATTCTCTCCTCCACAGAGCAGGTTATGAATCACTGGCAAGAAGACTTAATGTTTGGCTACCAGTTCCTGAACGGCTGCAACCCTGTGTTGATCCAGCGCTGCACGAAGCTGCCAGCGAATCTCCCGGTTACCACAGAGATGGTGGAGTGCAGCCTTGAGCGACAGCTCACCTTGGAGCAGGAGGTTGAGGTAGAACCTGGGTGGCTGGAGACGGTGGCCCCAGGCCAGAGGCTCAGCTCAGATGGCCAGGTCATACTCTGTTGGGCAGAAACCACTTCTTGCTGGCCATTGCTCGCTGGCCCCCAGGCTGCTCCCTCCAGGCTCATCTGTCTGGCTGATGGCAAGATCGGCTGCCCTCAGTGAAGTGACCTCTTCCTTTTCCTGAGCATTTATGAAAACTGTCTTGTCCAGCATAGGTGGAGGAATTGAGAGTGCTATTTCTCTGTGATGCTCAGGTCTTAGAGCATAATATCAGTATTTTCAATATCAATATCATAATTAAAAGAGCTCCCTCTAACTAAGGGCCTGTTGTGGGCCAGGCATTGTGAGAGATGCTTTACACACAGGACCATCAATTGTTACCCACCTTGCAGAGGTGAAGAAACTGGAGAAAAAAGCAAGCCTTGCATCAAAAAGAAAAAGAGAAAACTGATAGAACTTTTGACTTCCTAATTAGAAGTGCTGGTCTTCTGTTTCTGTCCTCACCCTCTCCCCAGCCCTTCTCCTGGCCCTCGTCTGCAGGGTCAGCCCTCTCCAGTTCCAAGACTAATGTAGTCTTGAGACAGAAAGGGGTTCAAACCTCCTCCTCTGGTGGGACTCGGTGTCAGCCGCCTTCCATGCCAGGAGCTTGAGGCTCTGGGAACTGCCCTTAGTCTCCCATCAGTTGGCCCATTCCCACTAGAGCCAGGATGACCAGGCCTCCTGCCACCTGCCCCAGGTGTCTAGGCGGCCTTCTGCTGTTTCCAGTCACCCTGTCTTGCTTGCTCAGCTCACCATGGGGCCCCAGAAAGAGAGCGATGGTCAGTGCCGTCTGTAGACAGACCTCCCAGCCCTCACACCCTGCCCACCTGACTCTGGAGGGCCACCTGCCCAGCTGAAGTCCCCAGGCAGGGCTCCTGCCCCACCTGGTCATGTGGACAGGTGACAACTTGTCCCCACGTAGACAGGCACACACAGCAGTGCTCCCCTGTAGATTTAATTGCTGGACGTAGTAACACTGATTCAGTGCTGTTGGTTTCAAACTTCAAATCAGAGAATCACTGAACCTTAAAAGCCAGAGAATCCTGGAACTGGAAGGGACTGAGCCGCCATCTGTGCATCCAGCCACCCTGGCAGGGGGACAGCCTCCACTCAGGAGTCCTTGCCACCACAATGGTCGTCTTTCCTTTGAGTTATGGTCTGGATGCTCAGCTGTGGTTTTGGTGGTGAAGCAATAATCCAATAGCCACCATTGACTGGAGTCTTACACACACACCACCCATCTCTTTTTTTTTTTTTTTTTTGGTTGTGTTGGGTCTTTGTTTCTGTGCAAGGGCTTTCTCTAGTTGTGGCAAGTGGGGGCCACTCTTCATCGCGGTGCGTGGGCCTCTCACTATCGTGGCCTCTCTTGTTGCGGAGCACAGGCTCCAGACGCGCAGGCTCAGTAGTTGTGGCTCACGGGCCCAGTTGCTCCGCGGCATGTGGGATCTTCCCAGACCAGGGCTCGAACCTGTGTCCCCTGCATTAGCAGGCAGATTCTCAACCACTGCGCCACCAGGGAAGCCCCCACCTATCTCTTACACATACGTCGCTCCATCCCCTACGATATGGTTCTTAATTCCCACAGTCATTTCTGCTACTTCTCTTTGGCAGCATCTCATGATCTACATTAAGTTTGTGGCCTACTAAAACAGGTCCTAAGTTTTTTTTTTAATCTTTACCTATGCAATTATTTTTTTGCAACATGAATAGAGAAATTCTACCCCTGTTGTTTTTGAGTCATCGTCACAACTCTTCAAGAGTGTTTTAGTTCTTAGACTTTATATTAGGATTTTGTAGTTTCAAGTCACAAAAATCATAAGAAATGCATTGGTTGAGGCAACAGCAAGAAGCAAAGCGAGGGGACTTCCCTGGTGGCACAGTGGATAAGACAATATGCTCCCAGTGCAGGGGGCCTGGGTTCGATCCCTGGTCAGGGAACTAGATCCCACATGCATGTCGCAACTAAGAGTTCACATGCCACAACTAAGGAGCCCGCGTGCCACAACTAAGACCTGGTGCAACCAAACAAGTAAATTTTTTTTTTAAAAAGAAGAAGCAAAGCGACTAGCTCAGGCATAGCTGGGTCCAAGGTTCAGATAATCCACTGGCATCATTTCTCCATTTCTCAATTCTCTGACTCTGTTGGATTTTTTTTCTTAGGAAGGTGTCCTTTTGTGGAGGTAAAGATGACCACCAACAGCTTCAGACTTACCTTCCACCATTTTAGCAAACATTACCCAATCCCAGAAAGAAAGTCCCTGTTTCCCAACACTTCCAGCAAGTGTCATGGGTCCAGCTTGAGTTGTGAGATAATTCCCTGAACCAATCGCTATGGCCAGGAGAATGGACTATGTTGACCAAAAGGAGAGGACAGGAATACCAGACAAGCAAGACCACCAACATCTTCTGCAGAACCTAGAATATCAGAACTGAGAGATAGGGTTGGCACTCTCACTTTCCAGAAGGATGAAACTGAGGCCCAGATAGAGGAGGTGGCCTGGAATAACAGAGAAATGCCCCATAGGCAGACCCAAATCCCAGGTCCCCTGGTTCCCAGGGCCTCCCTTTAGCGTTTCATTCATCAAGTTAAACAACCTGGGTCCGCTCAAGATTTGATTGGCAGCCCTTTCTTCTGCGCAGTGGTCACTGATGGCCACATCCGCTCTGAAAGGCCATTTGTCCAGTCCATCACAAAAGCCCAGCCAACCCTGTGACCCACTGGGCCAAGTGTCTCCAACTTCTGGCCAAGGTGTCCCAAGGGTCCATCACTTGCTCTCCTGGAAGCAGCCTCTCCCCACTTCCCTCTGCCCTGGCTGGCCGAGGGCACCATCCCCTCCTTCCCCGACCCCGTCCCACTCCTGCCCTGAATGCATCTCGAGCAGACTGCTCGGAGCTCATCGCTGGTGTCAGACAACTGCCAGGGTCCTCTGCATCCGAAAAAAGGAGGACGATGATGGCCAGGCTTTGAGCTTCTCTAGTGCCTTGGTCCCTTCAAGCGCTTGCGCAGTGGCCACCGCGCGCCCTCTGTAGGCAGAGTCGTGGACGTACAACTGACTTGAGCACCTGTTGACCAGTCTCCACCGTACTGTAGACCCGACCCCCTTCCCCAGCCGGACCGCAACCCCTGCCTCCATTTCTAGCTTAAAACACAAAAGACTTTAGAAAAAGCGCCGCTTGTCCTCCACCCGAACTCTTCCAGCTCTGGCCTGCGAAAGGAGCCCTTGCGGCCCTCAGCTTAAGCTCCCTCTAGGGGACTCAAGTGTAGTCTGGGATGGGCGGCTTTCTACCTTCCCCAAATCCCAGGTGCATATTTGTTTTATATTGAAGTATGATATCCACGGAAAAGGGCACGAATCGGGAAGTGGCAGCAAGCTCAATGAATTTGCACCTTACCCCGCTGTGCCACCAGCCTCAGACCAGGACACAGAGCACACACAACCCTTGCAGACTCCCCTCTGCCCTTGTAGACCTCCTCACCCCTGAAGACCCACCTCTAAAGACCTCCCCCGGCCCTGATGACCCCCTCCTGATGCGGTGGACGCCTGCTTTTGTAGACCCCACCCCTCAGAGCCTCCCACCTGCGAACCTGCCCCCTTTCCATCTCTCCTCCCAAGGGTGACCCTGGTCCTGACTCTGACACTGAGTTTACCCAGCTTTGAAATCTCTGTAAGTGGAGTCCTGCAGCATCACTCTTGGCATTTGACTTCTCTCATCTATTAACTCTGTCTTCTTTCTTCTTCTTAAACTGTGTCACTCCGGGTGATCTTTCAACATCCTTCACGAGAGTCAGGCAGACTTCGGGTACAGCAAGTGCAGAAGAGCCACTGCCATTCCTTCACCTCACTGAGCCCACCGCAACCTGTGAAAACTGATGTCAGTCAGCCTTTGAGTTAGAGGACCAAGAACTTTATAAAATTCTGAACTCCACTGAGTTGCCAGGGCAGCCAGAGCCCCCTTTCCCTCCCTCTGCGCCTGATTGCTGGGTCCATCTCAGGCTGCAGCTGATTTGGATGTATTCCCTCTTGCCTCCTACAGCTAGGGAACATCTTCGTCGTGGACTTTAAGTTGTTGGATGGCATCGATGTCAACAAAACAGACCCCTGCACTCTGCAGTTTCTGGCTGCGCCCATCTGCTTGCTGTACAAGAATCTGGCCAACAAGATTGTCCCCATTGCCATCCAGGTAGGCTGAGGGGACCTGTTCTCTTCCCGGGCGGCTCTACCCTCAGCAGTCAGGGCTCAGGGAGGATTTCCTGGGTGGCAACACCAAAGCTCTAGGAGGAGAAGGCAGCTCTGCCTTGAGTCTCCTGCTGAAGGCTTTGCCAGGTAGGCAGGAAAAACAGGAACTTAGGGCTTCCTGCCAGTCCTGGAGAGGGCTGACCACAATGGGCAGAAAGGGCTCCACTCCCCAAGATACCCTTGAGAACTTCCTGGCTCTGAGGAGGACCTGCCTTGGGATAGCATACTGGGCTCCCCACCCCAGCGTCCTGACCAGCCCCAAATCAAAACGCCCGCAGAGCCCAGGCAAGTGAAGCTGTGAGATGAGCTGGAAGCTGAGGCTGCCAAGGGGGACCATGGGGTTCAGGAACTGTGCCAGTCCTGAGATGCTCCCTTCGTGTGCCCCGGGGTTCTTGTCTCCACCAAAGACGATGGAGAAGGAGAGGGGAGCAGTTTGGGGGAGAGGCAGGCAGGGACAGAGCTTCATCTCTCCCCATTCCTGGCTGCATCTGCTTTCTCAAGGCACCAGGCCACTGCAACACTGTGGGAGCTGGTATGCAGACAGCAGGAAGCCACACCCAGGCCAGGATGAGGTGTGGGTCCATGAACGGGGGAGGCTGCACAGGGGTCCCCACGGGGAAGGCAGACAAGCACTCAGCAAACAGTACTTTGAGTCAGCCGTGAACCGGGCATTGGGTGCCGTGGGCATAATAGCAGCTAGTTTTGCCAGATGTTAACCGCCAAGGCTATCGCAAGGGTTTGCCTACACAGTCCACAATCCCTTACCTTGGATTCTGAAATCTAAAAAATTCTAAAGCTCTTAGATTTATCAAAAATTTGTAGCAAATTCATTGGCAGCAAAGCTTGCACTGAACCAATAGGAGAGGCTATTTAAGAGGCTTTCTCTCACTTAGTATGAAATGCATATGTTTCACTGCAGAACTACTAACATATTTGAGTGTAAAATATTGTGTTGCCCCAGACCCAGGGAGGGGGAGAGAGGTGTCACATAATGAAATGTACACACTGCTAAAATCCTAAAAATTCCGAATTCTGAAACATTTGGCCATTGGGGTTTCAGACCAGGACCTACCTTTATTTATGTAATTGTCACTACAACCCTGTGAGGAGGCAGGCACTAGTGCTACCGATCATTTTAAGCAGATAAGGAAACCAAGGCACAGGGGTAGTCAGCGGCACAGCTGAGGTTCGAGCCAGGCCGTCTGGCTTCAAAGTTCATGCCTCACCAGTCTCCCAGTCTCTGGGGCACCTCTCCTCCAAAGGAGTTCCCGGCCTGTTATCAGAAAGAAGCCTTATTCTTCAGAAACTGATGCAAAAGGTAAAGGGACAAGTGATGGAGAAGTACGCAGCGCTAGGAGCCCTGTTCACCACTGGCAGGCACCTCTGAAGCAGCCTGTCCTCCAGAGACCTTTTATGTCCAGACCATGGACTATTACGCCACCTTTACAACCAATAAATTAGATCTATCCCAGCTGACCTGGAGGGGGTTCCACAATGAGTTAACAGCAGAAAGCAAGATACAGGGTAGAGATTATACGATCTCATCTATGTCAACTGAATGCAAGGAAAGAGCCCACCATAGATGTGACCAGATACTCTTGTGGGCATGGGGAGTCGCAGAAGGACACAGGTCACCAGGTTGGGAACATTGGGATGGAACTGGCTGGGGCACAGGTGAGCAAAATATGGAAAATTGCACAAATATGCATATATGCAAAGAAGCTGGATTATGAAATGTTTTCTTTCTCTCTTGTGCTCTTCTGTAATGATTGGAATTTTTTACAGTAAGTATACAATCTTTCCTAATCAGAAACAAAAGGCTACATCCTTCTCACCACCGCTCCCAAAATTTAAACACAAAACACCAAGCGTTCTGGAGTTCCACAGCATCACTAACAACCTGGAGGGGAGTGGGGAGGGTGGGAAGAATGGGCGGGAGGGAAGGCCCAAATCGGAGCGACCTGCAAGGCTGGTGTAAGAGTTCCGGATGATAGCAAGTGAGGGTCTGGACTAAGCAGTGAGAGTGGAGAGAAAGGCTAGAGGCACTGCCAAGGAGTACGCAGAGCACTGGGTCCCTTCCCAGCTCAGCTGTTTACCAGTGTGTGACTTGGGAGAGCTGCTAAACCACTCTGAGCCTCAGTTTCCCCCTATATAAAATGGGAATGTCAAGGAATACCTGCTTTGCAGGGCCACGGTGAGGGATAAATGAGATAGTACAAGTATAGCCCCTAGCATGCAGCAGAAGGTCTCCTTGGCCACAGAGCACACACCAGAGCGTAGTAGGCATCCTACCTGCTCTGCCAGCAGAGTCAGGTGTGGGTGGGGCCGCGCAGTCAGAGCAAAATAGCGAAGCACTGGGAGGGGCGGGGCGGTGGGTGGGGAAGGGGTGGGGCAGGGCAATAAGAGGGGCGTGACGGGGGTGGGGCAGGACAGCAGTACGAGGGGCGAGACTGAGCGGGGCAGCAGGGGAGGGGCTAGGGGAGGGGCCAGGGGAGAGGTGGGGCAGTGGGGAGCCTGAGAGCTGGGACTGTTTAAAAGGGGCTGGAGTGTTGTTCTGTGAGAACATGGTTTCAGAGTTCGCAGACCTCCTAATTTTCCAAGAAAACCTATTAATCCAGATTTTTACGTGCAATTACTGATATTTAAAGGTTGACAACTAATTGCATTCACAAACAAACAACCAAAAATATCGTGAAGATCAAACTCTGCCCTCCTTGCACTGCTCTGTCCTGGGTGAGCAGGCCCGGGGCGGGCTGTCTAGAGCCGCTCTGTCCAGCGTGGGAGCCCCTGGCCACCCACGGCGCTAGAGCCCTTGAGATGTGGTTAGCCCCTACCAAGGCGTTCTGGAAGTGCAAAATACACACCTGATTTCGAAGACTTAGAACGAGAAAAAAAATAGAAATTTTATTATTTACATGTTGAAATGACATTTTAGAGAGATTGGGTAGAGTAAAATTGTATTATTAACATAAAGTTCACCCGTTTGTTTTTATTTTTATTAGTGTGGCTGTAACTGAGCAGGACCCTAAGGAGCCTTCCCAGGACAGCCCCCCCGCCCCCCCGTGTCCTCCGCCTCAAAAAACTGTACATCAGTTTACGAACAATTAACATAGAGACAATGAGAAGGGTCCTGGCGGGCGCCTCCCGGCTGTCTCTGCTCTAGGTGAGCACTAGGGGGCGCTGCGGCAGTGCACGGTGAGGGGCCCCCGGCAGCTGCGCGGCTGCGGGAGCGGCTCTTTCAGCAGCTCCGGGTCTGGCTCTCAGCCTGCGTCCGCCGCGTCCCGGGGAGATCGGAAGCCGAGAGCGCGGGCGCTGCGCTGCTGCTCTGCGGCTCGAGCCTCCGGCTCGAGCTCGTGCTGGAAGGGGCGCAGCTTCTCCTCACAGTGCTTCTTGTGGGTGCACCAGTCCTTCCGCGGGCACTGGGAGCCACAGTAGCGAGCCAGCTGGCAGCGGCCCCTGATGTTGAACTCCCGGAGCTGCTTCTCGGTCATCTCGCAGGGAGGGGAACGGCGCTCGTAGCAGGTGCAGGGAGTCTCCTCCTCTTGCACCACGTCCCCGTTGGTGTTATAGTACCGGGTTACATTCAGGACCGGGAACTGCTCCGCTATGGGGTACGTGGGAAGCTGCTGAATTGCAAGCCAATATGAGCTTTGCTCCCTTCACTTGTTCGAGGTCTCTGACTTTGGGCCACCCACCCCACGGTACCAGCTGCAGGTTGTCCAGGCGACTGTCCACAGTGACAGCATTGAGATGCATCACCTGAAACGGGGAGAGATGCCCCAGCCCCACCTCGCCATCGCTCCCACAGCAGTTCAGGAAGGAGCCTTCCTGACCCTCTTGCTCGGTTTTTGTCAAGGGCATATACAAGTATCTTAGCACCATTTCCATCCGCGTCTACTTCCATCCAGGCCTCAAAGGAGTAGCCCTCCACCAGCAGGGATGTTCTGCTCATCTATCTGTGTGTACTTGGTCCTCATCTGACTGCCTCTGCTCCTCTCTCCCAACAAATGCTCCCACCGCTGGTGATGGGAACAAGGTTCCCATTCAGGTTAAGGTCTGTGCCTGGTGCAGCTGCACAGCTGTCTCCTTTCCAGAGATTGTGCTGAAGGAAAGTGCAGCATTTATTGCAGGGCCCCAAGCAAGGAGTCCAGGCAGCTAGTGGTCAAAAGGCCCCAAACTCCCCAATGGCTTTCAGGGAAAGGTTTTTGAAGATAGGGTGAGAGAGGGGGTTTGTGGGATGTGTGATCAGCTCATGAACATTCTTCTGATTGGTTGGTGGTGAGGTAATCGGGAGTCAGCATCAGCCTTCTGGTTCCAACTGGTCTGGGGTCTGTGTGCTTGTGGGCAGCATACAGTTAATTTCTTCCACCTGCTGGGGGTTTCAGTATCTGCAAAACAGCTCAAAGTGTATGGCTCAGAATATTATCTATAGCCCTTGAGGAGGAACTAAAGGTCCTTGACTTTGTTTTTTGTTTTTTTTTTTGTTTGTTTGTTTGTTTTCACACACACACACTGTATTTTATTTTTACAAGAGATAAATAGACTGACACCAAGCATTGTACATGGATGACCACAACAAAAGCAACAATGATTGCAATTACCAAACCTGAAACACATTCATACTATGTCATAATATTGACATTCAGTCCAGCAATCCTCCACTGTAACAGCTCCTTTACTTTGCAGTGAAAATTGATTTGTATATTCTTTGCCTCTGAGTCCTTGTGGGATTTTTTTTTTTTTAATTCAGACAGAAAGTCACAAAAATTATACTCATCCTCATCAGTTCACTCAGTCCCATGTAATTACATGGGACTTGACTTTGTTTTAATGGCTAAAGTATATTATTTTATCTTGCTTGACTGTTTTCCTTATTTCTGCATTTTCTCACTTCTCTGATTAAATTTATTCTTTGGAACTCAGGGAAGGCCTAGGAGGCTAAAGTTTTTCTATAGACAAGAGGCAGGCGGAGGACATGGAGGGGATCTGTCCTGGAAAGACCCCCATAGGGTCCTGCTTGGTTACAGGGCTACCTGAAAATTTTAAATTCCACATGTGGCTTGCATTATATTTCTATTGGACCTCATCTCTGTTTTTGAGGGAGAGACAGGGAAATTACCTTCCAAAATACTTAGCATGACCTTGAGGACCCAAATTGGTCTGGCTCCTCCACATCTCAGGCAGCTCTCCTCCTGGGTCACCCTGTTCCCGCCACACTGCTCCCAGCAAGAGTCTAACACCCGGCCCAGCCCCCAGTTCCTATGACGGCTCCTCCACTCTCCTCCTCTGTTCTGGACAATTCACTCTCATCCCACGTGTCCACCCCTTCCAGGCTCTGTGTCCTCCTCAGAAAGAGGGGTCATGACAGCAACTACCTTGCAGGCTCACATGACATCGGGCTGTCAGGTCCCGAGGCTGCACCGGGCACTAGGGGAGAGCCCCAGGAATGCCAAGGGCTGTTGTCATGGACAAAGCTAGGGACCAGGGGCTTGAGCAGGAAGGGCTGGATAATGCGGATATGTCAGGGCCAGATCACGGAGTTTGGTGACCTTATTTTCTGGCACAAAGAGGTGACTGAGTGTTTTTAAAGACAGGATTGACCTGATGTGATTTACATTTTAGAAAAAAAAAAATCACCCCTGCCCCAGTGTGGAGTTGAAACGGGAAAGGGAAAGACAAGCCAGCCTCTACTAAGGAGGCACCTGGCCGCAGGGCTGGGCTCAAGGGACAGTGACTTGGGACACTGCATCATGCGGGCCCTAGAGCCCCAGGAACTGGAGTTGCTAATCTAGGGCAAGAAGGGAATTCAGGAGCACCAAGACAGAGCCTGGGGAACAGCAGCATTTAAGGGGAGAGCAGAGGAAAGGAAAGTTGGGAGACCAAAAAGCAGCAACAGAGAAGCAGGTGGAACCAGGAGGGAGCAGCGGAGATGGGGAATGGGTGGAAGACCACAGCCTTCACACATGACGGTGCTCGCTCCTTGCTGATGCCTTCATGCTCTTTCATTCACTTCTCCTAATAACTGTGAGGTGAGTAAACACTGTGCCCTTGTTACTGATGGTGAAGCCAGAGCTCAGAAAGGCTGAATTGCCCAGGGTCCCACAGGTAGTAAGTGATGCAGCTGGGATGGGAAATACGAACTCTAGGCCTCTGCTCTCCTCCACAATCCTCTCATGATTCAAAAGTCACTGTTTAAGAAATTTGGATTCTCCTGGAATTTCCTGAGAGGCCAGGCTCTTCTGTAGCTACAGTCTGGAGCGAAATACTGCAGTGCGTTCTCTTTCTCCAATGTATCAGCTCAACCAGGTCCCAGGAGATGAGAACCCCATTTTTCTCCCTTCGGATGCAAAGTATGACTGGCTTCTGGCCAAAATCTGGGTGCGTTCCAGTGACTTCCACATCCACCAGACCATCACCCACCTTCTGCGCACACATCTAGTGTCTGAGGTTTTTGGCATCGCAATGTACCGCCAGCTGCCTGCTGTGCACCCCATTTTCAAGGTACAGCAAGCTGCTGCCTTACCTGGTGGGAGAGGGTATGCAGATATGGGGGGTGGGGGACAGAAGGGAGGGAGGAGGGGTACTGACATCCCCCAGGACTGTGGCTGGGAGTGGCCATAAGAGACCCCTGGAGAGATGCTGGGGAGGTGGGTAAGTACCCCCAAGGGAGGAAGCAGCTCTGAGCCTGCTGGTTCCTGAGGACACAGGGCCGGGGCCTGACTCCAGCTTGGGCTCGCCTTGGGTGGGGCGGGCAGATTTTGAAGAGGCATATGAGTTCAGTGTGACCCTGTCTGATCCCAGGTGGCAGCCCCCACTGTCACTGCCCTTCTCTGTTCCCATATCCTACCGGCACTGACTGCTGGGGTGACTGCAGACTCAGGTTACCTCTATGTGCCTCCGTTTCCCAATCTGTAGAACAGTTCAGATAGTATGCCTGCCTCCTAGGATTACTGTCAGGGTTAAAATAGTTGACAGATTCGAAGAGCTTCAAACAGTGCCTAGCACACAGCTTTGCTCTGTGTAAGCGTTGACTGTTATCGTTTTTATCACGACCATTATGCATTAGCGCATTAGAGCGGCACCCATCCCCCAGGCCGCTGGCAGCTGCTCCGCAGTGAAGGTCAGCATGTCAGCTTCACTCCCTCCCTGAGGTCTGTAGCATCGCCCCTCCACGGTGGACCAGGGTGGGGGAGCTGAGGGTCCCTGAGGACCCCCGAGGAGGCACAGACCTGGTCAGGAGCCCCCAACCAGCCTTCTCTGAGGTCTCCTCCTGCCCCTCCACCCAGCTCCTGGTGGCACACGTGCGGTTCACCATCGCCATCAACACCAAGGCCCGGGAGCAGCTCATCTGCGAGTACGGCCTCTTTGACAAGGTGGGTGCCTCCCGCCTGCCTCGGTGCCCGGAAGAGCCCGGCCTGGCAGGCACCTACTTCTCAGAGCCTCGGCGGCCTCCACTCCAACCTGAGGTCCAGATTTCCTCTCGGGAGACCAGCCCCCTAGGCACCGGGGTGGAGGCCTGGGGAGGGTGGGAGGCTGGAGGCGCTCCGAGTGAAGCCTCCCGGGTTCCCTGGCCCACGTCCACCCCTCCCACCCAGCCACTTCCAAGCACCACCCGCTCTTCCTCCTCACCGCGGTCTCCCCGTCACCTCCTCCCTCCCCTCTCCATCCTCCTGCCTCCCGGCACCTGCTCCCCACCTCTTACACACTGGGGACCTGCATCTCCCCTCCCACTCTGCCGCCCATCATCCTGAGCACAGCCTCCCACACTCTGCCCTTGCAGGCCGTCGGCGCTCCCAGCCTACTTGCCCCGTCAGCGGGGGCTCAGGTCCCCCCCCGCCCATCACATCCTCTCAGGCAGCACCCCACCCCTGTTTTGACTCCCCAGGAGGCTTACCGAGCCTGGACCCTCCCAGCAGCCCTACCTCCAACTTTCCTCCTTTCTCATCTCCCATTAGTGAGCGGGCCAGACAATCACTAGGGATGAATCACCATTTGGGTGGAAAATGACAAAACCCATCTCAGACCAGCTGCAGCTGTAAAGGAACTGTATCATCTCACACACCTGGACATATTCGGGTTCGGGAGCCACAGCTCCTAGCTTCGTGTTTTGCTGGGCAACACTGGCCTGTGGCCTCCACCTCAGCACCAGGTGCTGGGCCCAGAGCCCCAAGCAACCCCTGCCCACCAGCATGCCTCATACGCAGGGACCAGGGACTCGAATAATGTCCCCAGGGTACAAGCCACTGGCTGGAACTCTTCCACTCTTTAAACTGTGTGGGCCTCACTCTCTCAGACGGGGTCCGCAGACAGCCCTCCCCCTGTGGGAGAGGGAACAGGACCTCATCACCGTGAGCTCCAAGCTCATGTTCCCACACAGTGACATCATCTTCCATCCAAATAGAAAGTACGGGGGAGCAACGCTATTGGTCCTGCTTGGGTCAAACGCCTACAGTGGACCAGTGTCTGGCCCCCAGCACCCAAGCCCTCCTTTGAAGATTCTGTGCCCTGAGCACTCAGCCACCGTGTGTGTGTGCCTGCATCTCAGCAGCCGGGGCGTCTATCCAGCCCTCACCTTGGCGCACAGGATGCTCTCAACAGAGTTGTGAGGGTCCTGGGGGCTGGTATCTGCCCCCCTCTTGTGCCCAAAGATCAGGCCCCTGAGAGCAGTGCTCGGGCTCTGAGCAGCCCGTGCTCAGAACGAGGGCAGGCCTGGCCCGAGGGCTGCTCCAGCCCGGGCTCCACCCTGCCAGCTATCCCCGTTGCCCTGCTCGGGATGGGAGCTCACCGCCCCCCTCCTGTAGCTGCCCCCAGTCTCTGCACTTCAGCCCCTCACATCTTGATCAGGCAGAGGCTCCTCCCCGTAACCTCTCACTGGGCTGCCCTTGGCATTCTCCGAGTCAGACGTCCCTCCCACCCACCTCATGGGACCTAGGTCAGCCCTCAGCAGGCCTGGTCATCCCCCTGCCCTTTCACGGTTTCTCATGCTGAGCTTTGGGGCTGGAAGGCTGGAGAGGGGGACCCAGCCTCGGCTCACGGCGTTCTCTCCCCTCCTGCTCAAGGCCAACGCCACAGGGGGCGGTGGGCACGTGCAGTTGGTGCAGAAGTCCATGCAGGACCTGACCTACAGCTCCCTGTGCTTCCCTGAGGCCATCAAGGCCCGGGGCATGGACAACACGGAAGACATTCCCTACTACTTCTACCGGGACGACGGGCTCCTGGTGTGGGAGGCCATCAGGGCGTGAGTGCTGTGGCTGTGGGGCCTGCTCTGGGCAGCAGGAGCGGAGGGCCTACAGGAGGAGTGGGCGTGGGCGCTGAGGGAGCCAGCCAGGGGGCTGGGCAGCTGGCAAAGTGGGCCAGGGCCTGGCTCCATCGTCAGGGCAGGGATGGGGGCACGAGGGTATGCCGGGGCGGGGCGGGGGTGGAGGAGCATGTGACGTGAGTCTGGACATTAAAGAGTGACAGCGTCACCGATGGGGGCTCTGCCTGGGGGCCCAGGGATACAGCTCTGCAGACCCTGGCGGATCACCCACTCCCAGCTGGGGCTCTCCTCCCGGGCCAGGTTCACAGCCGAGGTGGTGGACATCTACTACGGGAGCGACCAGGTGGTGGAGGAGGACCAGGAGCTGCAGGACTTCGTGAGCGACGTTTACGTGTACGGCATGCGGGGCAAGAAGGCCTCAGGTAGGGACACGCCCCCGCGCCGCCCCCAGCCCTCTCTTCTGCTCTTCCCCGACTTTCTTTGGGCAATGCTGGCCTGTGGCCTCCACCTTAGCACCTGGCACTGGGGCCAGAGCCCCTAGGGGACCCCTATCCACCAGTATGCCTCAGGGGGACATCTCAGGGCCTTTCTGTGTCTCCTGAGAGCCCAGGTCAGAAACAACAGGAACACTGGGCCAAGCGGCTGTCCCCTCCCAGTGAGTCTTGCCCACGCCCGGGCCCTCCAGCACTGGTGTGTGGGAACCCAGGAAGCAGTATGGGTGGAGGCGTGTGTCTGCCAGTCGGGGGTCCCTCCCCAGGGATGGGGTCTCAGCCAGCCCGTGGCTCTGCCTTAGGCTTCCCCAAGTCCATCAAGACCAAGGAGAAGCTGTCCGAGTACCTGACTGTGGTGATCTTCACGGCCTCAGCCCAGCACGCGGCAGTGAACTTCGGCCAGGTGGGCAAGGGCAGGGTGAGCCGTCTGGGCGGGAGGTGGCCAAGACCACCTTGACTGCTTCTGAGGGCCACTGGGTGGACCGCCCCACTTCCTCGTCTTCCAGACAGACGGGGGTGGACGAAGCCCCGGGCAGCCCCAGGGCCAGGAATCCGGTGTTCCTGGTGCGGTTTGGTTCCATGCTAAGCACTGGACGCCAGCCCGAGGGAGGGGCCTGCCCTGGCCTTGCTGGAGCGGGAGGAGGGGGCTCGGGAGGCGGTGCAGGAGACGAAGGTGGGTGGAGGCGGCGCCGCAGAGGTGCCCACGCGAGTCGGTGGCCATCCCTGCAGTACGACTGGTGCTCCTGGATCCCCAATGCCCCCCCCACCATGCGAGCCCCGCCGCCGACGGTCAAGGGTGTGGTCACCATCGAGCAGATCGTGGACATGCTGCCTGACCGTGGCCGCTCCTGCTGGCATCTGGGCGCAGTGTGGGCGCTGAGCCAGTTCCAGGACAATGAGGTGAGACCGGAGGCCTTCTCGTCCCTTCCGGGAGTCAGAAGGTTTAACCCACTCCTCAACCCCAGGGTTTTGTGATTTAGGGCTCAGGCTGGACCCCTGCTGGCCAGGAATCCTGACTTGCAAGGCTGGAGGGGCCCACGAAGCCCTGAGGCCCAAGCCTGGCTGGAGCTCAGGGTGGGCGGGGCAGGAGAGCAGGGGGACACTGGGACACTCCCCACAAGGGCACCCCCCACCCCCACCACTGACAAAGCTCTATCATGTGGGTTTCTCCCCGGCACCCCAGCGGTGGGGCTGAGAGTTTCCTGGGTATCTTCTGAGACATTCCCACGCATGTACAACTTACTGAAGCTAATCCCAAAGCCGGCTCTCGGTAGACACAGCCCCACGGTATCGGCTCATGGCTGCTCAGAATGACGGCCCAGTTGAACCAGCCCCAGACCCGCAGGTATTCGTTGGCATCTGAGTTGCTT
Organism: Balaenoptera ricei; assembly: GCF_028023285.1. NCBI lineage: Eukaryota > Metazoa > Chordata > Mammalia > Artiodactyla > Balaenopteridae > Balaenoptera > Balaenoptera ricei. The sequence continues at coordinate 47,290,431 of NC_082654.1, forward strand.
TGGGACCTTTGCTAATGTCGTGGTCCCTCGCCAACATCTGCATGTATGGGTCTTGGCACGTGTGTCCGTAGAACCAGTACGTTCCTTGTAGAGGAGTTTCTTGGTCAAAGAATGTTAAGACTGAATTGCCCTCCACAAACTAAATCTAAAACCCCATCAATAGCACGGGACATTTCTCCCACCTTTACCAGCCCTGGGTATGAAACTTTCTAATTTTAACAATCCCATAGTTTGTTTCTAAAAGATACGCCTAGTTTTAATTTGCAGACATCTGTGTGGGTGTGCAAATGGGCATACCACCCCCAACAGAGCCTGGCTGTGGCCGTCCTGGGCTGGAGAGAAGGCCTGCGCTGGCCCCTGTGGCCCTGCTGTCCCGAGTTCAGGCGGGAAGGTGGGGGTGCTGCTTGGGACCAGGCCACATGCCCACCACAGCCAGGACTAACCCCCGCCTCCACGTCCGCCTGCACCTTTACACGTCCTTGTAGCCACCCTGCGGCAGGGCACTGACCTGTAAGGTCCCAGCCCAGGAGCATTCTCAGGGCGCTCTCAGCAGGTGGCAGGAGGTGGAGATGGGGGGCTGAGCACACGCCTTGCCTCCCAAAGCTTGGTCTCTGGGGGTGGGACAAGGCCTGTCAGTTTACATCGCCTCATCGCAGATTAACATGTCTCTGTCGTGTCTGGGTCCTCAGCTGTTCCTGGGCATGTACCCGGAGGAGCATTTTATCGAGACACCTGTAAAGGAGGCCATGGCCCGATTCCGTAAGAACCTTGACACCATTGTCAGCGTGATCGCCGAGCGCAATAAAAACAAGAAGCTGCCGTATTACTACTTGTCCCCAGACCGGATTCCCAACAGCGTGGCCATCTGAGTGGCTGCCTGAGCCCGTGTCACTCTGGGACGGCCAGCTGCTCAAGGCTGGGTTCGGCACCCAGACTCCAGCCTGCCCAGGAGGGCAGGCTCCCAGGGCGGCTGCAGGGCGGGCCTTTGGATTCCTGGGAATTTGTCCGCAGGCCCCAGGCTCCTGGCTTCAAACCAAAGGCTCCCCAGGTTAGACCATGACATAGCTAAGCTTCGGTGCATTTTCCTGTTTGTTCCTCAGTCTCTAGTGAATCCCATACTTTGATCAAAGTGTGTAAACACTGCAGGGACCTTTCCTATACAGAGCAGGACTGTGTAGCTTCCTGCCCACCACCCAGCTCAGCGCTTCTGCAGCAGGAAAGCCCCACAGAGCAGCATAACTGATGAATGTTTGCTCTTGTTCTGGACACGGGATGACTATTTTCTGTTCTGTTTATGCTTAGTTCAATTTCTTGTATACAGTAGGTGCCCAAATAAATTCTTGTTGAATGCATTAAGAATTGGTTTTCATAAAAATAAAGGAGTTCATTTAAAACAGGTCTCCTTCTACATGCTACTTTCCAATCACCCCAAAGAGCTCAATCCCCTCCCCCACCCAAAAAAGCCGTAATCACTGTGATCCCATCTAGGCAAAAGCCTCCCCCCAACCCTCAGTCTGGAGAAAAGGTGCTTTTCTCTCTTCTTTGCCCAGAAACTCCTACTCTTCCTTCAGAACACATCCCAGATCTCATCCCCTCTGGGGAGACACCCTAGTTGCCCAGACAGAGCTCGTCTCTCCCCCAGGGCTTTGTTCAAACCTCTTCTATCCTCCCATGTGGTCTCGCCCTTGGAACTAGAGCCCCTGGAGGATAGGGAACCCGCTGTATTTATTTCTGTGCCCTAATGGTGGCCTAGGGCTGGCATAAGTCACCACCCTGCTGCTCCCGTATTCTCCTCCCGGCTAGGCACCTAACCTACAGACTCTAGGCATCGTCTTGAGAGCTGGGGGCTGTTTTCTCCTATGGCAGAGGAAGCAACATGACTTTTTAAAAAATGCATTTTCTTTCCTCAGGCCCAAGAAGCAGAGCCAGCCCTGAGCTTGGGGATGACAATCCACTGTCTCCTCCTACACACATACCCAGCCCCAGCCCCCAGCCCTTGGCTTCAGAATTGGGTCAGTGGGATCCACAGGGTTTCAGGAAAGTGTATACCTGATGTGCTAGGCCAGCCACCCCTGGCCATCTGGTCGGCTCTATTTTAGCCCAGGGGTCATCCTCCCCCCACCAGCCTGACACCCCAAGTAGTGAGGAGCAGTGAGCGTGTCCTTAGGGTCCCTGGGCCTGAAGTACCCTCTTACCTCCATGTGCACTGGTACAGCCTGGGGGAAGGAGCATTGGGTGGACTTTTTTTTTTTCAGTTTATTGAAGTAGAGTTGATTTACAATGTTCTGTGAATGTCTGTTGTACAGCAAAATGATTCCATTATACATACATATATATATAAATTCTTTTTCATATTCTTTTCCATTATGGTTTATTACAGGATATTGAGTATAGCTCCCTATACAGTAGGACCTTGCTGTTTATCCATTCCATATATAATGGTTGGCATCTGCTAATCCCAAACTCACAATCCATCCCTCCCCTGCCCCCCACCCTTGGCAACCACAAGTCCATTCTCTACGTCTCTGAGTCTGTTTCTGTTTCATAGATAAGTTCGTGTCATTTTTTAGATTCCACATATAAGTGATATCATATGGTATTTGTCTTTCTCTTTCTGACTTACTTCGCTCAGTGTGATAATCTCTAAGTCTATCCATGTTGCTGCAAATGGCAAGATTTCATTATTTTTTATGGCTGAGTAATATTGCATTATATATATATATGTATGTATGTACATATATATACACATATACACACACACATCTATGCTGTGAACATAGGGATGCATGTATGTATCTTTTCACATTAGAGGTTTTTTTTGTTGTTTTTTTAAAATTTATTTTTGGCTGCATTGGGTCTTTGTTGCTGCGCACGGGCTTTCTCTAGTTGCGGCGAGCGGGGGCTATTCTTCATTGCAGTTCGCAGGCGTCTCATTGCGGTGGCTTCTCTTGTTGCAGAGCACGGGCTCTAGGCACGCGGGCTTCAGCAGTTGTGGCTCGCGGGCTCTAGAGCGCAGGCTCAGTAGTTGTGGCACACGGGCTTAGTTGCTCTGCGGCATGTGGGATCTTCCTGGACCAGGGCTCAAACCTGTGTCCCCTGCATTGGCAGGCGGATTCTTATCCACTGCACCACCAGGGAAGCCCCACATTAGAGTTTTGTCTGGGTATATGCCCAGGAGTGGGATTGCTGGATCATATGGCAACTCTGTTTTTAGTTTTTTGAGGAAATTCCACACTGTTTTCCATAGTGGCTGCACCAATTTACATTCCTGGGTGGACCCTTTAAAAAGAGAAATGTGGGGACTCATCAGCACTGCCTTGACCTCTAAAGCTCCCCTTGAAGGGGCTTGGCGGGGAGTGTCAGCCCCAGTCCACAGATGAGGAAACTGAAGCTCAGCAAAGATCAGGAACCCTTGAGAGAGGCCGCCAGCTGGAGGGGAGCTGGGCCTTCCAGGCCAAGCTAGTGGTCTGCTGTGATGCCTCTGGGTGATCTCGCACCAGAGTACCTTTCATCTCCAACATTTTAAGAATTTACAAGTGCTTCTGAAGCAGTGACGCCTTTGCCAGCAGGCCTCTGGGGGGCAGGACTCCAACAGACAGAAGCCGGTCAGGTAGCTGCTAATTCAACCCAGCGGGCAGCCCTGCTCCCAGGAGCTCCACGTCCTCCCTCGCTTCCTCCACCATAAACGGTGGGATGAGCCCAGAGAGCCCAACTCTGTCTCTTGGGCCTGGGCCTCCACAGGGTGGAATCAGATGGGGTGGGGGAATTGGAAATTGGCTGCATTTCTTCCCAGACACCCCAGAAACTGGCTGAGATCTGGAGGGTGGGGTGGGAGGAGAGCCCTGAGTCAGAGAGGTCTCCGTGACTCAGAGCAATGCCCTCCCTGGGCCTCAGTTTCCCCACTATACATGGGGGTCAGACTGGAGCACCTGTTCTTAGTGTTGGGTGAGGGACGTTCCTGTGGAGAGGAAGCACAGACCACTTTGAAAATCGGATAAAAGCTATGGGCGTCCCCCCAGGAGTGTGACACGGGCACTTATACAATCCTCAGGGAACCACACACCTCCTATGGCTGAGGAAAGAGCTGCAGGACCAGGGTTCCCAGCTGACTGGATTTCATGGGACAGAAAAGTTCTGCAAGAAACATCCGGAGGGACATTTGTGTTACCAAGTTTTTGTTGGTATGAACCAACCAATCCACAAAAAGCACCCCCGCCAAGTGCTACCAGCTACTCTCATCACTGCTTCATAACAGAGCATTTTAACAACAGAAAAGCAGGAGAATAAGGATAACAGACTACTCTTTCTCGCAACAACCTGCGTTCCCTTTTCCCATCCCCCCTGGTCCCCCTGCAGACTGTGCCACGGCGGTGCCGGGAAGCACAGCCGGGCCAGCTCCCCTCTGCTGAGTGCCTGGTGCTGTGTGTCTCCAGTGAAAGGGTGGAAGCTGGACAAGGGGACCAAAGTGGAGCCCAGCTTGGCTCCCTGGACCTGCAGACGCCCACCTAATGCGGAGGGGACGCTGAGATCGTGCCCGCAGAGCCTGGACTCCGCTCCCCTCACTTCAGCTCCGAGGGAGGCAGCCTGGCGAGGCAGGGCCAACGTGGCTCCTCTGACGGCCGAGCGGCTGGGCCTGCCAGCCCAGAGGAACTCTCGGCTCAGGACAGCCGGCTCATCCCTCTCCCTCTTTCCCCCCTGAATTACCCTTCTCAGCTCTTTCCTGACCCGGCAACACAGACGTGCAGCAGGACTCTTGGTCACTGTTGCACTTTTGAGGCTGGGAGAAAAGACAGGCCCTAGAGAGGGTCATCTACGCCTCTCACACCACATGGGCTGTGCAGCAACAACTCTAGGGGGCGCTGATCACATGGGCCAAGGGTTGGCAAACTTTTTCTGTAAAGGGGCATGTAAATATTGTAGGCTTTGCAGGCCATACGATCTGCCATTGTAGCAGGAAATAAGCTGAATACAGCGTCAATGAAGGGGCAAGGCTGTACATCGACAAGTGCATTTACGAAACAGGAGGCTGGTCTGCGAGCAGTGGTGGGCCACCCCCCGACCTAGAGGATTCAAACTGCCCCTAGCGGTGTGCCATCAGCGGCCCCAACCCATCATTTTGTGGCTGGTGTCAAAGGGCAGAGAGGCCTGGGGGTGGCACTGTGTCAAGCCTGCCGGCAACAAGACCTTATTGGGCGTCCCTTCAGCCAAACGCAAATTCATCGGGTCCCCAAAGCTAGAGGCTCCTCACGGGGCAGTCCCCACCTCACATTCTTACAAAAGGTTCCTCTTTCAGCTCCATGCTCCTCACCACTCCCTCCAACTGACGCTTGAGCTCAAGTGAGCTCTGGGGGGAGGGCTGGGGCACACGCTGGCCCCCGTCCCTCCCACAAGCCCACACCTGAGCAGATTCAGCTGCTCTGCGGCCACCTCTTCCTCTAGGAGCCTCAACAGCTCCACTCAGTTCTGGGGACCTCTTCTCCGAAGTCAGGCAAGGACACGTGACAAAGCACCCTCCTGCTTATTAGCTCCCCAGTCTCCCTGCGCTCGTGGACGGACTCTCCCAGCTCACCAAAGACAGTATGCTGGGGCGACCTTGGCCTCCCTCCTTTCACCTGGTGTACAAAGGTGAAGCCAGGTGCCCGCCCTCGGCACTCCCAGACCCGGGAGTGGTTTGCAGTCCCGAGACTGGAGGATCGACAGCACCGTCATTACTCAGGGAAGCCCCGCCAGGAGCCAGGAGATGCAGTCAGGCTAAGCTATCACCAGCAGCCCTGTCGGCCCTGCCCTGTTCCCTCATTCAGCTGGGCTGTGCTTCAGTATATGTTTCAGCAGATAAGGATAGTTAAGCAATGTAGCGTTCCAATGGTCGTGCTGCCATACACGCCCTGAACTTGAGTCTGGCTTCTCTCAAGTTGAGAGAACTTGAGTGTGGTGAGTCCAAGTTGTTTGAGCCTGGATGTCTGAGACAAGCACACCTGTGAGAATGACTTCAGCTTTCACTCCCACGCCCACACATCCTCCAGAACCCACTCCTTCCCACTGCCAGTTACTGAGGGATCCCTCCTCCCTTACAGGGACAGACCAAATCTGCACGCGAGTCTGCCTGATTTACTTTCCTGATGTGCAAGCCAGAAGAACCCGGAAAGGGGACCAGACCACTGGAGTGCTTGCCAATGTTCCCAGCCTCCTTGCAGGAAAACACTTTCATGGCAAAACTCCTTTTTAAAGAAAAGCTTTATTGCTGCAATTAGATACTCCCGTGTATAGTACAACCACCACCCCCCCCCCCCAATACAGAGAATTATTCAAGCAGTAATACTGAAGAACAGTGAACATACACAAAGGGATACAAAACTAGACATTTAGATAACTCGAAATTCTCTAAGTTAAGAAAAAGTTCAAATGTGAAGTGCCTTTTAGAAACTACACCACACATGCCAGTGTAAATTTGGTCTTTATTAACAATCAACCTCCTACAAACACTGCATCTAAATAGGTGATGAGTTGCACAATTACTTCCAAAACAAAGACAAATGCTTTTACTTCCCTATGTTTCAGTCTTTCCTTGGACTAGAGATGGAAGCTGCATATTTCAAATCAGATCCAAGAGGGGAAGTATCTCAAATGCGTATTTGCATTAGGCCAAATCCACACTGTCGTGGATCTTTACACCCTGCCGTGCCCAGTCCTCCTCCAGCTCTGCAGCCGACCACCAGGCAGCACAGGCAGCTCGAACCCGTGCAGGCCTTAGCTGAGGCTCCTGAACGGGCCCAACTGCCTGGGGTCTGTATGTCTGTAGCCAGGTAGGGCACACCCGCAGGTTTTGAAACTGGACCCATAAGATTGAAAAGAGTGGATGGAAGCAAAAAAGGAAGTGACATTAGGGGCCTGTGGTAGGAAGAGGTCTTTCACGATTTTCAGGAAAATCTTAAAATAAACCCAAGCACAAAAGCCCTTCAGTTGAACTATAATTTGAGGGGAAACAGAGGCCAAATCAGAGATGGCTGGCTGGCGACACCCCTGAGGCTGCTTCCCTCTCCCCCTTGCCTGGCCTACAAATATCAGCCCCCCTGGCCCTGAGACCTGCAAGCTCATTCCATGTTTCTATATAGTTCAGCCAAGTGTCATCTTCTCACTAAAGCCAGGTGCAAAATGATGAGGAAATGGGGAATAATTAAGCCCCCTGACACAGACTAAAGGAATGCCTGGCAGATCCACAGCTCCCACTAGGTGGCAGCACAGCCCAACCTTGGCAGGGCTTCACACTCACCGTTAGTCCCTTCGGGGAAGAGATTAGCCCTGGGACTCAGTAGGGGGCAGAGGTGCTCAACAGAACCTGCGAGGAAAGAGAAAGGCAACCGGGTAGCTGTGTGCCACCTCAGGAGAGAAAAGAAGGACATGGGGGCTGACTGTCCACAGGCAGAGGCTTTTAGGAGCTTGGCTGGAGGTGACGAGATGGTGTTTAGGCCCTTCCTAAGAAGAAGTGACAGGGCTTCCCGCGAGAGTCTGGTTGGGCATGGGAGCAACACAACAGTCATGGTTATAAAGGCACCTCCGCCATAGAGGGTGCCAGGCACACTGGGTGGGCTGCCCTGGGGCTGCGCCACCTAAGCACACTCTCCTCTCTATAGAAAGTCTCAGTGCTTTTCAAGTCCAGCATAAGGGGTTCCACCGGGGGGAAAGGGAAAGATTCCCACTTAAAAATCTATCCCAGTCTTCCCCTGACCACTCATCCGCCGTTAGAGGGTCAAGGGGCCTTGCCCAGGCAGTTCCTAAGGGGCACAGGCAGGGCTGACCTGGGATTCTCCTGAGTGGACAGTCTGTAGCTGCTTGGTGTCCCCAGGCTGAGAAGGGGTGTAGGTAATTGCACTTTGGGGCACAGTGAGCACAGGCACGGGCTGGATGTGCCCTGGGAGACAGAGAGGGCCGGCTGACTTATTTCCAGGGATGGGCTACAACTGGACAGCAGCTGCCAGACCAGAGATGCCATGGCAGGGCAAAGCCCTCCTCCAGAGCTTAAAGATCCTTCAGCCTCCTCCTGGCTTTCAAAACAAACCATGGGGCTTCTACTCTGAAATGGAAAGCAATCATCTTCTGTTTGCTTCCTCCTCTTAACAGCTGGATGAAGCAACTAAGGCTCGGAGGATGGCGGGCAGGACCCCCAGGCATCTCACCCCAGATGCTCATCTGCAGAGCTTCCTGGAGAGTAAGTATCCGGGCATACCTAACTTACACCGCAGAACCCCCTGGCCTATTTTCCTGGAGTTGACTCTTATTTGCCTGGCATGATGAAACTGGTCTTTAGAAACAGAATTTTAAGCAGACCTTTTTAAAAGGACAAAGGCCATCTGATGGTAGTAATTTTGGTTTTGTTTTATGAAAAATGGTACAGGAGATAATCCCTGATGACAGAATGGACTGATAGCAGGGCCAGGGGCCCCTAAAGGATCCTCTCTGTTCAGTCCAGTTAAGGCGACAAATGGGCAGGGGAGTGGCTGGGATCAGGGACACAGTGGACCAGGGCAGTTTGCTGCTCACTCCTGGCCCTCACCCCAGAGCCAGCCCGTCTGCCTCTCTGCCCTGGGCAGTGATCCACAGAATGTGCCGGGAGCAGGGGCTGGCTGAGTGGCAGGCACCCAGGAGCACCTGCAGTGTGCACGCCCCAGACCAGGGCGATGCAATGCCTACTCCATCAGTGTGAAGCCAGCACAAACTGGAGAGGTTTGTCTTTAAAGGAATAGTTTTTAAATATTCAGTTTTGTTCTAATTACTCACTTCTTTTCATTTAGATCTCATGAACCCTTCTTCCAGGCTGACCGAAAAAAAAGAAACATTCAGGGCAGCCCTATGACATGAAGACTTGTCATAAAACAGGCTCAAAACCACAGGAATTACGCTCGAATTGCCATTTAGCATCCATTAATTCCCATAAGGTGTTACGAAAAAGCCTCAGACCTGTTTGTCCTGCTTTAGAGTCACAAGTCCCTTTTATGGACACAGAGTAGATGTCACATTTCTTAGCATATATAAGGCAAAAAGGGCTTTAGATCTATTATAATGTGAAAGAGATAATCAGGGTCATGAAGGGAAGGTTTCTAAATGAGACGTCCTTTTAAATGTCAATCCCATGGGACACACATATTACAAAATACAGATTCTCTTTTTGTAAAGTGCTTTGCTTTGCTTAGTGAATCACTCACCACCACGCACAGAGCACCACGGCCCGTCTGCTCAGGAACTGTCAGTGGCGGCCTCCCCGCGCTCTGCTTGGTGAGGGGGAAGCCTCTCCTCATGGCTAGATGTTCCCAACACTCCACTCCAGAGGGTCGGTGAGGGGACCTGCCAACTGGAAGAGGCGCATCAGGGCCCAGGCGCTACCAGCTCCTGCTCTAACCTCAGGTTTGGCATCTTATTCTCTCATTCTGCTCAAGACTACAGGCCAGAACCCAGCCAGCGCCCCATCACGGTGTTACGGGCTCTTCCAACTTCCCTTCCTGTAGACACGCTGGCGGAAGCAGAACCCAGCCGTGCACAGCTGACGTGAGGGTTTTCCAGGAGAGTCACTAAGGAGGGTTTAGAAAAAGAGAAGCCATTAAAAATAGTCACCTGCCCAGTCTATGCTATTAAAGGACATAAGAAAATGTACACAACTGGCAGTAAACAATTTCCTTCAGCTGTTCGCAGATGTCCAGGAGAACTACACACCCTCCACATCATCAGATGTGAACGATCTCTGCTCCAGTGTCTTCAGGTTCTGTGCAACAAGAAGAGTTTGTGTCGGAATGACAGATTCCACGTCCATCTTTATTTTCAAAGTTGGGCTCTGTTAGTGCAGATTTTTCAAAAATATTCTTTTTGCTTGTTTCTGGACAGTTTTGGACATAGATTACTCTGTTATAAGCCTTGAGTCTCTTCCATAATTGTACATACACTTTGCACTGAACGTACATAAAAAGAAGTCCACCAGTAAAGCCGATGGCCACAACCACCAATTTAGTCCAAAAGGGCCACTCTAGGATTCCTGGAAGGGAAAAAACCCGGTTAGCCTATCAGCCGACCTTATTTAAGATGTGAAGTAAATAAAACACAATTTCTGAACTTCCCATAACCATGGATTCTTAACTCATCGAATCTTGCTTCGCTGGAGGAGGAGTGGAAGAGCATATCCACTGCCTTTTATCCTGCTCTTCCAGGGGGCATTCGTGGAGATTCTCTCTCTCCATGATTTGATCTCTCCTGACTGGGTTTTCAAAACTACCACCACAGCAAAAGAAACATCCAAAAAGGATGCGTGGTGCCTCATAATTGATGCCTCCTTCCAGAAGCCCAGACATTTGAGGTCTGACTTGAAAATCAACCTGGAATCACATCCCAATCCTAAGACCCACTGTGCCATCCAGGATCTCCTGGGTGCACCTTTCATTCTGAGCACATACCTGTTGCCTGCCCCTGCTTGATCTCCTCAGCAGTGCGGTCGATGAGCACGTACAAGGACCAGACCACACAGGTGATGGCGATGATGTGGAACGTCACGGAGCACATGATCTTCCTGCGCTCGCTGGCTGTCATCTGCAGCTTCTCCCACTGGAAAGACAACACGCAGAGCGTAAGACTCAGGCTCATGGGCGTAAAGCGCTACGATGGGGTGAGAGCTTTGTTGATGGTTAAGACTGGCTTCCCTCCTCCCTCCCCCTTTCCCAAGCTAGATGAATTTCCCCAAACACCCAGAGTCGCTCCCTTTAAACCATGTGGCATCAACCAGGTACCAGGCACTGGTATTCTGTCCACATCCAACTTTCTAGGCAATGAAGAGAAGCTGGGATCAAGATGAGCTATGAACCACCACCAGCAATCCCCTGGCTGCTTATTCTGGCAAAGCAGGCATTCAGTGGCTTTGATACAAGACTTTATGGTTTTGGTCCTGATGAAAACAGCACATTGGCCCAAGACCCAGGTGGCACACTTTAAGTTTCCGTGACTTGCTGACTGGCATGAGTGAGGGGAAGAAGGGGGTTGATGACACCACAACACACTAGCAGATGGGTCACACTGTGTCGTGAAGGTGATGGTGGAGGGCGCTCACTCTTTGGTCCTCTGCTACATTGGCAGCAACACTGTGAAATCGATGCTAAGAGTTCCTGGTACAAGCAGTCTGTCCCATCTCCTCTAGGAGCTCATTAATTTACTCCAAATAGCCAGAGTTTCTTTTTCATTTACTGGTTTCCGAATCAGAAGAAAACACATAGAGGTAGAGAAAAAGAACAAGTGTAAACACTGCATATCCTCTGCCAGTCCTACTCACAACCTTTCCAGGTGGTTCTATGCAGGATAAGCTGAAAGTAGAGCCTTCATGGACTATCTATATTGGTCAAAGTGCCATAAGACTCACTTGAGCGATCAGCATAGAGTAGGTGCCCAAAAAACAGAAAGGCTTTTATGGGACAAAACATTTTTTAAGTAGTTTGCGCCTGCCTTCCCTAACATCCAGATTTGTTTCTGTTATGGTGTGACACAGTATCTTCATCTGGCTTCCCTCCTAAAATGTCCCCCTGATTTTCTAAGACACATTCAGTTCAAGCCTTTCACACTCCCCTGAAATGCTCACCCTACCTTTGCGGTGGATGCTTTTCTCCAGAGACAATCTGACCTCTCTAGAGTCCTTTCACTTCCCCTCTAAATCCTACTGATCTTTCAAGAACTGTTTCAACACCAAACATTCTATGATGCTACCACCACTCTGCTTCCCCAGAGCTCCGACCCACAATGAATACTTCCTTCTGTGAATATCTGATACGAGCGATCACCATGGAAGTTAGCATTGAATTGGCATGTTGGTGCTGTTACCTGATTATGTAATTCCCCTTGCAATTTATGAGTTTTGAGATAAGAACAAACCTTTTATTCTTCCAAACAAAACCTCTCCATACTCTGGGCACACAGACACATTGAACGGCCAGTGTTTACACAGGAGGGGAGCACCGGATGAGGCTCCTTTCAGAGGAAGCAAGGACATGGGACCTGAAGAGAGCTGTGTGGCATGTAATGCCTGTGGTTCCTTTCTTTTCCCATCTGCCCTCACTTCCCATCTAGCAAACACTTGTCACAGGTATATAGAAATAAATTTACCATGTTATGCTGTTCTTTGTGCTGGGGAGAGATACTAATCTCCACTATATGGACCTAATTAGATGCAAAGCATGAAGAGTTAATACATACAAAGTTTAATGCTGACTAAGATGTCACAAAACACTCTGTGGTCAAGGGCCAAATGACTGATACAGACAAGCAGGCAGACTTAGTTTTAAGGAAAAAGAAAACGTCATATGACTGAATGGACAGAAGGAGCTTCTTACTGAGAGGAGGGGCTTGGAAATCAGTACCAGAAACATGCATGTACACACCAGCCCCCACTTCTTAAAGGAGTGAACACAAGCCAACTGTGGCTCCACCCAGTCCCAGGTGCTGACCCTTCTGGGTGCTCATCTCAGTGAAGCTAAAGTACTTCCGAGGGTGGCCTCGCACATACTTTTCTCAGAGGCTTCAGCTTGGTCTCCATGATGAACTCGTACTTGCACAGCTCACAGCAGCGTGTGTCGGAGCTCTTGATCCACTGCTGCAGGCAGGTCTGGTGCACAAAGTGGAGGCTCCCTGTGCAGTGGCAGGGTGTGATCAGAGGGCTCTCGTCATCCCCTTCACAGTGACAGATCCTGTGGCGGAAGGAAAGCCAGTCATTACAAGGAGGGCCACACAACAGGGAAGACGACGCTCCAGTGGAAGGTCAGTCCCCCCAAGGAAAACGTTCAGAAACAAACATCACAAAATGACTATAAGCACGAAAACATACAAACACAAATGAAAACAATTACTACAAACTAAAAATTTCTAGCTTACCGCACCAACATGGAAAGTCTGGATGGCATTTGGCATCAGAGAGGAAAAAATGATGTAAGAAATGACAAAGCAGTCATTTTGGGTAAGACTTAAGAACTTCACTAAAAGATGAATTTAAGGCAACATGGAAACATCTTCCAGAACTTATGTGATGTTAAAATAATTAGAGGTAAAACTTCTGTGTAAAACAAAACCAGCACTCTACCTTTCAAAAATACCAGTGACTTGAAAAGATGATGAACTTTGCTTGCTAGCTATAATCACTGACCTCACCTTCACACACCACAACTACATATTTCTGTCCTCTCTCAGAGAGTAAACAGAGAAACCACAGTGCTTCTCCTGGACCTGAAAAACTATTATAAGATGCTGCAATTTCATTTCTTTTTTCAGGACCACTCATAGCAATAAGTGAGAAATTTAAATCATTCATTATTTCTAAGGGTGCATGCAACAGGACGTAGCTACTAACCTCAAGGAACTTAACAGATTTTGAGAAACAGAAAGGTCTTTTCCAGCAGCTGGAGAGCAGGTAGGGACACCTGGCCTGAAAGGAACTGGGCTCTGGCCCAGGCCAGGCTCTCGGCTGTTTGTTTCTGTGAGATGGGTTTCTGATCCAGTTGTTAAAAGAAATGGTAAGAGCTGATCCTGAGGAGGGGCCACTGGGGAAAAGTTAGAATGGGGAAGGCCTAAGAGTAGTGGCAAAAATGAATTCTGAAAGCTTTTGGAGGCCTGACAAGGATGCTGCACCCGGGAAGATAAAAGTGGAGTTAGGACCTGGGCAGAAGTGGCTGCATCCAAGTTAAAAGGAAGGAAGGAAGGAGCTGCTGAAGAGCAGCCCTTCCCCATGCACATCGTGTTGCAGGTGGAGCGATGGGTAAAAACGAGGTCGAGAGGGGAAGCCAATGCTTAACATCTAGACCATCAAGCTGGAAGACTGGAGATACTATTTTCTTTCTTCCACTTTCCTCATGCAAAAGCTACTTATTTTTAGTTGAGAAGAGTCAGCTTGGCCTTTAATATGTGTAGCTTCTTCCTCTTTTATCATTTATGAAACTACCTTGGGACCCATGTCATAAAAATGGGTTTTTCAAATGATACCAATAATCTATTCTGGAGAAAACTACTTACTGATCTGTAATTGTGTACAACTGCCTATTCATTTTCCTGAAACTTCACATATTAAAGCAAGATGAGGCCATGGAGGTGTGGGGAGCAGAGAGGGTCAGAATGGTGGTTCTTGGCAAACCAACCTGCAGGCATCCCCTGATGTGGACACGGGAGAGATGGGGGGGCCCTTTTCAGAGAGAGGGGAAGGACCATCCAGGTCACTGTCCTTTTCCGCCGAGCAGATGGGCGCCCGCAGGACCCTGCTCTTCGGTTTTGCGGATGTGCTGTCCTCAAAGACGTCATCATCTCCCGTTTCGTCGGAGCAGAAGCCCGCGCTCCCGGCCGGCCCGCTGGAGGACTTGGCGGGGTGCGGGCCGGCAGCGCAGCTCTCCAGCTCGTGGAACCAGTGCAGGCTGCTGGTGCTCAAGCTGTGTGACAGCGAGAACAGGTACCGGAGCAGCCGCCGGCTTCTGGACACGGCCTCGCCATCTGCCTTCTCGTCCAGAAGCAGGACGTGCATGCCCCCCTTGCCGGCTCCCGCCTCTGAGGCCGCTGAACGATTGGCGGAAAGGGATGAAACACAAGAATGTTTGGAACTGCCAAGAGGTTTGCGATTCAGTGTTCTTTTTTCTTTCTGGTGGAACCTGTTAATACTGAGACACGGGTCTTGAGGGAGTATCAGTTTCCCTTCAGAGCAAGTTCTCTCCGCATAGTCAAAACTTTCCAAAGCATCCTGGGCCTTCTCACCCACATCATTCAGGGATTTTGAGAACTTTAGTGTTCTTCTGGCTTTGGTATTCTTAGCAGGCTTCAAGGCCTGGACCCACTCTGAGCCATGGGAATTTCTCTTTGATGCCTGCACTGTGTCTTGACAGACAACTGTCACAGTGAGCCCTTGTGTCAGAGAACTCTGGCAGGGAGGAGCTTTCAAGACAACAGCAGACTGCACGGGACTGTGGTGACAACACTCAGAAAACACTGCACTGGAACTGCACGCAGAAAACAGTGGAATAAAAGCACAGAAAGTAAAAACAATTTTAAAAGAGAATAGACATCAAAGTGAAGAAATGAGACTTGCGTGGTACCTGGTGAGCAAACAGCACGTAAAACCAGGTTGACTGTTTAGAGCAGAGGCATATGGAGAATCAAGAACCTGCAGACATGAACGCTCATTCCTGAGATGCACATGAACCACCGTAGCGTGTGAAGCAGAGCATTACCTGCAGATGTCCTGATTGGAGGGCGTGACAGAAGTGCGAGAGAAGGCGGACACTGGAGCGGATGCCACTGAAGAGCCCCCAGCCTGCAACAACACACCTCCAGTCAGTTTTCAGGAAAAGCCAGGGGACTGCAAACACCACTTCCTTGTGAATGGCAATGGGTGTGCCGTTGCCCATCGCTCAGTGAATAGCACGTATTAGGTCCCTACGAGCCAAGGTAAGAACAAACCAAGCAGCACTCTTCTTTTCTCAGATGAAGGTAAAAGTGTAGCCAAGAAATATTTGAGACTCTGGAACAGCACCATCAACCTCCTCTATATTCAGTGGTCATTTATCTTCTAAGCATCCAAACTTAATTAGTTCATACATAAGTCAAGAAACCAAGTACCGTAAGGTACACGCAAATGCAAAAGAAACATGAAGCACCTTCCCTGCCAGCCTTGCTTCTCCCACCCAGCACTCTTTAACCTGGTACCTGGGATCATCCTCGTCGAGGTTGGCAGAATGTGAGAGCCACTCCTCCCTCAACCCCTGGCAGTTGGTCCACGAACCCTCACTACCCTGCCAGCGCTCTTTATACAAAGGGGAGACTACCTGAGCACAGGGCCACCAACCCAGAGCTCAACCCCGGGCCCAGGAGGGGGCTGAGCACAGAATGCTCCCAAGTCCTAATCTTGGGATTGTGTATTGAGAAAATTATCAAGAACATGTAAATGTGGAAGAAAGTATAGCAAGAGGTCATGAGATAGAGCAGGGGCTCTGAGGGGTCGTGAACAAGCCAAAATTAGAGAGAAGTCTGGGAGGGTGAGAAAGTACCACGGTGGGAAGAGAAGTGGAGGAGAGAAATAGGATCAGGGAGCACAGCTGGGCTGAGGATGCACGACCACCACTAGAGGGTCCCCCAGCCTCCCACTCCAGCCTCTGTGGGGCCCTTGCCAGGCCTCATCAAGACTGACTCCTGAGATTCCACGGCCCTCACAGCACCCTGTGTGTTCTTCCCCGCTTAGGACAGTTATCCTGAGGGACAACTCAAGGGCCACGGGAAGACAGTACTGTGAGTCTGTCATCAAGAGCAAGCTGACCTCTCCTCCCTACCCTCCCCAGGCCCACTCCAGTGGCCCTCAGCCCTGCTTCTTGATTCTGGAGAGCCCATCTGGCCACTATTCCCCGGCTGGGGCCTAGCGCCCACTCTTGCTCAGTGCCAACCCCAGGATGTACTCTCATCCTGGCACTCCAGCTGTGGGACCACGGACTTGCATCAGCCACCAGGACAGCTCTCCCCACCTTGCCTCTCCAGCGAATACATCAGCCTGGGAAGAGCCAGACAGAACTGGCACTCTGACTGAGGTGTCCACTGGACGGCTACTCCTGCTCCCCAGCACGGGGATGATACATCATTTTAAACCCAGCTCAACCTAAAGCAACTTGATCCAAGAAGTTACATGGTATCATGCTACATGTATATGCTAAAATTATGCAGCATTACTCAATGAGCACATCTTCTGAGTCACCAAAGAATCCACATTTACTTTCTAAGTGAATGTGCATGTGAACGTTGGGTATATTCTCCATAAAAGCATTGCTGGTCAAAGTTCTTAAGAATCTAAAGTTTATTTGGAGCCACGAAAATGACATCCCTCCAATAACCTTGCACTACTTGGTCATGATTCCTTCTAAAACAAATTGTGTGTGTGTTGGGGGGCGGCGGTCTCAATATTATGCTGCTACGTTCCCACTGCACGAGCTACCCACCCTCCTCTGCTTTCTCCTGTGCCCTCCTCCAGGGCGGCCATCACGGGCTCCTCTGTCTATTCTCCTGAGATGAGCACACAGGGCCTTTACTGTTAGTCGCTGCACAGAGGCAGGCTGAGGAGAGCCACACTAATGTCCCCAGCTCCTACAGTCAGCCTGGTCTCTGATGTTCAGCCCTAGCCCCACTCTGAGATGGGGAGCCTTCTTGAACTTCTTGCTCCCTTCTTTAACTTGTGAGGGTGACCAGCAGTTCTGTTCAGCATCCATAGGCAAGGCCACAAGCTGGTCATGGTGTAGAAAAGTGAGCGTCGTCACCATGCCTCCCCAAGTAGACCTGGGAGGAAGGGAGGACGGGAATGTAGGTTCACGTCCTTGTCCCTCACTGCTAAGAGGTCAGCTCTCCTTCCTCTTGGTTGCTGGCTCAAGCTTAGTCGCTTGGACTGAGGTACAGAAGGAAGCGCCCTCCCCACGTGAGGAAGGGAAAAGTATACTGCTCACCAAGAAGACGGGGGCAATACCTAGTTACCTCCCTCCTTGTTACATTCTAAGGACAGGAGCCTCTTGAAACCACACGTACTTTCCTGTATTCTGAAGGGAAGGCAAACCCTGTGAAAGGAAAATGGGGTCTTATCTGGAGAATGAGGCCCTCCCAGGATCAGTGTCTTTGAAAGGAGGCAGGTCTCAGATGGGAAGCTGAAACCAAGACAAAATGGCCTCTCACTCCTGTTCTGAACCTCAAGTAATTCATGTGAAAACGGGAAGTCCAGGGTGACGATCACATTATCACACATCCGTGATAGCAAGGCTCAGTGGTAGGAGGGAAGAGCCTCGGAGCAGAACAAAATCTGCATTGAGGAAGCAGCCGGACTATCCACACACTTGACATCTGCGATCCCTTCCCCATGAGGTTCCCAGCTCAGGTGTGTCACGGGGACTCACACAGAGTCGTGTCTGCACTTGCAGCAGACTGGCAGACCTGCGGGACGGCGGCAGCCCCGAGCCCCTGCTGTGTTTGGGAAACAGGAACAGCCTCGGCATCCTCTATCTGTGCTCCTGCCCTCACTTCATCCTCTCTGATCCCACAAAGAACATCACAAGACACTTTCAGCAGGTAATGTCCAAGCCTCGACAAGCCTCCCAATAACAGAGAAGAAGTCTCCCTTCTTCTTAGATCATGAGGTTACAAGGAAAATTTTAAAATCTACTTACTGTTGTTTTACATACATACAAACCAACAAATGCCTTATCCCGGCTCCTTCTCCTTAAGAGCGAGAAAATGAGCAAGATTCATGGGGCCATCACAGCCCCCGTAGAGGTCCCTTCTGTCACCAGCTAAAGAGGAGCACATGTTGAGAGTTCAGGACCAGTCCTCGCACAGAATGATCATCAAAGCACAGCGACAGCAACTTTAAAAAGCTTAACTTGTTGCTGGTATCAGGCCGAGTAAAATCTATCAACCTACCAAGGAGGATTTAAAAGACTGGCCTGATCAACAATGGCGACGACAAAATGAAGCCAAGAGCTTCAAACACAGTTCCAGGGTCCAACCAGGGAGGTCAAGGTAAGTCAAGGGGCTGGCAGTCCCCTCTCAGAGGCTCGGGCCAACAGCTCCCCAGCTCCTCCTGAGAGCAGGGGGCAGGGTGACATTCGGGAGGCCGTGCTGGCTCAAGGGAAAAGGAGACTCTCTGTGCCCCCCGCACAAAGCCGGAGAACACCCTCTCCCCTCCACGAGGATCAGACCACACAGGACTCCAGTTACTGATAAAAGGTGTAAATGTTCATAACGAGAAAATTCATATGTGTTGAGAAAACATAAGCCCTCTGTTCCTGAAGTTCTTTGTTGGTTCTCAAACAAGAGACTTTCCGGTCATGAAAAAGAATGTAAAGCAATCTCACTACAAAAAAATTTTCGTAAAAATCCCCTTTTTAAGATGTTGTAATCAATTACGCCAAAACAAACCTCTGGATTCTGTCTAGGCCTAAATCCCAGTTGCTTTTATTTCTTAGGAATGAAAAGTTTGTTTTGCTGTCCTCAAGTCACTTAATGGTTGCCTTTCCTATCAACCCACTGTTTTAAATGATTTTATCAAGACTGCCAAAAACATAAGGAATAGAAAACTTTCCATATATCCCTGGTAGAAGCTGGCATGCTCCCACCTCTGTTTCCCTTCAAGAGAACTTACTGCCATTGGGAGGCCTGTCATAACAGACTCACCATGTAGAGTTCTCAGTCAGTCCGTGGCAGGAACTTACCAATTTGACACTGGAGGGGACCTTCCTCCCTGCAGGACACCAGCTGTACCTTCCGTAACCCTACCCTTCCCCGCTTGCTTTTTGCTTCACTTCCTTCCCTTGCTCCTTCCACTACGTTACTTTCCAACCTCCCTCTCAGCCACTTCCCCCTCCTCCTCTATTGCAAAACCCCACTGGGCCCTTTTTCATTTACCAGCAAAGCTACATTTAGAACATTTTGCTCCCTAACAACAGTGAATCAGCCCATCTGATCTTCATCAACAGGTATGGGGCCACAAGAAATGGTCTGGTTGGGCTTGTTTGCTTTTAAGCCAGAAGGAACTTGAGGAAGGACTAGAGAAGGAGGGCAAGATGCAAAGAGGGCTCGTGTTTACAACGGACCTCAAATTAGATTTATCAAATCAATGACTTAATCAAAAAATGGGAAAGGAAATACAGATGGCTCTAAAACATCAGAAGATGCTTGACCTCTCTCACAACAAGGAACACAAATTAAAGCTCCAATGAGAAATACCATCATCATCAACAACAAAAAGAGTTTTAAAAAAATCAAATACCCATGTTGGCAAAAGTATGGGGTAACAAGCATGCTTACACATTGCTGGTGGGAAAGCAACCTGGTAAACCTCCCTCCTAAGATGGCAATTTCGCTGAGAATTACAAATGCACGTGCACTTTGTCCCAGCAACTCTCCTTTTAGGAATTCATCCTCACACATATGCAGGAAGAGGTTTGTACAAAACTGTTTGTGGGAGCAAACGGGTGGCATAACCTCATTGCCCGTGGGCTCGTATCTGACTGAGTTAATACTGGTACAATGATAGAAAGGAAGGTGGGCAATCATTAAAAGAAGGGAAAGCTCATTATGTGCAGTAAGGGGTATATGGAGGGAGCAGGCAGAGACGAGAGCCACACCACGCATGCTGGCACGTGCAGACTATCTGTCAATGGCTCTCAATAGTGGTTTCCTGTGAAACACGGAAGGAGAGCAGGGACCCCGGGCAGGAGGGACACCGACTTTTCATGAAGACCCTTTCCAACCTTATACCACTTAACCATGAACAGGTATTTCCTAAACACAAATTTATTTTTAAAGTAACATGTGACTGAAAGTCTAAGAAGTACAATAAAACTGCACAACCAACTGTAATGATTTTCCAATTCTGGAAAAACTGGTAAAGAAATTGATTTCATGGGTCATGACCTACATTTTTAACAATGAAATAAAATAGATGTCAAAGTGCATCTGACATGATGATTAAGTCTTTGGGGGAATTTTTTCTTTCAGTTGTGTGTGTCAATGAACTGAGTTTCAATGTAAAAACTATTTCTTACAAAGGATCACGGTCAACATAATTTGAAAGTCATTGCACTACTGTATTTCTACCAAAAAAACATACCAAACAAACAAAAGTATCAAAATAAGTAAAAGAAAAAGAAGATGGCTAAATCAAGAAAGCATGTTAGGGACTTCCCTGGTGGTCCAGTGGTTAAGACTTCTCCTCCAATGCAGGGGTTGAGGGTTCGATCCCTGGTCAGGGAGCTAAGATTCCACATGCCTCGCCGCCAAAAAAAAAAAAAAAACCAAAACATAAAACAGAAGCAATATTGTAACAAATTCAATAAAGACTTTAAAAATAGTCCACATCAAAAAAAAATCTTAAAAAAAAAAAGAAAGCATGTTACATTGTCAGCACAGAGATTTTGAAAGTGAAGGGCTCTGACAGCTATCAAGAGAGAGGTTTTTCCTCTACAAAGATGGCATTTGCCACTTGTATTAGATTTTTATTACTATGTTAACAAATTACCACAAACTTAGTGGCTCAAAACCACAAATGTATCATGCGACAGACAGAGTGATAGGACCCTCTGCTCAGGGTCTCCCTTCTTTGTGGAGGCTCTGGGGAAGAATGCACTTCCACATTCATTCAGGTTGCTGGCAGAAGGCAGTTCCTAGCAGGTTTAGGACTGAGGACCTGTTTACTTGCTGGTTGTCAGCCAGGGGCTGCCTGCATTCCCCATCCATCCCTCCCCATCTTCAAGCCCACTCTTGCTTCCAATCTCTGCCACCAGCCAGAGAAAGCTCTCTGCCTTTATGAGCTCATGTGATTCCATTAATACAATGATCTCGTCAGCAATGTCTCATCATAGTGACAGGCTCTGGGCATCAGGGTGGGACACCTTTGGGGGGCCATTTAGAAATTCTGCTTACCAGACCACCTTACCTTTACTTTCTGCTCAGGAGGTTACTAAATGCTACCGCGCTCCTGCCCCCAAACCAAGAGAGAGTGACTGGGTCCTTACTGCTGCTCAGCAGGCCTGACTTCATATAATAAAGCCAAATAGAGTCTCACTTGGTGTTTAGACACTGCAATGTACAGACTGAGACTGCGTTTCAGCAAACCTTCTGCTTAGCGCAGAATTTCCTCTGTGAAAAGAAATGCTTCATTAAGAGAGATTCTGATTTCTAAAAATAAACACCCAGTTGTATTCAACTTCCAAAATGACCTACAATTAAAGAGGAGAGGCCAGTTCTGTGGCTGCTCTGATACACACATGTTGACTCCTGATGAAGGGCTGGGCCAAGAACGAGCTTTCACAATAGCAAGTAATTGAAACTGACCGCTAAAAAAGTCAATATAAAATACGTACAACACAGAATTCATGGAGGAGAGTGTACAATAAAAACCACTGAATTCTAAAATGATTTCCATTATAAAGGACTCTCAGCTTTGTCTAGCGAGTAGCACCAACACTGAATTCTTTTCTTCGGTGCCCTTTTAGAGAGAGTTGGAATTACGTGAATAATAATATGTCCCCAGCATAATGAGGGGCATATGTCATAGCACTGCTACAGGGAAGACAACAGCTGAAGGGACTTTCTCATGGCTCATCTTACAAAGCAGGTCTTTAAGCTACTGTTGGGAATCTTGCAAACATAACTTGTTTTCAATAAATTACATTGAAGACAATGATTTCTGAGCAAAGATGGCTTCACATTCCCAGAAACTATAAGTGTAACCATATAAAGGCCCCCAAACCACCAGAAATACCATGGTGAAAGGGCTGGGTTTCTGAGTTATTTAGTACTCAAAAGGACCCTTTACTACTACAGACTTCCTTTAAATATTTAACTTTTTTTAAATAAATTTTTTAAAATAAATTTATTTATTTTATTTATTTATTTTTTGGTTGCATTGGGTCTTCGTTGCTGCGTGCGGGCTTTCTCTACTTGCGGTGAGCGGGGGCTACTCTTCATTGCGATGTGCAGGCTTCTCATTGCGGTGGCTTCTCTTGTTGAGAAGCACGGGCTCTAGGTGCACAGGCTCAGTAGTTGAGGCGCACAGGCTTAGCTGCTCCGCGGCATGTGGGATCTTCAAGGACCAGGGCTCGAACCCGTGTCCTCTGCATTGGCAGACAGATTCTTAACTACTGCGCCACCAGGGAAGTCCCTAAATATTTAACTTTTCAAATATAACTGAAATGCATTTTTATTTCCAATCATTCTTTGAGAAAATTCTGAGGTGGTAGCAAAAGCACTGGCTTTTGACTCCAAAGTCCTCAGTCTGTGTGTGTTCCGGGGTCACTCCACTAAGCACACCACCTCCCAAGGGCACACCACTTGGAGCAGGAATTTAATCATTTAAAAATCAGGTCAATAATCCACAGGGCTGCTATGAGGATCAAATAAAATCAGAGAGGCAGAAATGTGACACACACCATTCTTGGAACGTCTCCACTGCGAAGAAGGCTTCCAGGTGGACTACTACTGCTTGATGGTCTG
Organism: Balaenoptera ricei; assembly: GCF_028023285.1. Taxonomy (NCBI): domain Eukaryota; kingdom Metazoa; phylum Chordata; class Mammalia; order Artiodactyla; family Balaenopteridae; genus Balaenoptera; species Balaenoptera ricei. The sequence continues at coordinate 47,313,441 of NC_082654.1, forward strand.
CAGAGTAAACCTGCAGGTACATTTGTGATGAAATGCCCCCATTCCAACAGAGGCAACCGCTGCCCACTCACTGGCATGAGAAAAGTTTCTGCCCAGGCTACTCACCTGGCAGGTGAACCTTTGGCCTGGGAGAATGCGACTGACAAGGAACATGGGAGACGAGAAAGATGACCCCCAACTTAATGTTAAGGCTCTTCCTCTAAAGCCAAATGTGTTAGGTGACAAATGAAATCAGTAATCTCTTTAAGCACACGCCCTCCCCGACCCACAATCTAAAAGAATATTCAGAGACCTGCTCGAAACCCCTTTGCTGGCCCCAACGCCCCAAGCCCAGCCTCCCTCTCTGCTCTGCGACTCGGCGTTGGTCACCAAGCACTCCACACCCTCTTGCTCCTCCTGGGGATGCTCCCACACCCCACCCAACACAACTGGCCCTTCCTCAGGTTTCTCCTCAAAAAGGGCTTTTCACCCCTATTATTCATTGTCCTTGTACCCTGGTTCATTTCTTTCCTGGCACTTGTCAAGGTTTATAAAAAGATGTTACTGGAACAATATGTTCACCAAGAAGCTGCTACTGTTCAGCCTTGCACAGTGCCTAGCACACAGGAGGTGTTCAATGAACACTTGTTGAATAAATAAAACAAGGACACTCTGGAGTAACTGTGTCTCTTTTAATATGTCTAAAACAGAGGTTCTCAAACTTGTTGGTCTCAGGACCCCTTAACACGCTAAAAAAACGAAGGAGGCCCCCAAAGAGCCTCATTCTTATGTTTATGTGGGTTACATCAACCATATATTAGAAATTTTTAAAACACAAGACCACCAGCACACATTCCATTAGTGTCAGAGAGAAGATGCCATCTTGCATGCCACTCAGTCTCTGGAAATTCCACTGTACACCTGTGAGAGAATGAGAGTAATAAAAGCAAATAATGTCTTCGTATTATTATGAAACCGATTTTAACCTTCTCCCTCTCCCTGCCAGGAGATCCAGAAGCAAACTGAAAACTGCTGGTCTAGAGTTTCAGTCAAAAATTAAACTGTAACCAGTCAGAAGGTTAAAAAAAAAAAAAAAGAAAATATGGTCAGTCAATCTTTATAAAAGGGGAGCCAAATAGCAAGACACTGACCATGGAGCTCCATCAGAACCCAAAGTGAAGCTACGTGGTGTTCATGACACACGTGAAGCAGGCTGTTACCACTTGATGCCATTCAACTCCACCAATTCATTCTCCTTGTTTCTACTGCATGAAAATAAGTATCTTGTCTTTGGGATAGTTGTTTTCTTCAGTATAAATTAAGAAAGGCACATTTGCCTTATACTTAACCCATAGGTCTGAGTAACCTAAGTCTGTCACTGGTTAACTCTGTATTCAGAAACAGAGAGAAGCAGGCCTTGGTCTTGACAATCACACCAAGGTGTGTGGCCAGCAAGCCACCATCCTAAGGCTGTATTTACATCTGACATGTGACATTCTGCTGTATCTCATTCCTACCTAATGGCAACATTAACTAGAAAATATTCAAGAGCTCTAGGAGAGTCAATGCTCAAATTCATTGAGATTTGCTTGCCAAACAACAGAACAGCAATAATTTTAAGTGCTCATTAAACATGTCCAATCTGACTTCTACCCAGGAATACTTGATTAACCAGAGGCAGGCACATAATGTTCATGGTATCCGAATAAAATTATGCAGAGCTCTAAAATATTCTGCCAGGTACCAGTCTTCAGCAACTGCTGGAGCTTAGTGAACTTGCTTGGCTGCAGGGAGGAGGGCACCCATGCTCCAGGCTTCATGATGGATGTCCAGCTTGCCACTGCCATCACCCTGTAGGAAGCGCTGCCAATCATGAACTTGTTCAAGAAATTGTGTCACCTGGACCAAATCCAATTCCCCGGGTTGAATAAGAATGCTTCCCTCAGGGTAAACTAACGCCATGTCTGTGTGCTGCCCTTTCCCGCACATAAGCCTCCCTTGAGAGGTATCAGCAGAGGCTCAAGAAAGCCCACCCCCTCAGTGAACCTGGCCTAGGCCAATTCCTTGTATCTTAAAAAATTCCATTTGGACAGAGTGAGTTCAAGCCGCCTCGGGGAATTCTAACCTTCCTCTAAAGGGTTTTAGGTCAAAGCACAGTGGTCCTCACTGGAATGGTCCCAACCAACACAGCCCCAGGGTTTACAGGTACCTTGCAACTGGGTGGCCATGAGAGCCATCACTCCCAGTGACCAAGGCTGCAAATACCTGCCTTTCATCTTTACCTAAAGAACTGGATTTCCCAAGAAGGTGACAAACCAGTTTTCTACTACAGTTTAACCCCATTCTGGCCAGCTCCTTTTTACCTTTTATGTCCTGCTTTAAGTATCCCCTCCTCAGCCATACCTTCCCGAAGCAGCCCTTTTAACTTCAGTTCCTCATAATTCTGTACCTTAGCCCCTTTTTTTTCACCTTCATAATAATTCTGTCTGCAGGTATTTTATGGCACTCTGCGTATTCCTCTCTTCTCTGTTTAGTTCAGCATTCAAAGCATAACGTCTTGCACACAGTTAAGTGTTGGACAAAATCTGAACTCACGCAATACTCCTAAACGCTGCACTGGGCCTCCTTGTATACGTTACAGCTGAGGATACTTTATGCCGAGTGATGAGACAGCTTGCAGGTGGTGGGCAGTGGTGGTACAACACCCCTGGACAGGGAGTCACGTCATCTCACCCTAACATGGCAGGCCTTCCAGGAGCAGCCTCCGTGATCACCCAAGTCCCCCGAAGGCTGTGTCAGTATCTCGCTGCATTCCCCCCACCAGCCTGTGCTCCAGGTCACCCTGGGAGTGAAGGCCACCTGTCAGCCAGAGGCTGAACATCTCTCCTACAGCAGAGACCCTACCTCTACCCCTTCCCCTCTCTGCACCACACAGCCTCCCAAATCCCCTTGTCTGTCAGAGCTCTAGTTCACAAAGGGCAGAATCAGGACCAGTGGTGGGTGATAGAATAAGAGTTTAGGCGACACATCGAAAGAACATTTTGTACTAGTTTTTTAACAGAAGCATAATGCAGACTGCAGGTGACTGACTAATGTGAGCACAAACTAGCCTGAAATCCAGCTAGAGGCTGAGTTGGCAGGAAAAGTCTCTTGACAAGACAGCAGAGATCTCAGGTAGCATAAAACATGTCCATGGTCTGACCTTTCTTTGTATCTTCCATCTCAAGGGTATGAAGCATCTGCTTAAGTATGTTTGCTACACTGAAGATAAGAGTTTTACATATCTTGGCCTAAAAGTAGCCTCAAACAACAGGCTCATTTTATAAATACAAGAAAGAACTGCATTCTCAAAAACAAGTTACCTTGCACAGCAGTCCTGCCCTCTGTTCTACAGCCCCATTTAACTGGTTCATGCCTAACATACTTAAGGAGGCTTACATTTTACAACAAAATTTCATGCTGAGAGGATCACTGGGAAGTGAGTGGTGTGAGCACACAAGACTCCCCACTCCTGAGGTTTTCTTTTGATCCCAGTTAAGTGTGCAGGAACTCCTGCTGTGGAAATGCAAGAGACCCAAATCTTCTTTCTGCTCTGTGGCAGAAAGCTTGGAGGCTTTCACAGTACCCCTGTTTCTAAGAGTGTGAAAGTGTGGAGCTAAAACTTCTTTTTCAGAAAATTCCAACCCTGCCTACAGGAAAGCTCCATGTCAGCAGCCTTGTTTGTTTTGCTCATCATTTTATGCCAGCACCTAGAGCTCAGTGCCTGGCACAGAGAACACACAATAAAAATGTGTGCAAGAAGGAAAAAAGGAAAAAAGGAAAAAAGCCAGAGTTTTGATTAGATTTCTTAATTTTCACCCCCAGGTGATGTTTATCTTAAAGCATATACAGGCATACTTCGGAGATATTGTGAGTTCAGTTCCAGAGCATTGCAATAAAGCAAGTATTGCAATAAAGCCAGTCACACAAATTTTCTGGTTTCCCAGTGCACATAAAAGTTACGTTTACACTATACTGTACTCTATTAACTTTGAAGCAACATTATAACTAAAAGAAAAAAAGTACATACCTTAATTTAAAAATACTGTTAAAAAATGCTGATCATCATCTGAGCCTTCAGCAAGTCATAGTAGTACCATCAAAGATCACCGATCACAGATCACCATAACAAATATAATAATACTAATGAAAAAGTTTGAAATATTTAGTGAATTACCCAAACATGACACAGAGACAAGAAGTGAGCAAATGCTGTTGGAAAAATGGTGCCGATAGACTTGCTCAATGCAAGGTTGCCACAAACCTTCAGTTTGTAAAAAGCACAATATTTGAAAAGTGCAATAAAGTGAAATGCAATAAAACGAAGTCTGCCTATGGTTCTGTCTTTGATCAGTAATGACATAATAATAGCTACCATCGGGGACTATCCTGACCCAATCAACCTAAGATCACCAGGGTTCAACCAAGTTTGACAAGAGTCAGTTTACTGACTCACTGCAATGAGGAAGCTGTCCCATGGCTCCTTGCAAACATTATCCCTAAGTCTCACAGCGAGCCTGAAGGTTGTATAATTACCCTAATTTTACTCATCAAGAAATTAAAGTTCAGAGGAGTATCCTTCCCCAAAGTCACAGGGCTAGAAACCCTTGTCCACCTAACCCTCTTAACACCCTCACAGAGCGACTCAGAAGGCCCATGCCCCAGGCCTGTGACAAGCCCATCAAACGTTCCTCTAGACATTGTAAGCCATGAGTTTACAAACTTTTTTAACTATAGGAGGAAACTTTCCTTCAAACAAAATCTTCCTAAAACCATAAACAAACAAGAAACATATATTTGAGGCACAGGATAATAACATCCTTCAGAACTGCTCTTAGCCATTGGAGCAAGGCAATGAGTGCTACTGTGTGCTTTTAAAATGTTTAATTCAACTTAACCAGACAGGCCATTTAGATCTATGCCTTCTTACTTTTCTCTATGCTTATATGTTGGACAGCTCCTTCAAAAAGTGGCAGGGCAAAACTGGCCATTTTACTCAGACAGTAATGATCTACCACTACACAGTTCTATAGCTCCAGCATTCCTGGTTGAAGGAACAGCAAAAGAAAAGAAAAGAAAAGGAGGTTGGAACAGCAGAGAGTATTTGGTGAAAGGTATTTACATGAGGTGGCTGAAGCTACCCCCACACTGGTCTGGGGGAAGGTCAGGCCAGCAATGAACCAAGAAGCACTCTGTAAATGGCCATTAGGCACACTAAGCACTGTGGACTTTTCTTTTCATGCAAAATTCACTGGCAGAATGACATGATTAGATCACAAGTATGCCTAAGAACAGATTGATTAATGTCTTAAAGGATTTTCTACATTCTACTTTTAAGTCAAAAGTATACTATAGAATGATATGAATAAAAAACATTTGGCATACAATGTCACTGTTTATTTTAGAGAAATTAAGAGGCCTGAGACAGCAGGATAGGTTTTGCCACAATATTCAGATCTTCCTGTCAGGATCTGACACAGGCATGGAGAGAAAATCCATCTTTGCAAGGAACCTTCCTAGACACACCTGTATGGACAAGGGGTTGGCTAGAGCCCGTGTCTAGGCTGAGATGAGCAGTGCATGGGAGCAAGCTCACGGCATGGGAGACACCGTCTGCTGGCTCCGGGGTCACCCCTAGCATCTGATGTGCTCCTGGCAGGCTACTCAAGTGACCACCCCACAGGTGTATCAGGTGCTGCTGGCTGCCGATTTACCCCTCTGCCCTCCTTTTCCTAGCCACGTTCCAGCTGGCGGGGGTCTTGTGATCCAGTTCTGGCCAGTGAGATGTAAGCAGAAGTCAGGCAGCTGAGGGATGCTTCTGGGAAAGCTTTTGCCTTCCTGTTGAAAAGGGTCACTCTCAGCTGACAGACCACAGCCAGGGTGCCTGGAGGTCCAGCTCCCACCTTGAGATCAAACATGAGGATGACAATATGCCAAGGAAGGTGGCACAAAGACAGCGAAAGGAGCCTAGGTCCCCGGCAACATCTGTGAGCACTGCGTCAGCCCTGAACCATCCACCTCCAGACATCTTGTCATCAGAACAGAAATCTATAGTTATTTAAGTCAGTAGAGTTGGTTTTTTATTACCATCAGGCAAATGCATTCCTAATTGAGGTGACAGATTCTCTGGTGACTCTCTGAGATTTCTTTTACTTGAAAGTAAACGATTTCTACTGGAAGAAATGGGGTTTTCTCCTATTACTCACTCCCCCCAACACACACTCAGAATTGCCTCACTAGAAAAATATAACTGCTATATACCTCACGTGGTCCCAGAGTGGATTAAAGTAATGAACTGATAACTTTATGTCTTTAAAAGAGAAGAGTGTAAACACATGCCAGGTATAAGAATATAAAAACCCCAAGCTACAAAAATAACATATTTCAGTGGCACTCTACCTTAGAAATGTTACTTGAATGACTCATGGAATGTCCCAAAGTCTTCTCATGCTGCAAGAAAACCAAACAGGTGTTAAGTATCAAGCTTTGATTAAAATGGGCAAACTAGTAATTGAACATAACAATCCTACTAACAAATCATTCCCTCAACTAGAATTTGCTGTGCAGCTTTGCGGGCCAGCTATGAGATACTGGAGAATTTGGCAAAGATGAATAAAACAATAGTCCTTGCCCTAAAGGAATTTATTAATAAGGAAAGAACAGGAATTTGGAACTAACTCTAAAAATAAGACAGCAGTAATAAGTATCTTAAGAAGCATTCAAGTGTAGGTTCAGAAGCAAGAAGCTGCGTGTTCAGTTGTATACCATGTGGTCCATGCAATGAGGAGCTGCTATAAGATGTGGAAGGGGAAAGCAGGACAGATGACCCCACCCAGGCTGTCTGGCTGCAAAGTGTTGGGTACTCTGCAGGGATACTGCACAGCTCACACCTACTCCCTCAAGCCTGTTTGTCCTCCTGGATTAGAGAAATCTGAGAGTCCTGCTAGCCTCCTCCTTCTCACACTCCTCCACCTTCAAGTCACAAAGTCTTAAAAACAAATTCTTCCTCCCTAATGTCTCTCAATCTCAAATCCCATCTCCATTTCTACTGTCAATGCCTTCGTTTATGTTCTCTTCATTTCTTCTTGTAATTCTACCTGTTCTTTCTGCTTTTAAATTGACCTCCTTGATACACAATTGTTATAGACTGAATTGTTAACCCCCCACCCCCAATTTATTCCTTGAAGTCCTAACTCCCATTACTCACAATGTGACTATATTTGGAGGTGGGAGTCTTTAACATTGTAACTATGTTACAATGAGGCCATTAAGCTGGGCCCTAATCCAATATGAATGGTGTCCTTAGAAGAAGAGGAAATTAGGACACAAATATACACAGACAGAAGATGCAGGGAGAAGATGGCCATCTATCTACACATTAAGGAAAAGGGTCCACAGGAAAAACCAAACCTGCTGACACCTTGTTCTTGGACTTCTAGCCTCTAGAACTGTGAGAAAATAAATTCCTGTTGTTTAAACCACCCAGTCTGTGGTACTTCGTTATGGTAGCCCTAGCAAACGAATACAATAATATTCCACACTATAAACTTCTAAAAAAAGCAAATGTTCCAAATGTAAATCTGATTTTTTAAAATAATAAAGTAACCTTCCCTGAATCCACTCAGCCTTGCTCTAAATCAAATGAGTTAAATAAAAAACTATTACAAATGGAAGAGATGATCTTAACGTGTATTTTTTAAATTATCTATTCTCTTTTCAGTTCACATGCCATGCAATAACCATGGCGAAGATTAGAGAAGGTTGAGATGTAGGTAAAATCCTTTGATCAGAAGGAAGTACAAAGGAGCTGGTGGATCATTTAAAAACTCCTTTGAGGAAGAGCTGATTCCATTCCACCAAGGCTCTCCTTAAAGAAAGCTGGCCACCAAGAAAATTTTGACTTTCTCCTTCCCCTCAATCCACCAAATTACAGACTGCCTTGACTTCTGTACACTTTGCTCCTGAACACTTGATATGACTAAAATGATGATGAAGTGTTTCAAGATCTCCCAAGCAGCCTGCAGTCAGCACGTGTTTTGGCAATGTTGTCTTCTTTGTCTTTATAGCAATGTGTTTGTGTAATTTTGGGAATAATTTTATTAAATTCTCCCATACTTTATAAATCTGAGCAGGAATAGAGAAGTTCAAGTCTCTTAAATGTAATACAATACAGACAGTGCTATTAAGTGTTTAGTCTCACAGAATGTTTCTTGGTCTTAAGCTCGTCAATTAGATAGTTATAAAGGAAAAGAAAAAATTATATAAAGTGTGCTCAAGGTGTTGGCAATATATCACTAAAATCTACCTCTCTGGGAAATGAGTCCCTCTGTCCACAGAAAAGGTAAATTTACAATCATTCAAGTTTCATTCATGAGTCAAGAACGTACTAGGGACAAACATACAGCACTGCTGTAAATCCGACTTAAAGGCTCATCTGCTGGCGATTTACTACTAAATTTTAATTTAGTCTACTAAATTAAAACAAAGATACCATATGCTTTGGATTATTTGTACAGAAAACCAATTATAACCACTATCAAATTACCTGCTACCTTACAAGAAATGGCCAGTTTAACACCGTCTGGAAATCTACAGAAAAGTTCTGAGCAGCAATAATTCATGTCCTAGACCTTCTGACATTCATTATTCCGTAAAGAATCGTACTGAGGTAGGGAGAAGCCTAGCTGTTAAGCTAGGTAACATTATAAATCCAGACTGAGATCTAAAAGTTGCTCTTTACTTTATGAACTTGAGAAATAAATTTAATGATGTAAAGCCTTTATTCTGTCTTCCTTGTTAGAACAATTCAATATTTTACATGGTAAAATCAAACAGCCAGCCCCAGAAGATACAGATGTTTTAAAGCCTGAAAGCTGTCAATATTTGGCATTGCTTCTCCACTACTTGGTAGGAAATTAACAATTCAGTTTCAAAAGATCATATTTTTGGGTTTTTTTTTCCTTAAACACTGCTACAATTATTTGGACTTATTGAAAGGAAGCAAATCCCAGGACTCATTCAAGTCAGTTTCTCATTCATTCCATACTTATTTACTATGCAACTGCCATATACAAACAACTGTATCAGTCACAGAATACTGACAAAAATAAATCTAACTCCTAGGCCTGTGCCATTGTTAACATTACCACAGAAGTGCCTTGAAATAGTGTTTCAATGAGGAATGTACATCTAGGGAAAAGGTGACGAATGACATAAAAAAAGCACATACGTAAATTATATCAGGTAGAGTGGGTGACACCATTCTCTCCTACAGTCAGAATGTCAAGTTTCTGAATGAGAAGAAGGAAAGTTTGCCAAACATCAATGTTGAGAACTGGAACGAGGCATAACGAAGAGAAAAAGAGTTCCAGTCCAGTTCAAGCTGAAACTAAGCTTCAATGCCTAAGTGATAAAAACCCTGGCAAATTATCTTCACACAATCTCTAATACGTTCCGTCACTGCTCAGTGGGTCCCACCATCCTGTAACCCTGGGAGAGACGAGAGCCTCACTGCACCCTCCTTCCTCAGAGAGGGCACGGAGATGTCACACTGCTATACCACACACCTCCCTGTCTGGCTCTCATCTCCACATCTCTTTATGGACTCTTTTTGTCTACATTAAACAAGAAGCCTCCTCAGAACACAGCTCCATGCCCTCTTCTCACTTGTTGTCTCCCTTAGACCAGTTCTTCTGAAACTTTGTGCACTTGAATTACTTAGGGATCTTGCTAAAATGCAGATTGTTAGGTCTGAGGTAGGTTGAGATTCTGTGTTTCTAATAAGCTCCCAGGTGACTCCCATGCTGCTGGTCCCCAGGCCACACTTTAAGATGCAAGTCTGATTCTAAATCCCAGGCCAGAATAATCCATGAAGGCTGTGACTCATGTTTTATAAAGCAAATCATGACTACTGAAAAGGTAAATTTCTGTGTAAAAGATGGCAGTGAGCTCACAATTGAGTTAATACAAATAAGTCAGTCAGGGAACAGACTGATAAATAGACTGGAAAAAACTGAGTCAAGGTGTGAGAAAGGAAAGTTTTGTTAATGTAAGAAGTTACCAAATCACAAAGATAAAGAGAAGCTCTGTTGAAAAATATGGGACATTTCACAATTTAATCAGTCCTGTCAATGATTTTCCAAGTCCATATGTGACTCCAATAAAATGTACCCTGCAGGTAGAGCCAAGATGCAGAGCCTACTGAGACCAAACATGCCCTGTAACAAGCCAAGAATTAACAAGAAGACAATGAGGTGAGGTGTCTAAGCAAGTTTTGGGGACTCTGTATAAAGTAGTCAAACAAAAGAACTTCATGTGGGAGTTTCCCTGAAACTCTGAACATGAGCAGTCATTACACACACACACACACACACACACACACACACACACAACCCCAAACTTATGTGTAACAGACATGGGTAACTGTCTACCCAATATCTATCTCCACCAACAGAACTCCAACTTTATTCTGAGCAGCAACAGACCCAACCAAAAGTTCTCACTTTCTCACACTATTTTGCAATGAAGGGTAAATATGTAAGAAAGTTCTCTCTAAAGATATTACCCTTGAGGGTTTCTGGGAAGACATTTTCCTCTCCTGAAACTGCTATTCCTTTCTCCAGCATTCCTCCTGCCCTCAGCCACCCTGGAATATATATGCCATGCCAGGAGGTACAGCAGTACCTTTGGTCTCAGGACTCCTTCACAACATAAAAAATTACCAAGGACTCCAAAAACCTTTTGTTTATGTGGGTTATATCTATTGATATTTACCATATTAGAAATTAAAATGGACAATTTTAAAAATATGAATCTCTTAATTCATTTAGAATTAACAATAATAAACCAAATTAAAATAAATAACAATTCTATGAAAAACAACTATTTTTACAAACAAACAACTAAAGTGAGCGGAGTAGCATGTTTTTACATTTTTATGAATCTTGTTATTGTCTAATTAATAGAAGACAGCTGGATTCTCATATCTGCTTGTGCATTCAATCTCCTCTGATATGCTGTTTTGACTAAAGTAAATGAAGACTATTTGGCTTTATACAGTTACGTAGTTAGAAAAGGAATATGTATTTTAATAACCATGAAACAACTGTGGATATTATTCTTTGTACTACACAAAAACTCAACAGTTACCTGGCATTTAGACTCTGAAATGATATTAATGAACTTTTAATACTCTATTAAAATCAACTGCCCCATCTTTCTTTGAAACAATCTCTTAACCATGCATGATTTTATAACATCACACCTTGGCCATTTAGAGACTATTGGCTCACTGAATTATGCAAATCTCCAAGACTGACACATTTTATTATGCAATATCAAAAAACCCCACACTCATTAATATGACCATCAATTGCATCAGAAGAATCTTTAATTACTGAAAAGCTACTAAGCTCACAGTGGTGGATACAAGTTTTCTGAAATTCTAATTTTTGCTTACAAACCTCAAATTTGGCAACAAAAACTGTTGCTTGCTTCCCTTAAAGTGAAAGACTGGCTCATTCATTCAATTTAGAGAAAACGTTTGCCAAATATCCAAGTCAAGATAACTATAGTTTGACTGTCATTCTTTCAAGTAAAAATTATATTCCATTAAAAAAAAGTAACTAGTTCAGGCAGCAACTCAATCATACAAGTGCTTTGCTCTGCACTTTGGTATGCAGTAGAAATGATTTATACCAGAGATGCAAAGAAGGAATAACACATGACCTCTAATGAGAATAGTCAATTAAAACTGGTACATATGTTAGAATCAGCAGAAAAGGACATCAAAATACTATTATAACTGTTTTCCAAATGTTCAAAAAGTTAAAGAGATTTAAGATATAAAAAACAATCAAATCAAAACTTCCAAAGATAAGCAAACACTGAAAAAGCTATACAAAGATATATAGTCATTAACACCATAGATAAAACAAAAAGGAATTCTTAAAAAGCATTTGATAGCAGGAAAAAGAGAAGAAAGAGGGAGTGGTGTAAGAATACACAATTTCTCTCTATATCATTTTTTACAACTATTTATGAATGTACAGTTATAATATAGAAGTTTAGCTATATACACATACATGTATATGTATTTATGTGTGTGTGTGTGTGGTGTACAGTTTAAACACCCTAATTAAAAGGCAGAGATTTTCAGACTGAATAAAAAAGCAAGACATAACTACGTGCTGCCTACAAGAAAAACACTGTAAATATGTAAATACAAACAGGTTAAAAATAAAGGATGGGACACCAATAACAAGATGACACTAATAACAAGATGATAGAGGTGCTGAGATCTGATGGAGACTTTAAGCAGCCATTATAAATATACTCAAATGAGCAATCACAACACTCTTGAAATAAAATGGACTCAATAGCAGAGATGACAGAATAAAAGAATCAAGAACTTGATAGAAAAAGTATTCAATTTAATCAACAGAGAGGAAAAAAGATTTTTTAAAAAATATGAACAGATCTCAGGGATCTGTGAAGCAAAACAGTCTAACAGTCCTATCACTAGAATCCAAAAAGTAAAGAAGAATGAGTACAGTGATGAAAAATATTTGGAGAAATACTTGCTAAAATTTTCCCAAGTTTGGAGAAAGACATACACCTACAGATTAAAGAAGCTGAATGAACTCCAAAAACGATAAACTAAAAGAAATCCATGCCCATGATATCATAATCAAATTGCTCAATTTGGGAAATAAAGTACAAGAAAATCTCAAGTTTAATATTTTATTTTTCTGCAAGAGGGGAATATTAGAAAGTCCTAATATTTGCTTTCAACTAGACACCTTTGCCCTGATTTTCCCAGCCTTGCCCTTCAGTAGGATTGGTTCCCACTCCCAGCTCTAGGAGTGGGTACTGACTGGCTTAAAACAATCACTGTTGACAAGAGATTGCCAATCTATCACCACTTAAATTCACTTGGTCAATTCTCACATTAGGGTCTCTTACTTGCAACTCTCCAGGTCCTGGTGCCAAATTCTGTTACAGTTAAGTTGCTATCCATTTATTTGTTTCTAATCAATGGCACAGGCTGGTAACTAATGCCAGTCTTTTGGTCTAGCCACTGTCTGAGCTAGGAGGGAATTTCTGTTTCCTAGCAACATTCTGCCCCTACTCCTTGCCACAGTGAATGGTTGAAGGCCAGGATAACATTAATTCCTTTAGGACAGTCAGAGCCATCTCTTAGAGCTATCCTATTCAAACCACATTATTCTATCCTATTCAAATATCCTGGGTGGGAAAACTGGGATCTGCTTGGAAGGGAGAGAACTCTGGCTCTCTACTATGTTTGCCTTGATTTGTTTATCTCTGATAAATTATTTTCCATTGGGAATTTGGTTTTATGGTCTCATCATCTTTATAACCTCTGTATTTCAATAAATGGGTTAATGGGTAAGACTATAGATAATCTGATATGTTAGCTTTTTCTGTTTGTCTATTTGTCTGTTCAGAGCTCAAGTCAATTAAGAACTCATAGCCACAGGAAAGAAAACAGGTCTTTGATATAGACCAATGAATTTTGTAATTTTATGTTTACTCTTGACCCATGGCTGAAATTTTGGAATTGTAGCTATAAGCTTTGTGTCTGCATGTCTATGTATCTGTAATTCAGAAAGGTCTTTAACTTTCATTGTGTGAAGGTGTAATAATTTTCTACCTAGGGATGGTATTAAATTAGATTATAAATCTTACTAGATTATAAAATCTCTCATATTAAGGGAATCTAGAACCAGAAGTTGACTTATATAGGTAAGTACTTGTATAAACAGAGTATTCCTAAAATTCCTACAAAGTAGGGAAGGTGGAATTCTAATACTTTCAGTGTGCTAGATTATAAAAACATCCCTACAGAAACCAATTCAGAAATGTCTTAAGAAATCAGATTAACATAATTTAGGCAAATTTTTGGCAAATGAGACTGGCTTAATATTTATAGTTTAATAAACATAGCTATGTCTTTTCTGATTTATCAGTGTTAAGTATAAGCATAGATTTTTATTCTATCTGGGTATTTTTCCTAAACTTGTAAGTTTTCTGATTGAAAAAACTATCATTACCTCTACCTAATGTTTAAGATTATGAAAAATGTAAATCTGTGTTTAACCAAATCCAATCATTATTCTGATGAACTTATATTTGGATACCTAGAATATTTATAAGTGAGAATACTGAAACATTTATTAGTAAGCATAATTTTAAATTTACATACTTTTGCTTCATATTTCTATGTGCTACAAAGAGACTGCATCTTTGAATCTGTTAATCTGTTAAACGTGTTCAATTTTTGCCTCTGTAAGACTTGTATAAGAATATGTGTAGCTATAAAAAGTTGTATTAATGCTGGATGTTAGCCCTGCTAGTCTGCTAAAATGATGGTGTGTGATAGCTCACAATTACCCACCCTCTAGTTTCCTCTGTGTAACAGAAGTTACTTTGGTTAAAAGTTGAAACTAACACATGTGAATGAGACCACTAGAAGCAATGGCAAACAAGAGGTACAACTTTATGTGTTCAGTAATGAGATGGGTTTTTGGTTTATTAAGGGGAAAAAATAGTTTTGTCCTAAAATAAAAGGGCTGGTTATTCCAGAATAAGAAAGACCTGTGAAGAACAAAACAAGAAAGTTGTAGAAGGTTTGAGGAAAGGGAATTTTATTTGCCCTAGCCCAAGCTGGCTCATTCTTGATGGGTTAATTAATGATATTTCATAAAAGAGCTTGTTATTCCTTTAGTATCAAATATTATGCTGATGCAAAACTAGAATTTTATTTTAACTGTTAAAATTACAAATTTTCTTGATAATTGGTCTTCTCTCAGTAAGAGGTTATTCTTTAACCTCTTTATTCTCAGTAGAGTTATTCTTTACCTTCTCTACAATATCCCTAGGTAACAGACTCTGTGTTTTATCAGATTAATTTTCTGTGCTTTTTATGTTAACTTTATTATGTCCTTGATTTAAGTAGAAAACAAAAGGTTCCTCACTTATGAAAGAGTTAAATTCTTTACAATAATGTTACCTTCTATGCTTATTTTTCAAATGTTTATTGTCACTTTAAAATGAGTAGTCACTGGGCTTCCCTGGTGGCGCAGTGGTTAAGAATCCACCTGCCAATGCAGGGGACGTGGGTTCGAGCCCTGGTCCAGGAAGATCCCACATGCCGCGGAGCAACTAAGCCCATGAGCCACAACTACTGAGCCTGTGCTCTAGAGCCCTTGAGCCACACCTACTGAGCCCACGAGCCACAACTACTGAAGCCTGCATGCCTAGAGCCCGTGCTCAGCAACAAGAGAAGCCACCTTAATGAGAGGCCTGCACACCGCAAGGAAAAGTAGCCCTTGCTCGCCGCAACCAAAAAAAAAAGAAAGCCCACGCGTAGCAACGAAGACCCAACGCAGCCAAAAATAAATTTATAAAAAAAAAAAAGCTAGAGTAAATATTAAAATGAGTAGTCATTGTTTCTCAGGTACCCATGATCCAATTTCTCTTTTAAATGTTCAAATCTCCTGAAAACTTTTGGTTTCTTGTCTTCACAAAATCAAATCTTAAATGTAAAATAAAATGAAATCAAAATTTCATGATATCTTTTGCTCCTAAACCTGTCTTTGAGATTTCCCAGGGGGGCCCTGAAAAATCACAAAGGTTTATCTTTTCATCCTATAAAAGGAAAGGTACTGAGACTAACTAGGTTTTCTTGATTTGTTACTATTGATGAACTGCATGGGAAGAGTTATGAAATGAGAAGAGATCTGTCAGTACTGCGCTGTCGTGATACATTTCTATTTATCAGAGTCCTGATGCTGCTCTGTACTCTGTAGTTGTTATCAGACATGATTTCTGTTATTTTTTTAAAATGTTAACGTGGTCACTACTTTACTTTTAATATTTGAATCTAGCACCTTCTAGGCCAATGGTTTTCAGTTGGGGATTCCCATCACCTACTATGGAGTTTCATCAATATACAGAAAGTTTAGGAACTATTTCAGACTTACTGAATCTCTTTACTTGACAGTCCTGATATATTTGTGTTGTATTCATGATATATTAATGTTTAAGGATTATTATATCTGAAGATTTTTTTCTCTGTAAAGTTTATGCTCATTCATTTTTTATAAATCAGATGTACTGTTCATTGCATTCCTTAAATATAGAGTTTATTATGTTTATAATTATTTTGTCTAAAATTTGGGGGGGACTGACTTAATTATCTTGTTTTGCATGCCGAAGAAATAGCCAAATTTCCCTGCCAGTTACATGTTTCTTGACATAAACTCTCTCATAAGACATTTCATTTTTAAAAATATCACTAATAGAGTAAGCACAGCCATTTTAAGTCTTTTGCCATCTACAGATATTTTCTGTTTGTTTATTTTAGTCTGATGTTTCCCTGAAAGCTCTTGCAATCAGCTACAGGCTACAGGGCTGTGTCAGAGGCCCATGGAAAAGGACTATGCCAGGTACTTTTGGGTACAGGCTTCTGATGGCATCATTTAAACAACTCTGAGACCATACCAGTGAACTAAGTCATGATTTCCAGAACTCTTACCAAGATTCAGTGCAATAAGAACTAATCAAACAAGGTTAAATGAATTGATGAGGGAATATTGTTAGTTTTGTTTTAAACATTCTTGATACTGTTTGAATGTTCTATTTCCTAAATATATAAGGAAGCCCTTTCTCTTTCCTTTAACTCACAATAATTTAGTAGACTCTGCTTTCATAAACTGAAATGAAACCCCTGTCAATGATATCTTATTCTCCCTGCCTGAGCCCTCCAGAATTCATAACTCTTATTGCATATTCTTATCTTCATAGCAATAAAGTTACCTGCATAGGTTCAATAAGAATCTGTCCTCTTTCTTACTAGGACATAATTGGAAACTCTGATTTTGCAGCTAAGCTCACATTTAAGGATGGTGCTCATTCAATCAGATATGACCAGGCACATTTAAGGAACTCAGGTTGTGTTTTTCAGAGCCCTTCTTGGGAAAACTGGCTTAAAGGTTCCCAGCCTTACAGACAAGTAAGGAAAGCCACTTCCTGGCAGGCCTAGGAAACAAAGTATTTGGGGGATCTCAAGAATTAGGAAAATTTATAGGTACTGTAAGTGAAATTTGATAGCAAATTCTTGGTTTGGCTTCCTAATGTTAGGACCACAAATAATGAGGCTTTAAAAAATCCACTTTGATATTCCTTAGAAAAACTTCCAGCAAAGCAACTTAAGAAGGCCCATAAGGGAAATTAACACTCTCGTTGTCCCTATATAAATTATCAGGCCAAATCTAATAGGATCTTAATTTTGATCAAGAATAATTTTTCTATGAGATTTTTTATCAAAAGAGGGGAGACTATAGGGGAAAAATGTTGAGTTTCAATGGAAAACTATGAGCTATGTGCAATTCTTTGTACAATGTAGGTACTTAATAAGTAAGTGATGTCCTATTTGAGAGTGACTTTTGACTTCCACCCCTCTCCCATGGAAAAATCAGTTTTGTCTCCATTTGCAGTTCTCAATATTTCCTTTACATAAATTGGTGCTCTTTTGACTTTTCCTTTGAACTGGTTAAACATCTGCTAGTTCTTTCATATCACATGAGTATAATAAATTCCTTAATATTTGTTCATAAGAATCATGATTTTACCTTTTCCTGAAAAATATTTTTCTGGTTGTAAGCTCATCTTTTTTGTTTTTTCTTGTGGTAAAACACACAGAAAACTTACCATTTCAACCATTTTAAAGTGCACAATTCAGTGACATTAGTATACTTAAAATGTTCAGCAACCATCATCCCTCTCTAGTTCCAGAACATTTTCACTACCCTAAAACAAAACCCCATTCCCCTCTTCCAAGTCCCTAGCAACCACTCATCTGTTTTCTATCTCTGTCTTTCATACAAATGGAGTCAGACAAAATGTGGCCTTTTGTGTCTGGTTTCTTTCACTTAACATAATGTTTTCAAGGTTTGCTGATGCTGCAGTATGTATTAATACTTCATTCCTTTTCACGGCTAAATAACATTCTATTGTATGGATTTACCACATTTTGCTTATCCCTTTGAGATGGGAAAGAGAGAGATACCTCTCTGTCTCCACACACGTAACGTTTTATTAAGGCAACCCAAGCAGACTAATATAGTCGGTAAAAAGGACTCAGAAAAATTATGTAACAATCTACATCTATCTCAAAAATAAAAGCAAAACCCAGATAGTTTTAAGGAGTAACAAAAATAGAACAAAACATCATTTTATAAAAAAGTTCAAATTTGAAATAAAATTTAAGGCACATTTAGCCATTACAATTTTAACTCAGGAAAAAAAATACATCACAAAAGGGTGAAAAGTCTACAATTTATAAAACTGTATTTCAACAAATAGACTAAGACAATTTATTTAAAGTAATGCAAGATGCACTAATAGTTGTCTTCAGTAAAATAATACAGTCCAAATTTATAATAGTGTGATTATCTGCTTCATTTTTCTAAGCTTTAATGTGGCAATAATAAAGTAACAAGCAACTAAAAAATCTGAGATGGTCAAGCGTAAAACCATAACAGCTAACCATTTGTTCTTGGACCATTCATCTATGTTCTCTGGATTTCAGTTTTGTCCTTTATAAAGTGGGCTTGTGTGGGAGCGGGGAGGAGAGAGAAGTTAACAGAGATGACCCCTTTTGGTTCCACTGAGCTCTCAAATGTGATATTATTTATGGGTAATATGTTGCCCTGCTTAGTTCCACTCAGCTCCAAACATACTGCAGTCTTAAACTTACCCTAGAAGTTATGAATAAATGGGTTTGTAGTTTTAAAAGCCTTCTGACATAGAATGATAAATGCTTTTTAAAATGTTACATGTAACATGGCATGATTAGAATGATAATATCCCTAATAAGGTACTGATGAATACACTCTTTTCCAAATACATGTTCCATTAAGTAATTTTCATTTTTTGAACATGAAGTAAAAGTTACACCAAAAAATGAAAGGTCTTTGTATTCACTGTTGATTTTTTAAAAACCTTAATTATAGAGACAGTAAAATGAATGGATTTTAATTTCTGCCACTTTAAAACTCTTTATATATCCAAGAAATACATAATTCCTTGAAGTTACCTGAAAAATCTTTACCAATACAATTCAGAATACGTTTGTTGTAAAAGTTTTCAAAGAAACTGTAACACTGTAAATACTATAACCTTCGTAGGAAGACTGTTTTCTTTAGTACAGAACATTCTCATTCAGGGAATACATTTATTAACCACCTACTATGTGCCCAGTACTGTTCTAGGCCCTTGGGAATGATAAGTGAACAAAACAAAGATCCCTTTCTCTTGTGGAGCTTAAGAAAATGATGCAGAAGGAGACTATTGATCGTCACTGGTTGTCTCAGAGCTCAGAGTGTATGTGTTCAAGGGATGTTTGTTTACTTAAGAGTTTCAAAACTATAAATGGTATTTCATGATGAAATATGTATATCCAATTTGGCCCAGATTCCTTGAGGCTCTTTTCATCTTTACTACTTTTGTCCCTCCAGCTCAAGAGCAACTCATAGCCTCAGCAAAGTTAACAGAGAGAGCATCCATACAAAATAAGACAGACATGCAAATGGCAACATTAGAATGTCCCTGCCAAATGAAATTACATGTCTGGCTTACTGAGAAAGAGAGAGTGCGCGTGCGCACGTACACACGCGCGCGTGCGCGCACACACACAGTAAATAATACCAACAAATAGAACAAAGACCTTTTGTTACTGTTTCATCTTTTATGCATTTTCCATCTTATGAGAAGCTAAAAGATCTTCCCAAAATGAATGCTCCAACAGAAAGAACCAAGGTGCCTTTCCTCTAGAAAATACAATGGAGCCTGCAGCTGTGCTCATGCAAATTATAAACTAAGTTGTCTTTCTCATGATTTTCCAAAGTCATAATTCCATGATTTTAAATTATATGACCAATATTATGTCAATAAAAAAGACATTTTTTACACCAAGAGTAGGAGATATCATTAAAACATATGCTATAATTTATAGACTTAAATGTTTATTTGGCGCAAGAATACTTTTCACAATTTCAAGGAACGGTTTTGTTAGAAACAAAGTACACCCTTGAAAATGGAAATAAACTGCTAAGCTTCTCTGGCTGGCAACCTCACTAGTGAGGCACCCTTGAGCAACTCCAGTTCTATGCAGATTTGTTCCATAAGGCCTAACGGCATCCCTAAGATCCGTGAGAAATCCGGCCACGCTAACAGGGCACTTCTCCTACCTGAAGCTTCATTTTCTGGCAAGAAGCATCAGGGAGTCCTCAGTGCAGCTCTCCCCCAGCAGCATGTTCCTTGGTTCTGCCTGCAATGCACAGCAGCTGCTGCCCTACAGCAGCCAGCAGAAGCACATCGTCGCTGCTGCCGGACTTGTAAGGGCTTGCTAGAGCCCTTAGCATACCACTCCGGTGATCAAACTGGACTAACTACTTCCTCCAGCTGATTTCCTAGGAACTAGGTAGTGAATGAATAATTCATGACAAGTCCATTCCAGCAACCAATTTCTGCTCTATGATCTACTCCCCACAGCAATTTACAACGTAAAGATTCTAAACCATACTTGGTGACATGCAAGGAATGAAAGTTCAGTTTTCTAGTCAACTAAAGTAAACATTAGTGGAGTTGTTTGCTCTTCTTTCATGCTAACCTATCACCCAGACTTACTTGAGAGACTTTTTTTTTTAATGTAGAAAATGTCAATGATTAACCATAAATGTCTGACAGAACAAAAAAATTTTTTTTCTCCATAGAACCTGTCCTACAAAGTGGGTTCTGGCTATAGGAAAAGCAGCTTGCCCTGAGATCAGCAGGTCAGTATTTACATTTAGCAAAAGACCAGGTCCTGCAAAGCATAGAAAATCATCATGTGGTGGGGGAAGGGAGCTTTTAGTATCACTGCCAGGAAACAAATTGCTTCAAAGGGGAATTTTCCTGGTATCTCAGGCTATAAATAAATCTTTCATCTCATTGGTATTCTTCTAGGAAGAACATGAACATTCATTTTCACCATTTGTCAATGCTTACACATTTCCAAATGAGAGCTGTCTAAAGTGGTCAATTCTCTGCAACCAAAAACCTAATTCCAAGAGGAACTTGAACAAAAAACTGAAGGCCCATACTTCTAGCTCAGCTCCGCCTCCAGGAAGTCCAATACCACACCTATCATTTTCACTTGTTTCAATCTTTCTTTTTCTTCTGCACTCACTGAATATCTCAAGATTGTGCTCTGTCAGTAAGTTAATTTTTCAGCCATGACTATTCCATTCCTAGCTGCTTCTAATTTGTTTATTCTGCAAATTGGTTCTCTATGAGTCTCCTTGGCCCCATATTTTCCCCTTTCCACCTCATTCTGTTATTTTATTATTATCATCATTTCTGAGCCAATGTTCTAAGAAACTCAGGTTCTTAATAGCTCATGCAGGACTCTCTTCTGTTTTGAAGGGAAATTATTATTCCTTCCAGAACAGACTGCATCTTTTTTCTGCAGGCACTGTGCCTTTCTCTCCACCTTGCTGTGAATGCAGAGGCCTGGCCATGTCTTCTCATTGGCTCAGGATGTTCTGTGGAGCACTTCTGTCGGTGTTACTGTGTAATCTAGGGGAACCTTTCCCCTCCCAGCCACATCCTCAGCTGGTGCTGCATTCTAGCAGCTTTGTGCAGGTGTGTTGTGGGGAAGGGAGGTTCAGGAGTGTGATAAAAGGAAAAGGGATCCAGCTCAACAGGGGCTAGGGTTACAAGCAGCCTAACTCTGCTCTCTTCTCCCAGGGATATATTCTTCTCCTCCCTAACATTCTGTAATTCCCTCAATCCTTGTGATATTTCATTTCCATCAGAAAGAGTCAGCCCAGGTTGTTCCTTTGTAATCATTCCATTTCCTTCAAATCCTGCCTATCCAATGAACACCCCTACCTAGCCCATGAAAGAGATAAGGGAGCCCTGTCACCCCGGGTTCACTATGTGCCGCTTCTTCCACTTACTGTTCACCAGAGACTCCCTTTATCAAGGTTGCCTTCTGTCAGGTGTTCTGCTAACTCCCAGTTTACTGATGAAGATAATCAGCTCCAGGGTTTACTGTCATTCTGCCTTTCTTCTCTACTTCTTTCCCAGCCGGGACATACCAAAATAACGATCTCTAGTATGCTTTTCTTTGTTACATGAGAGAAACATTCAGGGAAGGGATTCCAGTCACCTGCAATTCCCAGTGCTCCTACAACACAGCACTACCTGTACTCACCCACTCTCCTGCCACACCCATTAAGGATTTTGCAGTATTTGCTCACTATCCTTTTCTCTCATAGAGCCTCTGCATAGTGAGAGGTGAAGAACAACTCTGAGCCAAACCCTCTGAATTCTTGGAAACTTTCATTTCTCTTACTGACCATCAGCTGTGTTCTTTGAATTTGCTGTTGGTATATGTCTGCTAACTTTTATCCATTTGCTGTTCATATCTTCAGATCTAAAAGGATGGATATTTTGAAATTTGGCTTCACTCTGCCATCTTAAAACAGAAATCACACTACTCAGAAGAAAAGAAAGACATCTCATATGGCCGCATAAAAAATAGTTCTAACTCAAAAACCTCATGGCATAACAGACATCAAAAAAGTAGCATTAAAACAAAATGACTAGTGGGAATACTGCTGGTTGCCTCCCCTTCTTCCTCCTCAACAGAGCCCCAATTCTCTTCAGTATTCCTCTCTCCCCAGAGTTACCTTGCATCTCAGGATGCTCACCTCACCCTCTTTTCCTGGAGTAGGTTGACTGGCAAGAGCCCACTTCTGGCTCATGAGGTGAGATCTGCTGGAGGCATCTGGGAAATTACCTTCTCACCCTTAGAGAGAGCAACAAGCTTCTCTTCTTCTCTTCCTCCCATGCACAAGGTCATGCACAGCCAGGAATGCTGACAACTATCTACAACCTCAGTGGAAATCTGCCTTGAGATGAAGTAAACCCCATGAGTGGTAGAGCAGACAGACAGAAAGAACCTGGGTCTTTGAACAGACCTCTGATATGCTGGATCAACCACCTCTGAAGCCCATCCTGCCCTTTTACACAGACCTCCTTTTATATGAGCTGGTAAAGCTTTTCATTGTTTAATCCAGGTTGGGTTGGTTGTTCTGTTACTTGCAGCTGAAAGCATCCCAACTGATGGCATTTGGACTGTCTAGTTAAAATATTAAATGCTTTTATGTTAGCATGTGTGTTTTTAAAGTTAACATAGAATTTCAGAGCCTGTGCCAAGTGCCTACAATGGAGAAAAGACAGTCTCTTCAATAAGTGGTGCTGGGAAAACTGGACAACTACATGTAAAAGAATGAAATTAGAACACTCCCTAACACCATACACAAAAATAAACTCCAAATGGATTAGAGACCTAAATGTAAGGCCAGACACTATAAAACTCTTAGAGGAAAACATAGGAAGAACACTCTTTGACATAAATCACAGCAAGATCTTTTTTGATCCACCTCCTAGAGTAATGGAAATAAAAACAAAAATAAATAAATGGGACCTAATGAAACTTCAAAGCTTTTGCAAAGCAAAGGAAACTACAAACAAGACGAAAAGACAACCCTCAGAATGGGAGAAAATATTTGCAAACGAAGCAACTGACAAAGGATTAATCTCCAAAATATATAAACAGCTCATGCAGCTCAATATTAAAAAAACAAACAACCCAATCAAAAAATGGGCAGAAGACCTAAATAGACATTTCTCCAAAGAGGACATACAGATGGCCAAGAAGCACATGAAAAGTTGCTCAACATCACTGATTATTAGAGAAATGCAAATCAAAACTACAATGAGGTATCACCTCACACCAGTTAGAACGGGCATCATCAGAAAATCTACAAACAACAAATGCTGGAGAAGGTGTGGAGAAAAGGGAACCTTCTTGCACTGTTGGTGGGAATGTTAATTGATACAGCCACTATGGAGAACAGTATGGAGGTTCCTTAAAAAACTAAAAATAGAATTACCATATGACCCAGCAATCCCACTACTGGGCATATACCCTGAGAAAACCATAATTCAAAAAGACACATGCACCCCAATGTTCATTGCTGTGCTATTTACAATAGCCAGGTCATGGAAGCAACCTAGATGCCCATCAACAGACGAATGGATAAAGAAGTTGTGGTACATATATACAATGGAATATTACTCAGCCATAAAAAGGAATGAAATTGGGTCATTTGTAGATACGTGGATGACTCTAGAGACTGTCATACAGAGTGAAGTAAGTCAGAAAGAGAAAAACAAATACCATATATTAACGCACATATGTGGAACCTGGAAAAATGGTACAGGTGAACCAGTTTGCAGGGCAGAAATAGAGACACAGATGTACAGAACAAATGTATGGACACCAAGTGGGGAAGCAGTGGGAGGTGGGGGTGGTGGTCGGATGAACTGGGAGATTGGGATTGACATGTATACACTGATGTGTATAAAATGGATGACTAATAAGAAACTGCTGTGTTAAAAAAAAAAAAAAGAAACCTTCTGTGACCCAAGATTCTAAAGATATTGCCTATATTTTCTTCAAGCAGTTCAAAAGTTTTGGTTTTTTACACTTGGAGCTTTCTTTAATCTATCTGAAATTTGCTTTTGTGTTTTGTGTGAAGTAGGGATCTTAATTTTTTGTATGGAAAGTGAGTTGGTCCAACCTTATTTATTAACTCATCCATCCTTTCACCCCTGATTTAAATATCACTTCTGTTAAAAATATCTTTTAAAGGCAAAAAAAAAAATGTATCCTGATTACTGTAAGGCTCATTGTTTGGCCTGAGGTGTCTATGGGAATATCGGACTTCAGGAACAAATTAAAAGGAGGGCAAACTGTTTCTCACAATGAACAAGGCACACCAGAGACACCAATTTTCCCTAGAGTATCAGTCAGTTGGCGGCAGAATTATGAATCCTTAGCACTTAACCAGGTTATCAAAACTCCTTCTTATGTATTGTGCACATGTACAATTCTACCCTGTGTTTTAGAGCCTTCTTGTACTCCCTACTCCAAGAATGATAATATGTACGTAGTCATCCCTCGGTATCCATGGGGGGGGGGTGGTTCCAGGACCCCCCAGATACCAAAATCCACAGATGCTCAAGTTCCTTATATAAAACGCGTTAGCATATAGTCTACGCACATCTTCCCATATACCTTAAATCATCTCTAGATTACTTATAATACCCAATACAATGTAAGTGCTATGTAAATAGTTGCAACAAATTCAAGTTCTGCTTTTGGGAACCTTCCGGAATTTTTTTCTCGAATATTTTTGATCCGAAGCTGCTTGAATTAGCAGATGTGGAACCTATGGATATGGAGGACGGAGTGTATATTGTAAAAAGAAAACTTCTGGAAGAAGGGCCTGTAACTGTTATAAGAAACTAAAACTTTACAAGAGAAGATTTTGGAACATAGTGTCATTCACATTTTCCTGTATTTTCCATGTCCTCCATAGTAGGCTAAGGCTTGGATGAACACATTTTAAATATATAAAACAGGCAAGGGTTTTCAACATTTTCCCCATGACAAACCATCAAGGAGCACAAGGAATTGTCGGGTAATACATTAATTCTATGTGATAAACTAATACTTCAATTTTACGATATTCATCACCTTGGGCATCAGTCTACTGTTTCTCATATATTTTAAACTATAATGTAAAATATTTGGGGCCTCCCTGGTGGCTCAGTGGTTAAGCATCCGCCTGCCAATGCAGGGGACACGGGTTCGAGCCCTGGTCCGGGAAGATCCCACATGCCGCGGAGCAACTAAGCCCGTGCGCCACAGCTACTGAGCCTGTGCTCTAGAGCCTGTGAGCCACAACTACTGAGCCTCCGAGCCACAACTACTGGAGCCCGTGCACCTAGAGCCCGTGCTCTGCAACAAGAGAAGCCACCGCAATGAAAAGCCCGTGCACCGCAACGAAGAGTAGCCCCCGCTCACCGCAACTAGAGAAAGGCCGTGCGCAGCAACGAAGACCCAACACGGCCAAAAATAATAAAATAAATAAATAAATGAATAAATAAAATCTATAAAAAAAATTTTTTTTGAGTTATCATTTTGTTTGTTCTTATTGTCTCTCAACTACTGTCATCTATTCCTTGACTCATATCCTCTTTTCAAATACCTCTCTGCCCTGAGTTTAAAATTCCCACTGACAGAACCATCCTTGAAGACCTTAAAACCTACATGTGTACAGGTAAAGGTATTTCTCCGAAGAGTAGCCTCCCTGGCATTTAATACAACAGTGATGGACTCACACATATTTCAAGTGTCTCATAAAGAATTCTGATTCCTTTTGGGTGTATGAGGTGAAAGCCTTGATTATGGAGGGCCAAGCTTTCTTAAGAATTCTGAAATAGGGCAAGGCAATGGTTGTCAGGTAAGTCCTTCCAATTTTCATAAAAACTCTTCATCAAAGTTGGGACTATGCCAGAGTACTTTTGATTCTATGATCACAGTGCCACAAGAAATGCAGAAAAGAGAGACCCAACTGAGACAGAATAGAGAGTCTGCACTTGATGACGTGTCTACTTTCCCCACTACTGACATTTCAACCAAGACCTTCAAACTCTTAAGACAGCTGCAATGACATATCCCTAAAGCAGCAGGAGGAAAGTATCAATAACCCTGCCTGCAGCCAACACCCATTCATGTATGGGTGAATTCTCTGCCATTGCTCTGAAGACCCTTGACCTGATAAACTCCTGCTTCCCAGAATCTTGAAACTTGCTCCCTCAAATGTTGCCCAATACTCTGGATGAGATATCCAGTTTGCTCTGACCTTTACTATAAGCTTATCTGGGCATTTCAGGAGGACTGGACTTCCTCAGCTACTAACAGGTTGCCTAAGGGAACACCCTGTGAGAACCTTTCCACGTTATCTCATTAATAATGCCAGTCCTGGCCTGGCCTGGCCTGCTGATCCCAGCTCAGCCGCAAACCATGCCCTCAGACACTGGTATAGTTTTCTACCTAGAGCCCCCTTCTTCCTTATATGCCACATTCAAGAGCATTCTTGAAGCTATCAGTATCATATCACTGCTCTAGACGACAATGCTTCTAATTAAAACGACTTAGCTTTCAAACCACTGAACTTGTCAGAGACCTGGGGACTGTGCCAGTTTTATAACAGAAGCATTGAGAATTCCAAAGCTGTGGAACACTAACAGATATACTGGCAGGAAGTTTACGCAAGAAAATATTTACCAGATTTTTCCAACTACCATCTTATACTTTTTTGACCTGCACTTAAAATGAAAATATAAATATTTGCATAAAAATTACAATTATCATTCACGAAAGACTGAGAATATTTTCATTCAAACATGGATCGCACAATCCTATAAGCTACAAGGGAGTTCTGTTGATGAAGAAAATATCATCCCTACCAGTAAGGAATTGATAGTCTATTATGGGATATAAACAGGTAAACCAACCAGCAGGTAAAAACTACATGGTAGAATTTTTTAAATGCCACATCAGACATAGAGATGCTAGCTTCTCTTCTCTTTTTTACATATCCACCCACTACCACCCATCCATGGAGGAAGAGAATGGAGAATGGAAAGGAAGAATGGAGTCCCTATTGGACATATACATTAGAGAGAGAGTTTATAAATACATTATGTGGATCTACTTAAATATAGGAAAAACACAGTTTCACAATAATAACATTTTTAAACATTTAAGCAATCCTTGAACACCTGACACAGTACACTGTATATTTAATCTAAATTATAGCAGATTAAGTTCCCTCAATGCTGGAAAAATCAATGCTGAAGTAGTGTTGGCCAGGATAAAAAGTACGAATGAAGATATGTGTGGTTTGGGCAAAGCAAAGTCAGACTTAAGATTCAGAAAAGGACTAGGGTCTAAATTAGGTGTCAAGTAGGATTCAGGCCTGGGCCAATCACCAGGCTTCCAGGGGTACTCAATCATGTGCTTTTGTTATGATCTAAAAACTTATGTAGGCTATGAATTCCATTCTACCACACAAGAGAGGATGTGGAGCAAATACCAAGGTGAAATTCCTAAAAAACTACTGTAATTACTACACTGCTAAAAACAAATCAGTCTGGCAGCAAGAATATAATTTCATTTTTTATTAACAGGTGGTAGAAAATATAAAATATTTTATAAGGATTAAGTGTAACTGGAATAAATATTTCATAATATGATTCATTAAAAGAGGTATTACCTGCTTTGTTGAATGACATACATTTTATTGGAAAGAGATCAAAAAAATTATTTATCCTCATATTTTACCTGGAATATCTTGAAAAACTGTATAGTCCAAGAAAATATTCCAGTCACATTGAAAACAACTGGCTTCACTAACAAGTTCTGCTTCAGCTGTCCTAATGTGCATTACTCTATGACTAATGACCCATCCTAGCAACTAAGAACTGAGAATAGCTTAAAAATCAGCTTATTGTTAAATAAGTTACATTTTTTTTTAAAAAGCCATTTTTGTCACTTGAAGCTTACTTTGCTTTGCTCTCAAAGGTTTCTCCCTTAAAAGCTCTTCACTGCAGAACGGCATTTTGGGGGATGGAAGAGGTGAAGTCACTTTCATCAATCTATATCTATAATGTATCTGAGTTCATAACATGTAATCATAGGCCAACACACCCTACTTCTGAAGCATCAGAAATACAGTTTGTATAAGACAAGAAAAGATAAACTAACCAGGCAGGTATACAGTGATTTGATTATTTATTAAAAAGAGAATTCCCAAAACCAGTAATTCCAATTGTCCCTTTGATGGCCTGAGATTCTTATTTCCTAGGACAATGCTACAGAGTAAAATTAAGGGGTATGTCTTTCTTCTTCCAAGTAGAAGACGAGATGCAGGTGGAAAACTCAAAGGAGTAATTTTAGGCTCAAGTATATGTGGAAAGAGAGGATCTGAAAACAAATCCCCTTCAGCCCACCCATGCTTGTGTGCCCTTTGGGAAGTCTGCACACGCCTCCCAGCCTTGGACACTCTAGTTTGAAGACTCTTCTTTAATATGTCACAGAAGAAAGGTCAACAAGAGACAGAGTGAGCCACACATCTGAGAACACCTAAAGTACAGATATTTGACAGCATGAAAACCTAAACAAAGGAAGTAAATCTCCTAAAATACAACACAGAGAAAACCTAATCTAGTCACAGGTTCCATTTTGAATATTCTGCTAATGTGATGGATGAGAAACATCAATGATTCGCAATAACCACAATTTAAAAACCGAACTCTTTATTTCAACAACTGGGCATAAATATCAACCAATGATTGCATAATCCTAAAGTATCATAAAAAGTTTGGAATCAGATTTTAAAATAGCTGAATAGGGGCTTCCCTGGTGGCACAGTGGTTGAGAATCTGCCTGCCGATGCGGGGGACACGGGTTCGAGCCCTGGTCTGGGAAGATCCCACATGCCGCGGAGCGGCTGGGCCCGTGAGCCACAATTACTGAGCCTGCACGTCTGGAGCCTGTGCTCCGCAACAAGAGAGGCCGCGATGGTGAGAGGCCCGCGCACCGCAATGAAGAGTGGCCCCCGCTTGCCACAACTAGAGAGAGTCCGTGCACAGAAACGAAGACCCAACACAGCCATTAAAAAAATTTTTTTAATTAATTAATTAATTTTAAAAAAATAAAAAAAAATAAAATAGCTGAATACCTACAAAGCATCTCATTAAATAATTCATCCACTGGCCTTTTAATTGTCTATCATTGTTTACTGTTTATCATTGTTTACTGCAATCCTGGCTTTATCTCATGTTAGAAAATGGCATATTCTTTTATTTCCCAAAATTTTTATTTTGAAAATTTAAAAATCTATAGAAAATTTGTAAGAACAGTATAATGAATACCCTATATCCTTCAACAAGATGCATCAACTGTTATAAAATTTGCCACATTTGCTTTCTCCCTCTCTTTCTCTGATACACACACACACAGATTTTT
Organism: Balaenoptera ricei; assembly: GCF_028023285.1. Classification (NCBI taxonomy): domain Eukaryota; kingdom Metazoa; phylum Chordata; class Mammalia; order Artiodactyla; family Balaenopteridae; genus Balaenoptera; species Balaenoptera ricei. The sequence goes on from NC_082654.1 coordinate 47,343,478, forward strand.
TTTTCTTTTCCTTGTTATTTTCCTTTTTCTGGCTGAACCATTTGCAGACATTATACATGTTACCCCTACGTATTTCTGAATGCATGTTCTAAGAACAAGAACATTCTCCTATATAACCACAGTGCCATTTTCACATCTAAGAAATTTAGCCATAATTCTATAATTATCATTTAATATATAGACAATATTCAGATTTCCCAGTTGTCTCAAAAAAGACAGTTTATAGCTGCCTATTTTTCCTAGCAGGTTCCATCAAGGTTTACATATTATATTTGGTTGTTATGCCTCTTTAGTTTCTTTAAATCTAAAGTAGTCCCCCCACAATTTTTCTGTTTTTCATAATAAATAATTTTTTAAAGTAAGGGGCTCAAAGTTCAAATTTTCGTCAAAAAACTCTCAGTATTACCTTGAACTTAATGGAATAATTTTTTCAAAGGCAGTTTCAAAGTTCACTTAGTAAAAGATTCTAGTCTCTATACCCGTGAGTTAGATTTGGGATGACAACTGCCATCAGTGGGTTGGTATGGGAGGGCCACTGAGACCCAGAAAAGAGAATGGTGACACTCACTGAGTGGCCACAAGAACCATGCTGGTAAGCAGAGGCTCACAAAGCTAATTTGAAGAGAAATTTGATATTTCTCTTCAAATATCCTTTGCTCTCAGGGAACAGATATTGATGAACCTTAGGGAACAGTATGAATAACCTGAGCGTGTCTTTCACAATTTGGATGGTGACTCTGCTTATAAATGCTAATTACACAGCTAGTAATACACAAGGATTATACCTTAATCAGCCTAAGCCTAATTCAAAAACCAAAGCCCTGAGGCAAAAGATATTATTAGGACTTTCTTGTAACTGCAACCACTACTATTCATTCACATATAACCTGATGCTGTGAATCCAAAAGTAGCCTCCTGATATTTATTTATTTTTAATTAATTTTTATTGGAGTATAGTTGCTTTACAATGTGTCAGTTTCTACTGTACAGCAAAATGAATCAGCTATACATATACATATATCCCCTCTTTTTTGGATTTCCTTCCCATTCAGGTCACCACAGTGCACTAAGTAGAATTCCCTATGCAATACAGTATGTTCTCATTAGTTATCTATTTTATACATAGTATCAACAGTGTTACGTGTGTCAATCCCTGTCTCCCAATTCCTCTCACCACCACCCCCCGACCCCACTCCCCCGACCAAATCTCCTGATGTTTAAAAAAGACAGGCTTCTGAAATGTGGTTAATTGAGTTCATAAGCAAACACAAAAAATGCACAAACACAGCACGAGGACAACTGAATGAAAGGGGTGCTATTTTATCGCCTATGCAAAAGTGACATGGAAGAAAGATATAACATATTCTGAAATACAGCAAGCACCAAAGGTACCTATCAGCACAGGGTGTCTGTGAGACAGTGACTCGACATGGTGGCTCTGCTTCCACGGTGTCCTATTACACACTCTTACTTCTCAGGCTATTCATTCCAACTGAAAATTTTACCTATTCCTAGGGCATCCTTTACTGTGTATATGTCACCAACTCTAAAATTTCTACCTCCAGCTTCGACAGATTTTCCTATAGATATTCAGACACAACTGAATTCTGGCTATTTCCAGCTGGACCCCCCACAAGTACCTCATACTTGCACATCTGCCACCAAACTCACCATCTCACCATCTTTCCCCTATAGTCTAGGCCAGACCTCACCTACCCGACCACCACAATCCCTCAGCCACCAGCACTGTCGTTGTTCCTACTACCTCCTGCTCATCTCCTTGCGATCTGCTCACTTCTCTCATCCCCAGCACCACCTCCTTAGTTCAGACCATCATCACCCAGCCTATTCCAATAGCTTTCTAACTCCCCTCACCAAACTGCACAGTCACCTAACTAAAACAGCTTCAACTGTGTAACTCCAGCTCTACACCTGCACTGACATCTCAGCGCCCTCAGCACCAATGTGGCCACTCCTGACTCATCTCGCTGCCCCCAGCGGCACATTTCAAGTTCCACCAGCATAGTGAGTTTTTCTCAGTACCTCAAACATGCCATGTGTTCTTCTCTTCCCTAGGAGTTTTGGCCTTGTACCTTTCTCTCTGCCCTGAACACTGTTCACCTCCATCTTCATCTAACTCTTACTTCTTAAGGACTCACCTTTGACATCTCTTCTTCCAGAAAACCTTCCCTGTCACCACAAGACTGAATCAGGGGCACTTCTCTGGACTATGGCACTTAGCACACTGAACTGTGTACTGTCGTCTTCTCCTCCAGCAGTGCCCAGAGCAGGAAGAGACAGGCTGAAGCACGGAGACCAGTATGTCGGCTGCTGCACCAGTAGAAATGGTGAGGTCCTGGACTACAGCTGCGGCGTGGGGACTTACAGAAGCACACGCTTCGGAGAGATTTAGGCAGCACAGAGGGTGTCTCTGTGTTAACGCCACATTTATGCTCAATGCGTGACATGGCACCCACCGTGTAATGGGTGCTTAATACATACTTGTTTGAAGAATGAATAAATTAATGCAGACACAAGATTTAGACACAGGAAGCAAACAGAAGAACACCTGAAACAGGCTCAGTATAGACTTATTAAGTGCTTCAAGAATGTAGACACAAAGGGAGTGGAGCTGGGTGAGGTTAAGAGGGACATGTGGCTTGAAAGATAGTGGCTGGCTGAGTGGATGCAAAGAGCAAGTGAGTTAAGAGCATGGATGTGGAGGCTGGTCTGAATACCAATTCCACCACAGGCCAACTGCCAATGAGGGAACCTTGGGCAACTCATCCCATTTTTCTGTGCCTCACCTATAAAAGGAGAGTGACAATGACAGTACCTACTTCATAGTGCTCATATGAGGATCAAATGAATTAATATTTGTAAAGCCCTGAGAAGAACAGTGCCTTGCACAGAATAAACATGATATAAGTATATGCTATGTTAAATTAAACAAATCCTTAGCGGTAGCTTCACCTATTTAGATGCTGTAAAAATGGCCATATGTGAAGGGAATAATTAATTAGTAGATAACTGCACACTTCCACTTATTAGAGGGTGATGTATCAAGCATATTTACTGCAAACTATGAAGAATTTTCACATCTAGCGTTTAGGTAATATTTACAATAGAATTGCTTTTATACATAAGCACACAATTCATAGTACACTGGGGAAGCTAAGAGAAAGAAATTTGAATTGTATGTTAGCAGAGATAAATGAAAAATAAAAAACATAATGCAAACACAGGAAATTATGGAAAAAATGTATGAAATAAAAACATGTAGACATTAAACTCTCTCAATGGCAGGTCTAGACTCGGCTGAGGAGAGCGTTAGTGAATAGAAACAGAACACTGAAGAAATCAACCCAGAGTGCGGTGCACAGACACAGACAGGACGCATGGCAGAAGACACAGTGACCTTTATTCCCAGAAAGAGAATGAAGAGAATGGGGGAGAGGCAATATGTGAGGAAATAATGGGTGGAAAATTTTCAAAAGTGAAGAAAGGCCTGGGTCCTCAGATTCAAAAATTGAAAAAGCACACCTACGTCCCAAGCAAAAATGAGATAAACAAAAGCAATATCTAGTCACATCACAGATCAAAAAAGTTCCCGTTACAATACACTGGGGAGGCTGCCATCAGATCATTCACTGCATTCTGTGACATGGCTCTTTCCTGTCTCCCTGCTGGATTACAGGCTCCTTCAGGGCAGGATTCTTTCCAGTATGTAATATAGTGTTAATACCTGCTTGATGTATAAGTGAGTGAAAGAATAAATGTGTGGAGTATATTTATATTTGTGTGAAAGAATTTTTAAGGAGGAAACAGAATAACACAGAAAAAATATACAAATTTAAGTGTCCACGGGCAGGGCATTTCTCTTTGGACCTGTTTCTCCATTTGTGTAAAATAAAGGAGTCATCTCCATGATGTCAAATATAAAAGTCACTAACAACTATTATAGGATGCTATGGCTATACTATTATTTTTTGAAACCTCTGCATTTAAAAACCAATTTGGGTGGTTCTCTTATTTTCAACAGGCTTACTGACGGAAAATCTGAAAAATTATCTGCCTCCCAGTTATTTAATTCATAGGACAGCTGTAAGAGAATAGTGGCAACAAACCATAATCACTGAGTCCTGCAGTGGTACCAAGACAAACATATTCATGTGTCATTTTCACTTGATTTATACACAACACACTGAAGCCAATTGCCAGCGCTTCACTCCCATATATCCAAACTAGACTCCTCGTTTGACTTATGTGATATGGACTCTTACCTAGCAAACTCTTCCCAAACCAACATCACAGAGGTCAGCTACAGTCAATATGCACATCCTTCCATTTTCATACCCTAAATAAGTAAACAGCAAATCGTTATCAGTCCAAGACTTATGTGAGAATTGGCTGGGAAAGGTAAGCTGCAAATATATAAAATAGCCAGAACCAATACTGCTGGCTTTTGACTAAGAATATTTAAAATGGCAGGACCTCAAAGTTGTATATAATCTTATCTACATTTAAGCTTCAAAATCTATGTGTGCACAAGAAAATGTAACAGTTCAAACTGACCAACTTGTATTTAATGTTTGATAATACCACACTCTTTTTTTTTTTTTAAAGCGATCTTTCTCTGTTTCTTCCCAAGAGTTATCACTTTTTTTTTTTTTTTAATTAATAGCTACTTCATTTATTTATTTATTTATTTATTTAGCTGTGTTGGGTCTTTGTTTCGTGCGAGGGCTTTCTCTAGTTGCGGCAAGCGGGGGCCGCTCTTCATCGCGGTGCGCGGGCCTCTCGCTATCGCGGCCCCTCCCGTTGCGGGGCACAGGCTCCAGACGCGCAGGCTCAGCAGTTGTGGCTCACGGGCCCAGTTGCTCCGTGGCATGTGGGATCTTCCCAGACCAGGGCTCGAACCCGTGTCCCCTGCATTAGCAGGCAGATTCTCAACCGCTGCGCCACCAGGGAAGCCCCCACACTCTTTTTTTTATCATTAGAAAAACAACTAATCTTATTTCTTCATTCTCAAAGAAAACAAGCCTTACAAGGTAGAAAACAACGATTTAGAAAAGAATTACTCAAATTTGGTTCTTAAACTGCAAGCACACTGTAACTTCCTGTGTGTACTTGAGCAAACTAGAGTAGCTCCCAGCACGTTACAGTGACAGATTTGATAACCGGACAGGGAAAACATACTTGGAAGCAGGTTTGAAAAAACCACTCCAGGGACCAAGAAAAGGTAAACAGATGACAAAAGAAATCCTTATTTCTAGGTATGAGATTAGTCTCATGCGGCTCTTGCAGGTAAAGCACACAGATGATTCAAGAAGCCATGCAAATGATCTCATGGAGGGTGATGCCCAATCAAAGGCAATAATTTGGGACAGCTATATTTTAAAGATGTATATTCATCTCTTCATTTAAGCATACTTCCAGGAAGAAACTAGGCATGGTCTAAAAGAGAACAACCAGAATGTTGAGAGACTGAACTTTGTAATACATGAAACAATGGATTTTTATGCCACAGAATGTAAGACTGCCAGTTACTAGAAGAAAAAAAGTAGGGTTGTCAATAAGAGAAAGCTACAGAGAGTTAGTTCTTATACTGGATCTCAAATCTCTAGTAACCCCAAAAAGTACAGACTGTCTTTGGAAGTGGTGGGTCAGTACCATGAGAGATGCCCTAAAGGGGCCAAGAACAAGCGAGCCATGATGACCCAGAGAAGTTTAAGCATTAAAATGGGGGTTAGGCTAGATGGCGCTGGAGATTCCGAGATGTTAAAACACAGATTGTTTTCTCCAGGTTCCTTATATTAGGTTTGTATGATTTAAAGGGTAATAATTTATCTAGTAGAGAAAAGAGAATAATTATTAAGAGGTAAAAGTATGGTGATTATGCCTCAAAATACTGTTATCACTTGAACAATTGTGAAGCCATCTTTTAGATGTCAGGTAAAGACGAGTACAGTATTGGCTGCCAACATTCATATCTTTTCATAGCAAATATAAGTGTGTTCAGATGATCATCATCCTGATGCTACATGGTAAAATCCCTTGTTGACCTCAGAAGCAAGATGGTGAGCCCAACAGGGCCAGAAACGGAACTGTTTATAAATACATAAAAGAAAATACCACTTTCATTTCCTATGGAGTGTACTGTTTAAATGTAAGCTAATCACTGAATTACCTTTTTGTTTTTTATCCTCTTCGAGAGATACTGTGATGTGGACCAAATCTTTCAGTTTCCATACCAATTTCATTTTAAAGGGGTATAGGGCAGAAAGTTTAAAACTGTATTTCCTGGACAACCTTGCAATTTGGGTTCCAGACATAATTAGGTTGCGCTAATCCAATTAATCCATAATCAGGTTGTACTCACACTCAAAGCCTTGATTTGAAGATGGGACATAGGGAGAAAAGCAGAGGACAGAGCATCCACTTCGCTTGTTGAGATCATGGCACAAATGATGTGGTTCTAGAGCCAGCAGCTTCTTCCTAATTCAGCAAAGTCTGTAGCAGCAGCGGTAGCTTTCAAACCATGGTAAAGACAGTGACTTTTTTTTCACCAGAAGTATCAACAGCAACTTTCTGATTTGTCAGCTCCTGATCTCAGCAGAGTAGTCCAGGGGTGCTGGGACTTAGCTGTTCCTGGAAACCCAGTGAAGGCCTACTCCTCCAACCCTTCAAATACTTTGTAGGCGTCTACTTCCCTGTATTAAACCCCTCTCCTTAAACTACTTAAAAATCATGCTGTTGCTTACAGTGGACCTGGAGCCCTGTTAATAACAGGGTAAAATGGACACTGTTCTGAGATGGAAAGTAATTTACAAATCAAATGAAATGTGTATTTCTAAACACCTATTTGATGGCCAGATACAAAACTGTCTTTTAGACTTTTAAAAATACATGTTAATAATCCTACATAGTGCACAGAAGCACATTTTCAAATAGGCCTAGGGATAAGAAAAGACATCAAATAATGGGGTAAGGGGACAGAAGAATAAGAAAAACACGGACTTTTTTTTTTAATGGTGAAATTATTTGTATGAAAAAGAAAAGAGAACTGGTAAAGAATTTTTAAAAAATCTTAAGATAATCAGATGGAAATATATTCAAGATACTACAACTATGCTAACTTTTTTTAAATTAAAAAAAAATACTACAAAGATACCCATCACTTGGTATCTTAAGTCAGTTTTATTTTAAAATAAATTTTTAGAAGTTCAGTTTGGATCTTATGATCAAAAAGTTGAATAGAGACATGGAAGATATAAGAAAGGATCCAAACTGAAGTTGTAGAGATTCAAACTATACCATGTCTGAGATGAAAAACACACTAAGTGGAGTTAACGACAGATCAGACACTGAAAAACAAAAGATTAATGAACTTAAAAACATAGCAATTAGAATTATCCAAAATAAAACACAGAAAGAAAAATAAATTAAAAACATAATATCAGAAAACTTCAAGCCAGTTAATGTGTGTAATAGAGTCCCCAAATAAGGGAGAGGACAAAAAAAATATCTGAAAAATATTTCAAATTCAATGAAAATTGTAAACCCACGGATCCCACAAAACTCAACAAACCCCAGACGTAAGAAATGAAGAAAACAAAAAAGAAGAAAAAAAAAAAAGAAAGCTGAAAGAAGTCATTACCAGCCAACTCACAATAGAAGAAACATTAAATAATGAAAGTCCTTCACATGGAAGGAAAATGACAGATGGAAATACAGCTCTACTCAAAGAGATGAAGAACACCAGAAACGGTAGTTACATTATATAAGTGTAAACAGATATTTTTCTTATTATTTTAATCTCCTTAAAAATAAAAGTGCTTAAAAATAACATCTTATTCTAGGGTTTATAACATATATATAATAAAACGTATGACAACGGTAGCATAAAGACTGGGGTGTAGGGGGGACGGAATGAAAGTAAGGTTCTTATAGTATTTTTGAAGTAGTAAAGTATCACTTGAAGGTAGACTGTGACAAGTTAAAGATATATAATATAAACCCTAAAAAAATAAAATAAATAAAATTTTAAAATACTGAAATAAAGTTTCAGCTTATAAACCAACAAAGAAGAAAATTAAATCTTAAAAAACACTCAATGTTTTGAAGAGCAGAAAAGGGATGAAAAGGAAAACAAAGAACAGATAGGATGAACAGAAAACAAACAGGAAGACTTAACCTAACCATATCCATAATCTCATTAGATATAAATGGTCTAAACATCCAGATAAAGAGAGAGATTGTCAGACTGGATAAAAACACTCAACCATATATGTTGCTTACATGAAAAGCACTTTAACTAAAGACACAAATAGGTTAAAAGTAGAAAGATGGAAAAGGTGATACCATACTAATACTAATCAAAAGAAAGCTGCAGTGCCTGTATTATCACATTATTGACCAGAGATGTATTAATACGTCTTTTGTTACCCGAACGTTATTGACAGGAGACGAATCAATATCACTTACATAACAAATCACCAGCTGCAAGCGTTAGTTTCTGCAAAAATCCCCCAGTTAATAATGAGTTATTATCAAAGTAGAATTCAGAGCAAAGAATATCATTACCAGGGATAAAGATAATTATTTCTTAATAATAAGGGTGTTAATTTATCAAGAAGACCAAACAATCCTAAATGTTTATGCACCTAATAACAGAGCATCAACTCCATGTAGCAAAATTGGTATAACTCCAAGGAGAAATAGACAAATCCACAATTATAGTCAGCAATTTAATTACCACGCTTTCTAATAACAGAACAACTAGACTGTGAGGATTTAGCAGACTTGAAAACCATTGTCAATCAACTTGATGTGACTGACATTTATAGAACACTCCATCCAACAACAGTGGAATACACATTCTTCTAAAGTGTACACAAAACATTTACCAAAAGAGACCATGTTCTGGACCATGAAACAAGTCTTGGTAAATTTAAAAGGATTTAAGTTATTCAAAATATGTTTTCAGACCAAAATGGAATTAAATTAGAAATAAATAAAAGTAAGATCTCTGGAAAGTCCAGAAATTTTGGAAATTAAATAACACACTTAAAAATAACCCATGGATCTAAGAAGAAATGAAAAGGGAGATTAGAAAGTATTTCGAACTGAATGAAAATGAAACTCAACACAGCAGAATTTGTGGAATGCCATGAAAGCAGAACTTGGGAAATTTATAATCACTAAATCCTGTGATAGAAAATAAGAAAGATAAATAAATAACCTTGACTTCTACCTTAAAAAGCTAGAAAAAGAGGAGCAAATTAAACTCAAAGGAAGCAGAGGAAAGGAAATATCAGAGCAGAAATGAAACAAATAGAAAACAGAATGACAATAGAGAAAATCTATGAAACCAAAAGAATTCTTTGAGAAGATCAATAAAATTGATAAACATCTGGCTAGATCAGGAAAAAAATCGTGAAGACGCAAGTTACCAGTATCAAAACTGAACAAAACTCTCAGCAAACTAGAAACAGAAGGGAACCTCCTCAACATGTTGAAGAGTATCTACAAAACACATAGAGCTAATATCATACTTAGTGTTGAAAGAATGAATGCTTTCCCCCTAAGGTCACAAACACAAGGATGTCTGCTCTCACCACTTCTATTCAGTATAGTACTGGAGGTTTTCACTAGAGCAAGAAAGAGGGAGGGAGGCATCCAAATAGAAAAGGGCAGCATAAAACTATCTTCATTTACAGATGACATGACTGCCTATGCAGAAAATTCAATGGACTCTACAAAAAAGCTACTAGTGACTTTGGCAAAATTGCAAGATACGAGATCAATACATAAAAATCAATTTTATTTCTCTGTACTAGCAATGAACAAGAGGAAATTAAAATTTAAAAACAATATCATTTACAACAGCATCAAAAATAAAAAGTACTTAGGGATAAATCAGACAAAAGGTGTGTAAAGACCTATACACTAAAATCTATAAAACACTGTTGAGAGAAATTAAATAAGACTTAAAGAGGAGACATACCTTGTTCATGGGTCAAGATTCAATACTGTTAAAATGTCAGTTCTCCCCCAAACTGAACTACAGATTCAACAATCTGAACAAAAATCCCAGTAGACATTTTTTTTTAAAATTGACAATCTGATTCTTAAATTCATGTGGACATGCAAAAAACCTAAAATAGGCAAAACAAGTTTGCCGAAGTCTGATTTTCAAGGCTCATTATAAAGCTAGAATGTACATGACAGTGGGGTATTAATGTAAAGATGGGCAAGTCGATCAATGGAACAGAAGACAGACTCCAAAACTAAGCACACACCTATATGAGCAACAGATTTAAGGTAATGCAGTAAAGACAATCTATTTAACAAATGTTACTGGCACAACTGGATATTCATATAACAAAAAATGACACTGGATATGTATTTCACACAATCTATAAAAATTAATTCAAAATAGCTCATAGATGTTCATGTAAAACCAAGATTATAAAACTTCTAGAAAAAAAACATAGAAGATATTATTTGCAACCTTGGGTTAGGCCAAGATTTCTTAACAGAATGCCAAAAGTACAATGCATACAAGAAAAAAATGGATAAATTTGACTTCAAAATTAAAAACTTTTCATCTTTAAAAGACACCAGCAGGAGCATGAAAAGACAATCCAAACCTTTGGAGTAAACACTTGTAAAGCATATATCTGATAAAGGACTTGTGTCTAGACTATACAGGGAATGCTCAAAACTCAACAATAATAAAACAAATTGGTGTTTTTTTTTAAATGGACAAAAGATTTGAACAGACGGTCCAACACACAAAAAAGACATATAGATGATAAATAAGCACATGAAAAGATGCTCAATGTCATTACTCATGAGGGAAATGCAAATTAAAACCACAATGAGATACTAGTATAACCTATTAGATGGCTAAAATTAAAAAGACTGCCCAGGGCTTCCCTGGTGGCGCAGTGGTTGAGAATCTGCCTGCCAATGCAGGGGACACGGGTTCGAGCCCTGGTCTGGGAAGATCCCACATGCCGCGGAGCAACTGGGCCTGTGAGCCACAATTACTGAGCCTGCGCGTCTGGAGCCTGTGCTCTGCAACAAGAGAGGCCGCGATAGTGGGAGACCCGCGCACCGCGATGAAGAGCGGCCTCCGCTTGCCGCAACTAGAGAAAGCCCGTGCACAGAAACGAAGACCCAAACACAGTCATAAATTAATTAATTAATTAATTAAACAAAAAAAGTATTAAAAAAAAAAAAAGACTGCCCATACCAAGGGTTGGTGGAGATATAGAAGAATTGGAATTCTCATACTCCTGGTAGGAATGTAAAACAGTATCACTTTGGAAAACAGTTTGGCAGTTTCTATCTTAAAAAGCTGAACATACATATAGTCCCACTTATAGGTATTTACCCAAGGGAAAGGAAATATATGTCCATACAAGGGCTTGTATGAATGTGACATACAAGGAACCTTATCTGTAACAGCCAAAAACTGTAAACAATCCAAATGTCCATTAACAGGAGAATGGATAAGCAAATTGCGTAGGTCCGTACAATGGGTACTACTCAGCGAGAAAAGGAACTATTGATACACACAACGTGGATGAATTGCAAAAGAACTAAGCTATGAAAAAAGCTAGACAAAAAAGAGTACTTAATATATGTACATCCATCTTTATAAAACTCTAGAAAATGCAAACCAATCTATAGTGAAAGAAAACAGAGCAATGATTCCTTGAGGAAAGGGTTGGAAAGGGGTGGGAGGGAGGGATTACAAGGGACATGAGGAAACTTTTGGGAGTGATGGATATGTTCACAATCTTGCTTGTGGAGAGTTTCATGTGTATATATATTTCACAACTTATCCGACTGTATACTTTACATATGTATTGTTTACCGTATGTCAATTATTCATTAATAAAGCTATTTAAAAACAAACCAAAACATAATAAAAAAAAAATCTCGAAAAACGTAGAGATGTATCAAACCACAAAACAGGATAACTCCAGATAAGAAATTAATCAAATGCAATCAGATGGCAACAGATCAATTAAGAACCTTCTTGGACAGAGAAAGAAGCAAAAATCTGCAGTGTTGAGTCAGCAAAATAGGGCAATTTGGAAAAGGTCAATTCCAAAGGACCACAGTACAGAACTAAGGGGAATGAATCTGAGAATACACAATAGCCAAGAGAATATGGAAATTTAACGTCTAGCAGCAATCCTTGAGAGAATCAGAGTTTAGAGTTCATGATTAAAGGCAGAAGAAAAGGTTTCAGAATTGAAAGAAGATTTAAAGGCTCAAAAATCCCCCACAAGAACCAAAGAAAGCCATCAAGGACAGCAAGACTTAACCAAATAACTCCTCACACTATAAGAAGAAAGTATTCTGCAAAAAGCTATAAAAAATATGTTTCTTTTGAAAGAATGCAAACAACTACAACATCAGGTTTCTAAATGCAGACCAGAGTATAATGGCAATGAAGCAATACTTATAAAACGCGAAGAAAAAAAATATTCAAGAAACATTTACCCAGTTCATAAGTAACAGCAGAAGAAATCCTTTTATGGATTGCAAAACATTCCTCTTACCTCCACAGTAGTCCCCATATCATTAAAACTGAACTCATTCATTTATTCATCAAGTGTACTGACTACTGTGTAAAAGTCATTAACTCTTAGAATTGTAGATACGGGCTCGGGCAATGGGTGCTACAGAGAGAATCTCACATCTGATAAACATAGGTTAAAACTGTGTCCACGTTAACAGTTACATTATTTGATTCTGCGTAAACTGCGATGTTCCTCTCTTCTCACAAGATTCAGAAGGAATAAAATTGTTATTGATGTAATGGACTGTCTCAGGTTGCCAGCTTTCAGGTTCTGAGAACAGTGGATGATGGGATGGAAGGAAGGGGTGCCTTTGCATAGCTTCTCTTTCCCTCCTCTCCTCCTCTCCCAAGCACAAGAGGATCAGAAATTGTACCAAAGGATTTTGTTTTGAACTCACTGCACCTGGGAAACTGGATAAAGGAAAAAAGGCTTCACTGGACAAAAATTTACCTTCCAAGCCCATCCTGATACCACATTTCAGACTCTAGAAACCTACAACAATCATTTTTCAGAGGCTGTGCCAGCTGCTGCCAAAGCTCTTCTGGGGCTCTTCAAGCTCCTGTCTCAGTGGCTCTTCCACTACCTGCCACCTCACCTTGGCACCATGATTCCCAGAACTGTCACACTTGCCATCATGTATTCAAACTATTCCCCATATGAAGGTGGGGCAGGATGGTTCTTCTTCCCAATACCAATCAAAATCCCAATTCCATGAAACAGCTGGTTAATGCTACTTATTTAAACCTTAAAAATGGCATCAAATAGATCATATCATTCAGTAAGTATTTACTGAATACCCACCTACAACAAATCTGTAAGAGGGTTTTATACAAAAGAGATCTCTCTTCCTTGTTAAAATGTTGGACATCTTCCTTTATCTATTCCAAACAAATATGTATAGCTTCCTCATATATATACCAAGAAATTCCCGCCATCTGATACCCAAACTCGACACTGCAATGAATAAGGAACTAACAGCCTCAACTTAATACAGGCAAGCACCCTAGACCTAGGAAATGTTCTACTTAATGGTATTTAAGAATCCATTTGGGCTAAGAAGGATTATAAGAAAAGACTATTAATTTAACCGAACCTTAAATGAAGACTAACAAATGAAAATTGATAGAACATGGGAAAGATATTTAGGGATATTTTCCCGTCCCCAGCATGTTGTAAAAAAACTAAAATACTGAAAATATGACATTCTGAAACCATCTACCCCACCACTACCCCTAGTCGGACAATGCTGGCCACACTTCTAAGAGTTCAGCAAAATGGAAAGGGTGCAGACTGACAACACAAGCAATGAAAAAAATCCCACAAACTAAGACTACAGAGACCTTTTCAATTTACCTGGCACCTTTTCATTTTCTATAGTCCATGTACTTTAAGAAATACGATAGATTCTTTCTTTATTCTATATGTAATAATGGAAAGAATGGTGTTCCATCAACTATAATGATTCAACTTCACACAAGACATCAATTCTTGATTTAACAAGGATTCTTTAGAGTCTTGGGCAAAGATTAAGTTTAACTATAAAATAGGAATGCTCTAAGAACTAAGGAGCAAATGTTTGTAAAGCACACTGTAAAGGCAAGAAGACAGCAGGGGTCATCTCTGATTCCTCCCTGTCCCTCCCCACATTCAATCATCAAGCCCAATGGATTAATAATGTAAATCTCTATCCCCACTACGCCTATCCTAGACAAAGTCACCATCAACTTTTCCCTAGGCCAGATATCAGCAAACTACAGGCTACAGGCAAAATCTGACTTGTCTCCTGTTTTTGTAAATAAAGTTTTATTGGAACACAGTCATGTCCATTCATTTATATATTGTCTTTGACCATTTTCATGCTACAATGGCAGAGTTGAAGAGATGTGACTGTCTGACCCACAATGTCTAAAATATTCATTATCTGGCCTTTTACAGAAAAAGTTTGTCAAACCTGACCTAAGTAGGCTATTAAATAATTCTCTGACTGGTCTCCCTGCCACCCATTCAATTCATCCTCCAAACTGCAGGCTGGATGAAAGATTTAAAAACACAAATCTGATCATTCATTCTTTTGCAAAGTAATCGAAACTCCTTTAGGTAACTTCTATAACTTTTCCAACCTCCTATCTTGCCACTACCCATTCAACCTTTATATTCCAGTTATTCTATTTTAATATCTTCAGATCCACCTTGCTCTAACCTTTGGCCTTTCAGCATGTCCCAGGAACACTCTTTCTCCTAGCTAACTCCAGGTTCGGGGTCTCCATGTACATGTCATTTTTTCAAGGAAGCCATTCCTGGTCCCTTGGGCTGGGATTAGGTGGTCCTGAACTTCCTCCACCACTGACCTTACTAGATTCTAATGCATATTTAATTGTCAGGCCCAATCAAAAGCCATATGAGAGCAGAGGTAGACTCTGATGTTAACTATGACACCCTTGCAGCAGGCATATGTTTTTGCTCAAATAAATTCATCCTTTGCATCATATTCTGAGAATCCAAAGAACTTTTTCTCAGTGATTTAGCAGAAATATTTAACCAATGAAGATAAATAAGTCATGATATAATCATGGCAGAATAAGTTGATTGCAAAATCTGAAAACCTAGAAACCTACAAAAAGACAACTTCTTCTGAGCAAAACTGTTCACACCATGTGCTTTTTAAATTTATTATTAGAGAAAACTTGATCGTCAGAGCTTATTCTAGACTGTATTTAATGAAAAGAACAAAAATAATGAAACTAAGAAGGGTATTCCCCCAGTACCTGCTCTTCCCTCTCCTTTTCTTTGGTTTTACTTCTGTAGACTCTAGCAGAGGTGGCATCCTGGGATGGAATGGCAGAGATCTGATGCAGTGGCATGCTCATCCCAGCCTCCTGTGTGGTCTTCCTCTTTACGGAAGAAAGTCTCCAGTGGTAGAGTCATTTTGGGCCATGGACTTCAAGCTGAGAGAGAGAAAGGAAGACAAGACATAACTGAGCTAGAACACTTTAAAAATTTCCAACAGTGAGATTAGCATTTTATATTTATATTCATATTTAGTTAAATAAGTTACAATGTCTAACATAAATACTTCGTCTTCAAAAATGATAGAAGATGAATGCCTATGGCGAGAACTGTAACATTTTTTCTCATGTAATAAGATGGGAGCACCTGAAAGAGGCTGGTGTAACAGGTACATGGGAGCACCTGAAAGAGGCTGGTGTAACAGGTACATGCATAATCAGATATTAATTTTCCAATGGCTACTTAGGTTTTAAACATAGCAGTGTTATCCTTTATTTTAAGAATATTTTTGAAGTTACACATTTTTTTTGAACAAGCATTCATCCTGATATAAGTAGTGATCCTTCCTTAAGATCACTGCCCTTGAGTCCATATAATGGTAATATTAAAAGTTAAAGAAGTCTGAAATAAGTTTAAGATATCTATGATCCATGCTTAACCTTCTAAAAGTCTAGACTCTCTAGACCAGTTTATTGGCAAACTTTTCCCGTAAAGAGCCAGAAGTAAATATTTTATACATTGTGGGCCATATTTGTTTCAACTACTCAATTTTGCCAATGTAACAAGAAAGTAGGCACAATGAGTTTGTAAACGAATAAGAATGGTTATGTTCCAATAAAACTTTACTTACAAAAACAGGTGGCAGACTAGATTTGGCCCACGGGCCTGGAGTTTCCTAATCCTGCTCTAAGAATATTCCAGGGAAGATGAGGGTCATCACAGACATTCCTGGGACCATAAAAGGCTGCCTTAGGTAAAATAATAGTGTCCGAATAAGCTATATTCATGATTCCAGGCAGCCCTTACTTTTTTTCTGGTTTTCTCCTACATTCCTCCAAAGTACCTAGTAATTGAATTGTGTGTTCTCTATCTCTCTGCCCCCACTGAGATCTATCAAACTCTGTATACAACCAATTAAATATAAATTACCCAAACTATCCATAATGTTTAACACGGTAACATTTCACTCTGTTTGAATTTTAACAAAGGATGGAAGCCTTAATCCAAAAGAATGAATCTCTAATTTGGGGATTTTCGTTTATTAAGCATGTATTGGAGGTGGGGCAGTAGACAAGGAGGGTGAACAATAGGGCCTGACAACCCTAAGTACACATCTGTCGAGCAGCCATTTGTTCCACCTCTCCCCTACCTGTGCTCTGGACCAAAGATAGGTGTTTGTGTGGCTGATCCCACCTCTGACAGTGTTACTAACCACACCGAAGAGCAACAGGACTCACAAAAGCAACTTCTTCCACAGGACTCTGATCAACAAGCAACAGGAAGGAACAAGAAACCGGAAAGGATCAACACACAGGAGAAAATAAGCTAAAAGAATATCCTGTTTTTAAAAAGTCTAGTTTTATAATAGTTGGATGATCACTCATAAGCAATAAAACAGGAAAACAAGAGTAGGTAATATTAGTATCTAGATATTATATCCAATAATAAATAAAATGTTAATGTCTAGATATTACATATCACCTACTCTATTTCAAGCCTTTGATGAGGCTGACACCAGATGGAACACTGTACCCAAACAAATGGTCTGAATATATGTGTTTACATTACATAAGACAAGAAGCACTCACTGCTGCGTTGTCTTACACTCTCTGGAAGATCACAAGAGTCAGTAGTGAGCCGTTTTTCATCACTAATGCATTAAAGTCCTCTGTCAGAGATGACAAACTCCATGTGGCCTCTTAGAATACTTAGTCAAACTAACCATGCCTAGAGCCCCACCACATAGCATGCCAATAGCTGCCTTTGGTGCTTCTGGTATAATCATCATTATTACATCACTGGTACTTGACCATGACAAGCCTGGAGAAGACTATTTATGCCATAGAAACACAAATGTGAGAGGGTTTTAAATTTTATCACAAAGTTTTGAAGGACCTCCCTCATTACAGCCATGTAAGCTACTCTTCGGATATGTACCCCTATCTCTAGGTACTAGACCTGAAAGTTTGCCTGAAGCAATCCCTCTCCTATGTCAGACATATTTAGGATAAAAATGATAATTTAAAAAACCAAACTACAAAACAAACCATACCACTCTGTATGTAAAGGTTCATATGAAAATCATAAAGCAGGTATTACTCATACTAGTTTCTTCACATAATTTCCAAGTATCGCTTTCTATCAATTCAAGTCATGTTTAATTAAGAGCAATAGTTAAACCTCTGCACTATGCCTGACAATCCAGGCAGGAGGACTTCAATTCCACTAATGCTACTTTGCAAAATACAACACACTTAATATGAACATCCATATCTAGAAGAACTGGACTGACAAAACTGGTTGTTTAAGAGTATGGAAATGAATATAACATGTTCATGTATCAGAAGCCTTACTATTGTTAAGATGGCAATTCTCCCAAAATTGATCTACAGATAAAGCAATCCCTATCAAAAACCTTCTGACTTCTTTGCAGAAATTGGAGAAGCTGATCCTAAAATTCATGTGGACCCAGAACACCCAAAACAATCTTGAAAAAGAACAAAGTTGGAGAACTCACACTTCCTGATTTAAAAACTTACTACAAAGGAATGGTAAGAAAACTGGGTTCAAGATGGTGGCATAGGAAGATCCTAAACTCACCTCCTCCCACAGACACAACAAATATACAGTTACACAGGGAACAAATCCTTCTGAAAAGAACCTGAGAACTGCCAGAACACCTGCTCCACAATAAAGGATACAAGGGGCTCATCAAGACAGGTAGGAAAGGCATGCTCTCACCAAAAACCCCACTCCCAATATGGTGACCCACAATCAAGAGAAATCTTAATAAAATCAATCAACAAATCAAGCAATAGGCAAACAAACAAATAGATGGAGCTTCTTCCCAAGGAGTAAGGGGTTTATACCCACACCAGGCACCACAACCTTTGGGTCTTGCAACAGAAAGAAGAGCCCCCAAAATGTTTGGCTTTGAAAACCAACAGCGCTTATGTTCAGGAGTAACTCAGGATGGCAGGGAGTGAAAACTCTGCTCTTAAATAGCTTGTGTAAAGAACCACTTGCCCCAGGACCCAGCGCAAAGAGCAGCAGTTTGTAAAGAGCTTAGACCATCTGTGAGGGAAATTCACTTAGTAATCTTACAGCATCTGCCAAAGGGGCAGAAGTCTGCTGGGACTCTCCAGGGATGGAACGCTGACAGATGGCATTTTTACAGGCTCCCTCTACCTTGCTGGCACTGGCAGGCACCATTTTTGCCCTCTCATTCTAACCTGCTAAAAGCAGTGTGTGAACATCCCTGCTCAAGCCACAGCACCAAGAGACGCAGCTCTTGAGCAGCCACACACCTCTATTCCACTCGCACAACCCCACCAAAGCCAACAGGCATTCACAGCCTGCACAGGGGACATCCATTGAGCGCCAGGCCCAGGCTGACAGGAGGACTGTGTTTCTGGACCCCATAGACAGACCCAAGTGGAAAGAGAGTTCAAGAGACAACGAAGAACTAGGGCAAGGTTAAACAATAAGGTTCACTTCCCACATAGAGCCATCCCTTCAAGACAGGGTAAGATAGCTGCTTCACATGATACACAGAAACACAGACAGTCAAGCAAAACGAGGAAATGGAGGAACACATTCTAAATGAAGGAACGAGATAAAACCCCAGAAAAAAAACCTTAATGAAATGGAGATAAGTCATTTACTTGATAAAGAGTTCAAAGTAATGGTCATAAAATGCTCACTGAACTTGGGAGAACAAGGGAGGAAGACAGTGAGAAATTCCACAAAGAGACAGAAAATATAAGAAAGTTCCAAACAGGACTCACAGAGGTGAAGAATACAACAACTGAACTGAAAAACACACTAGTGGGAATCAACAGCAGACTAAGTGATACAGAAGAACAGATGAGTGACCTGGAAGACAGGGTAGTGGAAATCTCCAAACAGAACTGCAAAAAGAAAAAAAGAATTTTTAAAAATGAGGATAGGGCTTGCCTGGTGGCGCAGTGGTTGAGAATCTGCCTGCCAATGCAGGGGACACGGGTTCGAGCCCTGGTCTGGGAAGATCGCACATGCCGCAGAACAGCAGGGCCCGTGAGCCACAATTACTGAGCCTGCGTGTCTGGAGCCTGTGCTCTGCAACAAGAGAGGTCGCGATAGTGAGAGGCCCGCGCACCGCGATGAAGAGTGGCCCCCGCTTGCCACAACTAGAGAAAGCCCTCGCACAGAAACGAAGACCCAACACAGCCATAAATTAATTAATTAATTAATTTTTTTAAAAAATGAGGATAGTTTAAGGGACCCGTAGGACAACAGCAAATGCTCTAACATCCGCATTATATGGGTCCCAGAGGAAAAGGGACAGAAAACAGATTTGAGGAAATAATGACTAAAAACTTCCCTAACCTGGGGAAGGAAACAGACATTCAGGTCCAAGAAGCAAAGAGTGTCCCAAACAAAATGAACCCAATAGATCCACACCAAGACAGATTATAATTAAAATGTCGAAAGTTAAAGAGAGAATCTTAAAAGCAGCAAGAGAAAAATAACTAGTTATGTACAAGGGAACCCTCATAAGACTATCAGCTGATTTTTCAGCAGAAACTTTGCTGAAAAGAAATGAAATACGGGTACATGCTACAACATGGATAAAACTTGAAAACAGAAAATGAAAGAAGGATCACATATTGTATGATTTTGTGTGAAATGTCCAGAGTAGGTAAATCTATAGAGACAAAAAGTTGATTAGTGATTGCCAAGGGCTGGGGTGGGGATTGGGGGGAGGGGGGCAGTGATGGCTAGAAGGGTTTCTTTTTAGGGCAATGAATATATTCTAAAATTTATTATGGTGATGGCTACATAACTCTTAAGTATACTAAAAGCCATAGAATTGTACTCTTTAATAAGTGGATTGTAATGGATGTGAATTATATCTCAATAAAGCTGTTTTTAAAATATGAAAATAATTAATATGGATTAAGATAGATAAATTTTTATTTTTCCTTTGTGCTATCCCTAATGTAATTTATCTGATGACATGGAGATGGCCATTGTTAGCCTATCATTCTTCTGGTTTTAAGAAAGGTAACGTGAAGTATATAAAATTGGCAATCAGAAACTTAAGTTCAAGTCATGACTCTATTAAATACTAACTACGTGATGCTGGGCAAACTGATGAATTTCAAAGGCTCTGTTTCTTCATCTGTAAAACAGAAAGGTAATAATCTCTACTCAGTTCACAGGGTTATTGTGAAGCCAAGTTAAGATTATGTCCATGTACACAAATATCAGGGTTCTTAGCATCAGCACATTTTCCAGCCTGCTTTTTCAAGCATCTGCAACGATGCCTCTCACTGCTTCACAAAGGCCAGTTTGTTGGCTTTGTCTTTCCAGTACTATTTTCTGTCCTTCTCTACCTCAGTCTGACACAAGATATATACAACTGGGACCTCAAATCCTTTCTGACATTTACTTAGGACCTCTAGCAGCATGACTCTGCTAGAGGGGATGCAAGGCTGACAATGCTATCCCTCTAAGGGGAGAGGTAGGAAGGCCCTATCCAGAAGACCATCCCAGGAGCTTAACAATCAAGCTGTTCTATGTGCTTTCCAGATGGTCAAGATAAGCAAAGGATTCTGCCCATTCCAACAATGCTTGGGACAAATACAGACGACAAAGAGGCAGCCAGAAGACACAAGATGCCAGTGGCAGCCCCCCCTGAGAGACGGTCACCCCGGGTCTACATGCCTCCCTGCACACAGGGTACCAGGCTCCAGCAGCGCCCTCCTCCTCCCCATTGTGAGCTGCTGAATCGCAGTATCCTGACTGGCACTCTAAATAAACAACTTTAAGTTAAGCCTGTTTTTAACAGAAGAACATTTCACATAGGAAATGAGAAGCCTATGAACAGCAGCTAGCAGACACAAAAAGAAAAAAAGCAGTACGAGTGAGGAGACCAGCTGTAATACACAGCACTGAATGACCCAGGCCAGATCTAGAACAGTGAACTTGGAGGGAGAAGAGAGACCATTTGAAAAGGAGGACTGACATAATCTGGTGAGGGATCTAAACCGTCCCCTGGTTTCTAGCTATGCAATCACAAGACCAGAATGCAGAGAGGACTGCGAGATGCAGGAGGGGTTGGCCATGGGCACACTGAGCTTGATATGCCTGTGGGAAACCCAACATATGTACACAGTGCACACTGGGAGTCACCAGCATACTGTGACACCTGAATACACAGGAATAGAATCTGGTTTCCAAGAAAAACCTGCAGAATCAAGCATTTATGTCATTAGATGCTATAATCAAATGATAAAACCTAACACCTATACAGGATTTTAAAACCTTTTAGGAAAAAGCAAAGGAAAATCCCTAACTATCATATTAAAAAAAAAAAACCTATCTCAACCAAAACTTAACATTATACTCACAGAGCAAAACTCTTAGAGGCATTCTATTTAAATTAGAAAGCAAAATAAGCATATTACCACTGCCATTATTTAATACATAGTTAGATACTAGGAGAGAGACTCACAGAAAATGTTAACATCAGTTTAATGATGTGGCAATACAAATGACTTTTCATTTCTCTATTTCCTAAACTTTTAGTAACAATATTTTTTTTTTTTTTTTTTTAATTTATGGTTGTGTTGGGTCTTCATTTCTGTGCGAAGGCTTTCTCTAGTTGCGGCAAGTGGGGGCCACTCTTCATCACGGTGCACGGGCCTCTCACTATTGTGGCCTCTCTTGTTGCGGAGCACAGGCTCCAGACGCGCAGGCTCAGCAATTGTGGCTCACGGGCCTAGTCGCTCAGCGGCATGTGGGATCTTCCCAGACCAGGGCTCGAACCCGTGTCCCCTGCATTGGCAGGCAGATTCTCAACCACTGCGCCACCAGGGAAGCCCCAGTAACAATACTTTTATAGTTTAAATATATATTTTTAAAGAGTTAAAGTTAAAAGCTCAAGTCATTCCACATAGGTTGGTAACAGTCAGAATTTTATGTTATCAATGAACACATGTACAACCATAAAAGGGCTCATTTTCTGTGAGGAATACATTTCTGAAGACCTCACAGAAATCAAGCTTAATTTTCCTACAGGAATAAAGTAGGAGGATGCATTCTCAGGACACTGATGTTTTCAACCACTATAGTGTTTGTTTCATGCTCCTTTTAAATTTTTTTCAGGAATTCCTCTAATATTTTTGCAGAGTGCTTTTCCTTAAAAAACGGCATACTGTATCATGGGAATAGTTTGCCTTTCTTCATGGTGTTTTATTACATCTGACTTTCATTCCAAAGTGACTGATTTTGGAGATTTCACTATTTCATATTTTATGCATAGTAAGCCTTATTAATTATTTCCATGTCACACTACTTCCAGTTTGCATACTTCCCACAAAATGCAACTGCAATGGGATGGCCTTTACACATCCATAGAAATGGAGGCTAAGAACATGCAGTGCTAGGAATATAGCGTTATAACATGGCAGACAAGGGGAAGTTAGTACTTGCCCACGGTCAATAAATTTGAGCATCTGCCCAGCATTAAGAAGACTATCTGTTGTTGACACTGCTTTTTTCCAGTGTATGTCTGTCCCTGTTGCTATGGCAAAAACATATCTGTAGCAAGACCATCATCTTTCACAAAACTCAAAAAAGAATAATAAACATGGGCTATTAGCAAATGGTTTTTTCTTTTAATGATGGTTATAAAAGAAACCTCTTGTTCCAAAATAGTGAAAAAGCCTTCTTTCCAGCAGAGGAGAATAGACTGTTCTCTCTTAACAACAGATTTCCTGTGTGAAGGAAGCCCCTGTGGATCTGACCATGAGATCAGGCACTTCTGCTGTTTAAATGATATTTATTGTAAAAGTCCCTCAATTTCCTACCACCAATCATATAAACTTGTCCACTGCCCCCAACCCTTTCAGGAATTAAATAAATTGTATTATGCAGTTCAAAGGAAGAGGCGGCCTCAGCTCTAGGAGTGTACCTGGGCTCTTTGCCATCCTCCTCACCTGACTATTCAGGGGCCTCACTGTATCAGCCACCCTCATACCCCATATTTTCACCCCATCCTTTCTAAAGGCTCATTCACATCAACAAAGGAATAGAATCAGTTTTCCAAGAAAATGCATAGAATAAGTAGTCTATGTCACTAGTTGCTATAAAAAATTATAAAAGTTCACACTGACACAGAATTTCAACGTGCATTATGGTTCTCCCATATTTAAAAACAAAAGTAAATTTTGATTTGCGTTTCTCTAATGATTAGTGATGCTGAGCATCCTTTCATGTGTTTGTTGGCAATCTGTATCTCTTCTTTGGAGAAATGTCTATTTAGGTCTTCTGCCCATTTTTGGACTGGGTTGTTTGTTTTTTTGATATTGAGCTGCGTGAGCTGCTTGTATATTTTGGAGATTAATCCTTTGTCAGTTGCTTCGTTTGCAAATATTTTCTCCCATTCTGAGGGTTGTCTTTTCGTCTTGTTTATGGTTTCCTTTGCTGTGCAAAACCTTTTAACTTTCATTAGGTCCCATTTGCTTATTTTTGTTTTTATTTCCATTTCTCTAGGAGGTGGGTCAAAAAGGATCTTGCTGTGATTTATGTCATAGAGTGTCCTGCCTATGTTTTCCTCTACGAGTTTTATAGTGTCTGGCCTTACGTTTAGGTCTTTAATCCATGTGGAGTTTATTTTTGTGTATGGTGTTAGGGAGTGTTCTAATTTCATTCTTTTACAGGTAGCTGTCCAGTTTTCCCAGCACCACTTATTAAAGAGGCTGTCTTTACTGTATATTCTTGCCTCCTTTATCAAAGATAAGGTGATCATATGTGCGTGGGTTTATCTCTGGGCCTTCTATCCTGTTCCATTGATCTATATTTCTGTTTTTGTGCCAGTACCATACTGTCTTGATTACAACCCTCAGAATGGGAGAAAATATTTGCAAACGAAGCAACTGACAAAGGATTAATCTCCAAAATATACAAGCAGCTCATGCACCTCAACATCAAAAAAACAAACAACCCAATCCAAAAATGGGCAGAAGACCTAAATAGACATTTCTCCAAAGAAGAGATACAGATTGCCAACAAACACATGAAAGGATGCTCAACATCACTAATCATTAGGGAAATGCAAATTAAAACGACAATGAGGTATCACCTCACACCAGTCAGAATGGCCACCATCAAAAAATCTACAAACAATAAATGCTGGAGAGGGTGTGGAGAAAAGGGAACCCTCTTGCACTGTTGGTAGGAATGTAAATTGATACAGCCACTATGGAGAACAGTATGGAGGTTCCTTAAAAAACTAAAAATAGAACTACCATAAGACCCAGCAATCCCACTACTGGGCATACACCCTGAGAAAACCATAATTCAAAAAGAGTCATGTACCACAATGTTCATTGCAGCACTATTTACAATACCAGGACATGGAACCAACCTAAATGTCCATCGACAGATGAATGGATAAAGAAGAGGTGGCACATGTATACAATGGAATATTACTCAGCCATAAAAAGAAACGAAATTGAGTTATTTGTAGTGAGGTGGATGGACCTAGACTCTGTCGTACAGACTGAAGTAAGTCAGAAAGAAAAAAACAAATACCATATGCTAACACATATATATGGAATCTAGAAACAAAAAATGGCTCTGAAGAACCTAGGGGCAGGACAGGAATAAAGATGCAGACATAGGGAATGGACTTGAGGACATGGGGAGGGGGATGCGTAAGCTGGGACGAAGTGAGAGAGTAGCACTGACATATATACATTACCAAATGTAAAACAGCTAGTGGGAAGCAGCCACATAGCACAGGGAGATCAGCTGGGTGCTTTGTGACCACCTAGAGGGGTGGGGTAGGGAGGGTGGGTGCGAGACGCAAGAGGGAGGGGATATGGGGATACATGTATACATATAGCTGATTCACTTTGTTATACAGCAGTAACTAACACAACAATGTAAAGCAATTATACTCCAATAAAGATGTTTAAAAAAAAAAGTAAAAATGCTTTCAATGCTCCTATTCTCTTTCCCTCTATAACCAAACTTTCTAAATTATATCTACAATGCTCTTCACTTTCTTGCTTCCACAACTCAGTTCAATGCAATCCAACCTCTGCTCCCCCATTCCACAAACTGTTCTTAGCCTTTCTCATTTACTGATCAAACTTAGGAGAAGAGCTCCAAATGAAAAAAGCGAAGTAATACATACATACATACACACACACATACATACAAAAAGAAAAAAACCTAGGAGAGATAAAGATAACTTTCTAAAGTTTAAAAAATTCCTTTTAAACAAGTCAACCAACATCCTCTTAGATGTACAGCCAGAAAATAAATTTCCCATGCACCCTTCTAAAGGAAATTCTTGGAAGATGTACTCTATCAAAATAAAGGACTAAATCAAGGAAGAGAAAAACACAGAATACACAAAACAGTCATTATAAGTTAGGAGAGGCACAAAGTGCAAGTTCCAGGATTGTACCTGCACAGCAGGCCTAAAGACTACTGGTACAAAGTGGAGCAGGCATATGGAACACTTCCAGGGGCAGGTCTCCAGAATACAAGAAGTCTCAACAGGGAAGATGGAGTGACAGATAATATCATGGACACCTCAGAAGAATTAAGGATAAGTATAATAATGATCATACAAGTAAAAACATAAAGTAACAACAACAAAACTATAGTAGAAAGAAAATATAATCATTTGGCTCTAAAATGAACAATATTTCAATACTGATAATGGTGTAAACATTTTAATGATATAAACAACTTCGTGTAAACAACTTCGTGACATTACCAAATCTGGAGGATGGAGAGAAGAGAGATGGGGTATAAAAGAAAGTCAAGAGATAATGTCTAATATTTGTAAGTCAAGAAACAGTATAAGCATATCATCTGAAAACATGGAGGCAACAATCAGAAGATACAACTATTGCATACACATAGCTGCCTCTGTGGAACAAGACAAGGGCTGTGAAGGAGTGGAGCAAAGGACTACTGGTTTTCATTACAGGACTTTGGGTACTACCATCTCCTACCCACAGTTCTAAAATTCAGAAAAATACCAAAACAAAGCAAAACAAAACCCTAGCTTTTCTTTACTTATATTTAATATTAAGACCTAATCTTATACAAACTCCCTGGGGGCCAAAACCTGACCTGAACTGACAGGAAGCTATTTATAGTCTCTACTTATGTAACTCAGCATAAATATTATGCTTCAATGAAGAAATATTAATGTGTTTTACAGGTATTACCCCAAGAAGAGTACTCACTAATTAATACTATATATAGACTACCTTTCTAAAATCTGAAAATTTCTGAAGTCTAAAATATTTCTGACCTAAGAATTTTAGATGAGAGAGTTTGGGCCTCCATTTCACTTTTCAAAAAGCTATGTGCATTTATTACTTTTTTCATTTTGAAAATATTTAGAATAAATAAATGGAGAGAAAGTATAAAGAGAAAACAGGCAGGAGACTCATGTGACCTTAAATGGAGCAATACCTATACAACATATTTTCCAATTGTGGCATTATACCTGGGTCACTATTTAGGTGCTGAATAAGGAAATTCCCTCTCTCATCGAAAATTTTAAAGAGAAAGAGAGGAAAAAGAAACAAAACTTCATTTGATTCATCATTCAACTCCTGGGATAACCACATCTATCCTGCTTTTCTAGAGCAAGACAGAGCTCTTCTTCCATACCCTCGAGCTCTTCTACACTCACCTTCAACATTTCTTTACCTTCCATGCACGTTTCATCTCATTGCAATCTGGCTTCAGCATAGTAAGGTTAACAGCACTCTCCATGGCTGTTAAGCCTAAAGGACATTTTCTGGGCCCATGTAATTTGACTTGAAATACTTACTCATTCGCACAACAGTAAATATTAGGATTCCTCAAAGCTCCAATTTACCCTCTCCCTTTCTCATTCTGTGTTCCCTTTTCCTGAGTTATCTAATCCACATCTTTGGCTTCAATGACCACCTCTGCACATTTTACTTGAAAATACTGATAAACCAGACTTGATCAAATTTAAGACTTTTGTGCTTTTAAAAGGCACCATTAAGAAAACTGAAAAGATGGACTGGGAAAAAAAAATGTGACAATCATCTATCTGATAAAAGACTTGTATCCATAATATCTAAAGAACTCCTACAACTCAAGAAGACAACCCAATTTAAAGATGGGCAAAAGTTTTTAATAGTCATTTCACCAAAGGAGATAAATGAATAGCTAGTAAGCTCATGAAATGATCTGCAAATTAAAACCACAATGAGATAATACTATATCCCCCCTAGAAGAGCTATAATCAAAAAGACAGTCAACGTCAACTATAGGATGTAGAGAAACTGGAGCCCTCATATACTGCCCTTGAGAATGTGAAGTGGTATAGAAACCTTGGAAAACAGTTTGGCAGTTTCTTAGTAAGTCAAGCATAAACTTATCATACAACCCAGCAATTCCACTCCTGGGAACTGACTCAAGACACATAAAGACATATGTCCTCTGTGGACATACTGTATATGAATGTTCACAGCAGCATTATTCATAATAGCCAAAAACTGGAAACGTTCCAAATGTCCATCAACAGATATACAGACAAAATGTGGCATCTCCACACAATGGAATACTACTTAGCAATTAAAAAGAACAAACCAATGATAAATGTTACAACATGGATGAACCTCAAAAACATTATGTAAAGTGAAAGCAGTCAGACACAAAAGACTACAAATTGTATGATTCTATTTTTATGATGTTTCTTGAAAAGGCAAATTCATAGGGACAGAAAGCAGATCAGTGGGTTGGGGCAGGAATAGGCATCAACTACAAACATGCACGAGGGAATTTTTGGGGGCAATCAAATGGATGCACAACTCTAAATTTACTAACCTCACTGAGTGTGTACTTACAATGAGTGAATTATACTGTATCTAAATTATTCCTCAAGATGCTCATTTTACACAGCCTAAGAGGCCCTATGTGGTTTGACCCCTATTTATCTGTCCAACCCCATTTTGTACCACCCTCTCCCACTACAGTCTAGCAACAGTGGCCTTCTTTCAGTCTCCTAAGACTTTGCAGCTCCTTCTACCACAGGGCCTTCATGTATGCTGTTCCCTGCCTACAATGCTCTTCCTGCCCCTCATGATCTAATTAACATCTGACCATCCTCAGAAAATCCCACATTTACTGGTCTTTACAGCATCAATGAAGAACCTCTACTTCATTAACAATTATCACAATTGGAATTTTACACTTATTGAATTCTTTAATTAATGACGTTCTCCCTTACTGGGCTGTAAGCTCCCTAAAGGCAGAGATCCTATCTCATTTTGCTCACCCTGTATCAGCACTCTCTAGCCCAATGCAATCACATAAAATCCATTCAGTAAATACTGACTGAACCAATCTTTCTCAGACAGGAGCCAAAACTAGCTGGGAATTTCACTTGTAACTCAAACTATAACGAATACTGTTCACTGTCTCAAATGCTGATTAAGTAGCATAGTGGAAATTTAGACAACACAAACAAAAATTCGGTATTTTTCATCCTTTTACAATTCATCTCAATTGGGAAGAAACAACTGATCTTTAAATATCTGCAGCAGATTGACCACATCAGACTAAGTCCAAAATTGTAATGGAATTCAAAATGCAATCCAAGTATTTTTAAGAATAATTCTAAAAGGCCACAATTACAAGTTGTTAAGAATTGCTGATAAAAGCTCTTTTAAGACAGAGGAAAACTTAAGCTTCATAAGTTACCGATAAGTAACTTCAATCTTTGAGTCAAAAATCCAATGAAGAAAAAAAAAAATCCAATGAAGAACAGGTAGCAAGTTACTAAGGACATATCTACAGAGTCAAAGAAGGGCATAAAACATGCTATCACACTTAACGGTATCTCCTCAAAGCCTTTACCCTTCACTCAACCAGGGAAGAAAGCTCTCTCACAAGCAACTCACATCTGGCCACTGTCTTGCCCTCACTAGACCAATAGGTAGCAAGGCACAAACCTTAAAGTATCAAACTTACCCTACTCCCACTCTTTACTGAAATTAAGACCAAAATTAAAGTTCAGAGTTCTGAGAATTTTAGGGAAGATGGTAGAGTAATACCACAAGGTCTCCATATGCCACCCACTAAAAAGCAGTCTGAGACAAAGCTTTGTTTGACTTGGTCTGTTAACACTATTAGCTTCAAGAACAATGAGCTTATTTAAAAAATATCAAAATGAATTTAAAAATTTAAATGCAACAGAATAAAGCAGTAACTAGCAGAAGATATGTGTGCAATTACCAAAAGTGAAGAAAAAAATCATAAAATACACAAACATATCCCAAAGACTAAACAAATTTGCTCAGAAACAGAAAAAAGATTTTGTTAGTTTTAAAGTCTCCTAGGATGCTTCAGAGTATGACTAGAGGTAATAAAGTGTAAGATCAATGTTACATAAAAAAATAACAAATAAGCAATGCTGAGGATAACTAGAAAATGAAATCCAAAGTATAAACAGTTTAAAAATGATAAAGCAAGAGAAACAAACTGAGAAGTACAGAAATACTACCTTTGAATAGTAATGCTGGAGGAAAAACACAACAGATGAAAGCACGTGAAAATCATAAGTGTTTTACATGCATTATCTCATTTGATTCTCACAGCAGTACCAGAGGGTAGAGAAACTGTCTTATCTCCAATTCACACATGGCTTAGAGAAGTTAAGCAACTTGCCCAAGGTCTCTTCGCCATATTTCACTAAATATAGTAGCCTGTGGTGACTTACAAGGTGAATCTAAAATATGTAGGTTTTTTCTTTTTCATCTCACTGTAGCACAGCTGTTGGAAAGAAAAAGATAAATCCTGGTGTGTTGCTTGCTGGCTTTGTTATGGTAAAGAAGAGTTATTATGATCACCATGGATAGAAACAATAACACGGAATCCACATTTGAAGTACTAAATAGTAACATGCTTTCTGCTGCAATTTTGTCTACATGGAGGGACATTTGACCAAAGTAATGGGTATACATGCTACAAATTAGACAAAAATAATAATTTTAGATATTTCAAGGCAGTAAGATGTGCCTGAAATAGCTGGGTCCAATTTATAACAAATATTTAACTTTATCATTTCGAGTTGACTTGCAAATTTATAACACAAGCCACAGAAAAATATTGCATTTTAAAATTATAGTCCATATGCTTAAACTATATGTTATAAATTACATATATAATAACATAACCTTAAACTATTATAACTATATAAAACTAAAGCTGTATCTTTAAACTACTCCAGTAGATTATTCAAGGTAATTTTCTAACATGCAACCTCAAAGGCTGGAGCCAAGAAGAGAGACAGAGTGGACGCCAGGTATGTCCAACAATGCTGCCCAGTGGGAGAATGGGCCACTAAGGAAAACTGAGGGAGCCTGGTGCTGGAAGTCCTAAGCCAAACGTAAGTGCTTGGCCGGGAGAGAGGAGAGTGCTGCAGACTGAAGGCCGCTGTGTGCAACTGAGAATCTCAAGGAGCAGAGTAAGAGAGGGGTAGGCCAAGGCTGATGGCGAGTGAGTGAGAAGATAACGTGGGGCAGGCGGGACTCAGCTCCAGACAGTGTGCGCCATCTGTGACTTCTCCAGTGACTCAGGGAGACCTCAGCAGAACCACTCCACTATCTGTGTGAATTAGGTGAACCAGGGATGATTACAAGGAAAAGGGCCTATGATGTCTGATTCTTCCAGAAGATTCTGAACCTGAAGAAAGTTAAGGAGGAATACCCATGGGCATTCTTCAGGACAAATACAAGAATACTGAAAACACTAGTAGCTAACAAACAAAAGGAAAAGAGATTTGTTGGGGTTCTTTCAGCATTTCACTTCTGAGAAAGGGAAGTGAGAGTCTGACGGACTTAAGAGATGGAAAATACCTTCAATGAAGTACAGAACTAGTCTACTTCCTGCAGTTCCTCACGTGCCCTTTAATGCTTGTCTTGCAGAGAAAAATCTGATCTTTACAGATGAGGAAAGGGGGATGGAGGAAAAGTCAAGGCTGCATCAGCCCAGACCACCCCCCTGGGCATTCACCACACCGTAATGGAGTGACCTGCTTACATTTTGCCTCCTTCACTGGACTGTGGGATCCCTGAGGGTTCAGTAAGGAAGCCAGAATTAGAATTACAGGGATAAATTCCTGCCATTAGTCAAAGGATGTTTCTGTTTGCCACTGCTGGATAACAAACTACCTCAAACTTTGCTGCTTAAGCAGCAACAATTTCCTATTTCTCACAATTCCATGAGTTGACTGGGCAGCTCTTCTGCTGCTCTTACCTGACTTACTCGTGCTGCTGCATTGGGCCCAGGTCAGCTGGGGATTGGGCTCAGTGAGGAAGGCTGGGCCTCCCTTTCCACGTGGCCTTCCTCACAGCCTTCTTCACATAATGGAGGCAGCATGCCAAGAGAGCTGGCCCACTACACATGGTGCTTCTGCCTGCATCATGTCTGCTGATGCCCCACTAGCCAGTTCAAGCCACATGGCAAAGCCCAGTACTGAGGGTGTGGAAACAGACTCTACCATTTGATGGCAGAAACAAACAGACCCACACTGCAAAAGGGCAGAGGCATGGGGAGGTGGTTCACTGGGGGCTACTGTGTACCAATTTACCACAAATTGTTTTTGCTATTTTTCTCTCTGATAATAATTATTTTATTGGTAGAATTTTTTATTATAAAGTGTTTTTACACCTATTACATCTAAAAATAAATTATGTTCTTTTTTAAAATAAATTTATTTATTATCTTTTTATTTATTTTTGGCTGCGTTGGGTCTTCATTGCTGCGCGTAGGCTTTCTCTAGTTGCGGTGAGCAGGGTCTACTCTTTGCTGCGGTGCGCGGGCTTCTCATTGTGGTGGCTTCTCTTGTTGCAGAGCATGGGCTCTGGGCGGGCGGGCTTCAGTAGTTGTGGCACACAGGCTCAGTAGTTGTGGCTCACGGGCTCTAGAGTGCAGGCTCAGTAGTTGTGGCACACGGGCTTAGTCACTCCATGGCATGTGGGACCTTCCCGGACCAGGGCTCGAACTTGTGTCTCCTGCACTGGCAGGCAGATTCTCAACCACTGCGCCACCAGGGAAGTCCCAATTATGTTCTTTAATTTGAAATGTGGAGGGAAAAGTTACTGGGCTATATTTCTACTTCAAAATAATGGATCCAAAAATATTTCAAGGCTTATAAAGACTAGAATTACTACTGGCAGCAATTCACATCATTTGAAGATCTCATGTTTCTTCACAAACATATGAAACATATAGATCTTTTGAAGCAAATTCATTAAATTGACAGAAGAAAGAATTCTGACCATATTTTATAACAGAAAAACCTAAGGCAGCTATATTTTATTTGAAATATTTCCTGCAAAAAGAATTCTCATCACATCACACTATATAACGTAGCATACAATGCTGGTGGTACAGACAGCCCTGCACCAGCCAGCTGTCATCCCAGGCTGGAGCAAGCATCTTCTCTACTTAATGCAGTAAAGTAGAGAAACCAGAGCAGGGCTTGCCTCACCATCCCAGAAGTATCTGTCCAGCCAGGACAAATCTTCCCGAAGACCCCTGCCCATGCCACGGTCAACTCTACCCTTGTTCATTCTGATCCACCCTCTTGGGATGCTGTTCACACTCTGCACACCAGGGCAAAAACTCCCTGGCCTTCAGAGCACATCTCAAAGCTTATCTCCTCTGTGAGCAAAGAAACACCAAAACAAGCTCCCCCACCCCTACCTTACTACCCACAACACGTACCCAATATTCTTTACAGTTTGACGTTTAATTATACACAAAACGGTCCTTCAGTATATGTGCTCGCTAATTTTATGTGTCAACTTGAACAGGCCACAGTACCCAGATATTTGGTCAAACATTATTCTAGAGGTTTCTGTGAAGGTATATTTTTAGATATGATTAACATTTAAATCAGCAGACTTTGTGTAAAGGAGATTACCCTCCATAATGTGGGTAGGCCTCATCTAATCATCTGAAGGCCTTAACAAAACAAACATACAAACAAAAAAAAAAACCTTGACCTCCCCTGGAAGAAGAGGGTCTGCCAGCAGACCTGTGGTCTCAAACTCCAGATTCAACTCTTCTCTGGGTCCCCAGCCTGCCAGCCTACCCTGCAGGTTTTGGACTTGGCAACCTCTACAATCGCATGAGCCAACTTCTTAAAATCAATCAATAAAAATCTCTCTCTATCCATCTATCTGTGTATATACTATTCCTTCTGTTTCTTTGGAGAACACTAACACAAAATACTATCTAGTTATAGATTATTCCCTACAGTGTATAAAGCTTGGCCTACTTAAAAGGCTGAATTCTCTCTGGACCATTACATATTTCTTTAGCATTCCTTATAGTGTTCTGGATTATCATATATTTCTTTAGTATTCCCTACAATGTTCTATATAGAGCAGGGGTGAAATATTTCTAAAATGTTAACTGGTGTTTTTTTTTTTATTTATAATTAATTTATTTATTAATTTATTTATTTTTGGCTGCACTGGGTCTTCATTGCTGCACGCGGGCCTTCTCTAGTTGCGGCGAGCGGGGGCTACTCTTCGTTGCGGTACGTGGGCTTCTCGTTGCAGTGGCTTCTCTTGTTGCAGAGCACGGGCTCTAGGCGCACGGGCTTCAGTAGTTGTGGCATGTGAGCTCAGTAGTTGTGGCTCACGGGCTCTAGAGCACAGGCTCAGTAGTTGTGGCCCACAGGCTTAGCTGCTCCACAGCATGTGGGGTCTTCCGGGACCAGGGATCGAATCTCTGTCCCCTGCATTGGCAGGCAGATTCTTAACCACTGCGCCACCAGGGAAGCCCTAACTGGTGTTTCTTTATGACTAAACCTTGAATCCTTCCAGTTTCCTAACCTTTCGGCCCCAGTTACTGTGATTTGCACGGTAATGCATAACAACCCATAAGTTGAAAGAAAGCCATGTTGGCCCCAGAGGAAAATGGTCCCAGAGCCAAGTTTGCAGAACAAGGCAGAATCAGAAAGTCTAGCTTTGATCCTTGCCCCCTCTGTTCTATGCCTCTCTCTCCCACACTCCATTTAAAACATATAAGCAAGTGTGTGTGCACAAATGTACATATGTACACATTTGTTTCTGCCTCCCAACACCATCTTAGATGAATGGCAGCACACTGTATATGATTTTCTTTCCTTGCTTTTTACTCTTCCTGCTGTTTCCTGGAGATCACTCACCACAAGTATATAGAGACATTCTTTATGCCTTTTTGCAGCTATATCATATTCCACTGTGTGAATGTGCTGTAGTTTATTCAACCAGTCCCATATTAATAGACATTTTGGTTGTCTTTAGTCTCTTGTTATTACAAATCGTACTGTATCTAATACCTAGTATGTATGTTGTTGTTTTTTTTTAATTTTGCCACCCCTATAGGGGGATTTCAATTTTAAGTAGAATAACTTGCATTCAGGAAGCATTCAGATGCAAAATTACTGCTGCTGATGGATTATTCTGCTAGTAGTGGGGAATTCAGGAGACCAGTATTTTGACCAAGGTTTGGAGTCTTTTCTTTGCGTATGGGTCCACTGATTGGAGTTCTAGATCACTGTTCTTGTATTAGCTATACCCGTACAGTAACTTCTGTATTTTCTAGTTTCAATTTCTTTAAAGTAGATTGAGACTTCAGAAACTTTTGAAGCAATCTGAGCACAGAATTATAGTCTTCTAGAGTGTTTTTTCCTGGTCTTTTGTAATTGTTTTACTTATAACCAATTTGTCAAAAATTTTTAAGGAAAATAATATGCCTTTATGAAAAATTTCCAAAGTATTCAATTATTTTTTATGGAAATAGTAACTTCTTATTTTTGTAGCCACATTTTCGCTCACTTGTGATTAGTTTACATAGTGTTAAATTAAATTATACAATTGCAATAACAAGTACAGCCGACATAAACAGGTTTGGGTATGTTAAAAGAAAATATTCCACAGAAAATTTACTGATCTATTAGGCTTTCATTCAATGATTCACAAATTGGGCAGCACCCTGTCTAGCAGAAAGGAGCTCAGGTGAACTAAGCGAGAGATTTTTATAAACCAAAGTGAGCAGGAACAAGGAAGCTATACTGGGCATTTGCTGATTGATTAAAGCAGGTTACTTTCCTTATGTGGAGCAAAGGGAAGCCTTGGAGCCAGGTAGGGTAACTTGTGTTGAGCAGGAAATGCTGATTGGTTGACCTAGGCCTTCCTTTTCTGGGACAGTCAAGTGCAGAAATTTAGTGAAGTTTTGGTTTCCTGACATGAGGTTTAGCATGAGCGACTCCATCTTGGGCCTAATCTGGTTACTTTAACAGGTATAAACAGATTTTTGATATGCTCATAACTCAGCTGGTGGGAGCAGACATGTACATATTGCTGAGAGTAGCTTACTAAATGTGACCATTCTGTATGTTCTGAGTATTAGCTAATGTATTTTAGGAAGGGAATGGATAGCATCAGTCCTCTTCTAAAATTTCCTGTTTCCCTGTAGGGGCCTGGTATTTATAGGTGCTCAGAAAACATTAGATGAGCTATTTCAGTGTCTGCAGGTCATGCTGGCTTTCTTATCCCTATGAAAACAGATGCCTGTCCATTTCTTTGGTTCAGATATGTTATGTGTCTTCTCAAAGAAAAGGGATTTATAATGAGGTAAAAACCTCTGAGAAGCGATAGTTAACTTTAAAAACAAATAACTGTTTCCTGATTTACACTTATATCACTTTTAAATTAGGTCTTGGGTTACTACTATTTTGATGACTGACTGAAACATGTTTTTCTAACTATAGTTTTTGTCACTGGAAAGTGTTATCTAGAGGGAGAAAACTAAAAAGAATAGGTTTCAGGATCACAGAACAAACAGTAAATCTAAGATTTTTACATTCTACCACCTGTGTGCCAATTAATATAATATTAAAATTGAAATCCCCCTATAGGGTGGCAAAATTAAAAAAAAAAATACAGACATACCAGGTATTAAATACAGTACTATCTGTAACAGCAAAAGACTAAAGACAACCAAAATGTCTATTAATATGGGACTGGTTGAATAAACTACAGCACATTCACACAGTGGAATATGATATAGCTGCAAAAAGGCATAAAGAATGTCTCTATATACTTGTGGTGAGTGATCTCCAGGAAACAGCAGGAAGAGTAAAAAGCAAGGAAAGAAAATCATATACAGTGTGCTGCCATTCATCTAAGATGGTGTTGGGAGGCAGAAACAAATGTGTACATGTACACATTCATGTACACATACTTGCTTATATATTTTAAATGGAGTGTGGGAGAGAAAGGCATAGAACGGAGGAGGCAAGGATCAAAGCTAGACTTTCTGATTCTGCCTTGTTCTGGAGGCTTGGCTCTGGGACCATCTACGTGTTTTCCATAATTATTAACAACAACAACAAAATCAAAAAAAATTTTAATCCCTGAAATTCAAAAGTGAATGAAACAAAGCTAAATACTTATTGAATTGCTGGTGTAACCAAGCAAAAAGGAATTATTTCAAATAATTTAAAACACAATTTCACAGTACATCCCTAGAAGAAACCATGCTAAGAATAAAAAGAATGGGAGAAAATGTTTTAGAATTCTTAAACGGTTTTCAGTAATCATATTGTTAATATAATACTGATAAATAAGTACCATTACTTATTATCAATAAGTATCAATATTATTATGGACCAAGATTTTCAGCAAATATGAAATCAACTAAGTTCAGTAGAATCCTCTATTTCTACATTTAAGTTTGAAAAATCAGTATGAAACTCATGAAGTATTTTCTCTTAAAAGAAGCAACAACTGACCTGTGGTATCCAAACTGCGGTCTCTAAATACAACTTCCCATTAAAAGGAACCACAGCTCATTGAAGAAAGGGCTTATTCCAGAGCTACAGCTGTAAATATACAAGCTGAGCATGGATATCTTGTCACACCAGGAAGCAAGAAGCTATCAAAGGCATTCATATCAAAAGGACCCAGGAGCCAACCTGAAGGTGTTCTCACTGGTCAAAGAAGGGACAACTTGATCATCCATAAAAAAACAACTTGAGGGACTTCCCTGGTGGTGCAGTGGTTGAGAATCTGCCTGCCAATGCAGGGGACACGGGTTTGAACCCTGGTCTGGGAAGATCCCACATGCCGCGGAGCAACTAAGCCCACACGCCACAACTACTGAGCCTGCGTTCTAGAGCCCGCGTGCCACAACTTCTGAAGCCTGTGTGCCTAGAGCCCAAGCTCTGCAACAAGAGAAGCCACGCAATGAAAAAAAATAACCCACGCACCGCAATGACGAGTAGCCCCCGCTCACCACAATTAGAGAAAGCCCGCGCTCAGCAAC
Source organism: Balaenoptera ricei (assembly GCF_028023285.1). Lineage (NCBI taxonomy): Eukaryota > Metazoa > Chordata > Mammalia > Artiodactyla > Balaenopteridae > Balaenoptera > Balaenoptera ricei. Next base: position 47,381,472 of record NC_082654.1, read on the forward strand.
TAAGACCCAACAATGAAGACCCAATGCAGCCAAAAATAAATAAATAACTTTATTAAAAAAAATTTTTGATTAAAAAATAATCAAATGTGTAAAATTCATGTGTTCCTAACGATATTTTTAAAAATAAAGAAAAAAATCATTTGACCATCTTTGGAGATACTAAGGACCTTCCAAGAGTTATAAACAAAGGAAAAGAATCAGTCATTTAACCTGTTTTCCCTGTATGAACTGTACCTCCAGGTAACCAAATAGTTGATAAAGAGAAACTTCTCTATGGAAGTAAACTAAAAGCTAATAAATGAAGAGGGAATGATGAAACTAGAACAGCAACATCTTGCAAGCCCCAATTAAATAACGCAAATTATAAGTGGCCACTAATATCACAAAGAAAAAACAACAATCAGACATTATGTGCTGTTGGAAACCACTGTCTATGAAAGATTCTTGCAAAAAAGAAAAAAAGAACTTAAACCTCTAAAACTAACGGTGGGGTAGGAGGATGAACATATTAAATGACACCACTGGGATGCATTCAGCAAAGTTCACAGTATGGGCAGTTCTACAAGATAAATGACAAGATTTATTCAGCAGACACATTTCAAGAACAAAGAAAATAAATAAGAAGGAGAAGCTATAGATTAAAAGATAATTTTAAGAAAACACATCAACTGAATGTAATGTATGGATGGACTATGATCAGATCCTGATTCAAACAAATCAACTGAAAAAAAAAGTATGAAATAACTTTGGAGTGATAGCAGTTCTGTGGTCAATTCTAAGAAAACAGCCCTTATCTTTCAGTGAAAGTACTGAAATATTTAGATAAAATTATAAGATAACTAGAATTTGCTTGAAATATGCAGTGGGAGAAGGAATACAAGGAAACAAAAGAGGCTGTGAGTGGATGCCAGCTGGGGGATGGACAAACAGTAGCTCATCGTATTATTCCTCTACTTTTGTATATAACTGAAATTTTCCATAATTAGGTTTTGAAAATTTGATGAATGACTGTATATCTATATGCTTTAAGTTACTGATAAAGTGTTCATGGTATGCATAACTTTCCCCTTCTACAGTTCTTTCAGCATAAGTGGCAATACTTGTACTCTTTCACCTGTCTCTCCTCTGGGGCACATGCCCCTTACTTCTCTGAATTATAAACTAAAAGCACAGAGCCTGCTACATAGGAGCTGCTCAATAAATGTTAAATGAATAAATTTCAGTTTGCTGTACATCTCCTCTGCTCTAGTAAACCCTCCAATAACTCTAATCTGTTAATTCAAGTTGTGGTAAAGGATGAGAAAATAGAACCAAGTACAAATAAATAAGGTAAAAAAATCCAAAACCCTGCCCTTAACCTTTTAAATCTATATCCCACAAAAGATGCTCATTCTTTTTTTTATTGTACTAAAAAACATGTAACAAAATTTGTCAAATTAGCCATTTTTAGATGTACAGTTCAGTAGTGTTAAATATATTCACATTGTTGGGAAAAGATCTCCAGAGCGTTTTCAATTTGTGAAATTGAAACTCTATACCCATTAAACAAAAAATGCAGTAAATTCACCAAACTTACTGTAGTAATCATTTCACGATGTATATAGGTCAATTATTTTGCTGTATACCTTAAACTTATACAGTGCTGTATGTCAAGCATATCTCAATAAAACTGGAAGAAAAAAATAAGTCAATAGCAAATAAAAGATGCTTATTCTTAACGCTTCCTACCCATTGCCTATTTTATCCTATATGTGTCTCTAGCTACCACAACAGCTTTTAAAGTATAATTCTTTTCACAATAAACTTTATGGATCACCAGCACAATAACAGCAGATTAAAAAAAAAAAAGTCCTTAAAGGAAATGAGAGAGGTCAGAAGTATGACTATGAACAGAAGATCCATATGAACCTCTGTGCAGAGGACAGGGCTGGAATGTGGCTTCACAGTCACTCTGAATGGGAGTGAGGGGCCAGAAGAGGCAGGCCCACAGCTAAAGGAAGTCAAATGAGGCAGCACCAACTATGGAAGCAGTAGTCCTTTTTTGGCTGCATTCATTAGAGGCTTACCACTCCTCTGGCTGCCCCATAATAATGATGGCAAGACCGCTGGTAAGTACACAGTGCCAATCTAACAGATGCCTTAGATCAGGTAGTTAGGAAAGCACTGTGCCAAGCCTCATTCCACAGATTTTAATTAAATATGCCAATTCAGGCCTATAAAATAATAATAATAATAATAATGACTTAGCTATAAATCTAGTAACAATGACCATAGTATAAGTGTTTAACAAATAAGAGAAAGTATGACTGATACTTTTCTGCCTGTTACTATAGTTTCAATTAACTTTGGTGGTTTTATTTTAGAAAGATGAACCCTGAGTAAATCACTACTTTTTAAAATCACTTACATACAACATTATTCTTCCTAAGCATGACTCCCAGCTGAGCCTTCACTGGGACCACTCCAGGAAAGAAAGATAAGAGAGATTTTGCACATGACTGGGGTTATGGGCAGGGTCAGTCCTGCTAAGAGCCAGTTTACAAAAAAGTCTGGGAACTCTCAAGAAGGTGGGGGGACAGGGGGCAGGGCACGATTCATTCTAAAGCAACAGCCTGAGTTTAATCCAAAGAAAGCCATAGAGCATGAGAACACAATGTGGCTTGGAGAACATGGTATCTGTCATTCACACTACACTGCATAAAACAAGGGAGTTGTAAATAGAGTTAAAGACACTTCTCAAAAAGACTCTGTAGAACAATAAAAGTTCAAGGATTTGGAAGCACAGGAAGCCAGCCGTTAGTCACAAAACTGAGAGCGGCATGGGTGGTAATGACACTGTAGAACTCCTGCAAAAGGCTGAGGAATTGACAACACTGGATAGCTCCAGAAGGACTGAGGAGTGAAGGTAAAGTTAGAATCAGGAGGATAACAGATAAGCCAATCAAGAAATTACTAGAACCCCTTTCCCCTCACAAGGCCAGGTGAATAAAATGTGTCTGTAATGAGTACTTAAGTACTGGTACTCTGAAAAGTGGATAATGTTATCCAGGACAAAAGTGCACCCTACTTCCTGGCAGAATTCATATTCAAATGGCCTCATGAGGAAACCATCTTCAATTGAGGTCCTCTGGACTCTCACAGATTAAATCTGAAAAAAAAAAACACAAAGCTCACGATCAAAATTTACCATATACATGAAGAAATACATCTCTAAGAGTGACAATCAGCAGAAATAACCAATAACAGAAACGATATTTGAAGAGATAAGAGCTGAGAATTTTCAAAAATGGACAAAAAATTTGGATCAAGATTCAAGAAACACAATATATACCAACTAGTATAAACAAAAAGAACTCAACACCTAAATGCACTGTAGTAAACTGCAAAATAAAGCCAAAGAAAAGATTTCAAAACAGCCAGAGAGAAAAAGGACAGATTACAATTAGATTTGACTAGAGAATTCTCACCAGTAACAACAAAAGCCAGAAGACAGTAGAATATTATCTTCAAAATACAGAGAAAATGTAGCTGTCATCTAGTATTGTATGTCCAGCAAAACTATACTTCAAGAATGAAGATGAAATAAAGAATAAAAAGTAGCAGAGAGAGTTCATTGCCAGCACTCTTTCAATAAAGACACTCTGAAAAACTATGTCACAGAAAAGTAAAAAAAAAAAAAAAAAAAAATCTCAAAATGGAGATCCGAGATGACAGAAGGAATGATTTACAAGTATTGGTAAACATGGAAGTAAATAAATGTAAGCAAACAATTCTCATGCTAAAAATAATATTAGTTTGTAATTTGTGGGTTTAAACAAGAAAAAAATTGAAATCTGAAAAACCAAAATGTTTAAGTGAGGGAGGAGTGGTCACTAGAGTTAAAATATTTTTAAATATTTGTATTTCTTGGAGGGCAATTAAAATATTGATAACTTTCAGTTTTGTTAACTTAAAAGTCTATGGTATATGACCCAGCAATCCCACTACTGGGCATATACCCAGAGAAAACCATAATTCAAAAAGACACATGCACCCCAATATTCACTGCAGCACTACTTACAATAGCCAGGTCATGGAAGCAACCTAAATACCCATCGACAGACGAATGGATAAAGAAGATGTGGTACTTATATACAACGGAATATTACTCAGCCATAAAAAGGAACAAAATTGGATCATTTGTAGAGACGTGGATGGACCTAGAGACTGTCATACAGAGTGAAGAAAGTCAGAAAGAGAAAAACAAATATCGTATATTAATGCATATATGTGGAATCTAGAAAAATGGTACAGATGAACCGGTGTGCAAGGCAGAAATAGAGACACAGATGTAGAGAACAAACGTATGAACACCAAGGGGGGATAGCGGGGGGTGGGGGGTGGTGGGATGAATTGGGAGATTGGGATTGACATCTATACACTAATATGTATAAAATAGATAACTAATAAGAACCTGCTGTATAAAAAAAAAAAAACTCACTAAAATTTAAAAAAAATAAATTTAAAAAAAAAAGTCTATGGTAGTATCTCAAGAATAAACCATGAAAAAACTCCCCAATTAATACAGAGGGAAAGCATCATAGGAAAAAAATAACTGCAAAAACCTTATTTTTTTTTTAAAGGAGAACAAACAAGAAAAGAGAAAAAAGGGGCACAGAAAAGTACAAACAGAAAATACAAAGAAAATGAACAGGCATCACTGCAAATACATCAATAATCATAATATACATAAATTAATTAAAATTGCCAATTAAAAGACAGATTATAAGATTATTTTATAAAATATAAACAGCTCCAGTTATATACTGCTTAAAACATACGCAATGAATAATAACATAAAAAGTTGAAAGTGAAAGGATTAAAAATATTAAGTATTAATCAAAAGAAAACAGGAATAGCTCTAATAATAATAATAATAAATAGACCTATTTCATCTGTTACCCACTGTGAGAGGAAGTTGAGAAAACATGGTCTTAATGAATGGAAATCTCAACTGAGAAATGAAAATTATGAAACAGAACTAAACAGAAATCCTAGAACTGAAAAGAATGAAAACTTAATGGATGAGCTTAACAGTTGATTGGAGATGATGAAAGAGTTAGAGAACCGGAAAACAGACCAATATAAATTATCCAAGCTGAAAAATAGAGGAAAAAAAAGATTGTAGAAGAATGAACACACTCTCACAAACCTGTGAGATAATATCAAGCAGTGTAACATATATATAATTGGAGACATAGATGGGGAAGAGAGTGAAATTGGAGCAGAAAAAGTATTTGAAGGTACAATAGCCAAAAACCTCCCAAATCTGATGAAAAACACTGACTTATAAATCCAAGAAACTCAGTGAACCATAAGTAGGATCAATATAAACAGAACTTCACTTGAGCATCATAAACTGCTGAAAACCAAAAATGAAGAGAAAAATCTTGAAAGCACCTAGAAAGAAATAATAACAATGACAACAATAACAGTAACAACATGAATGACCACTTTCTGTCAGAAAAAAGAAGCCAAAAAGCAATGAAATGACATCTATAATGCTAAAAGAATTCCATATGCAGCAAAAATATCCTCCAAAAATTAAGCAAAATAAAGATATCCAGATAAACAAAAACTAAGGAAATTCATTCCCAGCAAATGACACCTGATAAAAACTAGAATCTACAAAAAGAAATGAAGGGTACCAGAGATGGAAAATATGCAGGTAAAAGAAGAACTATCTTTCATTTTCTCCTCAATTTCTTTAGAAGGTGCCAGCTGTTTAATGCAGGAAGTGTAACATTAGGGTATAATGTAGGGTTATGTAAAATATATTAAAACAATAGCACAATGAACGTGACAGGAATGGAATTATATTGTTGCAAGGTGCTTCTTTTTTAAAAGAATCGGTAAAATATTAACTCTGAGAGTAGGAAAGACTGGAATAAGTTAAGGATGCATGCTGCAATTGCAAATGCAACCACTAAAAAAAAGTTATTAAATGGAACACGAAAAAAGTCAATAGAGTAAGGGAATAAAAGAGTAACAGATAAAGAAAAAAAGATCTAAACCCAACTACAGCCAGTTCTCAATGTGCACAGTTATGTTCTATAACATTGCCACGAACATGGAATTCGGGAATACAGAACCATTGCTCCTAGGGGAAATACAAGGTTAGGTTCCTGGGAGCCTCTGGTCACAACACTTTAGTCAACCATCAATACACAACATTGTTTTATGTTTGTTTCTGTTTAAAGACACCTTATTTAGCAAATATATTTTGTCCATCCATTAACATTGAACTCATGACCAACAGTACTTTAACTCCTGCCTGAAGGAAGCTTATCTAATAACATGCCTATTTTCTCTGTAAGGCACATTACAGCCTTCTTTACTTAGGAACACTAGACAGCACCTCAGCACTACGCTTACGGGTAGTTTTAAACAGTGATATAATCCACAAAAAAGTACAAAAATGTGAGAAACATGGCACTGAATAGATCACAAAAAGGACACATGTTTACAGTATGAGAAATCAAACGAGAAGGCAGAGTTTGACTTTTCAACCTCAGTTGGGAGCCTGCAGACTAGATGACTCAAAAATCTCACTGTTCTGTGCATGTCCATGAATGACCTTAAGAGCACTGTGAGCACTGATATTAGGATCAGAATTAAGTTTTAGTGAGTAGGCAAATTTGCAGATATATAATCCATGAATAATGAGAATCAACTGTGTATCAGTAAGTATTCAATATACTACATATAAAGGGACTAAACATTCCAATTAAAAAGTAGAGATTGTCAGAATGGGGAGAAAGAAAAACAAAAAACACAAAAGCCAAGACCCAACCATACCCTACAAGAGATACACTTTGAATATAAAGACACAGGTCTAAAGTAAAGAGAATGGAAAAAGAGAAACACAACTTTCCACAACTGACACAAGCTGAAATTTAAAAAACCTGAATAGCCATATATCTATTAAACAAATTGAACTGGTTAGTGTACCTTCTGGGAAAAGAAAACTCAAAGCTCAGATGGTTTCACTGGTGAATTCTATCAAACAATAAGGTAGAGAACAATTCCCAGCTCATTTTAGATGCTCTGCATAAACCTATAAATAAAATCAAAAAAAAATTACAAAAAACTACAAATCACGAACATAGTTCATGAACTGAGATGAAAACACCTTTGGCGAACTAATGGAAAAATTGGCAACTTAAAAAAGAGTAATATATCATGACCAAGTGGGGTTTATCCCAGGAATATAAAGTTGGATTAACATCTCAAAGTCAGTGTCATGTAACATAATAACAGATGCAACAAAAGCACTTGCCAAAAATCAACATCCATTCTGAGTTTAAAAAATAAAAACCCTCAGCACACTAGAAACAGAGAAATTTCCTCAATCATATAAATCTACAGCAAATAACACACTTAATAGTGAAATCCTGAGGCCTTCCCCACTTGATTGGCAGCAAGACAAGAATGCCCACTCTTACCACTTGTATTCAACAACTGGACAGAAGGTCCTAGCCAGTGTAATATGGCAAGGAAAAGAAACATAAGGCCTAAAAATTGGAAAGGAAGGTATAAAACTGTTTCTTTTCACAGAGTACATAATTACTAAGAGAGAAATTTCTAGGAAATCTAAATTAGTCTAGTCAGATTAATCTAAGTCAATTTAGCAAGGCTGCAGGATGCAAGGTCATTTCACAAAATCCAAATGTATTTCCACATAACAGCAACAAAATGAAAATGAAATTTTAAAAATTTATCTTAATGTCAAAGAGAAGATTAATTATGAATAATCTTAACAAAAGACATGCATGTCTCATATACTGAAACCTACAAAACACTGCTGAGAGAAATTAAATATCTAACTGCACGGAGACATACACGTTGCTTGTAATTTGGAAAATTCACTACTATAAAGATGTTGATTCTGCCCAAATGAGAATTCCATTCATATTTCTACCAGATGTTTTTGTAGAAATTGGCCATTTGATTCTAAAACGTATAGGAAAATGCGAAGGATCTAAAACAGCCAAAACAATTTTCAAAAAGAATAAGTTGAAGGACTTAACACTTCAAGACTTATTATAAACCCACAGTAATCCTCCAAGTATGGTCCTGGCCTAAGGACAGACAAATATATCAGAACAGAGAGTCCAGGAATAGACTCACACTTACATGGTCAACCGACTTTCAAAAGAGGCACCAAAGCAATTCAATAGGGAATGGAAATCCTTTTCAACAAATAGTGCTGGAGCAACTGGATATCCATGTAGAATAAAAGATAAACTTTAACCCCTAATCTGACATCATGAACAAAAAATAATTTGAGATGGATCACAGATCGTTTTTTAAATTTTTTGATGCATTTATTTTGAAGAACAGTCTTCTGACTTCAAAACAGAAAAAGTTCCATGCTCTGAATTTTATTTTTAATATGTTATTTTTCCAAGCCAGTTGCAAAGCAGCAAATTTTCATGAGACAGTAAACTTCAAAAGTTTTAGTTCAGTACACACATCTATTTTTTCCTTCCAGTCTTACTGAGATATAATTGACATACAGCACTGTGTAAGTTTAAGGTGTACAACATAATGATTTGACTTACATACATCATGAAATGATGACCACAATAAGTTTAGTGACCATCCACCATCTCACACAGATACAACATTAACGAAATAGAAAAATATATTTTTCCCGTGTGATGAGACGCTTAGGATTTACTCTCTTAACAACTTTCATATATAACACAGAGGAGTGTTAATTGTATTTATCATGTTGTACATCACATCCCTAGTACTTATTTATCTTATACATGAGTGTTTGTACCTTTTGACTATCTTCATCCAATTTCCCCCTGTCCCCGCCTCCAATAACAACAAATCTCATCTCTTTTTCTATGAGTTTGCTTGTTTTTGAAGTATATTTGACCTATAACCCTATGTTGGTTCCTGGTACCCAACATAGTGATTCAATATTTCTATACATTTCAAAATGATCACCATGATAAGTGTAGTTGTCATCTGTCACCACACAAAGATATTATATAATTATTGATTATATTCCCCACACTGTATATTTCATACCTGTGAGTCGTTTATTTTGCAATTGGAAGTTTGTACCTCTTAATTTTAACCTAAAAGCCAAAACTATAAAACTCCTAGAAATAAACATAGGAGAATATCTTTACACCCTGTGTGTAAGCAAGATGCAAAAGCACATGACAAAATTCAACATAAGGAGGGACACCAGAATGTCTCCCCGTGGTGTTGGATTAACATTGGTAGTATCAATACAAAATCACAGTTTTTAATATATATAAATAAAAAATGCAGATATATCTGTGCATGTGCATGTGTGTCTACACACACACACAAACATATCCTAGCTCTGTCCACAGAAAGGGAGTAGAAGTAATGACACGCTAGTTGTACCCAACATACACCCAGATCTTGTTCCCCACTAACAGGAACAAGGCTCCCTGGAGAAAAGCTTATTTGAGGGCTGAGGCACATAAAATGAGCCCAGAGCACCTTGTTGCACCAGAAAGCAAAAAAATGTTCAAAGAATTATGGAGACATATAAAAAGGAGACAGAAGCCAGCTTGAAAGGGTTCACTGACTAAGTCTGGGACAATTATCAAAATAATTAGAGTAATGAATCATAGGCCACTAAATAAGAACAGATCTATGAATAATTCAAATAAATAATTAAATAAATAAACGGAGGTGGAGCTCTTCTTTACAGCAGAACACCAACTAATAAATACAGAAGGAAGTATGGAGTTGGAAAATCATCACTGGATGCTAAAACGTGTGGGTGAATATTCGATGAGGAACAGGATATTTATATAGTGTTAATAGTTATTAACTTAAAAGGGAAAATCTGTATCTTGGCAGTAGAGAAATCTGGCAAATAGCAACTTCTCCAAGTGTCCAACGTTATCACCAATACTGGAACAAACTAACATCAGGTGGCTCCAAACTGTCTTGCACTGAGAACAATAAAAATCACTTTTGTGTTATTCCGTCTACAATGTATAACCTGACTCTAACCATTCGGAAACTTCAGATAAATGCAAATTGAGGGACATTCTAGGGAAAAAAACCCCAAAAAACTGGTCTACAGTCTTCAAAAATGTCAGTATCAAGAATGACAAAGACAGGTTGAGGAAATATTCCAAATCAAAAGAGACTAAATAAACGTGACAACCAAATTCAGCATGATTCTGGATTGGACACTGGACAGAGAAAACACAAGAGCAATGAAGGACATTATAGGGACAACTGTTGAAAATGCAATATGAACTGTGAGTTAGATAACAGTACTGTATTAATTATTAAATTTTACTATGCTCATATAACAGAATGCTCCAGGTCTTAGGATATACACAACTTAGACTCAAATGAATCAGAAAAAAATACATTTATATATGCATAGAGAGAGAGTGATAAAGCTAATGGGGTAAATTTATAACAATTGGTGAATCTTAGTAAAGGATATATGGTAACTCTTTGTACTCTTACACTCTTTCTCTAAATGTGAAATCATATCAAAATTAAAAGTCACACATAAAGCAAAAGACGTAATTGTAAAATTGGAACAGTGTTTTGCCAAACATGACAGAAAAGGTCACTTCCTTCAACATATAAATAAATTTTATAAAGGAATCAGAAGAAAAGCAGTAGCACCCCAAAAGATTAATGGGAAAACAACATGTACAGCCAATTTGCAAAAGAGGCTAATGTACTTTTAAAGGAAAAAGAAAAACAGTAACAACAAAAAATCAACTTCTTTAATAATTTAAACAGGCAAAGGAAGATAACAATGAGATGTCTTCCACCTGTTAAGTCAGTTATTTTCTTTTTTAAAACACTCAACATTGGCAAGAATGCCCTAAAATGGCCACTCAACACCCTGCTAGTGGGAATGTTAATTAGAAACTTTCAGCAATGCAGTTCAGCAATATAAGCCAAGAGCCTTAAAAATATCCACACCACTTCACCCAGTTCATGACACTGTCCTAAACAAATCATCTGAACTGTGGATTCAAACGTATGCCCAAAGTTACTCATCAAAGGATATTTACAGTAGCGAAGTTCTTTAAAATAAGCTATATGTTAAGCAACAGGGAAATGGTTAAATAAATTGGGATATAACCATAAAATGCAACATGCAGTCCTTAAGAGTTGCTAAAAATGGAAAATGTCATGCAATAAATGTTAAGAGAATAAAACTTATAAAAACGGGCATTCAGGATGACCTTGACTAGATAAAAAACAATCAGTAAAGCCCAGAAAAAAGTACTAATAATGAAAATTGATTGTCTGAAAACGAATAAAACAAGGACTGTGAACACCTGTTCCAGTCTCAAGTTTATCTATGAGATCTCTCCTTGCCCACCCCTCACCACCTGCCCCCACCCAAGACAGAGCCACCATTCCTTACATGGTGGTATCATTTGCAATTACCTTGTCTCGCTCCCTCAGCACTCTGAGCATTTCTTGAGGTCGTGGCACCATCCCCAGATGCACTCATTAAACATTTGATGCTTCATATTTACAAATTCTTCCATCTCATTTCGTACATGTAAAAAAATTGACTCTAGCTACTAAAGTCACCTCAAAAATGAAATCTAAATTGAATAAGGAAGTTCACCAAGATGCAGTTTCTCTTTTCTTTGCTTCTTTCAAATAAAAACATTGAGGAGAAAAAAGCTTTCTTTAGAAACCCCAGACTCCCAAGGCAGGCTTCAGACAACATGAAGACATCACATACCTGATTAGTGTTGTGCGCTAGGACCACCGGTGTCACTGTCAGCTCAGTTTCATGTCAAAGAACATTTGTTTTTAAGTCTAATCATTAGCTGCCACCAAAAAACACACCCATCTGCATGTTGCAGTGCTCAGCCACTACCCAGGGCCACACCTGACTCCAGCTCTGCCCTATTCCCCACTGATTCCACCTTCCACTTGGCAACTTTCCACCTAATTACCTGAGCAGAGCACAGTTAGGAGGAAGAGGCTGTGACCAAGGCTGGCAACATGGAGAAACCAGATGGGAGTAGGATGGCCACAACTGTGGCAGGGGGCTGGCTGAGAGGCATTCGTAAGTCAGTGGTTTTCAACCGGGGTGATTATGCCCCCCAGGGGACTTTTGGCAATGTCTTAGAGGTATTTCTCGTTGCCAGAACTGTCGGGAGGCTACTGGCATCTAGTGTGATGAGGCCAAGAAAGCTGCTAAACATTCTAAAATGCACCAGACAGCCCCCACGACAAACTACCCACACCTAAATGTCAGCAGCACTGCGGACCAGGACACAGAGTGCGTAAAGGAGACCTGAGATATTTTAGGAAATGTAAACACACACACACACACACACACACACACACACACACAAAACCTCCTCAACCAGATGCTAAGGCAGGGTGAGATAGTTGTTCCTTTGGACCAAAATTCTACCGCAGGAGCTGGGAACAAGAACATTATAATTTAATAAAAAGTAATAAGAATACCTTTTTCTCCCCAAGGGCTTGCTCTGCCACATATCATATATTTCTTCAAAGACTGCCTCACAGCAGAAACTGTAAGAAGATAATACTATCAAAATTGCCCAGACTGGTAAACATCTCCAGAGAAGTTGGCAGTGCACCCACATAGTTGATGACAAATTTAGCTGCATATCTCAAGGACCTAAGAACCCAAACTCACAGTTCCCAGCTTAGCTTAAAAGAAAAGTGGCAAGCATTCAAATACCGTATGCTAACACATATATATGGAATCTAAAAAAAAAAAAAAAAAAATATGGTTCTGAAGAACCTAGGGGGAGAACAGGAATAAAGACGCACATGTAGAGAATGGACTTGAGGACACGGGGAGGGGGAAGGGTAAGCTAGGACAAAGTGAGAGAGTGGCATGGACATACATACACTACCAAATGTAAAATAGATAGCTAGTGGGAAGCAGCCGCATAGCACAGGGAGATCAGCTCGGTGCTCTGTGACCACCTAGAGGGGCGGGATAGGGAGGGTGGGAGGGAGACACAAGAGGAAGAGATATGGGGATACACGTATGTGTATAGCTGATTCACTTTGTTATACAGCAGAAACTAACACAACATTGTAAAGCAATTATACTCCAATAAAGACGTTAAAAAAAAAACCAAAGATCATTCAAAAAGAAGAAAATAATAGTGCTCCTTTCCCCACATGAATCATCAAAAACTACATAAGACTTAAGAGAAGCAACACTTTCAAAACTGAGAACAAAAAGTACTCAGTCTGCACTCCAACCAAAAAAAATTGCAAATAAAAAGGAATTTATTATATGAATTGTCATTATTATAATTCAGTTAAAGTTAGTGACCTCTGTGCCACATTACAATATGTTTTTTCTTGATTATTTTAACAACTTTATCATGTCATGATTTCTACCCATGGGAGGCCAGAAAGTTAGAGAAGTCATCCAGCACCATCCTTGGCTGAGATTTAAATAACCTCGACCTGACTCTGATATATCATTTGCCAGTCTGACCTTGACTTTTGTCCTTTCAGTGTTAGGAAGCATCCAGCACTTAAGGTGGCCCATTTCGATGTTGGACAGGAGTAACTGTTAAACATGGGTCCATTAGGCTGAGACAAGAGCGCCACCCTTCCATCCACAGGCATTAGTTTTGCCCTCAATTAGGATTGCGTGAAACAAACTTAATTAAACGTTTCCGTAAAATTATCCTGCCCTCCCCACCGGAATCCTTTTTCTTCTCCTGGTTGTAAAATGTGCTCTCCTCATGAACTGTGTTATAACTAGCTCAGTTATGATTCAGTGAGACAAAAAACCAGAATGGAAGAAACAGAAGGAATCTTAAAGATCAACCAGTTCAAACTCAACCCTACTTTTATAAATGAGTAAAATAAGGCAGAAAGGGATGAAGCAAGGCTGCTTGGCAGAAGTCAAGCAGCTCTTCAGGAAAGCTGGGAGTGGAACTCAGGTTTCCTAACTCGTAAGTCTAATCTCTTAAGTCTAACATCAAGTTGTATTAGATGCTGTTACTAACAGAATTGACATTTTTTTAAGTTTTATGATAAAATAGAAAAATATTTTCAGTTTTAGTAAGTTAAAAACAACTCACATCATCACAATCACTTTATGAAGTAGTGTAACTGTGATCATCCACACTTTATGGATGAAGAAACCCAGGCCCAAGGTCATCAGTAAGCACTGAAGCTGGCTCCAGAGCCATATCCTTAACGGCTATGCAATCTGGGTAAGCACTAGAACATTCTTAACACTATCACAACTGAACATTCCTAACACTATCACAACTGAATTAACAAACTTAAGACTTTCAGTGATTCTTTAAATTTGTAATGCTTTGATATAATCTAATATAAAGATATCCTTCCTGAGAACATATTTAAATTAATTTTTAACAAATCAAGTTAAATTTAAAGATTTACAGTATGTAGCCTCCTGGCATAAAATGAAAGGTCATTTAAACTTAAAAATTAGGTTACAGTATTAAAGTATCATCTTCTACATCAACTACCCTAAAGAAATTCACCAAGAAGCAAACTAATCTTTCTGGGAGCAACACAGAAGGAACTCATTATGGCTTGGAGCTTTTTGAGAAACCTTAGCCAAGCAGAGCTTCATGCTCTCAATCATTTCCAAAGGCTCTTCCACATAAGATTGTGTGCCATGAACAATACAAGCACTGAGTAAATAACATATTCAATCTGCCTAATTCATACAAATGAAATAAAATATTAAGAAGTAATAAAGGTGTGGACTGAATACTTAGGTTTAGTTCCTCTTCCACCAAGACTCTATTAAAATGATAATAAAAGGATTTTTTAAAAAGAAGAAGCTTTGGGCTTCCCTGGTGGCGCAGTGGTTGAGAATCTGCCTGCCAATGCAGGGGACACGGGTTCGAGCCCTGGTCTGGGAAGATCCCACATGCCGCAGAGCATCTAGGCCCGTAAGCCACAACTACTGAGCCTGTGCGTCTGGAGCCTGTGCTCTGCAACAAGAGAGGCCGCTATAGTGAGAGGCCCGCGCACCGTGATGAAGAGTGGCCCCCGCTCGCCGCAACTGGAGAAAGCCCTCGCACAGAAACAAAGACCCAACACAGCCAAAAATAAATAAATAAAATTAAAAAAAAAAAAAAAAGAAGAAGCTTACACTTCTGGGAAGTTAATGTACTTTTCCCTATTTTTCCACTAAGGACAAATAAAAACTCTGAACATTATATGTAAAACAAATACAAGACTCTGAAAGGCAGAAAGAAGGCGGCAGACCAGCTAGGGACCTCAGGATTCAAGGAATGGCATGGTGTTCAATTTCCTGGGTTTTCTTTTTGCCTCATATAATCCAAACTTGGAGCTGAAGAACTGGCAAATCCAGAAACGCCAAGAAGTGTAAACAAACAAACAAAAAAGCCCCAAGAAAAGCCTGCTCTTTCTAATAACCAAAGGAGTATAGAAAAGAGTCAGCCTAGAAAGACAAAAAAAAAAAAAAAAAGTAGACAACAATCACCCTACTCCAGCCAAATACCACAGAAAAAAAAACCTGTGGCCACACCCCTACCCATGCCAGCAAAGACCAAGGGTAGACTAGACATCTTCTCTCACCAAGATGTAACAAAGCATCCCAACATCCCCATCAGGACGGTATCAAAGGAGGCTGAGTAGGTAGCTGGGACTTTCATCCCCACCACTGCTGTGTCTTGGTTAAAAAAAAAAAAAAAGTCTCAGCAAAGAAATAAAGAGGCAAAGGTGTAAAGAAGAGCCAAAAGGAAATTTCAGAACTGAAAAATACAATTACCAAAATACAAAAACCAAGAGATGGGCTCAGTGGAATGGTGGGGACAGAAAAAAAGCAGTGAACCAGAAGACAGACCAATAGAAACTACCCAATCTGGATGTCAAAGAGAAAAATAAACTGAAAAAGAAAAATGAACAGAGCCTCAGGCACCTGTGGGTCTATAACTAAAGATTTAACATTCATGTCATCGGAGAGAGCTGAGCTGAAAAAGTACTTGAAATAATGGCTGAAGAAGTCCAAATTTGGCAAAAGATATATTTACAGACTCAAGATTCTGAGCAAACCTCAAACAGGATAAACTCAAAGAAATCCTCAGCAAGATATGGAACAGTCAAACTTCTGAAAACTAAGGAAAAACATATATATCTTGAAAGCAGTGAGAGAGAAATAACACCTTACCTACAGGGGAAACATCATTTAAATGGCAGCAAATAGTTCATGAAAAATCAGGGAGGCCAGAAGGAAAGACACAACACCTTTCAAGGACTGAAAGAAAAGAACTGTCAACTGGGAACCCTATATCCAAAAAAAAAAAAATCCTTCAAAAAGTAAGGGGAAATCAAGACATTTGAGATAAAAGTAAACTAAGAGACTGTGTCACCAGCAGATATACCCCCAAAAGATGAAATGGCTACAGGAAGTTCTCTAAACAGAAAAAAGAATCCTTAAAATATTAGCAAACAGAATTCAGCAAATATAAAAAGAATTATAAACCATGACCAAGTGAGGCTTATTCCAAGGATATAAGATTTTTTTTCAATTTTTGAAAATTAATAAGGGGGAGGGATAAATTGGGAGACTGGGACTGACATATACACACTATAATATATAAAATAAATAACTAATAAGGACCTACTGTATATCACAGGGAACTCTACTCAGTACTCTGTAATGACCTATATGGACAAAGAATCTAAAAAAGAGTGGATATATGTATATGTATAACTGATTCACTTTGTTGTACAGCAAAAAGTAACACAACATTGTAAATCAACTATACTCCAATAAAAATTTTTTTAAAAAAGGAAAGTAGTCAATGTAATCTACTATGTTAAGAGGCTAATGAATAAAATCATATGATTCCAATGAACAAAGAAAAAGCATATGACAGAATTCAACACCCATTCATGATTTAAGAAAAAAAACTCTCAGAAAAATAAGAATAAAAAAGAACATCCTTAACTTGAAAAACAGCACCTACAAAAAAAACCCCTACACCTAATATTATACTTAATGATAAGAAAACAATTGCTTTGCCCCTAAGACTGGGAAAAAGGCAACTCTTATTTATAACATAGTGCTGGAAGTTCTAGCCAATGCAGTAAGGCAAGAAAAGAAACAAAAGGCATGCAGCTTAGAAAGAAATAAAACTGTACCTATTTTCAGATGACACAGAAAGTCCCAAGGAATCTACAAAAAAAACTCGCAGAATAAGTGAATTCAGCAAAGTTGTAGTATACAAGATAAACATACAAAAATTAGTTGTACTTCTAATACTAACAATGAAAACAAGGACACGGAAATTAAAAATACAACACCATTTACAATCATGAAAATATATGGCATACTTAGGTGTAAATGTAACAAAGATCTTTTATGCTGAAAACTATAAAATGCTGACGAAAGAAATTAGAGAATAAACTAATAAATAAATTAAGATGCATACCTGTGTTCATGGACTGGAAGACTCAACAAAGTAAAAATGTCTATTATTCTCTAATTAATACACAAGCTTAACAAGATTCTTGTCAAAATCTTTTAAAGACTTTTGTAGACATAGACAAGATTATTTTCAAATGCATATGGAAAAAGAAAAGCTAAAACAATCCTGAAAGAGAAGAGAATGGGAGGAATCAGTCTACTGATTTCAAAACTTATTATAGAGCTACGATCAAGACTGTGTGATACTGGCAGAGAGACAGACATATAATTCAATGGAACAGAACAGAGAACCCATGAATAGACCCACACAAATATGCCCAAATGATTTTTAATTAAGCAATTCAGTGAAGGAAAGAGAACTTTTTAACAAATGGTGCCAGAGCAATAAGGGGAAAAAAATGAACCTCAAATGAAGTTTCAACACCTTACACAAAAATTAACTCAAAATAGTTCATGAACTTAAATGTATAACCTAAAAGCTTTTAGGGGAGAAAAAGCATTAAAAAAAAAAAAAACTTTAGGATTTAGAGTTAGACAGAGTTCTTAAACTTGACACCAAAGGCTTGATTCCCAATTGGAAAAATTTATAAATTGAACTTCATAAATATAAAAAACTTTTGTTCTTCAAAGGGTGAAAAGATCAGCCACAGACTGGGAGAAAATATTTGCAAACCACATATCTGACAAAGGACTAGTATCTAAAATATATAAAGAACTCTCAGAAGTCAACAACAACAAAAATCCAATTAGTAAATGGGCAAAAGACATGAAGAGACTTTTGCTGAGAGAATATACAAGTGGCAAATAAACACATGAAAATACGTTCAACCGTACTAGCCATTAGGGAAATGCAAATTAAAATCACAATGAAGTTATCACTACATACCTACTAGAATGACTAAAATTAAAAATAGTGCCAACACCAAAATGTGGGCAAGGATAAGGAGAAATTGAACCATCCTTTCCATATTGGTAGGAATGTAAAATGGTACTCTGGAAAACACTTGGGCAATTTCCTAAAACATACCATGTGAATATCATACGGCCCAGCAACTCCAGGAGTTTTATAACCAGAGAAATGAAGTAATATGGTTACAGGAAAACCTGCACACAAATGTTTGTAATAGCTTTATTCAACTAGATGTCCTTCGGCAAGTGAGTGATTAAACAAATTATGGTACATTCATACCACAGAATACTACTCAGCAATAAAAAAGGAATAAAAAAAGAACTATTTGGACATGAAACAACAATGATGAATCTCCAGAGAATTATGCTGAGTGAGAAAAGCCAATCCAAAAAGATCACATAATGTATAATTCCATTTATATAATATCCTTGAAAAGACAAAATTATAGAAATGGGAGAACAGATTAGTGGTTGCCAGGGGTTAAGAAAGCAGTGGGAGCAGGGAGAAGTGGGGGTAGTTATAAAAGAACAACATGAGGGGGACTTCCCTGGTGGCACAATGGTTAAGAATCCGCCTGCCAACGCAGGGGGACACGGGTTTGAGCCCTGGCCCAGGAAGATCCCACATGCCACAGAACAACTAAGCCCATGCGCCACAACTACCGAGCCTGTGCTCTGGAGCCCATGAGCCACAACTACTGAGCCCACGTGCCACAACTACTGAAGCCCGCATGCCTAGAGCCCTTGCTCCGCAACAAGAGAAGCCACTGCAATGAGAAGCCTGTGCACCGCGATGAAGAGTAGCTCCCACTCGCCACAACTAGAGAAAGCCCACATGCAGCAACAAAGACCCAATGCAGCCCAAAATTAATTAATTAATTAATTTTTAAAAAGAACGACATGAGAGATCCTTGTGGTGACAGACATATTCTGCATCTTAACTATAAAGATGTCAATATCCTAGTTGTGATATTGTACTAAAATTTTGCAAGCTGTTAACTTTGGGGAAAACTGTATAAAGGTTAAATGGGATCCCTCTACATTATTTCTTACAACTGCATATGAACCTACAGTTATCTCAAAATGAAAAATTAAATTTAAAAAAAAGGAAAGAAAAAAAGACATAAATCACAAGGCCACAAATGAGGAGAGACGGCACCCAAGCAGACAAAAAAGATTTCAACTGTTTTTTAAAGACAGAAAATATGGGATTACTAATTAATTTAGCAAAGTGGAGAAAGCCACAATAAAAAGTATGTGAAATAATAAAGGTACAAAATGAGCTAATTTGCCTATAGGATGCCAAAGAGCTCAGGTCTCAGGTTTTGAGTAGTAGTAAGATACTGGCTAAAAATAGAGAGAAAATTCTACAAACAAAACTGGTTCCTTGGCCACCTCTCCAACAGAAACCGCTACCAGAAGTGGGATGCTATCATAACAAAAACCTAAACTAGTTGCATTTTCCTTAGTCACCACTCTGTAGGCAATGAGGAATTTCATATCAGAGAAGGAAAAGATGATGATCCACCTTATGCAGTAGAAAAATGGTTACAAAACCTGTTGATGGCTGTAACTCAGAAGGCAAATCACACACATGATGACTTTAAAACTGTATGGGGAAAAACTGGAAAATGAAACTTTACAGTGTAGGCTGGTTACTATTGGCTGTTTCTAGCAAAAATCAAAAATTTATTTGGTTATTGGTACTCTGAATTGACTGGAAGTAAACGGATTAAGAGTCTGCTAAGTTTCTGTAGGAAATGTAACGGCAGAAAAACAACAGGCCCAGATTTAGAATGTCTGTCTGTTCAAGACTTAAAAACAACCTCTGGGAGTCCAACCTTCTACAGACAGGCAAACTGCATGATACCCAGGACAGCATGCTTCCAGCATCAATTCTGGACATAGGGTGCGGGCAAACAAAATAATGGAAAAAGAAGAACCCTAAGGATGGTCCCTGGAGCCATGGAGAAAAAAGGATGAGAGTGTTTCTCCCAGGGAACAAAATCAGAGTCCAATCAAGAAACATCCTTCCCTTCCAGGGAAGAGAACCTTCCCTTATATCTGTCCATAAACATTAAAGAACTGCTACAGAAGAGTAACTACTGTGTGTCTATGCTTCACCTTCCAAATGCTACTGTTTACTAGTCATGTTGTGCCCTTATTATAATATTTTGGGGAGGAGGGTAATAAATAATGTGTTTTCTTAATTCATTTGAACAAGAAAGGCTTATCTGGACCTGATAAGATAGCCAGGCATCACTCAGAGATCCTGTACAGGCATACCTCATTTTACTGCTCTTCATTTTACTGGGACTTCGCAGATATTGCATTTTTTACGAATTAAAGGTTTGTGGCAACCCTGCATCGAGCAAGTCTATCAGCGCCATTTTTCCAACAGCATTTGCTCACTCTGTGTCTTCTGTGTCTCTGTGTCACACTTTGGTAATTCTTAAAATAGTTCAAACTTTTTCACTATTCTTGTATTTTTATGGTGATCTGTGATCAGTGTAATCTCTGATGTTACTATTTTAATTGTTTTAGATGCCATGAACCATGCTCATGTGAGATGGCAAACTTAAATCAATAAAAGTTGTGTGTGTTCTGACTGCTCTACAAACCAGCTGTTCCCGTCTCTCGCCCTCTCTTCAAGCCTCCCTATTCCCTGAGACACACAATATTGAAATTAGGCCAGTTAATAATCCTCAAGAGAAAGGATGGTTTAAATGAAAAAAAGAGTCCTCTCACTTTAAATCAAAAGCTAGAAATGATTAAGCTTAAGGAGGAAGGCATGTTGAAAGCCAAGACTGGCTGAAAGCTAGGCCTCTTGCACCAAACAGTTAGCCAAGTTATGAACCCAAAGGAGAAGTTCTTGAAGAAAATTTAAAATGCCGCTCCAGTGAATACATGAATGATAAGAAAGTGAAATATCCTTATTGCTGATATGGAGAAAGTTTTAGTGGTCTAGATAGAAGATCAAACCAGTCACAACATTTCCTTAAGCCAAAGCCTAATCCAGAGGAAGGCCCTAACTCTCTTCAATTTGATAAAGGCTGAGAAAGATCAGGAAGCTGTAGAAGAAAAGTCTGAATCTAGCAGAGGCTGGTTCATGAGGTTTAAGGAAAGAAGGTGTCTCCGTAACATCAAAGTGCAAGGGGAAGCAGCAAATGCTGATGTAGAAGCTGCAGCAAGTTATCCAAAAGATCTAGCTAAAATGATTAATGAGGTTGTTATACTAAACAACAGACTTTCAATGAAGACGAAACTGTGTTATATTGGAAGAAGATGCCATCCAGGACTTTCATAGCTAGAGAGAAGTCAATGTCTGGTTTCAAAACTTCAAAGGACAGGCTCACTCTCTTATTAGGGACTAATGCAGCTGGTGACTTTAAGTTGAAGCCAATGGTCATTTACGAAATTCCTAGGGTCCCTAAGAATTAGGTCTACTCTGCCTGCACTCTATAAATGGACCAACAAAGCCTGGGTGACAGCACATCTTTTCACAACACGTTACTAAATATTTTAAGCCCACTGTTGAGACCCAATGCCCAGAAAAAAAGATTCCTTTCAAAATATTACTGCTCACTGAAAATGCACTTGGTTACCCAAGAGCACTGAGTGAGATATACAATGAGATTATTGTATGGTTGTTTTCATGACCATTAACACATCCATTCTGCAGCTCATGGATCAAGGAGTAATTTTGACTTTCAAGTCTTATTATTTAAGAAATACATCTCAGAAGGCTATAGCTGCCATAGATAGTGATTCCTCTGATACATCTGGGCAAAACTGAAAACCTTCTGGAAAGGATCTCATCATTCTAGATATCACTAAGAACATTCATGATTCATGGGAAGAGTTCCAAATATCAAAATTAAGTGGAGTTTGGAAGTTGATGCCAACCCTCATGGATGAGTTCTTAAGGGGTTCAAGACTTCAGTGGAAGAAGTAACTGCAGACGTGGTGGAAACAGCAAAAGAACAAGAATTAGAAGTAGAGCCTGAAGATGTGATTGAATTGCTGCAATCTCATGATAAAACTTTAATGGATGAGTTGCTTTTACGGATGAGCACAGAAAGTGGTTTCTTGAGATGCAATCTACTCCTGATGAAGATGCTGTTGAAGACTGCTGAAATGACAACAAAGGATTTAAAATGTTACATACACTTAGTTGATAAAGCAGTGGCAAGGTTTGAGAGGATTGACTTCAATTTTGAAAGAAGTTCTACCGTGCATGAAATTTATCAAACTGCACTGCATGCTACAGAGAAATGGCTCATGGAAGGAACAGTCAATCAATATGGCAAACTTCACTGCTGGCTTATTTTAAGAAATTCCAACAGCCACCCCAACCTTCACCCCACCCTGAACAGTTAGCAGCCATCAACATCAAGGCAAGACCCTCCATCAGGAAAAAGATGAGGACTCACTGAGGGCTCAGATGATGATAAGCACATTTTAACGACAGAGTATTTTTAAATTAAGGTTTGTACATTGTCTTTTTTAGACACAGTGCTATTGCACACTTAACAGATTACAGTATAGCATAAACATAACTTTTATGTGCACTGGGAAACCAAAAAAATTGTGACTTGCTTTATCTCAATATTTGCTTTATCGTGTTGGTCTAGAACTGAACCCACAATATCTCCAAGGTATGCCTGTACTTTGAACTGAAGGCAATGACTGGCTGTACAGGGGGTTAGCATGCCCTCCCTACATGTGGGAGGGAGAATGAAGCAGTCTGGGGACCAGAATGGCCAACTGAAGCAGAGGCAATGCTACTTATCCACTACACTGGTCCCTGTTCCTGGGCAAATTAGAAGAATACATTTTCCAGCCTCCCTTGCAATTATGTTAGAGGTAACGTGACTGATTCCTGACCAATATAATATGGTGAGAGTAATGTTAGTCACTTCCAGGCCTGGCCTTTAAAACCATTCATCAAGATCCTCCAGCTCTTCCACTGCCATCTTGGAAGCCAGATGGCACAGCTACAGATGGAGGAGTTACATCCAACTTGTGTTAGACTTTGCATGACAAAAATATTTTGTTGTTGCTATTGTGCTGTTGCCATAGCATAGCACAGTCCAGTGCTTTCAAAATTTTTTGTGCATATAAATCATCTTGTTCTGAGGTACACCTGGGATGTGGCCTGAGATTCTACATCTCTAACAAGCACCAAGATGATACCAACGTGAACAGTCTATGGAATACACCTTGAGAAGCAAGACTGATACACAGGGGGAGAACAGATGATTCTCTGGAGAAACCGAATGGCCCAGAGAAAAGGTCTCCCGTAGGAACCTGAGCAGCAAGACTAGAGAATTCAGGCTCGCATTCACAGTGAATCAAAAACTACATGTAAACAATATTGTCAACTATTTTCAATCCAACAAAGTGTATGCTTTGTAGAACTGAGAAGATGGATTCCCCTGCCCTTTCCTGCATCTTCC
Organism: Balaenoptera ricei; assembly: GCF_028023285.1. Lineage (NCBI taxonomy): Eukaryota > Metazoa > Chordata > Mammalia > Artiodactyla > Balaenopteridae > Balaenoptera > Balaenoptera ricei. Next base: position 47,405,322 of record NC_082654.1, read on the forward strand.
CACCTTTCTTTAAGCCTGTCTTCCTAACCCCACATTAACCCCCATGACCTGGATTAAATACCACCCCCTCCAGGAAGTTCTGCCATTCAGTGTAACGACCAGATGGGCACTAATCCTCCTCTCAATTTCCATAGCACTTGTATCACTTCAAGGCCCTCATCACATTATCCCCGGATTGCATGTGATTTAACTCCTCTATCAGAATAAGCACCTGAAGAAGTACAACACTGATCACATCAGCCTGGCTCAAAGGCGGCACTCAGGTTTTTTGTTGTTGCTGACTGTTAAATGAATACATGAATTAGAAAATTCAGGGATTTCAAAGTGAGTTGAGCAAACAAACTAAATCAGGCCTAATTTTTTTTAAAAATCCTCAAAAATGAAGAATTAAAAATTACACTCCCTGAAAAAAAATTCAACATTGAAAATCTTCAAAATACAGCAAAGACAAAATTGATAAATAGTTAAAACTAAATGTTTATAGTGCATACACGGGTCATTTCCATACTCACAGGTGGCCAAAGCAAAAGGCCTAAGATCTTCCTGTAGGATTATTTACCATCAGAACAGTCCACTGCTTTAGAGAATGTCTTGAGTCAATCAGATAACTAAAGAATAAGTAGTACTGTAAAGTATCTTTTCTAGAAAAAAAAATAGTATATGCCATTTCATGACTCAAATTTGGTACTTTAAGAAATTTTGGCAACTTTTTTTTCTTTCAGTTATTTAAATTGTTTACCACCAAGAGTATAAACCTAAACATTATGTGATTATAGCAAAAAAGGAACTGCTACATGGTGGGGGGGCGGGAGGGACCAAAGTGAAACCGAGCTGTTCTTCAAGAACTAGACACTGCTACTGATAACAAACAAAGGGTCTTGACTGGTTTAATCAACTCATTCCGGTCTATGCATCTACAATATCTTCCTGGAACTAATTTAAAGAAGACAAAAATGTTGGAGCTAGGGTTGCCAGATTTAGCAAATAAAAATACAGTCGGCCCAGTTAAATTTTGGATAAACAAAGACTTTTTGGTAAAGCATGCCCTATGCAATATTTATACTAAAAACTTATTCACTGTTTACTAAAATTCAAATTTAACTGGGTGTCCTGTATTTTATCTGGCAACCCTAAGGGAAGCCAAAATCAATCCAATTTCCTCACTTTGTAGCAGAAACTGTGACCCCAAGAAGGGAAGTGACTTGCCTAAACCTAAACCAAAGATCAAGGAAGTCGGTTTGCTTTCAAAAGAGAAAACATATTCCACTAGGTCACGTTGGGCTCCACTCATGGTCCACTCGACCTCTGATTTTCACACACCTCACAGAAGCACCAAGCAGACAAGTTGTCAAAGGATATGGTTTTCCTCTTTTAATATCAAACTGTGAGTTCTAGTAAACTTACCAACTCTAGTCTTCAAAAACAACAAATGAGGAAACTATGTATTTCTCTTAACTTAAAAAAAAAAAAATCCTCCTGATAATCTTTTTTGCCTGCACACCATCACCTCAGATTCTGTTTATGTTCACTCACTACATAAAACAGGACCTCCTTTTCTCCCAAACCTAGTTCTCTCAGGGGTATGGGAGCCGGGGAAGGGGGGAGGAAGACAGTATGGCAGATAAAGATTCTGATTTTGACAAATTCGGCTTCCAAACAACGTTTTAAGAAAAAAGGTTCCGTTGCATTTTTAAAAGCCTGGGAGGGGAGAAAAAAAGTAACATAAACCATTATGACTTTCTCTAAGTTTTCTATTAAAAACTTCACCCTAGTGAACAAGAATCCAAATAGTGTCAGGTGAAAAACTCAAAGCCAAACAGAAACTCAGCAATTAAAAGACAAAATATCTACCTATGCTTTCCCTCTGGCAGCTTCCAATGTATACAGGCCTCTCTCGAGATCACACACGTCGGAAGGGTAAGATCCTCAGAAATCACCTAGTCCATCCTTTCATTTTACAGATGTGGAAACTCAGGCCAAGGGGAGGGCTGACTTGCCCAAGGTCTCACAGCCCGTCGGGGGCAGCACTTCAACTGGGACTCCACGCTGGCAGCCCCGGGCCCTCAGCGCCCGATGGCTCCTGCGGCCCCCGGCTCGGCCCGGCCCAAGGGCAGCCTCGAAAACCGGGGCGGAAGAGCCCACGGCCCGGGGTCGCTGCCGCCTTTAGGCCGGCTAGGCGCCTGGGCCCCGGCCCAGGGCGGTGCGAGGCCCGGGCCTCGACGGCCGCCCCCGACCCGCCCACCTGTCGCGGACCGCACAACTGGCAGCCACACCCCCTGCCGGGGCCGGGGGCTCGGCCGGCCTCGACGGCGGCCAGCAGCGGCGGCTCCGCGCGGCGCAGGGTACGCCAGACCCGAGGCCGCAGGAGTTACCTCAGGTGGGTGCTGAGCTCGCGGCGGGGAAATCCCCGCCCGCCTCGGGCATGCCGGAGACGCGGACGCGGCAGGGCTGCAGCTCGGCCACCGCTAAGCCTGTTTACAACCCTCCGCGGGAGGACGCCGACTGATCTGTCACGTGACGCACACGTCACGTGCTCGACCGGGGTGGGGCAGAGGCGTTGCCCAGCGACGACGGCGCTCTGGGGGCGGGCGTCGGTGTCGGCGCGGTCTTTCTGCTCTCCCACCTCATGGGCAGCTGTGCAGAGTCGACAGCCGGCGCGCCCTGATCAACCCGGGCGAGGAAGAGAAAAGACCCACCACCAGCTTCGTCCTTTAGTGACCCCGAGCCTAACCGCATGTATCATTCTTGTTTTGGAAGGGGGAGGGAATTCGGTCCGGCATTATGATGTTGAACTTGAAAAGAAAAATGGAAAATACTTCTTTACCCAAAGCTAGAAAACAAAGGGAGAGCAGAGGAATAAGCAATAGTGGTTTGATTTGCCTTAACGAACACTTTTGTTTACTTTTGCTCCCTAATGTGAATGAAGGTCCACAGCCTACCATCCCCCCCCCCATCATAGAAAGGCTGTGAAGAGGGCTTATGGGACTTCCAATTTTTATTTTAAATTATATTTTATTATCGTTTCCATGATTAGTCTTTGTATATGTAAATACAAACATATCTAAGTAAATATTTGATTTGGCATTAAGCTTTTGTCCACATCAAACTTTCCTGATTATAGCTCTGTCACTGTGTTTGTAGTGACTACTTCTACCAAGTGTAGTTTTCCTAGATCAAACTTTGCAGAAGTAAAGTCTCAGCCACTGACAGTTTCTCCCATAATATTCATTATAAGCTGTGTAATAAATAATTTGTATTATTTCTTACTAAATTCATGAGTGAATTGGGAGCGAATACCCGCAAATATGCCAGTTGTTATGTTGTCCTGGTGTGATCTACTGGGTAATCACATTCCACCATACATTTCCGATCACTTTGCATACTTAGCTATCTATGAGCACATTGACAGGGTCAAAACAGTGGACTCAAAATATCCTCCAGGTCAACAGGACAAGGTCAAATATCATCTTCATTTCTATAACACACCTAGAATGCAGCACTACAAAGAGTACAAAATATAGTGATGGATCTTCGGCAATATTCATCTGTTACTATGGAAAATAGGTTACAAGGCCAGTTGCCACAACCTGGTTGACCTTTTCTGCAGCCTCTGGCAACAGATGTTCCACGAAGGCAGGAACAGTATCCTCCATTGGTATTCCTTATCTGGGAAGCAAAGAAATTTGGCTGATCCGTGCATGTGGAATCCTGCCATCCTTCGGTAGGAAGTGGCAAAGAACTTTTGTAGATCCAGAAGGATCTGTGGGTTAGGCTGTACTCTGGAGGCAATGCTAGGGTGAGCCAGGACTCACTGGAATTCTGGGGAGACATATAGAGATAAAAATTGATTGGTCAGTGGATTAAAAGCCACAGGATTGGATGAGCTCACACAAAGCACTAACTTTGATACCTTCTGACCTCAACCCAGAACACAAAATACATTTTCTATACTGACCAAATACATGTATTGATCAATATAACTTAAAAGTTTCAAGAAGCAAATTTACCTTCCCTTTCTCTTCCACGTTATTCTGTTCAGTTTTTTAAAACCTCTGCTCCCAACTCAATTGATTTTTTTAACTGAATACTAGTTCTGTCCTACAGTTTGAAAATCACCGAAAGTCGCTGACCGAGGACATTAATTGCACAATTGCTGGGGAATAAAAGAGAGATCCAAAGGCTAGTCATATGGAGATTAGACTTTAGAGATTAGAAGATAAGCAAAGGAAATTTAGGAGCAGCCAGAGGTAAGAGGAGAAACAAAACAGAGGAGTCCTAAAGACGAAAGGAAGAAAACGTTTCAGGGAGAAGAAAATGCATGTGTCATTGGTCCTGAGAAGTTGAGTAAAATGAAAATTGACCTTTGGATTTGGCAGTTTACAGATCATTGAGAGCTTGAGAACAGAGCAGTTAAGACAAAGTGGTGGGGATACAAGCTTGATTTTTTTAATTTATTTTTTTCAAGCTTGATTTTAGAGATAGTAAATGGTGACAGCAAGTAGATGTATTTCTTTTTGCTGTAAAGAGGAGCAGGGGAATGGGTAAGAGCAGGTAAGAGATGTGGGCGTTAAGGTTCTCTGTTTAAATATTTATACGCTAATAGAAATGGTCCAGTGATAAGGAAAGATCGATGCAGAAGAGAGTGAAAGTCGTATAAAGAAAATCCTCAGGTAGGCTGGAGGGATCATCTGTAGATAGGTGAACAAGGGTTGCGAGCAGGCAGATACAGATAGCTTGGTAGACTTGTTTGACACAGGTGGAATTTCTTTTCCAGTTATTCATAGTTTAATAAAATAAGCTGAGAGTGAGGAGGGGGAGAGATGTTGCTGGTGGTTTGGGGTTGGGGGGTGAAAATCATCCAGGAGAGTACAACATCCCAGCCCAGTTCCGGCCTCAGCCCGGAGATTCCCCACATGGACGACTGCTATACCTTTCTGTTTCCTGACTTCCATCCTGCCTCCTACAGTCTTTTTTCTACGCGATCACCAGCATGATTTTTCAAAACTTAAATCCCATTATAGAAACCCCCAATATTTTCCCAGTTCAGAATAAAGTCCAAAGTTCTTGCCTATAAAGTCCTCCATGACATAGCCCTTTATTTCCTATCATCTCCCTCACTTGCTTTGCTCCAGCCACCAGGCTTCTCTGCTATTTCTTCATTACCTCAGGCAAAGAACACTTTCCCCCATTTCTTCACTGCCTTTGTGACCTTACTTAAATGGTAACTTTCTCATAGTGGCTGTATTTGACCACCCTTTTTAAAACAACGCTCCTATCTGTCACCCTACTCTGCTTGGTTTTTGTTTTAGCACTTATTACCAGCTGTGGCAGAGACATTTACAGCTCATGAAATGTCCATTCCCCACCGCCATAACTCTTGCAGTTAGGTAGGGCCACGTGCCCAGCTCTGACCAATGGGCTGTGAGCAGAAGGGTGCTTCTACACTTCTAGGCAAGAGCATATTGGAGCCACCATGCAACCCTCCAGCTCTCTCTTCCCCTGCTGCAGCGATCTCAGAGACCACAGGTTGCACTGGCAAACCACACAACAGAAACAGACTGAATCACTGAGTTACCTTATCAGGCAGTTGCCCTGAAAAGTTGCCTGGCTCACTGAATTTTGCAAGGGTGAAGAATAAACTTCGTGTTAAACCACTGAGCTTTGGGGGTTAATGTGTTACCACATTGTAACATAACATCTGTTATAGTCTGAATTATGTCTCTTTAAAATGTATATGTTTAAGTCCTAAGTCCCAGTACCTCAGAATGTGACTGTATTGAAGATAGGCCCTTTAAAAAGGTAGTTAAGGTAAAATAAGGTCATTCAGGTGGGCCCTAATCCATTATGACCAGTGTCCTCATAAGAAGAGGAGATTAGGACACATGCCCATAGAGGGAAGATCATGTGAAGACACAGGGAGAAGGCAGCTCTCTGCAAGCCAAGGAGAGAGGCCTCAGAGGAAACCAATCTGCCAACTCCTTGATCTCAGACTTCTAGCTTCTAGAACTGTGAGAAAATAAACTTGTTTAAGCCACCCAGTCTATGGTACTTTGTTATGGCAGCCCTAGTAAACGAATACATCCTAACACCAATACTCCATCTGGCATATTTATTTTTATTGTTTCCCTTCTCTAGAATATAAGCACATAATGAAAGCAGGGATATTTAGTTCAACACTATGTCCACAGCATTTAGAATAGTGCCTGACACCTAATAGATGCTCAATTAATACTTATCGAATGACTGAATACTCTATTTAAATGAAATTTTTTCCAAGAAAATCTCTGGGGCTCTACTCATTTTGCTAACTTTCCATAATATTTTTTAGATTCTTCTGAATTAAACTTCCCTTTTCATTTCTAATTTTACTAATTTACTTTTCTTTCTTAAGGTAATGTTGATATAAATTTGGCTGAAATATTGTGGAATAAGTGTAATTTTATTCAGTTTCCAGTATTCACTTTCTTTTCTTTTCCTGATTTCCGTTTTCTCTTTTCCTTTGGTTCTCCGAGTTCTTTTCCCAAGTTTTAGATTAGTTATAGTTTTTCTCTTTCTTTGTAAGATAGACATTTCTACCTTATTTCTGGAATAAAGAATATAGCACTATTTTCTGGTAAGTTACAGCTTTGACTGTTGTGCAAATTTTAATAAGTACTATTTATGAAAGTTGGTGTATAAAATAACTTTCTAGGATTTTTAAATATGTGTGAAGAATGTTTTAGTTTTCCATTATTGTTAAACACTTTAATGACAGCATTTTACAACAGAATACTTCTAAGAATGTAGTGTTTAAAATGTCTAGTTTTTATATTTTACATGGATTTTCTTGCCCCCAAAGGAATCAAATACTTGAGAACACATATATTCTCTATTTGTCCCATTTTATTGTCTACAAAAATGTTAAATTCATCTTGTTTTTCACTGTTGACTTGTCCTGTTATATCCACAGTGGATGTTAAGGCACATACTAGCTAGTCTAGACCACTTCTTTTTGCACATTTTTTTTTAAGTTTTTTTAATAAACTATTTTTTAGAATAGTTTGATTTACATAAAATTTTCAAAAGAGTTCCCATATATCCCACACCCAATTTCCCCTGTTAATACTTTATATTAGTATGGTATATTAAAGTCTATGCTTGATTCAGATTTCCTTAGTTTGTTTTCTTTTCTTTTTTTTAATTTTTGGCCACAGTGTGTGGCATGCGGGATCTTAGTTCCCCAACCAGGGATCAAATCCGCGCCCCCTGCATCGGAAGGCGAAGTCTTAACCACTAGACTGCCAGGGAAGTCCCAGGGGCTGTGGGTTTTTGACAGGAAGATCACAGAGGTAAAGTGCCGTTCTCACTACATCTAATCAAGGGTTCATTCTATCAACATGATGCATCATTGTTGATGTTTGACCTTGATCACCTGGCTGACGTAGTGTTTGTCAGGTTTCTCCATTGTAAAGTCACTCTTTTTCCCCCTTTCCATACTATACGCATTGGAAGAAAGTCACTAAGCACAGTTCACAGTTACAGAATGGGGAGTTATACCCACCTCCTTGAGGGAGGACTATCTACAGAATTCTTCTGAATGGGAGATATGTCTCTTCTCAATCATTTTAAAATTTATTGTTTATGTAAGTATAGACTCATGGATACTTGTACTTTGAATTATAATCCAATACTACTTTATTTTATTGCTCAAAGTGTTCCAGGTTTGGCTACTGGGAGCTCTTCCAGTTGACTACTGTGTCCCTTTGACATACCCCATCATTATTGTAGGTTTTTGGTGTGGGCTTTCTTTTTTCAGCACTCCCTTTCTTTCTGGCACTACAAGAAGTCATATATTTCCTGTCCCAGTCCTAGAATCAGCCATTTCTCTAAGGAAGTATGGTATTGTCCTTTATGGTATTAGAAACCAAGATCTGGGTGCTAGGTGTACTCATTGCTACTAGGATGTTATTGCTTCTAGGCCCTCTCAGCTGACACAGCAATGAAAGATATCCATACAATTAAATTTTTTTTTTTTTGGCCACGCCACGCAGCATGTGGGATCTTAGTTCCCCGACCAGAGATCAAACCCGCGCCCCCTGCAATGCAAGCACGGAGTCTTAACCACTGGACAGCCAGGGAAGTCCCGAATTAAATATTATTAAGCAATAAGAAGAAATGAGCTAAAAGTAAAAAAGTAAACTAAAATTTGCCTGTATCTTTCTACTTCAGGTATTTCCTCTACAGCAAGGTGTTGGACTTTATTTTTTGATCTTACCTGTAACTTTTTCATTTTATGACTTAAGTCTATTAGCACTCCTTCCATCCTTTATGAACTTTTCTTCCCTTAATGTCTTTGTTTTAAATGTCTACTTTAAGTATTTCTATTGGTAAACATTGGTTTTTGAAAAATAAGACTGAATATGTTTATATATTAAGGATGTGATTATAACAAAGAAATACTATATAGACTAAAATCTCAACGTTATTCTTTTTTCTTTTTCTTTGTATATAATAAAATGTTTGATTCTCTTCTTGAGCAGATTGGATATAAGCTTTTGGGCTGATCTAGTGTCCCTGAATTCTTTTCATTAGGATTTTGTCCTTTATATTTTGCTTCTACCCCCAACAAACCTTAAATTCTCATCCCTTTTGGAACCTAATCATTCTTTTGTAGCAGAAACTGTAGGTAGCTGACCCAGTCTCCATTTCCAGCCTCTTTCTTCCTTGCTTGAAACTGCTATAATGGAAAAGCTAAAACCTTGATCTCCCAGCTGCCCTTATAATAGTGTTCTGGTCTATTACATATAGGATAAAGTCTCTGATCAGGGCATCCCTTCCTGAATGAAGAGGTAAAGCCCAACTAGGAAAAAAATCTTTATGAGAATATATATATATTTTTTCTTTTCTTTTCTCCTAGGTCTCTCCCTCATCGTTAACCCCTTTTCCTAGCTAATTATCACTTGTTACTCTTCGAGAGGTTTCAACTTAGAGTACTGGACTAGATCAGATGCTTCTGTTGCATATTTGCATATGTCCACATTTTTTCCTTTATAATATCTATCAAAATTATAATTAAATAATGGCATGATTAGTTGTTTAAAGTCTGTCTGTATTGCAATGTAAACTCCACCTGTCAAGTTCACCTATATTCCAAACAACTAATTATAATTACTTGCACGTGGGAGGCACTCAATAAATATTTGAATGAAGGAGTTTCCAAAAGAGGATTACCTGACGAAGCACAATCACCAAGCACACGTAAATTAAGCAATACTTCCACTTTTATCCTTGGCCCCTACCCACACTAAGCAGTCACATTCTTCATAGCCATGTACAAAATCATCAAGTATTTGAAAAAGATCAGTAACACAAAAGAAAGATTAACACTGCGAAATAATCCAAGAAAATGAATTGAAAAAATTCAACTAAAAACAAAAGTTTCAGTTTCCAGAAATAAAGCTGACTAGGTTATTTGAGCCACTCCTCCGGCTGAAACTGCTGGACAAAAATTTTAAATGTATATATTCTTAAAGAATCAAAGAACTGGCAAGATTCTCTAGAATCACTGGGCTAAAATCTAAGTGAAAGCATGCATCCAAAGAGGTAGGCAGAGCACTGAAATCCTGTCTGTACTAAGTGTATATGCCAAACCATGACTCACAGGGCCAGGGAGACAGAAGTCAAGGCTCAATATCATTCAAGGGAGACCCTCTCCCCTCCAAAGCTGGGAACGTACTCCACCCCTCACCCCTAAAGCTGCAAAGAAAGGTAACTTGGAGCTGGTGGGGAGGCTGGCTGAGATGAGCAGGAACATGTGAGAAGTAAACAAAAACCAATCACTGGAATGATTAGAGATAGTAAGTACTGGTAAGGATGTGAAACAGAGGACTCTCAAACTGCTATGAGTAGAGATAAGCTGGTAAAATCCACTTTGGAAAATTCATTGATATCATCTAATAGGTTGAACGAACACAATAATCATCCATGATCCAGCAATTCTGCTCTTAGGTGTAGACTCAAAAGAAATGTGTATACATGTGCTCCAGGAGACATGTGCACAAATGTTCACAGCAGCATTGTATATAATACTCAAGGCTAGAAACAACCCAAATGTGCATCAGCAGTAAATGGAAGAATAAATTGTGGCACAGTCATATAGAAGAATGCTTCAATAAATAAGTACAACTACATGCGACGCAAATAAGTCTCATAATCAACACTGGTTGCCAGATAAAGAATACATGCCATACAATTCCACTAGGTAAAGGTTTTTGTTTTTGTAAAGCAAAACTGCAGGGATACATGCTTAGATGGTAAAACCATTAAAAAATGCAAGAAAATGACTATCACAGCATGGAAGGATGGTGGTAGTGATTGGGAAAGGGTAGGAGGCAGGAATGAGTTCTGGAGTACTGGCAATGTTTCGTATTTCTTAACGTGGGCAGTAGTTACACAGAGGTTTGCTTCCTTCAGGAAGTAACGATGGAGTTGGCATCTGAATAAAGAATGGGTGTTAACAAGGGAAAACAGGCTGGGAAAACTAAAAGTTAGTGTGGGCAAATCCCAGAAAGCATGGATAAACAACAGTACAATATGAGGCTGGAGAAGTAGATGGGGGCCAGACCACAGGAGCCTTACTAGTAAGAAGGGTTAAGGATTTGGGTCTTTATTCTAAGAACACAAGAAGTCACTGATACATTGCGAGCATCGATGTGCTCAATTTTTTGGTTCTGCAAGCACACTACAGTTAAGAGTAGACAATGGGTTATGAAGGACACAGAACTAATTTAAGGAGCCCAGTTAGGAAGCTATTGCAATAGCTCACGTGAAAGCTATGGTAACATGGACTAGGGTAACTGCAGAGGAGTGAGTGAATTTGAAATAACTACTGTAACTAAAAATAACTAATCATTTTGGACTAAATATGTGTCTCCTCCATATGTTGAAGCCCTAACCCCCAGTGTGGCTGTATTTGGAGTAAGGAAGTAATTAAGATTAAATGAGGTCATTAGAAAGAGGCCCTGATCCCATGGTATTAATGTCTTTGTAAGAAGAGACATCAAAGTTCCGTGTGTGCACACTGAGGAAAGACCATGTGAGGACAGAGAGAGAGCAGCTCTCTGAAAGCCAGGAAGAGAGATCTTACCAGAAATCCACCCTGCTGGATCCCTTGATCTGGGACTTCTAGCCTCCAGAACTGTGAGAAAATTAATTTCTGTTGTTTAATTTCTGTTCTCACAGTTTTCTCTGTTTAAGCCACCCAGTCTGTGGTATTTTGTGTTACGGCAGCACGAGCAGACTAACGCACTAAAAAATTGGGAAGTACAGTCTTGAAGTATTGTGTTATCATGCTAAATTCCTTACCTGTAATAATGGGGCATTAAAAAATAATGTCTATATTGGCTACTGTTATGACGGTAACTACCAGAAAAACTAAAATAGAAATTATTAAAAGAGATTGGGGGAGGTATACGGTGACATTTTTACTTTCATTTTTCATCGTTATATAGTTTTTCTAAAACTATGTAATTTACTTTCATCAATCACTTTGAAAGTTTAACATAATTTTCAAAGAAAAATGAGAACATCATACCTTCTTTCCTAAATTTCAGTCATTCGCGTCAACTTTTATGATTTTTGTTGTATGTACCCTTGCTTGGCAATTTTCAATCAGTTTTTTTTAACCTATATCAATTTATTTTATTTTCAACTTAAGTTACTTAGAGTTACATTTTTTTCTGATACAATATATAATTATTAAAAAATGTTCATCCATATATCACTTAAAATCATCTCATGTTCCAGGAGTGGTATAGGGGTCATAATTTGGGAAACACTGCTACATACAGGACTGAATTATCTATCATGATGGCATAAAACCATATGAAACATATATCAGAAAATTAATTCCTGTCTTCTTTTTTATAATTAAATACCTCCACAAGTTACAAACTGATAAAATTTTAAAACATCTTAGTATTTAAAATTCCCATATTAGAATGATTAAAATTCACTAAACTTGAATATATTTCATGTAGGTAAAAGTTAAAATTTTTCAGACTTTTAGTGTTGCTAAAACCAAATGCTTGCTGTTTAAAAAAATCCAGAAACTAGATTTTATTATATAAAGTTAGTTTAGTTATATAAAGCAATATAAATGCCTTCGTTTTTTGTCATGGTAAGCTGTCCAATAAAATTAATTCATTTAACTAATGTTTAACCAGTGCCTATATGCAAGGTATTCTGCTAATTACTAGCAATGCAAGGATAGATCGGAAGTCTCTAAAAATTATGATCACTTCCCCGTAAGAATTTAAGGCATAAAGAAATGCCTCCCAGGGGATATATGTATGTGTATAGCTGATTCCCTTTGTTATACAGCAGAAACTAACACACCATTGTAAGGCAATTACAATCCAATAAAGATGTTTAAAAAAAAGATATATATATATATATATATATATATATATATATATATATATATATATATAATTTCTTGAATTAAACTGGTTTATTTCTCAGTGACTTAGAAATTAGAAAAAAAAGACTCAACTTTGACCAAAATCTTTGGTAAACTTAAAACAAGACTTATTTCTACATGGTCTTGGTTTATAAAGCATAGTGCACTAAGCATATACCAAACATTTCCTAAGCATCCATATTTATCTATAGAATAAATATGTCTTGACCCATTTTTCAGCAGCCTATCCATGTAATAGAGTAAAAGCTGAACTGCTCAACACAGATGGAAATATTTTTCATTAGCCTATATAGCCCCCCTTAAAAAGTATGCTATCAACCCCTACTTGCATCACTACTCCACTAATTTCTCACCTTTCCCTTTTGTAAATGTATTTCCTTCTTGCTCTGAAGGAGCATGCCTTCAGAGAGATGAAGGCATCTTTCTCCACTCAACATTTAATCTCTTATAGGAAGCAGAGGAAGGGTAACGGAACTCTTCATTTCATTCAGCCTTGCATGGAGAAAGAGGCCCTGTGGCCCTGTGGAGCACCTAAATTAGCTTTCTGGTACCAGTGCAGATCCCACTTGGGTTGGACTAGAGTTGCAGAGTCTACTTGGGTTGCCTGCCAGCTATTTACCAGGGTTCAGCATCAGATTCAACTAAGCTTCCATAAAGCAAGTGGCCTCCCAAAAGCTGGAATGGTATATTAGCTACATCTGGGGAGCAGGGCCCTTACACCTTAAAAGCGTTCTTTTATACTGACAGTCATTTTTTCCAAGTAGAATAAATTACTGATTTATTTAATTAAACAGTTTTAAAGTATTTATAAAAGAAAAATTATTGTAAATAATCAAAATCATAATGAAATAGAATATTTATTTGAATTTCTCCTGGTAATAGCACTCAACATAAGAAAAACAAACCAAGCTGTGAGATTTTGTTTTCAGTATAGCCATTTTTCAAAAAGTGAAAAGTTGGGTTCTGTATTTAATGGCAACAAGTGGGACATCATCTATTTTAAAACTACCATTCAAAAAGTAGTATTTTAAGAAATATATACTATGATTAACATGATGTGTTTTATAGAATGGATACATATCTGAATGCCAGTCTGAATATGGAACAAATATATGTGTTAAAACCACACTGGAAAACCAAATGTTCTTTTTTTACAAAAAGCTTGAAATAAAAAGGAACTTGCCAGTAAACTCAATAAACTTTCACGTATGGGATATTTGTTTTAAATCCCCACCCACCCCACCCCCACAAAAAAAATTGTAGATTTGAGTAGAGCCATTACATGAAGGCTCATTTCTGTACAACATGGAAGCTGGTTACATAGTCAATGTTAACTTCCTAAAGTGCATCTTTTGAAGACTTGTCTAGTAAAACTGCAGTATCAAATATAAAATACTTAACACATGACATGCAATAACAAAGCTAAATCATTATAAAGTTTTTTAAACTACTTTTAAAACTTTTGATTCACCAAAGAATAAAGATGTCAAATACAGTAGCATTCTCGTTCTCCAACAGTATGCATAATATGCTTTTGTTATTTGGCAAATCTTTTGGAGTCGAACAAAAATAATGCAGTCTAAACAATATTTCTTCTGTCATTGTAATACGATTCCTCGGGCAGAACAGTTAGGTGCAGAGCAAGAGTTAGATTTTTGGAAGTTTTGGTGCGTTAACCACAGGATTTGCCTCCTGTAAGTATCTCCTCCCTGCACTCTTGTAATCATAGGTGCAGTTGTGAGTTTCTGCATAGCGATGAGATGCACAGAAGTTGTTTCCACATCTAAAGCACAAAAAAAGTTTATGTGAATAGTCACATTTCTACAAGAGCCTCATCTCTTTGGGAGATCAAAGCTTGATTTCAGGTAGTCCAGCAGGAGCCCTTTAGTTCTCTTTAGAAGTGCAGGGCTGACATTTCCCTTCTACTCATAAACAAGCACAAGCACCCCCAAAAAAGAACCGGTTAACTGTCTATGAATATGAGACTTTATAATAAAGAATCTCTTCTGGAGTGAAACAGGCTGTTGACCTCTAGGAAGTAGTAAAACTGCAAAAAGCAATAAATATATCTACCACTTCCTCTTATATCTAGTAAACCTGGGAGAACTCTGAATTTCTGAGAAATTCAGTCTCATAAGAAAATTAAATTATGTAAAACCTAACTATGCCATGAAAGGATTTTAAAGTACTTCTAGCAACAAGATAAGCTGTTTCCATTCGAACAGAATACACTCTAAAAAGCAGCAGCTTTGTTTAATGCCTGGCCTCAACCTAAGGGCAGACACCATCCTTGGAGCATATTAGCAATGCTAATGAAAAAATAATTATGGGTAGGAAAAAATTAATTATTTTTATAAACATATTATTCATCTGTTTTGAAAAGTGTACCATATAATCATAATTTATAGTACATTAATGTTAAATTTAGTCCTTTTTTGTTTAATTTAAAATAGAATCGGGAATTCCCTGGTGGTCCAGTGGTTAGGACTCCACGTTTCCACTGCAGGGGGCAAGGGTTCAATCCCTGGTTGGGGAATTAAGATCCTGCATCCTGCATGCCACTCAGAGCGGCCAAATAAATAAATAAAATAAAGTAGAATCTTGGAGGAGGGGTTCTTCCAAGCTACAGTCAAAGAGAAACCAAGTATATCTATCGTAAAACAAAGAAAGTACACTTCCATTGGTTTATATATCCTACTTTAAAGGGCAGGGGAGGATCTCATGACTTTGGAAACACATAAGCTATCTACTTGCTCTTTACTTCAGCCAATAAGGAGTTCAGCTGGGTCTGCTATTTGAACATCATCTTAATGATGTTATGAATAGGCAATTTAAAGAACATTTTGTATTGTATCCCCACACCGGGTCACCACAAAGAAAGCATCTCAGCTTTTCAGCTAGCCAACCTGCCTGCATTCGTAGCTAGTAGCCAGTCCAGTTTTCTTTCCACAAAGAAAACAATGCTTTGTTGTTTTCTTCTTTGTTTGAATAGGGGCTTTCACGGGTGGGAGGTGATGAGTACATTCTCCTGTAGGAGAAAGCACACCTTGATTAATACAGACATAAAATTCTAGATGTGAAATACTATTAAAACATTAAACACATTCCTGCCACAGCAAACCTCTAAGCCATAAAAAATTAATTAGTGCTTTTTTCTTATATCTAAAAGTATTTACAGAGTTGCAAGTAAAGATGCACTAGAACTGTTATATTTTTTAAGGTGGTAGGTTTCTACTGACTAAGACATATTTTTAGGACTTATATTTTTTACATACCAACACCTTTCTAATTATTTCTGAGGACACTCAGTATATTTAAAGTATACTGAACTTTGGCAGAGAATCAAGAAGAAGATCTGGTTCAAAATCATATTTATGAGGCTTCTGAGGAACAATATAATATGTATTACAATCACCCTGTTCTTTCACACCAAGAAGGAGC
Organism: Balaenoptera ricei; assembly: GCF_028023285.1. Taxonomy (NCBI): domain Eukaryota; kingdom Metazoa; phylum Chordata; class Mammalia; order Artiodactyla; family Balaenopteridae; genus Balaenoptera; species Balaenoptera ricei. Next base: position 47,421,223 of record NC_082654.1, read on the forward strand.
ACAAGAATATCATGAAACTGGTCTTGTAGACCTAATTATACCATAGAAACTAAATTCATCAAACCACGAGCAAGTTATTTATTCTTTCAAAACTTCAATTTGTTCATTTTTAAGATAACAGGACATGTATTTTTCTCCCTAAGTTTCTAAGTGTTTAAAGGTCAACTCAGTTCTCACATACAAAAGCATTCTGAAAATTTTAAATGTTATATTTATATAAAATATCATATTATCAATAGTGACTCACAGGGTACACTGCTCGATTTCACAGTACTACTACCTTTTCAGAAAATATTTACTAAATTCTGGGCTATTGTAACAACTTGATTTTTTACCTTAAAAATAAGAGCACACCTGCTATTATATGAGAAAGAATTAAATCAATTTCTTTAAATACTAAGTGAAATGCTTTTAGAACTGAGCAGAATTCCAGCAAACCCCACTCATAAGCAGAGAGACTCAATGTCACTATCCATACTTGTTACACTAACAGTGTAAGTACACAGTGCGTGGTGGCACCCAAAGGCCAAAAAACAAGAGGCAAACAAAGAAAGCAAAAACAAAGGGAAGAAGTGAGAAGAAAAATGGTAGAGTGTCAATAGAGATGATACCTATTTTTACTACTGAAAAAGGTTTGAGAGGTCTGGGCTTAATGTTTATCTGGCAGCTAAAAGTCTCTGAAAATCCTTCAAGGGTTTGAAAAGTTGGAATTACAATTAATTGGCACTATGCCTTTTGCCATGACCCAAACTGGGTGCTGGATATACAAGCCCAGTAAAATTAAGTATGCTTTATTACTAGTCTAAAATACAGTCCCAGATCTTGCCCAAAACTGGAAAAAAAAATTGCCTAAAACTGGAAACTAACTTATGACTCCTAATGGTGGCCAGGCACCAACTCAAGTTAATAAGCACTTTCTTCTTCAAGTGCACTTAGAGTTATCAAGAACATTTCACAAAGGTGATGGGATACTTTCCTCTTCTTAAATAATAAAAATAAGACAAACATTTTCACAGGACACAGAGGAAAGGCATATACTACCAGATATCCTCTGAAGCTCATCTAATTGCAATTATCTTTGAAATTCATGCTTAGGATATTCTTCCTTAAACAACAGTAGAAAAAAAAATCTGTTGACGAAAATTTAGTCCAGTGTAGTCATATTTTCATGTTTTTCTTTGCTTGGGGGTGCTTAATGCAATGTTTCCCAAGCTTTTTTTTTATTCAAGAACTCCTGTGAATGTGCAGAAACAGAGAACATAGTAGTGACCGAAATAAGGTGGCACAGAAACATAACCACAGTCTTCTCCTATGACAATGGTTTCCATATATCCTTCTACCAACCAGAGAAAAAAAAAATTATTAGTCATATACTCCATGCTAGGAACCAGCCCTAATATATAGGTTCCCTACTACCAACAGGAAAAATTCAACTTCTATGGATTGACATTCAAGGTCTTACATGTCCAATATGACACCTTTCTAACTTTCCAGAGTCATTTTCTGTCATTTGCCACATCATACCCACCCTGAATGATGTGCCAGACCCATTCACATGTGCAATCTTTTCTTCTAAAATGCTCCAGTAACCTTGTCAACCTAGTAAAACTCTACTCATCCTGTAAGAAGATACCATCAATCATCAACTCCTCTCTGAAGCCTTCTCTCAAATGTGTAATGAACATATGAATAAAGAAAAAGTCAATAAAATAATGCCAATGCGAAGAGTTGCTTTTCAGAACGAGAGTAAAGATATTTGGATTAACTCACTTGTTTGGCATTTCCTAAATATTGGTCTAATTGGTCTAATTAGACCAGTATTTAGGAAATATGGTCTAATATTTGATCTAACACAATAATCTATAAAAATTCACCCAACAGAATAAGGCAGCAAACGAAGTATTAAACAGTGTTCAAGATGCAAGTTTGGTAATCATCTGCCTAAAAATGATAACTAAAGCTATGAAGATGGATAAGATTTCCAAGGGAGACCCTACAGTGAAAAGCAAAGAGGACCAGTGGAGGAACTCGATTAAGTCACTTAAACAAAACTTATGCCAAAACTTTCACAGACTCTTCTAGGTAATTCAGAATGATACAGTTATTAATGAAAGAAAACAGCGGCAAGTTACATAGCTCTAGTTTGGAGAATCATCACTGCAGGTACCAGCTGATGACTTGACCTAAATGAAATCAATCAAAAGAGTATACACCCGGGGGCAAGCAGAGGGACTGGTAAAACAAGTTAAAAAGAAAACTGAGGCTTAAAAAAACCAAAAACAAACAAAACCAAAAATCTACAAAAATGTAATAGCCCAGAATAAAAAAAGAAATAAAAAGGGAGAAAGAATGGAAAAGAAAAAAAAAAAAAACTATTTCAAGAAGAAGGCCATAACAATCAAGTAAGATAAGGATACAGAAGTATCCACTGGATTTGAAATTATGGAGATCTTTGGTGACCTCAGCAATGGCAGTTTCAGAGGAGCAGCGAGAAGAGAAGAAAGCACTGTAGGCTGAATTAGAGTTGAGAGAGTTGGGACAAGTACAACACAAACTTCCAAGAGGCTGAGCTGTGGGTTAGGACTGGACAGATTTAAATAGGTGTCAAAGAAAAATAATTATAACATTAAAAGTAGATACATTACAATAATCAAAACAGTGTGGTACTGGCATAAAGACAGACATACAGATCAATGGAATACAATAAAGAACCCAGAAATAAACCCTCACATATATAATCAAATGATTTTGACAAGGGTGCCAAGACCATTCGATGGGGAAAAGGACAGTCTTTTTAACAAATGGTGCCTCGAAAACTGGATATCCACATGGAAAAGAATAACGTTGGACCCTTACATTACACCATATATAAACATTAATTCAAATGTATGAAAGACCTAATGTAAGACCTAAAACTATAAAACTCCTAAAATAAAATATACGGGAAAAGCTTCATGTCACTGGATATGGCAACAATTTATATTGAACACAACACCAGACACAGGCAACAAAGGAAAAAATAGACAGATTGAACTTCATGAAAATTAAAAACTATTGTGCATCAAGATATTATCAACAAAGTAAAAAGGCAACCTACAGAATGGGATAAAATATTTGCGAATCATATATATGGAATTAACATCCAGAATATATAGAGTCACCTAAAACTCAACAACAAAAAACAATCAAATTCAAAAATGGGCAAGCAATTTGAACACATATTTCTCCAAAGAAGATATGCAAATGGTTAAGCACATTAAGAGATACTCAACTTCACTAATCATCAGGGAAATGCAAATCAAAACCACAATAAGATACTACCTCACACCTGTTAGGATGCCCACTATCAAACAAAACAAAACAAAACAGAAAATACCAAGTATTGGTGAGAATGTAGAAAAACTGGAAACCTTGTACACTGCTGGTGGGAATGTGACATGGTACAGCTACTACGGAAAACAGTATGGCAGTTCCTCAAAAAATTAAAAATAGAATTACCATATGAACCAGCAATTCCACTTCTGGATATATACCCAAAAGAACTGCAATCAGAGTCTCAAAGAGATATTTGTATACTCGTGTCTGTAATAACATTATTCACAACAGGTAAAATGTGGAAGCAACACAAGTCTCCATCCATAGATACAGAGGTAAGCAGAATGTTGTATATACATACAATGGAATATTATTCAGCTTTAAAAAGTATGGAAATTTTGACACATGCTACAACATAGATGAACCTTGAGAACACTATGCTAAGTAAGCCAGGCATGAAAAGACAAACACTGAATGATTTCACTTATATGAGGTACTTAGAGTAGTTAAAATTATAGAGACAGAAAATAGAACAGTGGTTGCCAGGGCCTGGGGAGAGGGAGGAATGAGGAGTTAATGTTTAATGGATACAGAGTTTCTGTTTTTCAAGATGAAAAGAGTTCTGGAGATGTATGGTGGTGTTGGTTGGCCAAAAATGTTAATTACTTAATGTCATTCAATTGTACACTTAAAAATGGTTAAGATAGTAAATTTTGTTTTGTGGGTTTTATCACAATAAAAAAATTAAAAAGTGGATATATTAAGACTTTAGAACCTTGGGCCTTATACAGTAGTGGACACAAACCCTAGGTATCTCTTTAAAGATATGAAAGTAACATGGCAACCATAATATATAATGTATTCTTTAGAACTTTGGGGCTACAAAGGTGGTACATCTTTGGTAGAGTTTCCATCTCTAGTCTGGGTATTAAAACACAAAAAATGATGATAATAATGGCTTCTTAGGAAATAATGGCTGCCCAGTGCACCTTTAAGGTGTTATTGGTAGAAGTGAGTGCTAAGAATATAGTCATTTCTGCTACTATGCCTTGGAAAGGGCTAGTCAAAGAGACTGTCCCTTTCTTTCATCCAGAAAAAAACAGTTCATCAAATGGAGCTCTTACTACTGTCCTTGATATTGGACCATGACTTTAAGAAACACCTTTCTAGGGTATTTCCTCAAAACCCATCCAGCACCCAGCATGGCTCTAGAGTGGTCAGGGACTGGGAGGGTTGCAAACGACATGTTAATTTTTCATGCATCTTATCTTTTCTCATAGATCATATCTTTTCCCAGACAACAGAGACCTCAATTTCAATTTTTGTTTGATTCTTCAAATATGTCCTACAGTCAGTTCTCATAATCATTTTCTTAAGTGGAACAAAGTTTAGGGAAAGTTTACTCTGTACATACCACAGAGAATGTTCTCATTTCTCTTTGAAAATTCAAATTCATAGTATGCATAATGCTATGATTATTAGCCTTATATTGTTTTCAAAATTATCTGTTGCTTACCTACTCTTTTCCCTGCTGCTGTATTATTTCCATTCATTCCAATACCACGGGCAGACTACAATTAAAACACAAAACATCTATAGAGGTGAGTTAATGGAAAATAGAAGGAAAGATCACCAAACATGAAATAATTATATTTTATTATAAAAATGCTGCTGAGCTTTCATTTAAAATTATTTAATCTATTTTTAATTAAATTAACTTGGAACCTGATTGTCACATCCATCAATATTGTACTTACTCTTCATCTATAAGAAAGTAAAATTCGATGGCTCAAATAAAAGTTCTTATTGAGGAAAAACATTAATAAAAATATTTAGTATTTAAAAATACATGATAAACTGTTTACACAAAGCTACTTTCAAATTACAGTTCTCAATTTAGGACTAAAACATTATTTAAAATTCAACTGTCAAAAAAATTTTCTACAAACTGATAAACATTTTAAGAGAAAGTTATGAAAAGAATTCAACCTTAGGCCTCTTTATTTAATGTGTAAACAAAAAACAAACTATATGTTGAATCACTACATGGATAACTAGTAGAACATATTGAAAGGCAAATACTTACTAAAAAAAATTCTGTAGGTTCTAATTGGGGAGAACTTTTCCTAAGGCTTTCTTCCTGAAAATGCTGGAGGTTTGTAAACAGCCCAATTCCAGAGGTTCGAAGCCTGCCTGCCCCACGTGTGCTCTGCAAGCTGTCTCTGCTTGCGCTCCGGGCCAGTGAAGCAAGAAAACCTATGTTATTTACACAACCAACAGGCTCTTTGGTAGCCTTGTTAGCCATTTCTGTGATATCCCGAGCCTCAACTTTAGAAATAATATCAGATCTTTTCCCAGGTGAATCGACTTTAACAGCTCGAAAGCGAGTAGTCCTAGAGAAAGAAGAATCAGTTATATTTTGAACGTCCAGTGACCGAAGCACATTTTGTGAAGCAGAAGACTGGAGGTTCCCAGACTCAAAACATTTGGACTGTCTCTGTGGTTTCACCAGAGAGTTATGTAGTGACATTGGTGCAGAACAGTGAAGAGGTGATAAGAGTCTATTCTTGTGAGCACTTAATTCACGGTGGTCGAAAACTGCAGCTTCTACTGATTCACCACTCAACACTTTTGCAACATATTTAAGATGCTGCTCTGTAGCTTTCAACCCTTTATCACCATTAGTGAGTGAGGATTCTGGATTTACCTTCCGTGTGCCTTCTAAGCCACTGCTCTGTTCATCAGCATTTCCTTCGGTAAAGGAAGCAAACGAACCCACTTCAGGTAGAAGCAATTCTTCAGTTACACACTCTTGTGAAGTTGGAAATAAAACAGTGTCATCCTCATTATTAGATGACAAATTTCCTGAAAAGTTTTTTGTCCGCCTAGGTAGGGATGATCCAAGATGGAGAATAGAATCAGCAAGCTCTTTGTCATTTTCAAACTCCATAGGGGGTATCTGAGGTGGTAGTTTGAAGCCACTATTGGAATGAGACTGTGTGTTACTCTCCCAGTTATCGTCTTCCTTAAGAAAATCACTAGCGATAGATGATATGGATCTATCAGCAGGGGGCAGAGCTGCCAAACTTGAAATGGCATTGCTGGCCGAGTCAGGCAGATATGTGTTCCCAGGAGAAGGTAAACAAGACTGCCCAATGTGGGGGAGAACCCTTAACAATCTGTGGCGAGCAGCTGCCGTGGAACTACTGGAAGGTCGAGGAACTACAGGTGGACGAGGTTTTACCTTGACAGCTTTCTTAGGCTAAAAGAAAAGAGTCAATATATAATTCTTTACACGGTCATTTTCTCTGCCCATTAACAAAAATTAATGAAGGAAGAAAAGGTTACTTCTGTAACATACTGGCATTTGGATTACCTCAATCTAAAATGTTTAAAAAGATTAAAATCTTAAGCTTATGATTGAGAAGAATTTTGCTATCTTCCTTCATTGAGTATAATTTTCTGAGAATGTTATAGAAAAATAATTTTATTTTTCATCACTATTAATTATTTGTCAGAGTTTTGCAGAGAAGAAAACTGATTATATTAGGTATGACATTGCTGACCTATTTTAGATCCCCAACAACTTTTCCTAGTAAGATGAGTAAAGTATTTGGCTAGGTAGCTATTGCAAAAAAGAGTTAACAGACCTAAACTGCTATCCTTGAAAAGATCTGCTTGCAAGGCTGGCCCTTGGCTGGCTTCTAGGAACTTGTATTTCAAGAAGTAGTAGTATTTCCTGCTACCATAACAGATAAGAGTGGCTCATTGGGCCTAAACTGTTTGTGCAAGCAATATGGTTTATGCTGAACATCAACTTTCCTTCTGGGAGTCTGGAATTTTGGTACATGCTAGGCAGAGGGTGCCTCCATGAAAAGCTCCTAATAAAACCCCTGGGCAAAGAATCTTTAATGAGCTTCCCTGGTAGACAACATTCCACATGCGCTGACAACTCACTGACAGAGTAATTAGTCATATCTTATGATACTTCACTGGGAAAGCCTGTGCTTGGTTTCCTCTGGACTTCACCCCATGCACCTTTTCCCTTTGCTGATTTTGCTTTGTATGCTCTTTTTGCTATAATAAATCTTAGCTATGAATAAAACTATAAGCTAATCCTGTGAGTCCTTCAAGCAAATCACCAAACCTAGAAGTGCTCTAGGAGTCCCCAATATAGTAGATTTTAATAAAAGCATCACAACAATTTATGGTGTATGGTTAAAATTGAAAATTAAAGATATGAAGCCTTAGCGCTTATCTTTAAGATATGAACTGATATGTGCATGACAAAAGGAAGGAATACCTGATGATATACCAAATCTCCCAACCTAGAAATATAAGAAAATCTAGATAATTCAGCAGAACAGCAGTTGAGGCAAGAACTAGAGGGGAGCTAAAAATCCAAAGAAAGAAGAAACTTGGAAAGATATGAACCAAACATTTCATGTCTAGCCAAACTGTCCTTTAAGTGTTATGGCTAAAGAAAAAGTTTTAAACATCCAAACACTCAGAAAATACTGTATTTACAAGCTTTTCCTAAAAAATTTATTAGAGATGAGCTTCTTCTAACCAAAAAGCATGGGTAAACTTCAGTAAGAAGACTGATAGTAAGCATGTAATATATTTAATTAAAGACCTAAAACTAAGAGTGGGGACAAGATTAGAAAAATGATTTGTAAATGTTATACTATCTTAAAAAGCAGAAATAATGCAAATATTAAAAATGGAAGAAGATGAGAGAAAGTAAAATAAGTTCATTGATTATAACTTAATAAGTAGGAGTCAAAAGATATCTTTTAAAAATAAAAGAGAAGACAATTAAGTATGGAAAAGGCAGAATAAGGACATGATAAAAGATATTACTATAAAGTTAAACAATAGAACAAAAAATAAAAGCCTTCTGAAGTACCAAAAAGTACACACTCAACACACTCACATACCCATACACACACAAAACAGACCATAAAGAAACTGTAAATATAACAAAATAATAAGATATTAAGGACCAAATATAGGGACTTCCCTGGTGGCTCAGTGGTTAAGAATCTGCCTGCCAATGCAGGGGACACGGGTTCAAGCCCTGGCCCGGGAAGATCCCACATGCCTCAGAGCAGCTAAGCCCATAAGCCACAACTACTGAGCCTGTGCTCTAGAGCCCACGTGCCACAACTACTGAGCCCGCGTGCCACAACTACTGAAGCCCACCCACCTAGAGCCCGTGCTCCACAACAAGAGAAGCCACTGCAATGAGAAGCCCGTGCACCGCAACGAAGGGTAGCACCCACTTGCTGCAACTAGAGAAAGCCCACACGCAGCAACGAAGACCCGACACAGCCATAAGTAAATAAATAAATAAATTTATTTATTTTTTAAAAAAAGACCAAATATAAAAGTCATACCAGTAAATGTGAATGTGATTAAGTGGTATATTTTTTAAAATTTCAAATTGGCTCACAAAGCAAAAAACAACTCTATGCTGTATATAAAAGGTCTTCCCAAAACAAAGTAAATCAAAAGTTAATAAAAAAAGACATGGGAAAGAATACACAAAGCAAATTAAAACAATAAGATATCAAGGGTTATGGGCCTGATATCAGGCAAGGAAAATTCAAGCTGAAGGTCAGAGACGAAACATTTTATAACATCTAGAATTAGCAGTATAATGAAAATACAACAGTTATTAATATTTATGCACTAAATCACACAACCACCTTCTTAAAGCAAAAACTATGGGAGATGAAAAGAAAAATACACAGAAACCCACTAATAATTACAGACTTTCACGTATCACTATTCTCATTTTAAGAGAGAGCAAGCTGACAAAAAAATAAGGAAATAGAGGACGATTTAATAACGTCAAATCTTACAGACAGCTATCAAACTTTTACCCTGATAACAGAGAATGAGCCATTTTCTTAAGTATACACAGGACAGTCATAAAGAGTGATATTAGATCACGAATAATCAAATTCTATTAAGCAGATATGGAAATAACATTCTCTGATTTCTATGCAATAAAAAGAGAAATTTTAAAAAATTAAAAATTAAAAAGGCTCTCTCGCCAGGATTTTTTCAAACTCAAACTACTCTTGGATAAAAAGGGAACTATCAACTAAAAATGCAAAATTTCTTTTAAAAATTAATGAAAATACTACAAATTGACATTAAGGTCTCCCTGATGAGCTGATCTGAAAAGAATATGTCATCTACATAATATCCTGCCAAAAATGTTTGACCTGCATCTAATCACGATGAAACAATAAGACAAACTCAAACTGAGGATATTCTACAAAACTGGCCTACACTTCAAAAGTATCTGACATGAATGTCCAACAAAGGCTAAGAAATAGTTCTGTATAAAAGCAGACCAAGAAAACATTACAACTACATACAACAATGCATGATTCTTGATTGGATCCCAGATTGAAAACAGAAAGAAAAATCAAAATAAAACAAAATGCTATCAAATACATTATTGAGACATGGAGAAATGTGAATATGGATGAAGTAATGTGTATCAGTGATAAATTATGTGTGTGATAACTATATTGTGGTTATGTAGGAGAAGGCTCTGTTCTTAGGAGTTATATACTGAATTAAATATTTAGGGGGAAATGTTACGATATCTGCAACTAACTCCCAAATGGATCAGGTAAAAGAAATAGGGAAAGAAAACAAATGTGGAAAAATGCTAACTGGTGAATCTAGGTAAAATTTTCATGGTTGTTCACGGGTATAACATTTCTGAAGGACTGAACATTTTTCAAAGTAAAAAAGGTAAAATAAGTGTTCAGACAAAATCTAAGAGACTTAATTGCCAGGAGCCCTAAATGAAAAGAAACACTAAAAGATTCAGATGGGAGGAAAATAATCTTTAAATGAAGCAAGTAATTGCAGGAAAGAATAAAGAGCAACAGAAAAGGTAAATATGTGGGTAAATATCAATAATATTAGCAATATAAAACAATTTGAGGGGCTCAAAATATATGTAAAATTAAAATGCATGACAACGACACAAAAGGTGTTTGGATGTATAAATGGAGTTAGTGTTCTAAGATTCTGGCATTAAAAGCAAAGTGATAAAAATCATTTTTATTAGACTATAAGTAGTCAAGAATGTACAAATAATCTCTAGAGTAACCACTTGACAAAGCTAGTATAATAGTAAGTAGCTAACAAAGTAGTAGAGGATAAAAACTGAATAACAAAAAATAGACTAATCTAAAAAAGGACAAAAAAGGAGAGAAAAAGAAACATAGAACAGGTGGTTAAATAGAAAATAAATAGTAAGATGATAAAAATCCACATGTATCAGTAATTATACTAAAGGTAATAGATGAAAATCTTAAGCTTGTCAGTTTAGATTAAAAAATAATAAAACTAACCACGTACTGACTACAAGAGACAATTCTTAAATATAGGAACATAGAGTGAAAGTAACAGAGTGGAAAGATATATAATAGAAACATAAACCAAAATAAAGCTAGCTCAGCTACACTAATAAGAAAGTAGCTTATACTAATAAGACAAGTGTATTACAAGACATAAAGAAAAATATTTTTATAATGATAATAAATAATAATTTTTATAATAATATAAACTACAAGAAAGATATCACAATTCCTTGGATATCATAAAATCTGTACTAGATCATTTGATCTAGTTTGACAGAGTTTCAAAATACATAAAGCAAAAATAAACATCTTAAAAGGAGAAACACACAAATCCACTACCAGAAAGGGAGATTTTTAATACACTTCTCTCAATAACTGATGGAAAACAGACACACACAAAAATTAGAAGACCAGAACAACACAAATAACTTATCTAATTGATATATACAGAACACTATATATATGGACAGATTACACAGTCTCTCCAAGTGTGTAAGTGGCATTTATTAATATGCTTAGTCACAAATCAAACCTCAACTAATTTCAAAGGCTTGAAATAATTTAGAGTATGTTCCCTGACCACAGTGATATTAAACTACAAATCAGTAATAAAAAGGTACATAATGGGACTTCCCTGGTGGCGCAGTGGTTAAGAATCTGCCTGCCAATGCAGGGGACACGGGTTCGAGCCCTGGTCTGGGAAGATCCCACATGCCGCGGAGCGACTAGGCCCGTGAGCCACAATTGCTGAGCCTGCGCGTCTGGAGCCTGTGCTCTGCAACAAGAGAGGCTGCGATAGTGAGAGGCCCGCGCACCGTGATGAAGAGTGGCCCCCGCTTGCCGCAACTAGAGAAAGGCCTTGCACAGAAACGAAGATCCAACACAGCCATAAATAAATAAATAAATAAATAAATAAATAAATAAAATTTAAAAAATAAATAAATAAAGCAAATAATTAAAAAAAAAAAAAAAGACTCTGCCTGCCAATGCAGGGGACACAGGTTCAAGCCCTGGTCTGGGAAGATCCCACATGCCGCGGAACAACTAAGCCCATGCGCCAAAACTACTGAGCCTGTGCTCTAGAGCCCGAGAGCCACAACTACCGAGCCCACATGCCACAACTACTGAAGCCCACACTAGTCTAGAGCCCGTGCTCTGCAACAAGAGAAGCCACGGCAATGAGAAGCCCACGCGCCGCAACGAAGAGTAACCCCCGCTCGCCGCAACTAGAGAAAGCCTGCGGGCAGCAATGAAGACCAAACACAGCCAAAAATAAATAAATAAATAAATAAATAAATTTATATCTTAAAAAAAGGTACATAATATTCCACGTTTGTAAACTAAGAGGTTCGCTTCTAAGTAAGCCATGAGTCACACTGATATAAAGATTTAATGTAATCCCTGTGAAAATCCCAATAGCATTTTTGCAGAAATAGAATAATCCATCCTAAAATTCGTAAGTGATCTCAAGGGACCCCAAATAGTCAAAATAATATTGACACATAAGAACAAAGTTGCAGGTCTCACACTTCCTGATTTCAAAACTTATTACAAAGCTAAAACTTATTGCAAAGCTTATTACAAAGCTGTTGGTGTGGTACTGTCTTTATGTCAGTACCACACTAATCAAAATAGTGTGGTACTGACATAAAGACAAACATATTGACCAATGGACTACAACAGAGAGCCCAGAAATAAACCCTCACATATATGGTCAAATGACTTTCAACAAGATGCCAAGACCACTCAATGGGGAAAGAACAATTTCTTCAACAAATGGAGTTGGGAAAATTGGGTATCTTCATACAAAAGAACGAAGCTGGACCCTTACCTTGCACCATATACAAAAATTAACTTAAAAATGTATCAAAGACCTAAAACTATAAAATTCTTACAAGAAAACAGGAGGAAAAGCTTCATGACATTGGATTTGGCAATGGTTTCTTGGATATGACATCAAAAGCATGGGCAACAAAAGAGAAAACAGATAAACTGGACTACATCAAAATTTAAAGCTTCTGTGTATCAAAGGATACGACCATCAGAGTAAAAAGGCAACACACAGAATAAGAGAAATTATTTGCAAATCATATATATCATAAAGGGCTAATATCCAGAATATATAAAGAATTCTTAAACCTCAACAACAAAAACAATAACCTGATTCAAAAATGGGCAAAACACTTGAATAGATATTTCTCCAAAGAAGATATACAAATGGCCTACTAGAACATGAAAAGATGCTCAACATCACTAATTATTAGGAAACTACAACTACAAACCAACTACGACCAGCTACAACTAAATCAAAACTACAACTACGACCTCATGTCCATTAGGATGACTACTATTAAAAAAAAAATGTATTGGTGAGGATATGAAGAAATGGGAAGCTATGAAAAACAGTATGGCAGTTCCCCCAAAAATTAAAAATAGAATTACCATATGATCTTAAAATTCTGGGTAAATTTACGAAAGAATTTAAAGTGGGGTCTCAAAGAGATATTTGCATACCCTTGTTCATAACAGCATTATTCACAATAGCTAAAAGGTGTAAGCAACACATGTCTCCATTGACAGATGCATGGTTAAGTAAAATGTTATATATATATATTTACTCAACCTTAAAAAGTATTGAAATTGTGACATAAGCTACAACATGGATGCACCTTGAGGACATTGCTAAGTGAAGTAAGTCACAAAAAGACAAATACTGTAGGATTTCACTCATATGAGGTTCAAGAAAGTCAAATTCGTAGAAAACAGAGAGTAGAATTGTGGTTGCCAGGGGCTGGGGGTGTAGAGAAATTGGGAGTTGTTTAATGAGTATAGAGTTTCCATTTTCAAGATGAAAAAGTCTGGAGATTGGTTGCTCAACAGTGTGAATGTACTTAACACTACTGAACGGTATGTACACTTGAAAATTAAGATGGTAAATTTTGTTATATTTATTTTACTATAATTAACAATTTTGTAATGTTAATTATAGAATCTAGGTGGTGGATAAACAGGTGTTCACTGTAAAATTCTTTCAACCTTGCTGTATGTTGGAAAAGAAAGGAAAAGTAAAGACCAATTTCTCTGATGAACAAAAATCCTAAATAAAATATTACAAAATTTAATCTAAAGACATAAAAAGGAAAATTCACCACAACCAAGAGTGGTTCATTCTAAGACTGATTTCATATTTAAAAAAAATAAATTCACCACATTATCAGAATAATTTTATTCAGTGTAAAATACTTTTTAATTTCCCTTTGGATTTCTTCTTTGACCCATCAGTTACTTAGAAGTGTGTTATTTCCAAAATATTAGATTTTCCAGATATCTTTGTTGACTCCTAATTTTATCCATTGTAATAAGAGAGCATTTTTTTTCACACACACACACACACACACACACTGTATTTTATTTTTACAAGAGATAAATAAACTGACACCAAGCATTGTAAATGGATGACCACAACAAAAGCAACAATGATTACAATTACCAAACACGAAACACACTCATACTATGAAGAGAGCATTTTTTGTATGATTTGAATCTTTTAAAATTTATTGGGACTTGTTTGATAGCATACAATACAGTTTATCTTAGTAAATGCTCTGGGTGCACTTAAAAAGAATGTGTATTCTGCTGTTAGGTGGAGCTTTCTTTAAACGTCAATAGGGACAAATAGGTTTACAGTTGATCGAGTTATATTAGAAATCTAATATAACTATGAATTTATCTATTTCTCTTTATAGCTTTTGCTTCATGCATTTTGATGTTCTGTTATTAGGTACATAAACATTTAAGATTGTGGGGAAAGAATTTTATTTTTAATAGAGTTAGGTCAACTGTACTCCATCTGGAAAAAACTTGTCTTCATCCTACTTTACATTATATATGTTTTTTAAAGTTGTGAGGTTGTTGTTTTTTTTTTCAGATGGATTGTAAATCTAAATGAGAAAGGAAAAATCATACAGCTTTTGGATAAAAACCACAGGAGCATGTCTTCAAAACACTGTGGTAGGAAAAAACTTCATTAAATTTTATAAAAACTAGTAATCATAAAAGGAAAACGGTTAAGTTAAAATACATTAAAATAAAGAATATTTATTCATTAAAAAAATATGAAAGTGAAATAGCAGCTGTTAGAATATCTATAAATCATGTATCTGTCCAAGAACTTGTATCCATAGTATATAAAAATTCCTTCAAATCAGTAAGCAAAAGGCAGACAACCCAATTTAAAAAATGAGCAAAATATTTGAACAAGCACTTGACAGAAGTCAGTATCTTAAAAAAAAAAAGGATGTATTTAAACAGTATGATTCACATGATATAAAGACTGTTGGTACAAAAGTCAATATCTTAATGGCGAATAAGCATATGAAAAGCTTAACATTATTCTCCATCAGAGAAATGTAAATTAAAACCACTACACATCCACCAGAATGGATAAAATAAAAAAGACTCACAATGTCAAGTGTTGGTGAGGATGTGACACAAACGGGAACTCTCCTGTTTCTGATGGGAGTGTAAACTGGTTCAGACACTTCACAAAACTGTTTAGCAAAACAACTAAAGCTACACAGATACCTACCCTATGGCTCTACAAGTCTATTCCTAGCTATATGCCCCAAAGAAAAGAGTGCATGGGTCCACCAAAGTCATGTATAAGAATGTTCAGAGCAGCTTTGTTGATGAAAGCCAAAAACTAGAAACAACCTAAATGTCAAAAGAAGAAGGAAGAAACGAAGTACAGGCATACCTCATTTTATTGCACTTTGCAGATAACCGCGTTTTTTACAAATTGAAAGTTTGTTGCAACCCTGTGTTGAGCAAGTCTATATTGATGCCATTTTTCCAACAGCATTTGCTCACTTTGGGTCTCTGGGTCACATTTTGGTAATTCTTGCAATACTTCAGCCTTTTTCATTATTATTATATTTGCTATGGTGATCCGTGATCAGTGATCTTTGATGTTACTACTACAACTCACGGAAGGCTCATATTATGGTTAACATTTTTTAGCAATAAAGTATTTTTAATTAAGGTATGTACATTGTTTTTTAGACATAATGCTATTGCACACTTAACGGACTACAGTATAGTGTAAACATAAATTTTATATGCACTGGGAAACCAAAACAATTCGTGTGACTCACTTTATTGCGATATTCGCTTTACTGGGGTGGTCTGGAACCGAATCTGCAATATCTCCGAGGTATGCCTGTATAGTCATACAATGGATTAGTACACAGTAGTAAAAGAGAATGAAATGATACATGCAACAACATGGATGAACTGCAAGAGTATTATGCTGAGCAAAAGAAACCAGACCAAAAAAAGGTGTATTATATATAATTTATACAGAGTTCAAGAACAGTAAAGACTAATTCATGGTGACACATGTAAGAATAGTAGTTATTTCTGGGAGTAGGAAAAGGCAGGTATTGATGGGAAAGGTTACAAGGAAATCTGGAGAGAAATTTTAATTTTGAGTTACACCTATTTTAATTTGAGTTATACCTACATGACTGTATAGAAATGTAAAAATTCATCAAGTTCTATTAAAGACTTGTGAATTTTATTTTATGTACATATTACATTTCAATAAAGAAAAAGTTATTAATGGAGTGAAAAGCAAAATAATAGAGTGGTGATACATATATATGACAAAAAACTTATATCCAGAATATTAAAGATCTCCAAAAAAATCAATAAGCAAAACACATACAACCCAATTTTAAAAATGGGCCAAAGATCTGAACAGGCATTTTATAAAAAAGGATATCCAAATACCCAATAAATACATGAAAGGTGCTCAACTTCATTGATCAGAGAAATGCAAATTAAAACCATAATGTAGGGCTTCCCTGGTGGCGCAGTGGTTAAGAATCCCCCTGCCAACGCAGGGGACATGGGTTGGAGCCCTGGTCCAGGAAGATCCCACATGCCGCAGAGCAACTAAGCCCGTGTGCCACAACTACTGAGCCTGTGCTCTAGAGCCCACGAGCCACAACTACTGAGCCCACGTACCACAACTACTGAAGCCCGCACACCTAGAGCCTGAGCTCCACAAGAGAAGCCACGCAACGAAAAGCCCGCACGCCTCAACGACGAGTAGCCTCTGCTCGCCTCAACTAGAGAAAGCCCGCGTGCAACAACGAAGACCCAACGCAGCCAAAAATAAATAAATTTATTTATTTATTTATTTAAAAAAACCCAAAACATAATGTAATGCCACTACACACCAACCAGAACGACAAAAATAAAAAAGGACCATAACAAATACTGGTAAGAATGCATGAAAATTGCAACTCTCATTCACTATTGGACAGAATTCATTCAATTACTTTGGAAAACTGACAGTATCTAGTAAAGCTAAACATTCCTTATCAACATCCAGGTAGTGGAGATATCCATAATAAGTAAATATTAACAGCATTTTAAAAAGTAACTATTGCAAAATTAAGGTTAGGCTATCTTTTATTATCCTTCTTAGCTCTATGAAATTTTTTAAAATCATGAATTATTTTGAGTGCAGTATTATCACATTAAATACATTGCTGGCCTAAAAAAATCAATTCACCACATTTAATATCTCAATAAATAACTGAGGCCAGAAACTTGAAATGAATAATAGTTTATAAATCTTTTTTTTCCCACAATTACCAACAGACTCAATGCTGTGAGCCCTGCAAGGATATACTAGAGAAAGACCTGGCCAAGCTTCACCTTTTTGCTGAGATTCATGTTCTCCATCTTAGCCTTCAGCAGTTTCATCTTATTCATAGTTATTGAATTTTCAATTATCTGTTGCCCAGAAGGAGAAGGCTCAATTTCCTCATCTTCATCAGTATGCAAATTATACACAGAACCACCACTGCAAAGAAAATAATAATTACTAATGAAATGCATCTTATACCTGCCCAATGACTAAAAATATTTTAAATGCAATACAAACTATAGATGTTGCTAATGATAAAACGATAAATCCATCTTGTCAATGTAAATTCAAGGCAAATGTATTTCAAAAATATATTTCTTATGAGAAAAAAAGTAAATGGGGATAAATATCATGATCTAGAATTACTGAAAATCTAGTACAGCTGAGCTTTTCTGAAGTCAGTATACCATAAGTGAAGATCTTTTATGTTTGGAAATGTAACCAGACAGAATAGCACAGATTTTAAAATGAAAAAAGACACCTTGGTCAAGTCATGACACAAATTATTAAACATATAAAACTTTCCAATTACTGATCAATCACAATAACATTTATTCATAACTTAACATATTTATTATCTGGAGCCCTTTCTCTTTGACTACAGAATGCCACAATATAATGCCATAATATAATGGCACTATCACACTATCCTCATGTTTATTCTTATATGTCTATCTTTCCCCCTTATTCCCCCATATGTAAGCAAGTTGAAAGCAGATATTAATATTAGGCTTGGGACTTCTCTGATGGCTCAGTGGTTAAGAATCCGCCTGCCAATGCAGGGGACACAGGTTCGATCCCTGATCTGGGAAGATCCCACATGCTGCGGGGCAGCTAAGCCTGTGCGCCACAACTACTGAGCCTGCGTGCCACAACTACTGAAGCCCGTGCGCCTAGAGCCCGTGCTCCACAAGAGAAGCCACCGCAATGAGAAGCCTGCGCACCGCAGTGAAGAGTAGCCCCTGCTCACCACAACTAGAGAAAGCCCGCAGGCAGCAATGAAGACCTAACGCAGCCAAAAATAAATTTAAAAAAATATATATTAGGCTTTGCTCATCTTCCTAGTCTTAGCACCTGGCACAATGCTTGGCACACATTTAACAAACGTTTGCTGAACTGAACGCAAACATAATTAAAATTTCATTCAGCTTTTTCAGTAATGGGAAAATTAAAATGGTACACAAGGTCAGCATATTTGAAGAATGACTGAAATTTTAAATTGAGCATAAGAAGCATGTGCACTAGTCACCGTGCCCAATTTACTGTATCTATGCTAAAGAAGTATGAGAATAAGACTTCCTGTTCTATATGGTTGTAAGAAATGGAAACAATTTAAGATAACCTTAATAGGGCATATTCCATAACACTACTGAAGGACATACTACCACCACACAAAGGTAAAGCAGAGAGTGGATAGCCCCATTCCTAAACTTTACATGGTGAAACTGGTGACATTCTGAAATCATGGGTTAATTACATTGCACAGCAGCCACAGGTATCAGGAGGAAGAAGGGCAGAAATTGGTCTCCATAGCCAATTCAGTCCCTAGTGTTTGACTCGTGACTATCATTTCGATCTATTATAGATGCCTAGTATAATATGAAAACTGACACAATGGACACAACACTAAATTGACACTGCTACCATTTACTGAATGCCTACTCTGCCAGGCACTTTCCGCATTATTATTTCTAATCCTCACGAAAACTACATAAGATGATATTACATCCCATTTTATAAATGAGGAACCTGCAGCTGAGAGAGGTTAAATGATTTTGTTCAAGACCAGAGACCCAGTAAATGGTGCACCTAAGATTCAAATCCTCTGTCTGGTTCCAAAGTCTATTCTTGATACTACTTCCTATTGCTTCCCCAGGCACCAAACAATAGACCTTACTGCGTCATACTTATGTGTCCAAATTAAGTAACAGAATTTATAGTATGTGAAGGCTCTCATCTTGAACTTAACTATACCTGAAAAGGAAGGTTGAGGTGAAGATTTTTGCCAGTTCACCCTTGGAGTTGGAAGGAATGACTCAAGTATATTCTATTCTTGGTCACCTTATAATACTTTAACTTCAACTACTTCTCTGTTATGTCCTGTAGCATTTTAAATTTATCCATATTAAATACTAAAAGAGGTTTCTGACTCAACCTTCCTGTCATAAAAAACTGGTCCTTTACTATTTTCCCACAGAGACCAGTGTGTGTGTGTGTGTGTGTGTGTGTGTGTGTGTGTGTGTATTTGTACGTTAAAAAGTACAATCATGATAAATATTTCATGGGCTGCATTTTAGAGGATAAAAAAATTTTTTTAATTCACCTAATTTAGGGACTTCCCTGGTGGCACAGTGGTTAAGACTCTGCGCTCCCAATGCAGGGGGCCCAGGTTCAATCCCTGGTCAGGGGACTAAATCCCACATGCATGCCACAACTAAGAGTTCGCATGCCGCAACTAAGAGTTCACATGCCGCAACTAAGACTCAGTGCAACCAAATAAATAAATAAATAAACATTAAAAATATATATATGTTAAAAAAATTCACCTAATTTTTTCAAAATACCACATTATTGTGTTTCCTCTCACAAAGCATAGATCAGTTAGAAGCCAATTCCAATTTTTTTCTAAATGGAAAAATGTAACTAGACCAGGATAACACAGTAATTTATAAACTTAATCCAAGAATATTTCTTTATTTTTAAACATTCTAAATATTTTCTTGAATGCTATATTTAACTTTTTCTAAATCTTTTAACCTAATAATAGGATTAAAGAATAAGAGATGGGCAAATGTAATATTTATTCCAACAAGAATATTATTCACCCTGAAGCCAACTCCTTATGTGACTTTCACAGATAAGTTACCATTTAATTAAGTGTTGCAATGCCTCCTTTTATTTCTTCCCACTTAAAAAAGCAGTAAGGTAGCACAATTAACTAAAAAGATTTGAGACTAAAAATGATGACTGGTACAAGATTTTGTATCAGAATGAATCAAATAATTCTGTTTCTTCTTAGAGCAAGAGTCAGCAAACTATGAACAAGGTCAAATTCAGTCCACCACTTTTTTTTTTCTTAATAAATTTATTTATTTTATTTATTTATTTTTGGCTGCGTAGGGTCTTTGTTGCTGCGCACAGGCTTTCTCTAGTTGCAGCGAGCGGGGGCTACTCTCCATTGTGGTGCGCGGGCTTCTCATTGCGGTGGCTTCTCTTGTTGTGGAGCACGGGCTCTGGGCGTGCGCGCTTCAGTAGTTGTGGCTCGCGGGCTCAGTAGTTGTGGCTCGCGGGCTCTAGAGCGCAGTCTCAGTAGTTGTGGCGCACGGGCTTAGTTGCTCCACAGCATGTGGCACCTTCCTGGACCAGGGCTCGAACCCGTGTCCCCTGCATTGGCAGGCGGGTTCTTAACCACTGTACCACCAGGGAAGCCCCCACCACTTATTTCTGATTGGCCCACAAGCTAAGAATGGTTTTTACACTTTTAGATAGTCGAAAAAATCAAAATAATAATATTTCATAATGTGAAAATTATGTGAAATTCACATTTGTGTCCAATAAAGTTTTGCTGGAACACAGCCACACTCACTTGATCACATATTGCATGCACTGCATACTGCTCTTACGCTACAATGGCAGAGTTGAATAGATGCAGAAGAAATTGTATGTGGCTCTCTCATTGCTTTGTACTGTGGTTTAGCACACTATAAATCACAGTGGCAGAGTCATAATCAACAACACTTTGACTGCCATGTGTGTCACTGTACAATGACATTTTATTACCAGTACGTACCCAACATGTCAAAATGAAGAGAAGAGTGGACTTCAAATGCTGCAGTTTTAAGACACAGTAGAGAGTGGATCATTTTGCTATCAACTAAATAGCAAAATATGGTGTTTATTATACAATGACACTATAGCTATGCTAAAGAAAAACAACATATTTGGACATTATCAGACTAAGGACTCATCACAACATTCCCAACTTGCAGGAAAGCAATGGTCAGAAAAAGCAGAAAATTTAAAATGGAATATCTCATCACAGTATAATTTCTTCACAAAAATAAATGAAAATAAGAGTGCAACCAAAAGAAGTTTCCGAGTGGCTTATTTACTAGCCAAACAAGGAAATGTTTACCAATTGTGAATTAATTAAGCCATATTTGATCACAGCAGTTGAAAAAATGTATCCAAAGAAAATAAACTTGTTTAAAGACTACATCTTTGGCAAGAACAATTTCTAGAAGAGTTGAAAACACTGGAAGCAACATCAATAGTTAATTAAAAAATCAGGCAAATGATTTGGAGTCATTTTCCTTGGCTTTTGATGAGTCAAGATAAGCTAGATACTATTCAGTTGTTTTTGCTTATTCAGGGTATCAAAACCAAATTTGAAGTGACTGAAGAACTAGCCCCCATGTATTGTCTGCATGAAACAACTACATTTAAGAATATTTTCAAAGAAGTTGCTAAAACACTAACGGTACAACTTGAAGTAAAATCTACAAGTGATGGAGCAAAAATATGTGTGGAACAGAAAAAAAAGCTTTTTTGGACAAATTTACAAAGCTAATGAAATGTAAGGTGTTTAAAACCTATGGTTACTCATTGTGTTATTCATCAGCAGGTAATCCTGCAGTAAATATTTCAATCTTTCATGTATTACGGAACTAACAGTGTCAATGGTAGACTTCATTTGTCTCATGGACTTAACCATTAGTTCAATGGCTTGGCAGTAGCAGCTTTATTGTGATTTTTTTCAGCTCAGGGCTGACACTGAATTTTTCTGAATGAGAAGAACCACTCCCAACCGCTAATATCCAATGCAGAATGCCTTTGGAAATTAGTTTTTGCTGTGTACTTGATAATGTTCCTTAGTGAATTCCACCTAAAATTACAAGGCAAAACAGTACTTACATGAGAAACTTACACTGCAGTAATGTCAAACTGACAACTAGCATTACTTGGAATCACATGTAATATCATGCTTTCAAAAGTTAAAAACAAAGAGAGATCTCCATTCCCACACAAATTTGCAGCAGACATACTTTCCAAACTGAAATTACACTCCCAGCAGCATTTTCATATCTCACTGCAAGTTAAAGGAAATCTGTGTATTTCAAAATCTATTTAAATGTGCAATTGAGAAGCTCCACCTATGTTCAATTGGAAGTGACTGATCTGCAACATAATGAAATGCTAAAGGCAAACAGCAAGGGAAGACTAACAGAATTCTATAAATGCCTTCCAAGTGATGAATATGCTCAATTAAAATCATATGCTCATGGACTGCTATCATTATTTGGCAAGTACCTATCTGTGTGAAATGAAATTTTCAAAGATAAAGTGCATAAAATCTCATTCCAGATCAATATTAACAAATGAACTTTTACAACTGATTCTGCAAATTTGATAGGCAACACTAGCTTTCAACCCCTTAACTAAACTATTACTTCCACACAAAAGAATTCTATTCTTCTCGTCAGTAGACCTGAATTACACACACACGCACACACACACACACACACACACACACACTATTCTTATATTTTGAATTTTGTCTGTAAAACTTTTGTGAAAATTTGTTTTCTCTTGTTATGTAAGTACTTACATGGTATCCTTAGTTTTATCTCTTGGCCTGGAAACCCTAAAATAGTTACTATCTAGCCCTTTACAGAAAAAGTTTGCTGTGCTCTATTGTGGAGTAAGAAAGCCTCTCCTAGAATAGGCAAGATAAGGTATGACCAGAAAAGGTTTTCTGCTCTGCTTCCTCATCCACCCTATCCCTTCTCCAATTCTGGTAAGTGAATAGAGAGGAAAAGAAAAATAAAAAATATCTTAAGAGGAACAATAATAATACAATTTTAACTGAAATCCATAACAACATTTGGATTATGTCTTAAACACAAATAGAAGTTGACTGGGGAAAAACTGGGGTAAAAGGAGTAAGTGATGTTTTAAGCAAAGGAAAAAAGATGTACAAAAACATGGCATAATTAAAAAGACCTGTAAAAATGATGATAACAGGTTTTGAAGGGCCTTCCATGCTAAGCTACGGAGCTTAGATTTTCTCCTTGAGGAAAGGAGAGCCAAAAGAGGACTTCCGAAGGAAGAAAACCAAAACAACAGCTAGCTAGCACATGGAGAGACTGGTATAAAGAAATTCTACTCATGGTCTAAGTGAGAGACCCTGGATTAAAGCTGCAGCCCTCACTGGTCCCTCTTCTCTACTTTTAACCCATTATGTTTAAGGCATGTTAGCAATGTTAACCAGAGCCTGACACGTAGAGTCAACAGTCAATGCCCATTTGTCACATCTGCTCTCTGGCCCCAAAGAATGAGTATAATCTCTCTTCCACATAACACTCTGAGGTGAGGCAGAATCCTAAAGGAATCCCCAGGATTCCCAATTCCTGGTGCTCACTCCCTGTATACTCTCCTAGCCTTGAGTTTGGGCATGACCTATGACTTGCTTCTATCCAACAGAATATGGCAAAAGTAAAGGGATTTTCAGATGTAACTTAGGCCCCAAATCAGTTGATTTTGAGTTAATCAAAAGAGAACTGAGGGAAGCTTCTACCCAATAGCCAGTAAAAGAACCAGGGCCCTCAGTCATATGACTGTCAGGAAATGAATTATGCCAGCAAAGTGAATAAGCTTAGAAGTAGATTCTCTTCCCCAGTCAAGCCTCCAGGTAAGAGTACAACTTTGCCAACACCTTGACTGCAGCTTTCTGGGAACCTGAGCAGAGCACCTGGCTAAACCGTGCCGAGACTCCCAACACATAGAAACTGATTTCCAGACTACAAGTTACTTTTTGTATGAACGGTATTGCAACTAGGTTTTTATGCTGTGGAATTAAATTTAGTTACCCGTAATACCTTTCCTTCCTTTGTCTGCCTGTCCTACTCCTCTTTTAAGGTCACTTTTTCTCAGAGGTTGTCCCTAACTCCCTGCCTTTCAGGCAAAATGAAGGCCTTCTTATCTGCTTTTCCAGAGACGTTGATGTCTTTTTATAACAACTGCCAAAATTATATTATAGATACTATTTATAGCAGATTGCATGCTCCATGAAGGGAGGGAATATAATCTTTATAACCTAGTGCCTAGTGTAAAGACTGACTATAAAAGTTCAGTAAATTTTTAGTAAATGTGTTAAAGTGAAAGGAGGTAAAGAATCATAGTAAGGCAGAGTGCACAGAAACTTGAAGGTTACCTTGTCCAATTTACTAAGTGTTCTATTGCCTAGCTAAGTACCTTTAAGTTGTTTCCTTCTGATTTTAGAATATAACAACTCCTCTTCCTCTTTTCTTTTAAGGATTATATGTTTTGTTATTTTTTATTTATTTATTTATTTATTTGTGGGGGGCCTCGCTGTGCAGCTTGGGGGATCTTAGTTCCTCGACCAGGGACTGAATCCAGGCCCTTGGCAGTGAGAGTGTGGAGTCCTAACCACTGGACCGCCAGGGAATTTCCCCTCCTCCTTTTATACAGTAGGAAAACAAGACTAGAGAAGTAAAGAGATTTATCCATCTTTAAGCAGCAGAGTTAAACTTTGGAAAAAAACAGCAACTTTAGGCTTAACCCTTTCTATTATGCCACGGTTGTATAATAACACACTATCATAACAAGACTCTATAATCTAGTAGGCATTTTAGACTTTCATAAAGTGACAGAAATAAATATTTTTTTACGAAAAATCCTACTCCATAAAGAAATTTCAGTTTTAGAAATTACTCATATCAATCATACGAAGGACAATTTCAGAATTATATAATTGAGGTGGGGTGGGGGAAAAGGGGAGAATGAATAAAATTTAGTTAGTCTTGTGAATATAATAAGATTATTTTGACAACACAAGGTAAACATAAGGTTTATGGGTGTATCATACAGTGTTCTCCTTTTCTAAGCGAGACATGCAAATGAAAACCTGTTTACCTTAAAGATTCAGATAATGGTGTTAAAGTGCCATCTCCCCTGTCTACTACACGAAAGAAATTCAATTGATCTCCTTCTCGGTATACCAGAAATGTAACTTGTTTGTTGCAGGAGGTCTTCTCCCAGACCTCATCTCGACTGGAATCCATGTACTCAGCCATCTCCCTAAGTGGATCTTCCATAGGAACTACAAATGGAAAAATTGATAAACGAGCTTTCAATTTATATCAAGTTTAATGCATCTTGGTACACTGTCAGGATATAAGGTGCTGAATTTGAACAACAATCCTATGCATACAATACATATATATTACATTCTTCAAATAAGTTTCTGGTCTTTTTATAGTTAATACAGCATTTTCTATGTTGTATTAATATGAAAGAAATGAAATGATTATGTTGTTATGTACAAAGACAGGGTTTAACCAAATACATGAGGTTTTTCCTGTGTCACTGGAGAGTATATTTGTTGATTGTATGACACAGTGATCTATAACTATTTTCACTTTACACCTTCCACTCCCTATATTTTCCAATATTGGTTCCAACAATCAATAATTAAAAAGCAATGTAAATTCCACTTACTTTAGATTAAAAAAACAAACACACACACAATTGGGGAACATATGTTAGAAATTAGAAGTGAATCCCTTTTTTTCTTTCTGGTTTTATATAAAGGCTGATTCTTCTTAGAATTGTTTCGTGACGTGAAGATAGGCAATTAAAAGTACACGGTAACCCAGAACACAAGGGGGGTCCCTTAGTGTGCTAAAACTGCTATGTGTGTAATGATCAGCATGTTGTTTCTTGAAAGCATCCTCCCAGGACCCCACCTGTCCTGGTATGTATCTATGTGTCTAGTCAGAGCACGTGGCTCTAGCGGCCCGGCGCTGTGGTCAGGGTTGAATGACACTGCGCAGCCATCACTTCAACCCACTCTCATCCACAGCAGCCACAGACAGATTCCGCTCCTGTGGTGGGGACAAGCCTCAAGAGACTGCTAGCTCACAGCCTGAATGTTCTAAACGCCCCTGAACCTCAGATCAGGGAGTCTAAGCAATGGCTGAGGGAAAAAAAGTTCGCTCCCAAAGACGTTTTCATGTCAAGCTGCAGAAACATTTGTTCTTTCTTAAAAGAGGCAACAATTTCTCAAACTCTATAACTTTCATTCAAGTAGCTTATTTATTAACAGAATAACAGTGCTGAACTGTTATCTGAACCTGTCAAAGTTACAGCAATAATAAATATTAAACTCTGAAAGTAATGAGGTAAAAACATTGAAGATGGGGGCTTCCCTGGTGGCGCAGTGGTTGAGAATCTGCCTGCTAATGCAGGGGACACGGGTTCGAGCCCTGGTCTGGGAAGATCCCACATGCCACGGAGCAGCTGGGCCCGTGAGCCACAACTACTGAGCCTGCGCGTCTGGAGCCTGTGCCCCGCGACGGGAGGGGCCGCGATAGTGAAAGGCCCGCGCACCGCGATGAAGAGCGGTCCCCGCACCGCGGTGAAGAGTGGCCCCCACTTGCCTCAACTAGAGAAAGCCCTCGCATGAACCGAAGACCCAACACAGCCAAAAATAAAATAAATAAATAAATAAATAAAGTAGCTATAAAAAAAAATAAAAAAAGTGCTTTAAAAAAAAAAAAAAAAAAAAAAACATTGAAGATGTTCCCATATCCTATATTCAATTCCACACTACTAAAACACAAAAACTTCAGAAACATAATATGATTTACCTTGTTTTACAAAAATAGTTGGATGTTTTGATAGACTCTTTCGTAGGTACAAGATGTGTAAATATTAAAGGACATTTTTAAAACAGGTTCTTGCCATTTTAAGTTTATGCTATATTTTCCACATTACATTAATAAGAAACAAAAACTATGCTACCACCATTACTAAAACCTCATGAAAGTCTTGTTTAAACCAAGAGAGTGTGCCTTACTTAGGGAGGCACTGGCATTGAATATGTGTATGCACCTATGTGTATGTATGCACACCCCTTTTCATAATAGAAAAATCATTTAGATTTCATCAGGTGTAAAACATTATCTATATAGTTTAGGATAAAATTTAATTTTAGAAAGGAAAGCTTTTTTTTTTTTCTTTTTGGCCACGCCACACAGCTTGCGGGATCTTAGTTCCCTGGCCAGGGATGGAACTTGTGCCTGCTGCAGTCAAAGTGCAGAGTCCTAACCACTGGACCACCAGGGAATTCCCAGGAAAGTATTTTCCATGTTGTTTTGATAATGGTTAATTCAAAAACAATTTTAAAAGCTAAATATCACTGGAGTTCACACAATAAAGATATTTTCTAAACCATAATTTTCAAGTAAGACTAAATACTGGGTTGGCCAAAAAGCTCGTTCGGATTTTTCTGTGAAACGGACTTCTTGGCCAACCCAATAGCTAAAAAATAAGGTTTCTGAAATACATTATGGAGAATTTCTAGATCTGGGTACAGTTTTTCTTTTTCACAAAGTTTTCAGTGATGTAAGGTAGACAACAGCTACACCTTCATTTTAAAAGTTGATACAATAAAGGCAAAATTATTAAGAACTTAGTCTAAAATATAAAAAAAGACAAGTTCTAGGTACTGATTCTTCAATTTACAAACAAGGCACAGGAAGTTGTAGGGAAAAAAGTATTACAAAGCTTCAACTACCAAAGGGTAATGATGCCTACCACTTTCATTTTGTTTTAAGTTAAAAAAATACATGTATTTTTAACTCAGAATCTGTGGTACTTATCCTCATAAACATATTTTTTAGTCCTAGTAAGAAAAGTAGTTGCCTGATAAAACATTCTGTTTAAAGACAATACTATACACAAATAACAAACTTTGAAAAATATAATACAATGGAATTCACATGTCATTAAATTTGCATCTTATAACGGCTCAGTAAACACATTAGGGTTCTTCTACTACCCTCAGAATGGCTACTATAAACATCATTTAATGTTACGTGGGACAATTTCATAGGTCCAACTAATAGAAAGTCCCTGATATTATGAATCTAGTTAATCAGCTCTAACATTATTATCTTTGTTTTCTTCTAACTTATCCAAAACAGTTCAACAGCCAAAGTAACATATCTCACAAAATCCTCTTGAAATAGCTAGGAAATAGATGGTGATAACCCTATTTTCTAATCAAAATTATGAAGCATGGAGATGAAATCTGACTTGTGGAAGAAGTATAAGCCATGAGTGGAATCAGTACTCAACATTCAATTTTCTGGTTAGTGAAGGATCAAACAAATACAAAGGCCTTCCCCCAAATGAGGCCCACAGAGCAGGACTACTCTGAGAAATCTAAGCATGCCTCTACTTTGTGGGGATCCATCTGATATACCTGAATCAGGGACAAACGTGAACACTCCCAGTTCTTCCCATGTTTAGAACTTTCTGGTTAATCAAGTCTCTGCTCACATCATCATCTCCAAGGGTTCTTCCAAAACTGTCCTCCTACTACCCTACTTCCACAGACACTGTCATGCTACCGTATTCCCTCCATAGCACTTACAGCTGCTTGAAGTAACATCAGTTCTTCACATGTTTATTGTGGGCACTGTGATGAAGCAGGAACTTCTTCTCCCATGAAATACTGCACTGAACATCTAGTAGATGTTGAAAATGTGTTTGCTGAATGTCTCTCTCAGAGACCACCCACATTCTGAAAAAAGGCTTCAACAGGACTATGATAATGTCTATAAAACCCAAATGCATCACAAACCAGGCTAAGAGGTATCTTTGGAATTTCCTACAACAATCATTACCCCAGGAGTTGAAGACTCAGTGGATTAAAAAAGCAACAAGACCAGTAAAATAAACCTAAACACAATGATAACAACGTAATATTTGTACTATGCCATCCCACTGCCCTTCCCTATACTGGTGAGGTTTATATTTAAATCTCTTTGGACTGAATAAGGAATCATGAGATTTTCTGGAATATGAGCTCCTGCCTCTCATTTAGCCTTTAAAAAACAATGCTGAGGGCTTCCCTGGTGGCGCAGTGGTTGAGAATCTGCCTGCCAATGCAGGGGACACGGGTTCGAGCCTTGGTCTGGGAAGATCCCACATGCCGCGGAGCAACTGGGCCCATGAGCCACAATTACTGAGCCTGCGCTTCTGGAGCCTGTGCTCTGCAACAAGAGAAGCCGCGATAGTGAGAGGCCCGCGCACCGCGATGAAGAGTGGCCCCCGCTTGCCATAACTAGAGAAAGCCCTCGCACAGAAACGAAGACCCAACACAGCCATAAATAACTTAATTAATTAATAAATAATAAAAATTTAAACTGTAGTTCATTCATTAAAAAAAAAAAAACAATGCTGAAGGACCTACTATATAGCACAGGGAACTATACTCAATATTTTGTAATAACCTATAAGGGAAAAGAATCTGAAATAAATATATATATTCATATATATGTATAACTGAATCACTTTGCTGTAAACCTGAAACTAACACAACATTGTAAATCAACTACACTTCAATAAAAATAGAATAAATTTTTAAGAAATAAAATAAAAAAAGAACAATGCTGGGAGAAACAATGAGGTTCTTCTAAGACCTAATAGCAGAAAGAGAACCTGAATAAAACCTGAGGCTATAAAAACATCACCTGGCTTGAAGATTATTATTGTCAAATTGCTTTAATATACATAATTTTAACATATGCCTACCTCTTCTAGTATTTATAGGTCCACCACGCATAGCCAAAACCAGCTTCAAGGTACAACCTTCTGAAATGCTGTGGATAATTAACACAAAAATAAACCACAATCATCAAAATACAATCAGTGTTAAATATACACATAATTATGTGCTGGTTCATCATAGTGCCTACTCTCTAAAAGATAAAAAAAAAGATATAGCAATGTGCATAACTATAAAATGTTAACTTATTTACTTGCATAAATAATGAAAACATGAAGAAGTTCTCATAAGCCTTAAATATGACATGAATAAAAGTATGAAAAAGACCTCTGTGGTTTAGCCTCTTCATTTCACATGTCAGGCCCTAAGAAGAAAAGAAGCTTGTTCAAGACCCAAAGTGCTAGAAATATCAGATCTATTTAATAAAATAAAACAATAGAAAAATAACAAATCTACAAGATCTCCCAACTCCCAGTGTGCTCCCAGCTATTCCACATGGCCTCTGACCCTTTTTTTTTAAGGAAAGAATGAAGAATTATGTGAGAGAAGGGAGAAAGACAAAAAAAGGTCAGATGGTGTATCCACAATCACTGATGCACACAGTGTCACTTAGTATCGCATTTGGAGGGCCTAAGAAAAATGAAAGACTTGGTGAAGAGCAATACTCTATTACCCAGTACTCTTGTGAAAATGGAAAGAAAAGGAAGGTAGCCAGATGGGAATGAGTCAATATTCAAAGAAAGGAGCAAAGAAGGCAAGATAAGAAGAGGAAGTCTAAAAAGGCAGGGGTAAATAGCTTGGCGTGAATAATGAAAAGGTAAAACAAAGAATCAGAGGACAAAGATCAGGTAGCATGGGTACTGAGCCAACACATCTTAAAGTTCAGGATTTACACTAAAATCTAGGGATAGAAACTATTCAGAAGAAGAAGAGACATGATTCAAGGATTCAGAAGAAAAACACTGGTATATGGAGTCATAATTCTGAGCGCCTATAAGATATCTGATATGCAGTTACACTCACTTGTAATCATTCAAGCAATAATCATCTTCAAGTTCCATGTTATTCCAAATTAAGTGCTGCTGACAGATGGGAATACCTTAGGGGAAGGTTATAAAAAAATTGGTTAAAAATTCAGTAGTATCTTGGAAAGAGTATGATACAAATCAATTTTATCAAAGAAATAATAATAAACACAATTCTAAATTGAATGCTAGATGTTTAAACTGTACAGAATCGTAGGTAAAAGGTGGGGCTAAAAGTAGATATGATCCAATCCACTCACTAGAAAAGAACAGTATGTTTCAGTAACTCTCTGGCCTTGAAACAAAGTATAAAATTAGGAAGCCTTTTAAAAAGATACCTTGAAATGAGCCCTGAAGAGTTTAAGATCTAACGTCTAGAAGACAGTTCTCAGTACTGCAAAGTACAGCCTTCATTCAGTTATATTCAGCATTAAAAGTGTATTATGAGTGGAGGGTGAGCAAAATGGGTGAAAGGGGTTAAAAATGTACAAACTCCCAGCTATAAAATAAGCAAGTCATGGGGATATAATGTACAACATGGAGACTATAGTTAATAACATTGTGTTGTATATCTGAAAGTTGCTAAAAGAGTAGATCTTAAAAGTTTTCATCATAAGAAAACAAAATTTTGTAACTATGTATGGTCATGGATGTTAACTATTAACTAGACTTACTGCATTGATCATTTTGCAATACAGTAGTCCCTTGGTATCCGAGGGGTATTGGTTCCAGGTCCCCTGCAAATACCAAAATCCACGGATGCTCAAGTACCTTATACAAAATGACATAGTATTTATTTGCACATAACCTACACTCATCCTCCTGTATACTTTAAATCATCTCTAGATTACTTGTAATACTTAATACAAAGTAAACACTATGTAAATAGTTGCCAGCATGATGCAAATTCAAGTTTTGCTTTTTGGAACTCTCTGGATTTTTTTTCCCCAATAATTTCGATCTATAGTTGGTTAAATCCTCAGATGCAGAACCAGAGGATACATAGGGCCAACTTTATATACAAATATCAAATCATTATGTTGTACCCCAGAACTAATATGTCAATTATATCTAAATTTAAAAATATATGGAACATTTAATTTAGCTTATTTGCCCCTAAGATTTTGTATTCTAAAAGTCTGTTCCCAGAATAACATGTCCACAGGGAATAATGATTGTTTATATGTGAGTTTATTTAGTGATTCAGATAGCATCTTTCATATTCTTCCAAATGGAAAGGTCAATAATCCTCAAACAGGGCACAGAATGTAATTTCCCATAAAACATTAATATATTAGAAAATTCCTCCCACCCTAATGTTTGAATGTGATTATAGTCCATAACTGCATATTGACATACTTTTTTGCAGAGTCTGAACACTAATTAAAGAATAATTCAATCTTTTAAAAAAAAGTATATTATGGGCAATTTTCAATGCTGAAAATTATGGTCTACAAGACAGTTTCTTTGCATCTCTGTGACGTTAAAGGAATGTTAAGGCAGATTCCATACTCCAGCATAAACTTTTTTTTTTTTGCAAACTGCACATTTGAATGCCCAAAGACTACTAGCCAGAGAGTGAACATTATCTACTCAATAGAACATTTAATGGCTACAGATACTGATGTTGATGAATATCTTTTTCAAATATCTCACATACTGCCTTCTCAAATTACTTTTGCTTGTGATACTATAAAATAAGTTGACTAGAATAATAGCAATAAGTGCTATATGTGTTAGTGTTTATTATTATAAGCCAGGCACGGTTATAAATGCTTGACCTGTATTACCATAATTTAACTGCAACAACAATAATCTTGTGAAGCAGGCATCACCATTATGCTTATTTCACAGATGATGAAACTGAAGCACTAAGAGATTAAGTGACACCCAGAGAGTATGTATGTGGATTAGAAACGTAAAGCCCCAGCAGGCTAACTCCAGAGACTGCACTCAACCTTTATGCTAATCAGTCTCTAGAAAATCAGACTCCATAAAGCAAAAGTAGCTGTCTAGGTGTATGTTTAAGTAGTGTTGCCTGTTAGTAGACCTGAATGTCTACTAAACGTTCACCAAATGTTCCAAAAGATCATCATGGAATACAGCCCACATGGGCTGAGGAGGTGGATATACATATATCTCCCAAATGGGAACAGTTCACTTTTTTTGCTTCCAGTTATAAAAGAATACCAGTAAGGAAAGGCTTTTAACCTAGAAATTATTTCACATTAAAAGTATATTAAAAAATTTTTAATATTGCTCTGGTCATATTTTCAATCAAAATTACAGGATTTCACCAGGATAACTAAATAAAGCAATTTTGGTAGGTTAATACCATTATTTACATTCAACCAACATTGTACAGTATTATTGCATTAAAAAAAAAAAAAAACTTTAGAACTGGATTAAAGACAACATAACAACACTGCTTAGATTAACTCCTGTAATCACTTTTAATAGACATAGCTATCAGTTAGCAGGCTAAAACAATAGAAGGTTGATAGGCAAAACAGGGTGGCAAGAATCATCCAAGACTGAGCTGTGGTCCTGATGGCCACCTGAGTTGCTGGATGACCTTGAGGAAGTCATCACCTCTGTGAGCCTTAGCATCCTCACTTGCACAATAAAAAAGACTAGGGTTCTTTCTACCATGAATACCTTTGGAATCTCAAATATACAAAGCAAATCAACTTTCCTTTAAGATAGGGTTGCCAGATTTAGCAAATAGAAATCTGGTAACCCTATTTAAGGGTGGTCCTTTGCCTTTAAACCTCAATGCTAATTTCTTACAACTACATCCAGAAAAATTAATTCCAATTAAACAAACATGTCTTCCCAAAGGACATATTACGTATATACAGATTTTTCTATTCAGTGTTTTTAAAACTTTTTACAAATTCAAATATTTATTATAAAAATAACGACTTATGAAAAAAGACAACACAGAAATATACAAAAGAAAATTAAAACTACATGTAATCCTAAGTCCAGTAAAATCTATTTTCAATATTTGGGGTACATTTCCTTTAAAAACTTATTTTTTTAATAAAATGGGAACATACCTTGAGCTGTTTTATAAACTGTTTTCACTTAATATATTGTATACATCTTTCACATCAATAAATAAAAATATACATTGTATGCAATGACTGAACGGTGCTCCAATATATGTTTCTGTCATAATTTATTTACCCAGTCCCCTACTAAGATATATTTTCAGCTATCCAATTTTTTACTATTACAAAAAAGGCGTGATAAGTGATATATGAGTGTACGTGTATTTGCGAATATACGTGTGTGTGTGTGTGTGTGTGTGTGTGTGTGTGTGTTGTCTGTGTATCTTAGTCTGCCTGGGCTGCCATAACAAAAACACCACAGACTGGGTGGCTTAAACAACAGAAATTTATTTTTTCACAGTTCTGGAGGCTGGGAAGTCCAAGATCAAAGCACCAGTTTCATTCTGAGACCTCTTCTCTTAGCTTATAGGCAGCCAACATTTTCCTGTGTGCTCACATCATTTTTTCTTTATGAGTGGGCACAGAAAAAAGAAGAATTCCCGGGTGTCTCTTCTTCAAAGGGCACTTACAACCTCATCTAACCCTAATAATGACTCAGACATGTTTCCTGTGTCATTTGTAGAATTTTCATACAGATACATGTATGTTTGAGACCATGTTCATATCTATATTTAGAAGATAAAACAGAATCAATAGGACTTATGGATAATTAAAGACAATGGTGGGCCATAGTTCCCATCTCCCAATATTTCCTCCAAAACAATACAGAACAATAAGAAGGGAAATGAATCTACACAGAAACTATGCCCTCAGCCCTCATAACTTGAAGATAGAGAATGTCTAAACTTCAAAATAACTGGAAATAAAAAGGGGCAATTGCTCTATCCTAGTGTGGGAAATCTCATGCTCCTGCCCCTGCAGGGCTGATCAAGAAAAACTTTGGAGAAGTTTGGAGAGGGAAGGTAGTTCAGTATACAAGTTCAATATAAAACCGTCACAAGGAAGAAGGCAGTTCTAAGTCTCAAAAGTCTACAAAAAGGACTCAGACCAGAATACTGACTACAAGTAATGGACTTTAAAGCCAAGCAATCTGAAGGAACTTCTGCAGGAGGCAAAAAGCAAAAGAGGAAGAGCATCCGTAGTAATTAATTGTTAAGCGGGAAAAGGAACAAGGGGTAAAAACTTAAGAGTCCTGCAAGACAAAAGATAACCACAAAATTGGAGGAATCACGACTGCCCCACTCCCCACCATCACCACAAAACAGACATAAAACATATGTGAAAATATCTGGACATTACTAAACTGGCATAGCACCATTAAACAGAATCTGTAAAACACCCGAACACCACAAAAATCAACAGGAGAAGAAAAATAACAAACCCATAGAGAGTTAATAGTAAAAATTAAAAAACAGAATTCCACACCTATCAACCAAGGCAAATTTTACCCAGAAAAATAACCATGAAGCAAAAGAAAACTATAAGGTCACACCCTAAACAGAGTTAAACATACTCAAGCATTTGAAGTATTCAACAGTCTGAATCAGAAATTCAAAAATTAAGAACAGAAAATGTCCAAAAAGGTGGGGGAGGGGGGATGAAAAAGACTGCTGACTGAACTCAGAAAAGAAATGGAGGAAAGAGACAAAATTACCACAAAAATAAAGAATAAACTGCAAGATATCAAGAGATAATATACTCAACCACATACTCAGTAAAGGACAAGCCAGGAAAACAAGCAAGATTATGAAAATGACATAAAGAAAGAAGTAAGAAGGGTTAGAGTGAAAGTAGCAGAAATGGAAGACAGGCCAAGAATAATATTAATATTATCAAAGCCCCTAAAAAATAAAATAGTGGAACAGAACTAATACTTAGAAATAAAATCCTGGAAAACTTCCAGAAATCGAAGACCTGAATCTATACATTGAAAGGACCCGCTAGGTACCTGGGAAAATTAACCCAGAACTATTGTGCCCAAGACATATCTGAGTAATAAAACTATTTTATTTCAATGACAAAGATAAAATCCCCAACAGTTACCTGAAAAAAAAAAAATCAAATAACTTATAAGGCAAAATAATTAGACCAGGCTCAACAACAAGAAAACAAATAATCTGATTCTTAAATGTCTTTTGAATAGACATTTCTCCAAAGAAGACATACAGATGGCCAATAAGCATATGAAAAGATGGTCAACATCACTAATCATCAGGGAAATGCAAATCAAAACCACCATAAGATACCACAACCAAGAGGTTGTCCACTATCAAACTCAGAAAATAACAAGTGTTGGTGAGGATGTAGAGCAACTGGAATGCTGTGCCCTATTGGTGGGAATATAAAGCTGTGCAGCCACAATGGAAAACAGCATGAAGTCTCCTCAAAACATTAAAAATAGAATTACCATATGATCCAGTAATTCTACTTCTGGGTATTTATTCAAAAGAAATCAGGATCTGGAAGAGATATTTGCATGTTCATGTTCATTACAGCTTTATTCATAATAGCCAAGAAATGGAAGTAACCTAAAATATTTATTGACAGATGAATGGATAAAGAAAATGTGTCATAAACATATAATGGAGTATTATTCAACCTTAAAAAAGAAGGAAATCCTGCCACATGCTACAACATGAATGAACCTTGAAGACACTATGCTAAGTGAAATAAACCAGAAAAGGAGAGAAGGTGGCGATCCTGATTACCAAAGTAGAATTCACAACCCAAAGCATCAAATGTGACAATGAGGGATATTTTTTAATGTTAAAGTTCATAATGAAGATGTAACACTTATGGATATTCTTATGTATCAAATAACACAAGTAACCACCTTTATAAAACAAAAACTATAGAAGATGCAGAGGGACATAAAGAAAAACACAATAATAAGAGACGTTAATATACCTTTTAGTACAAGACAGATCAAGCATGAAAAAACACATAAAGAGATAGGCCAACTGAACAAAATAATCAGTGAGACATGTTTATTGTTCCTAGATGATAATAATACACATACTCAAGAGTCCACGGCACATACACAAAAACTGATCATATATTAGGTCAAAAAGAAAACGATGCTTTCCATAAAATGGAAATATTACAAACAACACTCTTTGCAATGCAATAACACTAAAGACTACTAAAAAAAAACAAACAAAAAAGGCAATTAATAAATCAAAATCCTAGTTTTTAAAAAACGTTGACAAAGTAGACAAACTACAAGCTAAATTTATTAAAAGGAAAAAAAGGGAAGGGAATCACAAATATACAAAAATAAGAAATAGCAAGGGGATAACTTCCTAGGGAACAATAGATTAACAAAATTGATGCCATGAAAGTTAGAAAGCTTGAACAGATCAATTTCTGTAGAAGAACTAGAGAATGCTGTTCAGGAATCCCCCACCACACACACACACACAATAAAAAGCACCAAGCCAAACGGATTTACAGGAATTTATGAAACCTTTAAAGACAAAATAAACCCTATGATCTACATATTTTTCCACAGCACTGAAAAGGAATAAAAACATCCTAATTTCTTAAAATAAATGAAAATATCCTAATTTCTTTTAAGAAGTAAGGATAGGACTTCCCTGGTGGCGCAGTGGTTAAGAATCTGCCTGCCAATGCAGGGGACACGGGTTCGAGCCCTGGTCCGGGAAGATCCCACATGCCGCAGAGCAACTAAGCCCATGCGCCACAACTACTGAGTCTGCGCTCTAGAGCCTGCGTGCCACAACTACTGAAGCCCACAAACCTAGAGCCCATGCTCCACAACAAGAGAAGTCACCACAATGAGAAGCCCACGCACCGCAACGAAGAGTAGCCCCCGCTCGCTGCAACTAGAGAAATCCCGCGCACAGCAACGAAGACCCAATGCAGCCAAAAATAAGTAAATAAATTTAAAAAAAAAAGAAGGATAGCATCAACTCCTAAACCTAATAAAGACATTACAAAAAATGAAAACTACAGACCAATATCATTCACTCAAACTGATATAAAAATCTAAATACAGGCAAACAGAATCCTCTAGTACACCAAGAAAAGAATTTGCTGTAACCAAGTGGGATGTATTCCAGGATTGTAGATTGGTTCAATACTAAGAAATCTATTATTAGTAGTATTATTATCCAACACATTAACAGTTCTAAGGGAAAAAAAAATCTCCATAGGTGCTAAGAAAATCTTTGACAAACTTCAACATCCATTCATGATATTTAAAAAGTCTCAAGAAAATAGGAATTGAGAGATATTCTCTTAACATGTTAAAATACTACTAGCCTTAAAGACAGTATCTTATTTAATGAGGAAATACTAGAAACATTATCCAGTAAGATCAGGAACAAGGCAAGATGTCCACCAACTCTGCCACTATTTGACATAATAAGAGAGGTATTAGTCAATTTAATTAGGTAAGAGAAATCAATTAAAGGCCAAAGAATGGTTAAAGAAGTAGTGAAACTATCTCTATTGCAGATGATATGACAAATATACCTGAAAAACCCTGGAGAATTTATGAGAAGACCAAAAGAAAGACAATTTAGT
Source organism: Balaenoptera ricei (assembly GCF_028023285.1). NCBI lineage: Eukaryota > Metazoa > Chordata > Mammalia > Artiodactyla > Balaenopteridae > Balaenoptera > Balaenoptera ricei. The sequence goes on from NC_082654.1 coordinate 47,459,838, forward strand.
AAATTAGCAGTATATAAAATTAACATACAAATATCCATAGCCTTCAAATAAGCAAGCAATAAACCATTATAGGATACACCAGTAGAGAAAACTTCATTTATAATAACAATAAATATTTAAATATTATTAACTACTGTACTTAGAAATATACTTAACAAGAAACGTGCAAACCTCTACAAAGAAAATTTTAAAACACTCCTAAAAGATGTAAAAGTGGATGAACAAAACCAAAAAACAACTCTGTTTTTGGATAGAATGATTCAACATTATAAGATGTTTGTTCTACTTATGTTAATTTATAAATTTAATGCCATCACTCTAAAAATACTAATCTTTTTAAAAGAGTGAGACAAGGCAATAAGGTTAAATCAAATATGCAAAAATAGCTAGAAAAGCACCAAAAAAGAGAATTGATGAGGACTAGCCCTACCAGACATGAAAAACATACTATTAAAGCCTCTATAATTAAAAGTGTGATACTGACATATAAAAAGTCCAGAAATAGACAGATGATAAAGGTGGGATCTCAAACTACTGAGCCAAAAATGGACTTTAAAAATAAACAGTGCAGGAATAAATGGGTAGTCACTTGGGAAAAGATAAAATTAGATTCATACCTAGTGCCATACATAAGAATACATTCCAAATGGATTAAAGATCTAAACGTGAAAAACTGAAGCTAAGTACTAAAAGAAAACATGGATGAATTCATCTTTAACTCTGGTGCAAAAAATGGCTTATTCTAAATATGACTCAAAATGCAGAGACAATAAAATTGATAAATTTCCTTTTTAAAAAAAAATTTTTTACATGAGAAAAAAATTTTAATTGCATAAGAAAGAAACCACTATGGACAAAGTCAAAAGACAACCCACAGGTCAGGAGAAAATACATGTAACATATACCAGAGACAAAAGACTAATATCCCTAACATATAATGACCTCTTAAAAATTGAGACAAAGACGAAAAACCCAATAGAAAAATAAGCAAAGACATGAACAAGCATTCCAAAAGAAAGATGGAAAAATAGCCCTTAAACAAATGAATAAAATGTTCCAATTCACTCATAATAAAATAGCAAATTAAAACAACACATTAGTACTTCCCTGGTGGCACAGTGGTTAAGAAGCCGCCTGCCAATGCAGGGGACACGGGTTCAATCCCTGGTCCGGGACGATCCCACGCGCTGCAGAGCAACTAAGCCCGTGTACCACAACTACTGAGCCTGTGCTCTAAAGTCCGCAGGCCACAACTACTGAGCCACGTGCCACAATTACTGAAGTCCTTGCTCCTAGAGCCCGTGCTCCGCAACAAGAGGAGCCACCGCAATGAGAAGCCCTCGCACCGCACGGAAGAGTAGCCCCTGCTCGCCGCAGCTAGAGAAAGCCCATGCACAGCAACGAAGACCCAATGCACCCAAATAAATAAGTACATTTAAAAAAACAACATATTACATTGGCAAAAATTTTAAAGTATTACAACACTTTTGTTGGGAGGTCATGGGTGTACATATGTTGCAGTGGGAATACAAACTGGTTCAACCATCTGAAGTGAAATTTGATGGTACCTAACAAAACTACATATGCACTTAAACCTTTTGGCCCAGCAATAACAATTTTAATACTCTACCTTGAAGATATGCCTACAACATACAAAAATATATATGCACAAGGTTATCCACTGTTGCACCATGTAAATATGCAAAATACTGGAAATAACCTAAGTGCCATATACAAAAAAGTGGTTGAATAAACTATGATATATTTTTTTCACACAATGGAATACTATAAAAATGAAAAGAAAAAAATATGAAAACTGCATGAGAAAGTTCTCTATGAACTGATTTAGAGTGACATCCAGGATATATTATTAAGTATAAAAAGCAAAATACAAAAGACTATAGTATGCTACTATTCATGTTAGAAAGAAGAGGATATATGAAAATATACATGTGTCTGCCCATTTGTGCAAAATAAAAACAGGGAGGATAAATCAGAAACTAATGAAGGCTTCCCTGGTGGTGCAGTGGTTAAGAATCCACCTGCCAATGCAGGGGACACGGGTTTGAGCCCTGGTCTGGGAAGATCCCACATGCCATGGAGCAAATAAACCTGTGGGCCACAATTACTGAGCCTGAGCTTTAGAGCCAGCAAGCCACAACTACTGAGCCCATGTGCCACAACCACTGAAGCCCGTGTGCCTAGAGCCTGTGCTCTGCAACAAAGAGAAGCCACCACAATGAGAAGCCTGAGCATCGCAACGAAGAGTAGTCCCCACTCACCACAACTAGACAAAGCCCGCGCGCAGCAACGAAGACCCAATGCAGCCAAAAATAAATAAATAAAAATAAATTTATTTAAAAAAAAAATGAAACTAATGAGATTAGTTACCCAACAGGGGATGGGTTGGATGGTGTAGAAAGAATGTGGGAAAGGGAACAAGTAGTAGGAATGAAGGGTAGCAACTTCTAAAATTTTTATATAGCTCTGACACTGGGAATCACGTTGATGTTTCACATCACCTCACCCCCACTACCACCAAATAAACAATTAAAATCATTCAGGTTGTGGGGAAACTTCAAAACAGAATATAAAGACTAACACATGAATATAATTATATTACAAATGAAGGTGTGGGGAAGAAAAAACTAGGTAACTCTAGAAAACAGTATTTTGCCTATACGATAGGCAAAGAACAAAAAGAAATGCACACAAATATTATACTCTAGTTAGTAAATTTGTTTCTTAGAGATCCATGGGTTAGTGATTCTAAATTAATTTATGTATATAGTTTATGTATATGTATAAGTTTGAGCAAATAAGTAGATGTGCTATGGATAATGTGAACTAAGTTTCTCACTGTGCGAGAAAATGGGAAAATAGGGAAAGGAAAAGGCTAAAATGAGCACTGTGATGATAAATTGTAATTGGAGATACCTGTATGAATTCATGGTTTTTAACATATATCAATTTAGATAGATACAGAAGTGTGGGTATATGAGTGTAAATACACATATTCCTTATCTCTGCCCATTATGAGGCCTAGAGGCAATCACACCCCAATAGCAAGGAGTACACTTAGCACCTGGATCTTGGTTTCTAAATACCACGGCAATAAAAGTAAACTTAGAGAAACAGCTGATGTGAACACTGTGGCAGGGAAAGTACAGGATGAACCTGGAATATCTTGTGGTGCCAGGGAAGGCAAAAATATGCCTAAAAAATGATGGTGGCATTTCAAAAGGAAATATGAACCAATTTGAAGGTACCCCTGATAGTCAAATTTGGGACAATCTCAGCAATACAATAACAATAGTAATAGATTATAACCCATAGAATAAATATTCATGAGTCCATTCTGATATAAATAATTTGGAAAAGGGATAATGAGAAATAAATGACAGCACTTCCTTATAGTAAAATGCCAATAAACGCAGAGAGAATATAAAAGAAACAGAAAAACCATCATTAGTCAAATACTATGGTAACAACTGTTACTGACAAGCCTATCAACGGGTGCTAAAATTACTGACCAAAATAATAAGAAAAAATAGTATGTTTGCATAGTGTCAAGGTAGCTCCTCACATCACAAGATATTAATTACAAAGATAAAAATAGTAACTTTACAGTGTAGAAATCTGGCTGATACCAACTTAGTCATGCAGTCAAAGTCACCAATTAATTCCATTTGCTAAATCCAATGGCCAATTCTCAATTCTCTTCCTACGCAGTCTATCGAGCATCTGATCACTTCCTTCTCCTGGAAAACATTTTATTCACAAAATGACTAACACATTCTCTTGGTTTTGTTATTACCTCTTTGGCCACTACCTCTAAACCTCCTTGGCTGGTCAGTCTCAACTTCCTGACCTCTTAAATTTGGAGTACCCTTGGATCTCTTCTCTCCAAACCTGCTTCTGCTCCAGAAGTACCCATCACAATTAACAGCAACTCCATTCATCCAAGTTGCTCAGGTCAAATACCAAGGAGTGACCCCCAACACCTCTCTTTCTCTCACACCCTACCATTCAATCTGTCAGCAAGTCTTGCTGGCTCTATGACATCCAAACATCCAAATAGAAATATTTATCTTTCCAACTACCATTCTATAGTCCAACACAGCACATTTCTCACCTGTGTTTGTGCAACAGCCTCTACCCCTGCTTCCCCTTTCTCTCTCTGACTATCCTCAGCACACCAGCAAGAATGACCCTCTTAAAATATAGTCAAAACTTCTGATCTCCAGGCAAGCATGTAAGGAGCTTGGAAGTCACCACTGAATCCTAACAAGTAAAACCTGAACAAACTAAAAAGTCAACAACTCTTCTTGAATCCATCAAAGAAATGAGGTCACAGGGCAAATCACTACCCACAATATTGGAGAGACAGAGAAGTGAATATAGAAAATCACAACAAACCAGAGCAGAAACCTCTACCTGGAACCAGTGGGTAGGAAAACCTAACCTATAATTGACGAACTACAGGAGTCTCAGTATGGACAAATCTGAGAGTTAAAAATTCCAGGGAACCTACTCATAGGGCCTCCCGCACACACTTTGTGAATTTTACCTCCAGGAGCTTGACCAGTTCTCACAGTGAATATCAGAGAAAAACCCCCTAGTGCTTCCAGCAGAGGGAGGGGGGAAGTAATGAGTTTGAAATATACCAGAGCATTCTGTTCTCAACAAGGCCTGCCCTCAAGAGAAACTATTTTACCAGCACCTAGTCTGCTGGGGTTTTATCAGAGCCTAACTCACCTGAGGGAAAGGAAATATCTAAGTCCAATCCACTCTAGCCACATGAGGGAAGGGAAATACTCAACTCCAGCTAATTCTAGCATTCCACATGGAGGAAGGGTAATTAGCAATATTTAACTTCAGCTCTCTCCAGCCATCCTGTGCTACCTAAGAGTAAGGAAAGGGGAGGGAAAGGATGAGAAGCACTGGTGAAGTTCTCAGACCAGGGACACAGGCTCAATAGAAGACTGAGACCTCACCTAATTTTCAGACTGTAGAAAGCTTCCCCAATCCTCCACCTTACTCTACACCTCACCACCACATTACTAAAGGCCTAGTAACAGCAGTTCCTTTTACCAAATACATCATGTCTGGCTATCAAGAAAGAATAACAAGGCATACTACGAGGCAAAAAACAGTTTGAAGAGACAGAGCAAGCATCAGAACCAGACTCATATAGGGCAGCAAAGTTGGAATTACCAGACCAGGAATGTAAAACAACTCATCTATGATTAGTCGATTAATATGCTAAGGGCTCTAATGGATAAAGGAGACAGCATGCAAAAACAGATGGGCAATGTAAGCAGAGAGATGGAATTCTAAGAAAGAAGTAAAAGGAAATGCTAGAGAGATCAATAATACTGTAACAGAAAGGAAGAATGTCTTTAGTGGGCTCATTAGTAGACTGAACACAGCTAAGAAAAGAATCTCTGAGCTTGAGTATAATAAAGGAATACTATGAACAATCCTATGCCCACAAATTTGATAATCTAGATGAAATGAACCAATTCCTTAAAGACACAATCTGCCAAAACTCACACAAGAAACAGACAATCTGAATAGGGCTTTATCTATTAAAGAAATTGAATCAATAATTTATAACCTTCCAAAACAAAAAGCACGGCGGCCAAATTGTTTCACTGGTGAATTCTACCAAATATTTAAGAAAGAAATTACACCAATTTTCTATAATTGCTTCCTGAAGACAGAAGCAGAGGAATACTTCCTAACTCATTCTGTGAGGCCAACATTACCCTAATACCGAAACCAGACAAAGACACTACAAGAAAACTACAGACCAATATGTTTCATGAACATAGATGAAAAAATTCTCAATAAAATATTAGCAAATCAAATCCAACAACATGAATAAAAAGAATTATACACCATGACCAAGTTAGATTTATCCCAAGTATGCAAGGCAATGTAGTCCGTCACGTCATCAGGTTAAAAAAGAAAAATCACATGATCACATCAATAGATGCAAAAAAAGCATTTGACAAAATCCAACATTCATTCTTCATAAAAGTTCCCAGCAAATTAGGAATAGAGGGGAACTTCCTCAATTTGACCAAAAAAAAAACAAAAACAAAAACCCTACATACTTAATTGTTTGAAATTCAAAGATTTCCTGCTAAGATCAGTAACAAGGCAAGGATGTCTCCCCTCACTACTGCTTTTGAATATTGTACTGGAAGTCCTAGCTGATGCAATAAAACAAGAAAAGGAAAAGTATACAGATTGGGAAGGAAGTTATAAAACTGTCTTTGTTTGCATATGACATGATGGTCTATGTAGAAAAATCCAAAAAGAGTCAACAAAAAAACTCCTGGAACTGATAAGCTATTAGATTATAACAAGGTGGCAGGATACCAGATTAATATACTAAAGACTATCACTTTTTTATATACCAGCAATGATCAAGTGGAATTTGAAATTAAAAACACATTATCATTTATGTTAGCACCAAATATAATTTTAAAACTTAGGTATGAATCTAATAAATATGTATAAGAGCTATATGAGGAAAACTTTAAAATAGTAATGAAAGATATTAAATAATAACCAAAGAAGTAGAGAGAGATTCTACATTCATGGACTGGAAGACTCAATACTGTCAAGATGTCAGTTCTTCCCATGTTGATCTGACTGACCCTATGCAACTTCAAGACTTACTATAAAGTTACAGCAATCAAGACGGCATGGTAATAATGAAAGAATAAACAAATATAATCAATAGAATAGAGAGCCCAGAAATACACCCACAAAAATATAGTCAAGTGATCTTTGACAAGGGAGTGAAGGCAATATAATGGAGCAAAGATAGTCTTTTCCACAAATAGTGCTGGAACAACTGGACATCCGTATGCAAAAAAAATAAAAAATAAAAAAATAATCTAGACACAGACCTTATATCCTTCACAGAAATAAACTCAAAATGAATCAGAGTCCTAAATGTAAAATGCAAAACTATAAAACTCCTAGATGATAACAAGCAGAAAAACCTAGATGACCTTGGGTATGGTGATGACTTTTTAGATACAACACCAAAAGCATGATCCATGAAAGAAATAATCGATAAGCTAGACTTCATTAAAATTAAACATTACTGCTCTGCAAAAGACAATGTCAAGAGAATGAGAAGACAAGCCACAGACTGGGAGAAAACAAACAACAATAAGAAAAGAAACGACTTAAAATTTAAAAATGGGTTAAAGACTTGAACAGACACTTTACCCAAGAAGATATACAGATAACAAGTAAGCATTTGAAAAGATGTTCAACATCATATGTCATTAGTGAAATGCAAATTAAAATGACAATGAAATACCACTACACACCTATTAGAATGGCCAAAATCCAGAACACTGACATCATCAAATGCTGGCAAGGATGTACAGCAATAGGAACCCTCATTCAACGCTGGTGGGAATGCAAAATGGTACAGTCACCTTGGCAGTTTTGTACAAAACTAAACATACTCTTACCATACAATGCAGCAATCACACTCCTTGGTATTTTCCTAAAAGAGCTGAAAACTTATGCCCACACAAAAACCTGCACGTGGATGTTTATAGCATCTTTATTTATAATCGCTGAAACTTGAAGCAACCAAGATGTCCTTCAGGAGATGAATGGGTAATTAAACTGGGGTACATGAAGACAATGGGAGTGTTATAAAGATCTAAGCAGTGTTCAGTGTTATAAAGAAATAAACTATCAAGCCATTAGAAGGCATGGAGGAAACATAAATGCATATTTTTAACGGGAAGAAGCCAATCTGAAAAGGCTACATACTCTATGATTCCAGCTATATGACATTCTGCAAAATACAAAACTATGGAATAGACAGCAAAAAGAATATGGCTTCCAGGGGTTGAGAAGAGGGAGGAATGAATAGGGACAGCACAGAGAACTTTTAGGGCAATGAAATTATCTTCTACAGTGCTATAATGGTGAATATATCATTATGTAAACTATGTAATGTAAACTATGGACTTTAGGCGAAAATGGTAGGTCAATGTAGGTTCATCAGTTATAACAAATGAATAACTCTAGTGTGAGATGTTGATAGTGGGAGAGGTTGTACAAGGGAGGGTGCAGGGCATGCCGTATACAGGAAATCTCTAGTTTTTGTTCAGTTTTATTGTGAACTGAAAATTGCTCTAGCAAAATTTATTAATTTTTAAAATGCTTATCTAAAAGAAAGAAATTGAGAAAACCAATAAACTGAAAATTATTTCCATTCCTGGTTTCTTATTAAACTGAATACATATATTTCTACTCAACATTGCCAATTTCCACTTTAATTCTTAAGGTTAACATTATGTGGTAAGTACATGTAGTACATACATACTGTCAAAACAAAGATGTTAGAGTACTTTTGAAAACACTGTAGGAATGTAGTCACTTCAGAAAATGCAAAAAGTAATGGTAGAAAGAGCTTTATGAGAATGAACTAGAGAAGGAATGGCATATACAAAGAGATTACATATTTTAATGTCTCAAATAGAAAAATAATCTATACTAGTTGACCATATTTCAGTTAGATACAGTTCAGAACTATTAAACATCACTCTGGATTTCCTTCACTCAAATATTTGAATGCCTAGTCCATGACAGACATTAGTCTCTGGGCTAAAAATACACTGGTGAATAAGAAAAAAGACCATGACCTCATGAAGCTTAGATTTTACTTAAAAATAATACTAATAATAAATCCAACCATTCATCCATACATTCACCTATAATATAATGCCAGGTTATTCAGTGTAATGAAAACCAATACAGCAGGGTAAAGATAAAGAGTGACTGGCACAGGTAGGGGTGGGAAGTATATTTTTAATAAGAGTGGTTAAGAAAGGCATGAGGAAATGACACGTGAGAATTTTTTTTTTTTTGGCCATGCCACACAGCTTGTGGGATCTTTAGTTCCCTGACCAGGGATTGAACCCAGGCCCTCTGCAGTAACAGTACACAGTCCTAACCACCAGACCACCAGGGAATTCCCTTTAAGAATTTTAATAAAGTGAGAGAATGAACAATAACTGTATCTGGAGGAGGAGAAACCTTCAAGCAGGAAGATGCTGGTCTTATTGAAGAAAGAGTAAAAAGGTGGTGTGCCTCAAGTAGAATTACTAAAATGGAAAGTAATAAAAGAGGGTTAAAGATACATGTAGGAAAAACTTTAAATGCAACAGTAGTGCATTTGGATTTTACTTTGATTGTGATGGGAAGCCACTGGAAGGTTTTGAACAGGGGACTGACAAACAGAGACAAAGAGAGAATCTTGAAAGCAGCAAGAGAAGAGTTAGTTATCAAACAAAGGCATGATCAATAAGATTAACAGCTGATTCCTAATCAGAACCATGGAAGACAGAAGGCAAAAAGATGACATATTCAAAGTGCCAAAAGAAAAAAAAAAAACCTATCAACCAATAATTCTATATATAATGAAATTATCCTTCAAAAATGGGGAAGAATTAAGACAATTCAGACAAACAAAAATTGAAAGTCTGTCACTAGCAGCCTGTCATACAAAAAATGTTAAAAGGAGTTCTTCAGGCTACAATGAAAGAACACTAGAGACTACCTTGAATCCACACAAAGAAATAAAGAACATTGGTAAAAAAAAAAAACTACATAGGTAAATACAAAAGACAATATTAATATATTTATAATTTATAGCTATAAACACCTACATTAAAAAAGAAGAAAGATCTCAAATCAATAATTTAAACTTCCACCTTAAGAAACTAAAACAGAACACCAAACTAAACTCAAAGCAAGGAGGAGAAAGAAATAATAAAGTAGAGCTAAACAAAATAAACAATAGAGAAAACTAAGGAAATCAGTTATTTCAAAAAAGTAACAAAATTGACAAAACTTTAGCTAGACTAAGAAAAAGGAGACTAAATCACAAAAATCAGGAATGAAAGTGGAAACATTGCTACTGACCTTACAAAAATTAAACAAGCTGCATGAAATGGAAAAATTCCTAGAAACTCACAAACTATGAAAACTAAATCAAGAAGAAACAGAATATCTGAATAAACCTAAAAAAGTAGAGATTGAGTCAGTAATCAAAAAACATCCAACAAAAAGAGCTCAGGACCAGACATTAATGCTAAATTCTGCCAAACATTTAATTTAAAGCATTGGTCCCCAACCTTTTTGGCACCAGGGATGGGTTTCATGGAAGACAGTCCTTCCACGGATAGGGGACGGTGCGGGGGTTGGTTCAGGTGGTAATGCGAGCAATGGGGAGCAGCAGATGAAGCTTTGTTCGCTCACTCACCTGCTGCTCACCTCTTGCTGTGCGGCCCGGTTCCTAACAGGCCACGGACCGGTATCAGTCTGCAGCCTGGTGGTTGGGGATCCCTGATTTAAAGGATTAACATAATCTTTCACAAACTCTTACAAAAAGGAAAAGAGGACATAAAACTTACCAACTCCTTCTATCAGGGCAGTATTACTGGGTTACTAACACCAGACAAAGATATTACAAGAAAATATAACTACAGACTAATATCCCTTGTGAAGATAGTTGCAAATATCCTCAACAAAATACTAGCAAACAGAATCTAGCTGCACATCAGAAGGATTATGTACCACGACCAAGTGGGATTCATCCCAGGAGTGCACAAAAACCACATGATCATCTCAATAGATACAGAAAGTGCATGTGACAAAATCCAATTCTTTCATGAGGAAACATTGAACAAATAGGAATTGAAGGAAATTTCCTCAAGCTGGTATACAGTGTCTATAAAACAACCATCAGTAACCACCATATTTAACAGTAAAAGGATGAAAGCTGTCCCCCTAAGATCAGAAATGACACGGATGTTCACTTTCACCATTTCTATTTAACATTTTACTGACGGTTCTAGTCAGGACAATTAGGCAAGAAACAAAAATAAAAAGTATTGAGATTGGAAAGGAAGAAGTAAAACTATATTCACAGATGACATGATCTAAGAACATGGAAAACCCTATAGAATCCACCAAAAAAACCCAATCTCAAAACCAAAAATCAAAACAATGAGCTGCACAAATTCAGTCCAGGACTGCAAGAAGTGAGGCATGAGGACACTGATACCAAATCTAGACAAAGATATCACAAAAAAGTAAATTACAAGTCAATATCACTGATGAACATAGATACAAAAATCCTCAACAAAATATTAGCAAACTGAATTCAACAATACATTACAAAGATCACACACCATGATCAACAAGTGGGATTTATTCCAGGGATGTAAGGATGGTTCAACACCCACAAATCAATGTGATACACGACATTAATAAATTTAAGAATAAAAATCATATGATCATCTCAATAGATGCAGAAGAAGTTTTTGATGAAATTCAATATCCATTTATGACAAAAACTCTAAACAAAGTGGATACTGAGGGAACCTACCTCAACATAATAATGACTGTATATGACAAGCTCAGATATAACATCATACTCAATGATGAAAGGCTGAATGCATTTCCTCCAAGATCAGGAACAACACAAGAATGCCAAGACTCACCACTTTTATTCAACATAGTTTTGGAAGTCCCAGCCACAGCAATCAGACAAGAAAAAGAAAGAAAAAGAATCCAAATTGTAAATGAAGAAGTAAAATTGTCTGTTTACAGATGACAAGACACCATACATAGAAAATCCTAAGGACACCACCAAAAAAACTACTAGAACTCATCAATGAATTCGGTAAAGTTGCAGGATACAAAATTAATATATGGAAATCTGTTGTACTTCTATACACTAACAACAAACAATCAGGAAGCGAAATTAAGAATATTACATCTATAATCACATCAAAAAGAATAAAATATCTGGGAATAAATCTAACTAAGGGGGTAAAAGACCAGTATCAGAAAACTATAAGACACTGATTAAAGAAACTGAAGACAACACAAACAAATGGAAAGATACACCAGGCTCATAGATTGGAAGAATATATACTGTTAAAATGACCAGACTACCCAAGACAATCTACAGATTCATATATGTTACACACGAAAGCTATTAAGAGAGTAAATCCTTAGAGTTCTCTTCACAAGGAAAACAATTTTTCCCTATTTCTTTAATTTTGCATTTGTATGAGATGATTTTCTCTAAACTTACTGTGGTTATCATTTCGTGGTACATATAAGTTAAATCATTATGCTGTATACCTTAAACTTACAGTGCTGTATGTCAATTATATCTCAATAAAAATGGGGGGAGAGGAGGGAAAGACAGTAGAAAAGATCAGTGAAAGAGCTGAGTTTTTTTGAAAAGATAAACAAAATATACAAACCTTTAGCCAGATTCACCAAAAAGAAGAGAGAGCACTCAAATAAATAAAATGAAAATGAAAAGGAGACATTGCAAATGAAAAGGCAACCTACAAGATAGGAGAAAATATTTGCAAATCATAAATCTGATAAAGGGTAAATATCAAAAATATATAAAGAACTCATATAACTCAAAATAAAAAAATTTTATTTAAACATGGGTAAAGGATCTGAATAGACATTTTTTCTAAGAAGACATATGAATGCCAACAGGTACATGAAAAGGTGCTTGACAGCACTAATCCTTAGGGAAATGCAAATCAAAACCACAATGAGAATTCACCTCACACCTGTTAGAATGGCTATCATCAAAAAGACAACAGGGGGCTTCCCTGGTGGCACAGTGGTTAAGAATCTGCCTGCCAATGCTGGGAACACGGGTTCGAGCCCTGGTCTGGGAAGATCCCACATGCCGCGGAGCAACTAAGCCGGTGAGCCACAACTACTGAGCCTGCACGTCTGGAGCCTGTGCTCCGCAATGGGAGAGGCCGCGACAGTGAGAGGCCCGCGCACCGCGATGAAGAGTGGCCCCCACTTGCCGCAACTAGAGAAAGCCCTCACACAGAAACGAAGACCCTACACAGCCGAAAATAAATTAATTAATTTAAAAAAAAAAAAAGGGAAAATACTCAACTAAAAAAAAAAAAAAGACAACAAATAACAAGTGTTGGCAAGGATGTGGAAAAATGGGAAATCTTGTACACTGTTGGTGGGAATATAAATTGGTTCAGCCACTATGGAAAACAGTATGGAGGTGCCTCAAAAAATTAAAAATAGAACTATCATATGATCCAGCAATTCCACTTCTGGGTATTCATCAGAAGCAAATGAAACTACTATCTCAAAAGGATATCTGCACCCCCATGTTCACTTTAGTTACACTAGCCAACACATGGAAACAACCTAAGTGTCCACTGACAGATGAATGGATAAAGAAACCGTGGTGTATATATACAATGGAATGCTGTTCAGCCATAAAAGAAGGAAACTTGCTATTTGTGACAACATGGATGGACCTTGAGGGCATTACGCTAGGTGAAGTAAATCAGAGACAAACAAATATTGTATGATATCATTTATTTGAATTTAAAAAACTCATAGGCACAGAGAACAGACTGGTGTTTGCCAGAGGCAGGGTGTAGGGGTTGTGCAAAATGGGTGAAAGTGGTCAAAAGGTACAAGCTTCCACTTATAAGATAAATAAGTCCTAGCAATATTACGTACAGCTTGGTGGGTATAGTTAATACTGCACTGTATGTTTGAAAGTTGCTAAGAGAGTAGATCTTAAAAATTCTCATCTGCAGAAAAAAATTATAACTATGTGTGGTGATGGATATTAACTAAAATTATTGTGGTAATCATCTCGGGATACACATATAATCTTTATGTTGTACACATAAAATTAATAAAATATTGTAGGTCAATTATGTCTCAAAAATAATTTTTTAAATGACAGCAAAATCATAAGCAACAAATGAAAAAAAATCTAAGTTGGATTTCAAGAAAATTTAAAACTTCTGAGCATGAAAGGACCCCATCAAGAAAATGAAAGGATAACCCACAGAAGCAAATGTGGTATGTCTTTTCATAATCCTGATGAGAGTCTAGCATTTCAAATAAAGAACTATTATAACAATACAATAAAAAAAATACATAATCCACTTAAAAATGGGCAAAGGGTTTGGACAGACATTGCTCCAAAAATGATGGCCCATAAGCACACATATAATGCTCAATATCTTTAGTCATTAGGGAAGTACGAATCAAAATCATGAGATACCAATTTCCCACCTACTAGGATAGTTATAATAAAAAAAAAAATTTGGAAAATAACAGGCATTGGTAAAAATGTGGAGAGACTGGAACTCTTATACACTGCTGGTGATAATGCAAAATGGTGCACCCACTGTGAAAAAGTTCAGCAGTGCTTCAAATTGTTAAATACACAGTCACCATAGGATCCAGCAATTCCATTCTTCAGTATATACCCAAGTGAACTGAAAACATATGTTCAAACAAAAACTTGTACATAAACATTCATCACAGCATTATTCATAATAGTCAAAAAGTAGAAACCAGCTAAATATCCATTGGCTGATGAATGGTTAAATAAATGTATATGCGTTACAATGGAGTATTATTGAGACCTTAAAGGAATGAAGTACATACTACAACTTGAATGCACCTTGAAAACATTATGCTAAGTGAAAGAAACCACATATTGCATGATTCTGTTTACATGAAACGTCCTGAATAGGCAAATCCAGAGACAGAAAAATCAGTACATGCCAGGGAAAGGTGGGTTGAAATACATTTGTAACTACAAGTTTACTTTTTTTGGGGACAGAAATTTTCTGGAATTGGATAGTGGTGATTAATACACAACACTGTGAATATACTAAAAAGCACTGTACTGTATACTTTAAAATGGTGAATTTTATATTACGTAAATTTTATCCCAATTTTTTAAATGTAAAAAAAAGTGAAGTATGATGTTTCAGACATACAAAGGCAGAAAAATTCATCACTAGCAGACCCACACTACAACAAATGTTTAAGTCCTTCAAAAAAAACAAAAACAACAACAATAAAAAAGACAAGTCCTTCAGGAAAAAGGAAAATGATACCAAATGAAAATCTGGATCTATGTAAAGGAATGGAGAGCATAAAAAATGGTAACTATACAAAGAAGTAGTTTTTAATATTGTTTAAGCATTTTTTAAAGATAATTGACTGTTCAAGCAAAAATAACAATGTATTGTGGGGTTCACAACATATGTAAAAGAAAATGCATGACAATAATAGTATAAAGGCCAAGAGGGGAGAAATGAAAAGTACAATATTGTAGGGTTCCTATAAGATATGCAAAGTGGTATATCACTTGAAGATAGAGAATGGTAAGTTAAAGATGTATATTACAGACCACTAAAGCAACAGCTAAAATACCAGGATAAAGAGTTATAATCGATAAGCCAACAAAAGAGAACAAAATGGAATCATACCGAATACTCAATCCAAAACAAATATGGAAAAGAGGAAAAAGTGAACAAAGAATAGATGCAACAAATAGAAGACAAATAATAATATGACGAGCTAAAACCTAATCACATCTATAGTCATCTTAAATAAAATGGTCTAAAAACTGCAAGTTAAGAGGCAGACAGAGATTGGATTAACAAAAAAATAAAAATAAAAAGCAAGACTCGATTATATGCTGTCTGCAAGAAATAGGCACCTTAAATATAGATATAAATAGATAAAAAGTAAAAGGATGGAAAAACATATCTTATGCTGACCACTAGTCAAAAAAAATCTGGAGTGATGATATTAATATCAGATAAAGTAGATTTCAGGGAAAAAATTATTACCAAGGATAACGAATGTCATTTCATAATGATGAAGAGGTCAGTGAAGTCAAGAGGACATAAAATCCTAAAAATGTATGCACCTAATAACAGAGCTTCAAAGAACATGACATAAAGGCTGACAGAATTGGAAGGAGAAAAAGATAAATCCACAATTATAGTTGGAGATTCCAATACTCCTCCCAACAGTTGACAGAATAAGTAAATAATCAAAAAGAACATATAGAACACTATCACAGAAATTGCCCTGACATTTATAGAACATGCCACACATCAATAACAGGATGCACATTCTTCTCAAGTGCATAAGTAACATTTACCAAGACAGACAATATTCTGGACCATAAAACTAGTTCCTAAATTTTAAAAGAATCAATTTTAAATTGATTTAAATTTAAATTAAATTTAGAATTAAATTATAAGCCAATATCAGAAAGATTTCTAGAAATTCCCCACATTTTTAGAAACTAAAAAACATACTTCTAAATAATCCATGGATCAAAAAAGGCATCAAAAGGAAAATTAGAAAATAATTTGAACTTAATGAAAATGAAAATACAACATATCAAAATGTATGGAATACCAATAAGACAGTACTTAGGAGGAAACTTAAAGCACTACCCACCAATATTTCATAAGAAGAAATGGATTGGATCAATAACCTTAGTCTCAAGAAATTAGAAAAAGAGTAAATTAAACCCAAAGTAAGCCAAAACATTGTTAATAAAAATCAAAACAAAAATCAATGAAATGGAAAACAGAAAAATAGGAGAGAAAAATCAATGAAAACAAAATCTGATTCTTCAAGAAATTCATTAAATTAATAAAGACTGATTTTTTAAAATAATAATGCAAATTACCAGTACTAGGAATGAAAGGGTGACATCATTACAGATGCCACAGATATTGAAAGAATAAAAGAATATTATGAACTTTATGCCAATAAAATTCAACAAACAGATCAACAAAATCCTTAAAAGATACAAGCTACCCAAGCTCACTCAGGAAGAAAAAGATAACCTGAATAGCCCTATATTTATTAAAGAGATAGCTTCACAGTTGAGGATATAACACCAAATGTACTCTCTATCTAAAAATTGCAAAGGAAGGAATAGTCCCAGTTCATTCAATGAGGACACTATTGCCCTGATACCAAAACTAAAGAAGACATTACAAAATAAAATCAGTATTCCTTCATAAACAAAGATACGAATATTCTAACACAGTTTTAACAAACAAAATTCAATAATATATTAAAAAGATAAAACAACAGGAACAAGTAAAGTGAATTCCAGGAATGCTGGTTTAATATTTTAAAAATCAATGTAATTGGGACTTCCCTGGTGGTCCAGCGGTTGAAACTCCATGCTTCCAACACAGGGGGTGCGGGTTCGGTCCCTGGTCAGGGAACTAGGATCTCGTCTGCCACGTAGCATGGCAAAAAAAAAGCACCAATGTAACTGAACCTTTACAGGAAAATATAGAAGAAATTTTCTGTGACCTCAGATTGACAAAGATTTCACTGACAAAGATATGACACCCATATCCATTTTTTAAAAATTTGACAAATTGGACTTCAGCTAAATTAACATTTTCACTTCAAAAGGTACTGTTAAGAGAATAAAAAGACAAGCCACAGTCTGGGAGAAAATCTCAGCAAAATGTGTATCTGATTAAAAACCTGTATTCAAAATTGGACAGCTACATGTAAAAGTATGAAATTAGAACACTCCCTGACACCATGCACAAAAATAAACTCAAAATGGATTAAAGACCTAAGTGTAAGGGCAGACACTATCAAACTCTTAGAGGAAAACATAGGCAGAACACTCTATGACATACATCACAGCAAGATTCTTTTTGACCCAGCTCCCAGAGAAATGGAAATAAGAACACAAATAAACAAATGGGACCTAATGAAACTTAAAAGCTTTTGCACAGCAAAGGAAAACATAAACAAGACCAAAAGACAACCATCAGAATGGGAGAAAATATTTGCAAATGAAGCAACTGACAAAGGATTAATCTCCAAGATTTACAAGCAGCTCATGCAGCTCAATAACAAAAAAACGAACAACCCAATCCAAAAATGGGCAGAAGACCTAAATAGACATTTCTCCAAAGAAGATATACAGATGGCCTACAGACACATGAAAGAATGCTCAACATCATTAATCATTAGAGAAATGCAAATCAAAACTACAATGAGATATCATCTCACACTGGTCAGAATGGCCATCATCAAAAAATCTAGAAACAATAAATGCTGGAGAGGGTGTGGAGGAAAGGGAACACTCTTGCACTGTTGGTGGGAATGTAAATTGATACAGCCACTATGGAGAACAGTATGGAGGTTCCTTAAAAAACTACAAATAGAACTACCATACGACCCAGCAATCCCACTACTGGGCATATACCCTGAGAAAACCATAGGTCAAAAAGAGTCATGTACCAAAATGTTCATTGCAGCTCTATTTACAATAGCCAGGACATGGAAGCAACCTAAATGTCCATCGACAGATGAATGGATAAAGAAGATGTGGCACATATATACAATGGAATATTACTCAGCCATAAAAAGAAATGAAATGGAGGTATTTGTAATGAGGTGGATGGAGTTAGAGTCTGTCATACAGAGTGAAGTAAGTCAGAAAGAGAAAAACAAATACAGTATGCTAACACATATGTACGGAATCAAAGGGAAAAAAAAGCCATGAAGAACCTAGTGGCAAGACGGGAATAAAGACACAGACCTACTAGAGAATGGACTTGAGGATATGGGGAGGGGGTGGGGTGAGATGTGACAGGGTGAGAGAGTGTCATGGACATATATACACTACCAAATGTAAAATAGATAGCTAGTGGGAAGCAGCCGCATAGCACAGGGAGATCAGCTCGGTGCTTTGTGACCACCTAGAGGGGTGGGACGGGGAGGGTGGGAGGGAGGGAGATGCAAGAGGGAAGAGATATGGGAACATATTGTATATGTATAACTGATTCACTTTGTTATAAAGCAGAAGCTAACACACCATTGTAAGGCAATTATACTTCAATAAAGGTGTTTAAAAAAAAAAATAATAATAATCCCTTACATTTCTTGGCACATTTTTTCTTTCCAAATCCCTATCCTCTGAGTACCATGTACTCTTCTTTGCAGACCACTACTCTAGGTAATGATAAGCTCCAAAGAATTTTCCTTCTCTGGAAACTCAAGAGAACTAAATTACATCTCCTCCCAAGGGCATAGCTCTTATATCCTTTGGTACATATTGCACTATCTCCACAGACTAACCATTTTCCCCTGATAAAGAGCACAGATGCTCTGCTAAATGCTTTTCATTGAATTCATTTAATCCTGAGGACAACTCTGAACTAGGTACTATTATCAGTCCCATTTTAAATTAGCACAACTGAGGTAAAGAGAGGTTAAGTAATTTACTCAGTTGGTAATCTGAAATCAGGCAGTCTGGCTTCAGTTGCTCCTGTCCCTTCAAGGCCCATTTAAAGTCCCCTTGTAGGTACTACAGCCTCATCATTCCTAATCCAGCACATTCCTTCAACCCTTTCTCTGCAGTCCCCTCCATCTACCCTCCTATCTCCTACTATGCTCTAGTTCCCAGCTTCCCAAAAGCTGCCCAAAAGGAAAAGCAGTCTGGCAGAGCAACCATTTCCCTGAAAGATTAAACTGAACAGTGTCACCTCTGCCTTCCTATCCTACCTACTCCATATCCTTTTATCTTGGAGAGTCTTACCCACCATGTTATCCTCAAATGTCATCCTGGGTAGAAATAGAAATATCACCTAGAAAAGGATTAAAATTAATTTTACATGAAGGATGCCCTCTTAAAGCCTCCTGAAGAACAGAGTGACTATCCCTGCCCACGGGCTGCAAGAAGTTACAAAAGTTTAGAGAACAGGAGGGAAAGAAGGGGTGAGGGCTAGAAGGATGGGGAATGGGAACAGGAATTAAGATCTATTGACCACTAGTGGTAAGTGCTATGGACTGAACTGTATCCCACCAAAATTTATATCTTGAAGTCCTAACCCTCAAAGTGATGGTATTCGGAGATAGGGCCTTTGGGAGATAATTAGGTTTAGATGAGGTCATGAGGGTGAGGCCCTTATGGTTGGACCCAAGCCCTTATAAGAAGAGATGCCCATGTGAGGACACAGTGAAAACAAACCTGTCTACAAGTCAGGAAGGAAGCCTCACCAGAACCTGATCATGCTGGTACCCTGATCTCAGAGTTTCAGCCTCTGGAACTGTGAGAAAATAAATTTCTGTTGTTTAAGCCTCCCAGTCTGTGGTATTTTGTTGTGACAGCCCAAGCAGACAAAGACTGTAGAGATTTTACATAGTACCTCATTTAATCTCCCAATAAGTATATTCATTTTATAAATGTCTAAACTAGGTTTCAACTGTCTAATAACTACAATGTCATTGCTTTTACCCTATCTCTCCTCCTACAGAGGACAAGTAGCCTATATCTTGGCTCTGGTCCAACTCTGTCAGTAAATATTTCCCTTGGATGAGTCCCTAATCTTTCCTAAGCCCAAATCTACTCTTCTGCCATTAGGAGAACTAAACAGGATGCCCTCTAGAGTGCTTCTGCTGCACAGAGATTATTCAAAATGCATGAAAGCAGGAAAAAATGCAGAGATTACTTAGAACACAAGAGGGTTTTTTAAAAATCTTACCGCTCCTAAAAAGATATCACTACACCAGCATATAAATAAAAAAGCAGGAAAAGTCAAAATAAACTATTCTGACTCTGTATCTCACCAAATCATTTGGGGAGAGAAAAGCTTCGTGTGCCATTAATGGGTGTATTGACGTGGTCATTGGACTGAGCTGGTCACTAACTTCAACAGAACTTAGTTACTAGAGGAATATCAAATATTCAGAAGCTCAGATACTAGGATCCTTGACTTTACAAAGATAAAAAATTCCAATTCTCCTCATCCTTCTAAAATTCTGAACTTAAACTGAGATGGAGGGCATGCTAGTTTCTACCTTTATATTACAAGCAAGTTCCAGCTGGCTCAAAAAGCAAAGATTCATTTAGTGTTATACGGAAAATTTTCTAGTCTTTACTGGATTTTAACAACTATAAATGGCAAATACCACTTATTTCAGAAATCTGCCAAGTACAAAGAAAAAAACTAATTTTAACACAAAGTACTTTATAACACTTTTCACAAATACACCAACCATTAAAGAGACATTATACAATATTCAGTATCCCTGCTATACTGAGGAAACTTCAAATCTATGTAAATGTAAACCAAAAACTCTTCCCAGAAAATCTCCACATTAAAAAAAGAAAAAGTATTCACAAAGCACTCTAAAAAAGTAAACAGGGTCAATAAAAGGGAATTCAATTATCACTGTAAGGTAGTTATTGCAGAATCTTCACATCACAATAACCTGTTGAAAAACTATTTTAAAATATTATTTCACACCATTAACATAATGCCAGGGATTTGCTTTGATTCAAAAGAATCTGGTAGAAAGGGAACAGAGTGGGGGAAATGCAGGAATGGAAAAAAGACAGTTCATGAATTAATAACTGTTGAAGCTGAGTAGGGCGTATATAAGGATTCATTCTCCATTTCTTTCTAATTCCATGTATGTTTGACATTTCTCCATAAGAAAAGCTAAAAAGTTATTATACACTCTTGAAGAACAAATTTAATCCTACAAAACAAGAAAGACTAGTACCTTCCAATCTTCGAATTTTTGCTTTCACAGAAATAACAGCTTCAAAGCGTGAAACTCTCAGCTCAAAACATGTTCCAGTCAGTGTTTCAATGAAGAGCTCCATGGTATCATAGAAAGGAAGTCTGTAGTAAAATGGTCCCACGTTATCTTCATTGAAGAATGGAGGATCTTTTCTGTTATCCATTACTTTGACTTTTCTAATTCCTCTGGAATATGTTGTAGGCAACTATATTCCAGTTCTAACCAAATCAGCTTTGAACATTGGTAATATATATCGTTGTTCATGTTTTGAGTTTTGTACCTAAAAAACAAGAATAATGTTTTTTTAACAAGCCTATGTGAAAGTCTCATTCCTCCACAAAGATTTTCTCAACTCTGGCCCATATCAGCCTTCCAGAGAGCCCAGAATTCATTTTAGTGCTTACTATGTCTAATCCTGAACTTTACACAATTGTCTTTGAACTCACTCTCCCAATTAGAGTGTAAGATTATTAAGAACAGGTATATTTGCTACACTTTATCTTACTAGAGCTCAGCAGTTACTTACATTACATGCTCAACAAATATGTTTTGTTGTTAATGATATTTGAACCAATGAACTCAACATGTAGGTATATATTTGCAAGACTTGGAATAAGTTATGCACATCCTTTCCTAAAACACATAAGTTACATTTTATAACCCATACAAAGTATAATGTTATAGCCATTGTACATCTGAATCACACTGAATAAAAGGAATAGTAACCATCTTAAAAGTAGGATTCACTAAATAATCAATAAGCATTTGGGTTTCCAGAGGTTATCCACCAGTATAGCACTGAGATGAGGTTAATACTGGTAACAGACATTAGACATAATCTCTACACACAAATATACAATGGCTAATGAATATGAGAGGCAAACACAACCAACAGAAACACTAAAATAAATTACAAGTGTATAATTAGGAGAATAGGAATAATCAAGTTGATAAATTGCTATTAATCAGTGAAAACTTTGAAAAGGTGTGGTGGGGGGCTTGAACTTAAACTAAAAGGACAAATGATACATATTCTTTCTGGAGAAGTAGGTAAATCTTTTCAATACCTTTATGGCGATATAATTTATATATCATAAAATTCACCCATTTAAAGCCTAAAATTTACTGGGTTTTAGTATGGTTACAAAATTGTACAACTATCACCATAATCATTTTTTTTAAATTTATTTTTATTTATTTATTTATTTTTTTGTCTGTGTTGGGTCTTCGTTTCTGTGCGAGGGCTTTCTCTAGTTGCGGCAAGCGGGGGCCACTCTTCATCGCGGTGCGCGGGCCTCTCACTGTCGCGGCCTCTCTTGTTGCGGAGCACAGGCTCCAGACGCGCAGGCTCAGTAGTTGTGGCTCACGGGCCTAGTTGCTCCACGGCATGTGGGATCTTCCCAGACCAGGGCTCGAACACGTGTCCACCATAATCATTTTTAGAACATTTTTATCAACCCTAAAAGGAACCTCTTATTCTTTAGACACACTTCTAAATTCTGTCTCTCTCAGCCCTAGGCAATCACTAATCTACTTTCTGTCTTTATAATTTTGCCTATTCTGGACATTTCACATAAAAAGAATCATATAATATGTAAACTTTTGTGACCGGCTTCTTTCACTTAGCATGAGGTTTTCAAAGTTCATCCATGTTCTAGGATGTATCAGTATTTCATTCTTTTTTTTATTTCTGAATAATAGTCCATTATAAGGATGTACCACATGTTAACTTATCCAGCCATCAGTTGATGGGCATTCTGGGTTGTTTCCAATTTTTGCCTATTATGAATAATGCTGTGAGAACACTCAATTACAAGTCTGTGATACACATGTTTTCCTTTCTCTTCCATATATATCTAGAAGTGGAACTGATGGGTTGTGTGGTAACCCTGTGTTTAGCAATTTGTGGGACTACCAAACTGTTTTCAAAAGTGGTCTGAACCATTTTACATTCCCACCAACAATGAACAAGGGTTTGGATTTCTTCACATCCTTGCCAATACATTTTATTGTCTTTTGATTAAAGTCATCGTAGTGTGTATGAAGTAGTGTCTCACTGTGGTTGTGATTTGCCTTAATGACTAATGATGTTAAGAATCTTTTTACGTGCTTAGTACCCATTTGCACATATTCTTTACAGAAATGTCTATTCAGAAAGTCCATTCAGATCCTGTCCATTGAGTTATTTTTGTCTAACACTTTCCAGATACAAGCTGTTTAATGGATATATGATTCACAAATACTTTCTCCAATTTTGTAGGTTGTCTTTTAACTTTCTTGATAGTTTCCTTTAAAGCACAAAAGTTTTAATTTTAATGAAGCCCAATCTGACTATTTTTCTTCTGTTGCTTATACTTTGGGTATCATATTTTAAAAGCTTTGCCTAATGCAAGGTAATAACAATTGACCAGTACATATTTTTCTAAGAATTGTATAGTGTAGCCCTTACATTTAGGTCTATAGTCTATTTTGAATTTATTTTTGTGGTGGTTGTACAATAGAGGTACAGCTCTATTCTTTTGCAGACAAATAACCAGTTGTCTCAGCACCATTTGTTAGAAAGGCTATTCTAAATCCATTGAATTGTCTTAGCACGCTTGTTGAAAACCAGCTGACCACAACCTCAATTCTGTTCCATTGATCTATATGTCTATCCTTATGCCAGTAGCACACTGTCTTTGTAGCTTTGTAGTAAGTTTTGAGATCAGGAAGTGTGAGTCTTTTAACTTGTTCTTCTCTTTCAAGATCATTGGCTATTCTGGGTCCTTTGAATTTCCATAGGAATTATAGGATCAGCTTGTGTATTTTGCAGAAACACTAGTTGGGATTTTGATACGGACTGTGTTCAGTCTACAGATTAATTTGGATAGTATTACAATCTTGACAATATTAAGTCTTATAATCCATCAACATGCAATATCTTTCAGTTTATTTATAACTTCTTTAATTGCTTTCAACAATGTTCTATAGTTTTCAGATTATACGTTTTGTATTTTAAAACCGTATTTCTAAGAATTTTGTTCTTTTTGATGTCCCTGTCAATGAAATTGTTCTTAGTTTCATTGTCAGATTGCTCATTGCTAGTGTATAAAAATACAATTGATTTTAATATATTGGTCTTGTTCACTGCAACCTTGCTGAACTCAGTAGTTCTAGTATTTTTCTAAGTGGATTCCTTAGGATTTTCTACATACAAGATAATGTCAACTACAAACAGAAATTTTAACTTCTTCCTTTCCAATCTAGATGATCTTTATTTCCTTTTCTTACCTAATTGCCCTGCCTGGAATCTCCAATACAGGTTGAATAGCAGTGGTGAGAGCAAACATTCTTGTCTTTTTCCTGTTGTAGGGAAAATCATTCAGCCTTTCACCATGAGCTATGATTTTAGCTGTGGGGTTTTCATAGGTAATCTTTATCAGATGGAGAACGTTCCCTTCTATTCCTACTTTGTTTACGTGTCAGTTGTCTTTTTTAAATCACAGTGTTAGATTTTGTCAAATACTTTTCTTTAGTGTCTCAGATGATCGTGTGGTTTTTGTCTCATATTCTATTAATATGGTGTATTACATTGACTGCTTTTTGATATATTGAACCAACCTTGCATCACTGGGATAAATCCATTTGTATATGGTCTGTAATCATTTATATATGTTACTAGATTTAGTTTGTTAGTATTTTTTGAAGATTTTTGTGTCTATATCCGTAAAAGTTATTGATCTAGTTTTCTTTCTATGTTTTTGTCTGGTTTGATATCAAGGTAATACTGCCCTCATAAAATAAGTTGAGAAGTATTCCCTAAAGGTAGATAGACTCTTGAATGTATTTCAGGATGGGTAAAGCCTCAGAGTGGGGGAAGAATATCTGTAAGACTAGGTGAACAGAATGTGAACAATAGAGCAGTGCAGGAATGAAGAAGAAAAATGGGTGATAAATTTTTTACTTTTTTTTTGCCAAAGGATATATCACTGAAGTCACTACAATTTTCATAACAATGTGATTAAGGAGAAGTTATTTTTTAAAACTTTTGGTTTGATTAATAACCTACATCTCCATTCTATAGACATGATTTTCACAGGCATCTAAAATCTGGATACTGAGGCTTCCCTGGTGGCACAGTGGCTGGGAATCTGCCTGCCAATGCAGGGGACGCGGGTTCGAGCTCTGGTCTGGGAGGATCCCGCGTGCCGCGGAGCGACTGGGCCCGTGAGCCACAACTGCTGAGCCTGCGTGTCTGGAGCCTGTGCTCCGCAACAAGAGAGGCCATGACGGTGAGAGGCCCATGCACCGCGATGAGGAGTGGCCCCCGCTCGCCGCAACTGGAGAAAGCCCTCGCACAGAAACGAAGACCCAACACAGCCAAAAAAAAATAAAAAATAAAAAATAAATTAAAATCTGGATACTAGGGACTTCCCTGGTGGTCCAGTGGTTAAGAATCTGCCTTCCAGGGGACTTCCCTGGTGGCGTAGTGGTTAAGAATCCACCTGCCAATGCAGGGGACACAGGTTCGAGCCCTGGTCCGGGAAGATCCCACATGCTGTGGAGCAACTAAGCCCATGTGCCACAACTACTGAGCCTGCGCT
Source organism: Balaenoptera ricei (assembly GCF_028023285.1). Lineage (NCBI taxonomy): Eukaryota > Metazoa > Chordata > Mammalia > Artiodactyla > Balaenopteridae > Balaenoptera > Balaenoptera ricei. Next base: position 47,485,898 of record NC_082654.1, read on the forward strand.
CTTGAGCCCATGAGCCACAACTACTGAGGCCACGTGCCACAACTACTGAAGCCCACACGCCTAGAGCCCGTGCTCCACAGCAAGAGAAGCTACCAGAGTGAGAAGCCTGTGCACCGCAACGAAGAGTAGCCCCCACTCGCCGCAACTAGAGAAAGCCTGAGCACAGCAACAAAGACCCAACTCAGCCAAAAATAAATAAATAAATAAATAAATTTATTAAAAAAAAAAAAAAAGAATCCGCCTTCCAATGCAGGGGACACCGGTTTAATCCCTGGTCAGGGAACTAAGATCCCACATACCACGGGGCAACTAAGCCCACATGCTCTAGAGCCCGCATGCCACAACTAGAGAGCCCATGTGCCACAACTACTGAGCCCACACACTCTGGAGCCCGCACGCCACAACTAGAGAGAAGCCTACACGCCACAGCAAAGAGCTCACGTGCCACAACCAAGATCTGATGTAGCCACATAAATAAATAAATAAACATTTTTAAAAAAAATAGGTACTTGCCTGGTGGTCCAGTGGTAAAGAATCTGCCTTACAAAGCAGGGGACGTGGGTTCAATCCCTGGTCAGGGAACTAAGATCCCACATGCCATGGGGCAACTAAGCCGGCACACCACAACTACTGAGCTCACGCACCTCAACTACAGCCCACGTGCCGCAAACTACAGAGCCTACATACCCTGGAGCCTGCACACCACAACCGGAGAAGAGAAAACCTGCATGCCACAACTAGAGAGAAGCCCACGCACCACAACAAAAGATCCCACATGCCTCAACGGAGATCCCAAGTGCCACAACTAAGACCCGATGCAGCCAAAAATAAACAAAATAAATAAATAATAAATAAATCTTTAAAATAAATAAAAATCAAGTAAAATCTGGATACAAGACAGACACCTGAAATCCAACACGTCCAAAACTAATCATCTTTCCTACAAACCTCCTTCTTGTCCTACAGTCACCATCTTGGTAAAGGGTACCACCGTTAACCTAGTCATTTAAGCCAGAAAGCTAGGAATCATTTTAGATTTTTCCTGCAGCCTCAAGGTATCTAGAAGTGACCAATCCTAACAGCACAACTTAACATTTCTATAATCTGTGACCTTCTCCAGCCACACTGATTAGGACTTAGTTCAGGTCTTCATTAGCTCTTAACTGAGCAACTTTGATAGCCTAGCTATAATCCTTGACTCCTGCCCTTCACTCTTCTGATCCATTCTCTAGGATGTCAACAGTTATCTTTTTTAAAAAAAGAAAGTTTAATAAAAACTGGATTAGGGTATCACATCATATAGTTCAGAAATTACTTTACTCTTAATTATCTATAGATAATAGGGGGAAAGGTCACTCAAAGTTCTAAAATTTTTTAATATTTGACTTTAGAATGCACTGTGGTGAAACCATCAATTCGGACTAAATGAGGGAAATGAATCTAAGTTAGCCTAAAGCCCGAATGTTTTTTTCCTTTTAAATAAACTATTATTTAGAGCAGTTTTAAGTTCAGTTCGCCGCAAAATTAGGCAGAAGTACAGAGAGTTCCCACACATTCCCTGCCCCCACACATGCACAGCCTCTCCCACCGTCAACAACCTACACCAGAGTGGTATATTTGTTACAACAGATTGACACATCATTATCACTCAAAGGCCATAGTTCACGTTAGGGTTCATTCTTGGTGTTGCAAATTCTTTTGATTTCCACAAATGTATAGTAATGTACCCATCATTATAGTATCACACAGAATAGTTTATGAGTAAAGCCACTATAAACATCCATGTGCAGGTTTTTGTGTGGACATATAAGTTTTCAACTTACCGGGGTAAACACCAATGAGTACAACTGCTAGATCTTACAGTAAGAGTATGTTTAGTTTTGTAAGAAACTGCCAAAGTGTCTTCAAAAGTGGCAGTTCTATATTGCATTCCCACCAGCAATGAATAAGAGCTCCTACTGCTCCACATCCTCACCAGCATTTGATGTTGTCAGTGTTCTGGATTTTGGCTATCCTAATAGGCATATAATAGTATCTCATTGTTTTAATTTGCATTTCCCTAATGACATATGATGTGGAGCACAGTTATCTTTTTAAAATGTAGAACTGATCATGTTATTTCTTAGCTCAAGGCCTCACAATGGCTTCCCACTGTCTACAGAATTCAGACTCCTTAGAAAGGCTCCTAAGATAATGCATCTCACCTTCCAGCCCTATTTTATTTATACACATACCTCATCCCATCCTGCAGTATATCTGGTACTTCTATCCTCTAATCATTTGTGACTGCGGCTTCAAAAAACACTGGTCTCTATATCGTTGCTCCTGCTTTCCTCTACTCACCGCCGTTCCCACACTTGGCTACCTGACAAGCACCTATGATCTTTCAAGACTCAAGTCGAATAGAAACTATTCTACAAAGCCGTTTACAGTTCCTCCCATTCACACCCTGACCTCCATCATATACGGCGCCCATTACAATCAATTTCATTTTTTACATGACTTTCTTATTCTACTAAATTGTAAGCTTTTTAAGGGAAGGACAACTGATTTACCACCCCATCACCTAGCACAGTGTTTTGTACATATTGGTACTCATTAAAGGTTTGTTCAATGAAAGAGTAAATAAATATTCATCCTCTCAACTGATTTTTAGAGCAAACCTGTAATATAGGTAAGGTATTATCCCTGCTTTAGGCATGAAGAAGTGTTTGGTTATGCTACAAAAGTTTGTTTGGAGAAATGTTGGTTTCCCAAAGGAATCATTACTCACTCCAAACTAACTCCACCAATGTTTACGCAACTCATAACGTACAGAGATTTCTGCTATGGTGAATTTTTATAACTCAATATAGTTAATAATATTAATTACATTGAGTTATAAAAATTCACCATAGCTCAATATATAATACTAATATATAAAATTCATCAATTAACTAGGGAGTATACTTAATATAATTAAGCATAATGAATATAATTAATTAAATAGGGAACCTGAATTGCATTGTGCAGACGCTAATCTTCCTGAAGACATGGCACGACAGGAAGAAAAGCTATTGCTGGCAGCACAGCTTCTTTGAGTGCTGTTATACTTTTTATCAAAATAATGAGTAATAAATATGATAACACAAAGTAATATGTGAATAATACTGCTGGTGAATTAGAACAAAATATTTTACAGTTCGTATGGAAACACAAAAGACCCCGAATAGCCAAAGCAATCTTGAGAAAGGAAAATGAGGTTGGAGGAATCAGGCTCCCCGACTTCAAACTATACTACAAAGCTACAGGTAATCAAGACAGTATGGTACTGGCACAAAAACAGAAATATAGATCAATGGTACAGGATAGAATGCCAGAGATAAACCCACTCACATATGGTCACCAAATTCACAACAAAGGAGGTAAGAACATACAATGGAGAAAAGACAGCCTCTTTAATAAGTGGTGCTGGGAAAACTGGACAGCTACATGTAAAAGAATGAAATTAGAACACCACCTAACACCATACACAAAAATAAACTCCAAATGGATTAGACCTAAATGTAAGCCCAGACACTATAAAACTCTTAGAGGAAAACACAGGAAAAATACTCTTTGACATAAACCACAGCAAGATCTTTTTTGACCCACCTCCTAGAGTAACGGAAATAAAAACAAACAAATGGGACTTAATTAAACTTAAAAGCTTTTGCACAGCAAAGGAAACCATAAACAAGACAAAAAGACAACCCTCAGAATGAGAGAAAATATTTGCAAGTGAAACAACAGACAAAGAATTAATCTCCAAAATATACAAACAACTCATGGAGCTCAATATCAAAAAAACAAACAATCCAATTAAAAGATGGGTGGAAGACCTAGACATTTCACCAAGGAAGACATACAGATGGCCAAGAGGCACATGAAAAGATGCTCAATGTCACTAATTATTAGAGAAACACAAATCAAAACTACAATGACCTCATGCTGGTCAGAATGGCCATCATCAAAAAATCTAGAAACAATAAATGCTGGAAAGGGTGTGGTGAAAAGGGAACCCTCCCACACTGTTGGTGTGTATCCCGCATAGTGGTTGTATACACCATTATGGAAAACAGTATGGAGCTTCCTTAAAAAACTAAAAATAGAACTACCATATGACCCAGCAATCCCACTACTGGACATATACCCTGAGAAAACCATAATTCAAAAAGAGACATGTACCACAATGTTCACTGCAGCACTACTTACAATAGCCAGGACATGGAACCAACCTAAATGTCCATCAACAGATGAATGGATAAAGAAGATGTAGCACATATATACAATGGAATATTACTCAGCCATAAAAAGAAATGAAATGGAGGTATTTGTAATGAGGTGGATGGAGTTAGAGTCTGTCATACAGAGTGAAGTAAATCAGAAAGAGAAAAACAAACACCATATGCTAACACATATATATGGAATCTAAAAAAAAAAAAAAAAAATGGTACTGATGAACCTAGTTCCAGGGCAGAAATAAAGATGTAGACATAGAGAATGGACTTGAGGACATGGGGTGGGAGGGGGAAGCTGGGGTGAAGTGAGAGTAGCATTGACATATATACACTACCGAATGTAAAATAGCTAGTGGGAAGCAGCAGCATAGCACAGGGATATCAGCTCGGTGCTTTGCAATGACCTAGAGGGGTGGGATAGGGAGGGTGGGAGGGAGGCTCAAGAGGGAGGGGATGTGGGGACATAGGTATGCATATGGCTGATTCACTTTGGTGTACAGCAGAAACTAACACAGTATTGTGAAGCAATTATACTCCGATAAAGATCTATTAAATAATAATAATAATAATGCTGGTGACAGTGGTAAAAGACCATTACTTTCAAATAAAAGCCAAATAAATGGCTGTATTGCTCAGGCTGTGTCTCTTATATCCTTAATACATTGACATGCCTGTAGGAATAATGACTGAACCTAACCCCTTTTCCTACCTCACTGAAATGACTGCTTTTATAATACAATTTTGGGTAATATGTGGATTCTTAAGAACATACTTATCATCCTATATCAAATAAGAATGTACTACAGAATTATCAGTGTCTGTTCCCCCAAAGCCAAGAGCACTCCTATCTACATAGTAAAAGATCTAGCAACAGAGGTCAGGGGTCAGGAATGACAAACTGAATATTACAGAAATAAAGCCATGGGTGACCAGTGCCTGTCCAAGGAATTTAGAGACATAAGATATAAAGATCATTTTTTTCACCACAGTAGTCTTCCACAGCAATGCTCTGAATATAATAAACAAATGGTGGGAGAAGGTAAAATAAAGACAGATTTGGAAGTCCTTCATCTGCAACAAGAATGTACAGAGTAATTATGGGCTAAAAGAAAACTAGCAACCTAGAACAGCACTAATTGTACTGGAACACCACCACAAATTTGGGCCCTCATCAATGGAGTAATTTCCAAAATCCAAAAAGAAGCAAGATTGGTAACCAAATTCAAAACTGAAATATGTGCCTCTAGGAAATAATTATACTTCTCCTCAGTAGTAGAAATCACTGTAACAGAGGGCAAAGCAAGTCTAGGAAATCTAGTTAAGCCAGACTGGAGGACTAGATGATAGCAGAGGGGCAAACGGAAGCTCCAGTAGGCCAAAGACCTAGCCAGTACTAAGGGTGGGGTCCATGGACACCTTTTTTTTTTTTTTAAACATATCACTTTACACTTGGATGAACTCACTGATGTGGCAAGTCTGAATCAGCCCTGGGCTTTTTTTTAAAAAAATAAATTTATTTATTTTATTTTATTTATTTTTGGCTGTGTTCGGTCTTCGTTGCTGCACGCGGGTTTTTCTCTAGTTGCGGAAAGCTGGGGCTACTCTTCGTTGTGGTGCGCGGGCTTCTCATTGCGGTGGCTTCTCTTGTTGCGGAGCACGGGCTCTAGGCACACAGGCTTCAGTAGTTGTGGCTCACGGGCTCTAGAGTGCAGGCTCAGTAGCTGTGGCACACAGGCTTAGTTGCCCCACGGCATGTGGGATCTTCCTGGACCAGGGCTTGAATCCGTGTCCCCTGCATTGGCAGGCAGATTCGTAACCACTGCGCCACCAAGGAAGCCCCGTGGACACCTTCTGAAAGTTGTGTTAGAGCATGCTTGACTGAGCAGATTATGGAACCCTATGATGTTGGTAAATGAGGGGCAATGGAGACTCAAAAACAGGATGGAAAATGATACAAGGACAGCTAAAAAATAGAAGAGGAAGAGGAAAGAAGAAGGCAGAGAAAAAAATACGTCCAGAATTTTTACCAATAATTTAAAAGCCATGCTTAGCTATTAAGAGTAATGGAGTCAAAAGAATGAAAAGACTTGAGAACAGTCTCAGAGACCTCTGGGACAACATTAAACGCACCAACATTCGAATTATAGGGGTCCCAGAAGAAGAAGAGAAAAAGAAAGGGACTGAGAAAATATTTGAAGAGATTATAGTTGAAAACTTCCCTAATATGGGAAAGGAATAGTCAGTCAAGTCCAGGAAGCACAGAGAGTCCCATACAGGATAAATCCAAGGGGAAACACACTAAAACACATATTAATCAAACTATCAAAAATTAAATACAAAGAACAAATATTGAAAGCAGCAAGGGAAAAACAACAAATAACATACAAGGGAATCCCCATAAGGTTAACAGCTGATCTTTCAGCAGAAACTCTGCAAGCCAGAAGGGATTGGCAGGATATACTTAAAGTGATGAAGGAGAAAAACCTACAACCAAGATTACTCTACCCAGCAAGGATCTCATTCAGATCCGACAGAGAAATTAAAACCTTTTCAGACAAGCAAAAGCTAAGAGAATTCAGCACCACCAAAGCAGCTTTACAACAAATGCTAAAGAAACTTCTCTAGGAAGGAAACACAAGAGAAGGAAAAGATCTACAACAACAAACCCAAAACAATTAAGAAAATGGTAATAGTAACATCATATCGATAATTACCTTAAATGTAAATGGATTAAATGCTCCAACCAAAAGACATAGACTGGCTGAATGTATACAAAAACAAGACCCATATATATGCTGTCTACAAGTGACCCACTTCAGACCTAGGGACACATACAGACTGAAAGTGAGGGGATAGAAAAAGATATTCCATGCAAATGGAAATCAAAAGAAAGCTGGAGTAGCAATTCTCATATCAGACAAAATAGACTTTAAAATAAAGACTATTACAAGAGACAAAGAAGGACACTGCATAATGATCAAGGGATCAATCCAAGAAGAAGGTATAACAATTGTAAATATTTATGCACCCAACATAGGAGCACCTCAATACATAAGGCAAATGCCAACAGCCATAAAAGGGGAAATCGACAGTAACACAATCACAGTAGGGGACTTTAACACCCCACTTTCACCAGTGGACAGATCAACCAAAATGAAAATAAATAAGGAAACACAAGCTTTAAATGCTACATTATACAAGATAGACTTAATTGATATTTATAGGACATTCCATCCAAAAACAACAGATTACACTTTCTTCTCAAGTGCTCATGGAACATTCTCCAGAAAAGACTCATATCTTGGGTCACAAATCAAGCCTTGGTAAATTTAAGAAAATTGAAATTGTATCAAGTATCTTTTCTGACCACAATGTTATAAGACTAGATATCTACTACAGGAAAAAGAACTGTAAAAAATACAAACACATGGAGGCTAAACAATACACTATTAAATAACCAAGAGATCACTGAAGAACACCATACACAAAAATAAACTCAAAATGTATTAAAGACCTAAATGTAAGACTAGACACTATAAAACTCTTAGAGGAAAACATAGGCAGAACACTCTATGACATAAATCACAGCAAGATCCTTTTTGACCCACCTCCTAGAGAAATGGAAATAAAAACAAAAATAAACATATGGGACCTAATGAAACTTAAAAGCTTTTGCACAGCAAAGGAAAACATAAACAAGACGAAAAGACAACCCTCAGAATAGGAGAAAATATTTGCAAATGAAGTAACTGACAAAGGATTAATCTCCAAAATTTACAAGCAGCTCATACAGCTCAATATAAAAAAAAAAAAAACCCAATCCAAAAATGGGCAGAAGACCTAAGTAGACATTTCTCCAAAGAAGATATACAGATAGCCAACAAACACATGAAAGGATGCTCAACATCACTAATCATTAGAGAAATGCAAATCAAAACTACAATGAGGTATCACCTCACACCAGTCAGAGTGGCCATCATCAAAAAATCTACAAACAATAAATGCTGGAGAGGGTGTGGAGAAAAGGGAACACTCTTGCACTGTTGGTGGGAATGTAAATTGATACAGCCACTATGGAGAACAGTATGGAGGTTCCTTAAAAAACTAAAAATAGAACTCCCATACAACCCAGCAATCCCACTACTGGGCATATACCCTGAGAAAACCATAATTCAAAAACAGTCATGTACCACAATGTTCATTGCAGCTCTATTTACAATAGCCAGGACATGGAAGCAACCTAAGTGTCCATCAAGAGATGAATGGATAAAGAAGATGTGGCACATATATGCAATGGAATATTATTCAGCCATAAAAAGAAACGATATTGAGTTATCTGCTGTGAGATGCATAGACCTAGAGACTGTCATACAGAGTTAAGTCAGAAAGAAAAACAAATACTGTATGTTAAACATATATATGGAATTAAAAAAAAAAAGTTCTGAAGAACCTAGGGGCAGGACAGGAATAAAGACGCAGATGTAGAGAATGGACTTGAGGACATGGAGAGGGGGAAGGGGAAGCTGGGACGAAGTGAGAGAGTGGCATGGACATATATACACTACCAAATGTAAAATAGATAGCTAGTGGGAAGCAGCCGCATGGCACAGGGAGATTAGCTCGGTGCTTTGTGACCACCTAGAGGGGTGGGATAGGGAGGGTGGGAGGGAGACGCAAAAGGGAAGGTATATGGGGATATATGTATATGTGTAGCTGATTCACTTTGTTATAAAGCAGAAACTAACGCACCATTGTAAAGCAATTATACTCCAATAAAGATGTTAAAAAAAAAAAGATCATGGGAGTAATGGCATCAAAAAAGGTTTCTAAATCAATTTCCAAAACATTTCTCTCCTTCCTTCTGAAAAAGTTCTTAAAACACAACCATCAAAGATGAAAGGGAAGTTAAAGACAGGTAATGCGATAACAGTGCTGAATAACTAATTTCAGTAACTCGGAATCAGCTTTATCCTCTGTTCTAAAGAACAGCCAATTCCCTGGAATCAGAGCATTTCTTTTAAATTCTTCCTCCGACATAAAGGGAGCCAGCATGTTATGCAGTCCTTAAAAATACCGACTCTTAATGAACCGTTTTTACTAAAGCCTGGAAATATACCTAAGTTTTAAATACAAGCTTCAGAATTATATCCACCACATCATGTACCCTAAACTCTGAAATCAATTTCCTAGCGGGACTGTGAAATCCTTCGGAGCCAACGCCTCCCCCAGCCTTCAATGTTAGACACTTGAAGAGAACGGAGTCACCTGCGCAGCCCGTGCTCCTCCAGGATAAACTCCGGCTACCCAGACGCACGGGCCAGATCAGAAGGGCAGCGGTCCGGCTCCGCGTCAGAATCCGCGACTCGGAGGGCAGCACCTGTCGGGCGGGGCGGGGCACCCCGCGTCGCGCTCGCGGAGGGACGGAAAGTGGAGGCTGTCTCCTCCGCGAAGGCGGCCCGCCGCGCCGGTATCGGGGCAGCGGCGGCGACGGAGGGGGCGCGGCCAGGAGGCCAGCGACGGCAGCGCAGCCCGGCTCAGCGGCCCGCGGCCCTGGGCGCCCTCCCCATCCGGCCCGCTTGCCCTCACCGGCTGTCGTCCACTACCTCGCCCGCCGGCAGGCCCGTAAGGAGGTGCGGCTCCGCGAGCGACGCCGCGGCAGGCACCGAAGAGCAACGCTCAGTGGTCGCCGCGCCCCCGCCCCTTTGTGACAGCGCGTACCAATCGCTCGCCGGTGCTCGCGTCGCCCTCCAATCAGCGGGGGCGGGGGCGGGACCTGTCCGCCGGACGCCTGCGGTTGCTCGGGAGCTGGGGCTTCTTTTGCGTTCGGTGGTGGTTGGTGGTTAGGAGGGGCCCGGATGTTAATCCTGTATTACTAACAGTGGCCTGCTGACTAGGGCCGAAGCGGGCGGGCTGGAGACCAGTCGCACAGGCTTCTGGGAACGGTGGGGTTGGCCTGTGGCCGAAGGAGAGTATAGACAGCACCCTCCCTGAGACCAACCTAAGGCGCTCTTAGAGGTGCCCGACGTGCTGGGGGGATAGTCCCCGTCGATGGCCTTTCCAGAGCCTGTGCACTTCTAGTGCGGTCCAGGCCGGCCTGCCTTAAACAAATCACTCTTCCTGCGCTTTACTGACCCCTAACGTTTCTGGTCTCACGTACCTCATCTGAAACATGGGGACATTGCCATGCCTGGTTGAAAGCAAGGGCGAAAGCAAACAAGCTCTGTAGATCTTATCCATTTATTCCTCATCCAATTTACTGAGAATTGTAGAGTTGAAATTGAGTGGGTACCTTGGGTTGTCAAATCGCAGCGTCGGCTATGCCCAGCCACCCTTTTTTTTTCTTCTCCAGCTCTAATTCCCAAGCTGTTGAGCTCAGGTGCACACCATAACAGCCAACACAAACCTTCCAGCCTGACATGGGCCCCCACTGCTTCTTTTTATCTTCATTTCCTGTAGGTATTCTAAATCCAAGGCTTACGGATTTTCCAGCCCTCCTGGCCTACTATTTTACTAGGTGGATTACTCAACTGACAATGAACAGTAATCTCCCTCTCACTGCAGCTTCACTTATCATCTTGTGACTCGGAGGAACCAGTCTAAAATGAACCCCAATGCCTAATCTCCATTGCCTGTCCTTTCTTACTCTCCTCTGAGACCCCACCCACCAAATTATCTCCATAATTCAACAAACCATTGAGTATACACTGAGGTATATGATAAGGGACTGTGCTTTCACTCATCTTCAGGCTCTCTTGCCACTGGTTCCTTCTTAAACTCTAATACTGAGTTGACTGGAGCCCCGTGAGGACAGAGATATGATTATTATCTTTGTATACTAAATTCTTGAATGAGTGCCTGTGATGAAATGAATCTTACTGAAGCAAAACCTTAGTTTCTAAAACCTGCCACCCCTCTCAGTCAGGGAGAACTGAGAGAAGGAGCTTTGGAGTCAGGTGGATGAGCTTATTAAAGCCTTGGGTTCCAACACTGGAAGCTCTGCTACCTTGGCCAGTTCATTCATTCTCACCATCATCATCTACCATGTTTCAAGTCCTTCAAGTGCCAGATAGTTAACAAGGATCTTTGCATATTCTGTCCCATCACTAATCCTGCAAGGTGGGTACTGAAACCCCTACTTGACAAAGAAGGAAACAGAAGCTAAGAAAGGTAAAACAATCTGCCTATACTCAAACAGCTCTAAGTGGCAGATTTAAATCTAGGTCTCAATAAAAAAATCCAAACTTGTTCCACTAGTCCACTCTGCTTCCAGATTTTAGCCTCATCTGTGAAATGAGGACAATACCTATCTGGTAAGTTAAGGAGACTGACATGAAAAGTGCCTACCATCAGTCCAGTGAGTGTTAAGTTCCCTCCCCCTTTCAACCCTCTCAAAATAGCAATTTGCCTATTTTCTAACTCTATTGTCTCCTGAATTCCCTGGAATCATTCCTAATGATGGGTCAGCAGATTTGATCATTCCAAAAGAAAAACATGTTTAACAAATGCTTACTGAGTCAGATCACACATTGGGCTCAGACTCAGAACAGGAAACTGTACACAAGTAACCTAAGGGACAGAAGGAAGATGCACTAAAGGGATAGGGAAAAGGAATAGGCAGCTAGTATGTACCCTCTTCTGCTGTTGGGTCATTCTCACAGCAGAGCTGGACAAACAGTTGATGTGTGAGAGCTATACAAAATCTCTGACTATGAGCAATTCCCAATTCAACCTTAAAAGTAACCAAGGAAGAAGATACTGGCTTCAGAATTGGTGAAGCCAACTGGGTCTGCTTACAAGATTGTGCCATGGTTACAGATTGAATACTCATGAGCAAGATGGCACAGCACAGGAAAACAGGCTAGAAGGGCGGGGGGTGAGGTGGGAGTTGGTCAGCCATCCACAATGGACAACACAGTTGCAGAACATTCCCATCAGTGCAGAGTTCTATGAAACACTGGTGCTCTAGAAGCTGACATTTCCATCCTCAGCCCTTCTTCCTACCATTATCTGGGTTCATTCTGCCTCTTTCAAAAAATAATGCAAAGCTCCAAGGAATGGAAATGGATGCCTTAGAGCAAGGGTCAGCAAATTGTTTCTGTAAAGGGCCACAAAGAAAATACCTTAGACTCTGTAGGCCATCCAGTCTCTGACACAACTACTCAACTCTGGCATTGGAGGTAGGGTGAAAACCGCCATAGACAATACATAAATGAATGGGTATGGTTCTTTCCAATAAAACTTTATTTACAAAAACAGACAGTAGAGGACTACAGTTTGACAAACCTTGCTTTAGTGGACCTATAGAGCCATCTTCAAAATTCAGTGGAATGAGAGAAAACCTCCTCTCCTATTACAAAGACTCATGAAGTATATAATCTCTCATCCTCTTCCTCTATCAAGTGCCCTGGTTCTAAGTTAGGGCTCCCATACATGTAGGGAAGACTCCTGGTCATCTGTCTGGCATTTGCTACCTCTGGGATTCCCTGCCCACCCATGAAAGGCACAAATAGGTTTCTTTTCTAATGACCCTAAACCATGGCCCCACCAAGGCTAATCAAAATATGGTTAAAAAAGCAAAAACAATAACAAAACAGTGAAACATTTATTTGTTTGGCAGTATTAAGCATGATTAAAACCAGTACAGAAAAATACTAAGTACATTGGGTAAGAAGTGAGCTAGCTGTTTCAGTATATGCTTTTTATAATTCAGTTAAGACAGTGAGCACAGAAGACAGCATCATTAACTCAAGGATGTAGCTGAAGGATACCCTGTACACTCTACTGGCCTCCAAAGGCGTTCAAGGGATCATCAAATATGTTGGACACCTTCTGTTCAGATCTTGATTCAGGCACTGTCTGTGAAGATCGACTTTTTGGTTTGGTTGTCTTAGCCTGGATACCAGAGGAGAAGATATCATCTTTAAAAAGGAAAAAAAGAAAAAGAAAAAAAAAAAAAAAAAAAGAGTTGCTGAATAGGCAAGAAAATGGGTGCTTTTAAGACATATCTACACAAACAACCAAAGACTCAAGTCTGATAACAGTATGGGATACCAAAAAACACTAAGATAGAGCCAAGCCTCTTAGATTCTGGTCCTGGCTCTGCTACTAAGTTTTTTATTATTATTATTATTATTATTTTTTTTTAATGTGGATGAATTTTTATTTATTTATTTATTTTTGGCTGTGTTGGGTCTTCGTTTCTGTGCGAGGGCTTTCTCTAGTTGCGGCAAGCGGGGGCCACTCTTCATCGCGGTGCGCGGGCGGGCCTCTCACTATCGCGGCCTCTCGTTGCGGAGCACAGGCTCCAGACGTGCAGGCTCAGTAGTTGTGGCTCACGGGCCTAGTTGCTCCGCGGTATATGGGATCTTCCCAGACCAGGGCTCGAACCCCTGTCCCCTGCATTGGCAGGCAGATTCTCAACCACTGCGCCACCAGGGAAGCCCCTGCTACTAAGTTTTATGATCACATACAAGTCACATTTTCTCTCTGCACATAATTTTCTCAGCTACAAAGCTGTGTGTGTGCACATGCAGGAGAGGAAAAGTGGAAAGATAACTGAATCTCCAATCCAGCCCCTGACTTTACCATCTATGCATTATACTTATTTCTACATTCTTTTCCCACTGGATTTTAAAAGGGAAAGGCACTAAAAATAAGCAAAGGGAAATCCAACACAGGTCACCCTCTTTCAGAATAAATGCATCTGTTTGCAGCACCTAAATGCTAAGCGTGTAAGTCTTTATGACTACATTTGTGTTTAATGTTTCACTGACTCTAATGCTCCATGACTCATTTTACTCAGTAATGATAGTAACCCAGTAATGTTACTGCTAGGATTCTATTCTACTGAGATTTTAGCATGTGTACATAAAGATATGTATGTACAAATGTTAAAGATTATGGCATCATTTGTAACAGAGAAAATGGAGAAACAATCTAGATCACTCTCAATAAGCTAATGGCTAAATATAAAGCAACAGTACACAACTACTAAAAACAAGGAAGTAGATCTCTATGTACTGACATGGGAAAACACTGAAAAAATAAGTATACATTTATATGTATACAAACCTCTATTACTGTCACCATGTCTGAAAGGGGACACACCAAACTCTCAATAATAGTTACCTCTAGGGCTAGCTTTTTACTTTTTACATTTTACAAATAGTATTAATCTATTATAACATGTATTACTTTTTTTGTAATAGTCTCTTCTGTACCTTGTAGTGGGAAGCAGGTAGAGACAGAGCACACTTGCTTGGGGAGTCGAAAAAGTGTGGCTTTGCAGTACCAGCTTTCTCCCAGTTAACCCCAAGGTCCAGACTGGGAGAGAGGAGGTGGGGGAGTAGGAAGTGTATATGGCCTCAGCCCGAGTCCTATGCACTAACACAGGACATATCAGAAGCCCTACATTTCGGGTTACGGGGCATTTGGCTTGCCCATTAATAAAGTGGACATTATACTATGGAGAGAAAATGAACATGTTTACAAACACAGAAGATCTTTGGTGAGAGGTAAAGTCTGAGTTACAGCCTGCTTTCCTATACAGTCCTGCTCTCCTCCTGCACTGCCCCTCCATTCTCCGAACCACTAACGCTCACTCTCCAGCTAGAACTGCATCAACCCGAGGCAGCCACCTCAGCCTACTTCAGCATGTGGGGTAGTTTCTGATCCTCCTTTCATGACATCAGTGTTCAGATTTGTCATAGATGATTGGCAGGGGGCACACTAAGAAAAAAGCTAAATTATACTTGAAAGTCAAACTCTGGGCTCCTTCAAACTCCTTGATATCCATCATTAACAAAACATTGTTTCACTAAAATGACTAGGCCATTTACTTATCCACCCTCAGTCTATCTCAGGAGTATAATGCAAGTCAAAGGAAACCCACTGGGGAACATTTTCCAGGAAAGGGTCAAGACAAAGGTAGCAGGAGAAATATCAAGTCGCTGAACAGTAATGACTCTCTCTGTCATGTATAGAAAACTAAACTTACCCATATCATCGTCAAATATAGACTTAGCTTCCACTTTCTTTTTGGACTTTTCTTTTGGTTTTACAGTTAGGTCAGCAAAGATATCAATGTTATCATCAAACAAGTTGGAGTCAAATATTCTTTCCTTCTCTCTTGTTTTTTGTGAGGCTTTCATTGCTTCTGTAGCAAATATATCATCCTTGTAAGCCAAAAAACAAGCAAAACAATTTTAAATCAAGTTTTTACTTTACTACATACACTAATTTCAACAAGTTGTAGAAATGCAAACTGCCACAGGGCTCTGGAACAGCCATGCGAGCTGCCCCTCTATCTGGAATGTGCTGCTCCAGATCTCCGCCTGGCATGGTCCTTCTCTTTCTCCTAGTCCCAGCTAAAACTCGAGCCGTACAGAGAGCCCTTCTCTACCAGTCCTACCTGAAGGAGCACCTCCCACCCCAACCCATCGCTCTGCCCCACTGCCCTGGGTTGTTTTTTTTAAGGCCCTTAACATTACCTGAAAACGTTATTTATATGCGGCTCTGTCTATATCCAATTCCCCTCCCTGAGAGCTCTGGGGAGCAGAGCACTGGTCCTAGTTCACCTTGTGCTTCCACTTCCCAGATGCTCAATAAACATCTGCCCGAAGAGTGTCACTGAAGGCCTTACCGCCTGCGTTAAATCATCAGCTCCAGCCAGGGCCTGTTTCCCCAAGAACCAGAGGTTAAACACTCAAGCTGTAGAGATGCTACTTTATCTATGCTGACTGCAGCAATAGCCAGATAAAAACTATAAAAACCAAGACTTGCATCAATGGTTATGGCCAGAAACAGAAAACCACTTCTGAATAAGTTTCAGAGTTATTAATAAGAGAACCTAATTATAATTACTAAGCAAGTAGATACAGGGCAGCAACCAAACAGGTTTAATGCAATCTATGGCTCAAATGACCCAATCAGGTATTTTCCTTAACAAAGAACCCCCCACAAAAATGTATTGTTATGTCCTATCACCTACCTCAAAAATATCTTGTGCTTTTGAGATAACATCCTGTTGACTGTTGGATTTTGACTCATTCTTCTTGCCTTTCTGGTCTGTAAAGAGATCGTCCTCATCTTCCAGGAGAGGGAAAGGATTTGTTTTCTTTGCTGGTTTTGGTTTAACAGACTGAAAGAGATCATCATCACTGCCTGCCTCACTGAGAGCAGGAAACATGGGGCTTTTTTCTTTACTTCCCCCTGCCGGGTTGGCCAGGCTGTCTGCTGCCTTCACCTTGGCTTTTCTTCTCCCCGTGGACTGAGATGCAATGCCCTTGGAAAAGATATCTCCAGAATCAAAAAGGTCATCCTCAAGAGGTTGACCCAGAGATTTCACAAAGGGGTTTCTGTCTGTCCCAAGCACAGGACCACCTGCCCAAGTTGGAATGGCAGCTGCCACGGCCTCCTCAGAGCTGTCTTCTCCACCAGCTGCCCTGGGCTGTGGTTGATGACCATCTGGTGAAATGACGCCATCTGCCAATTGTGCAACAAATCCCCTGGGGATACTCATGTCCTCAGCCTCACTGGACTCCTGGGCAGCCAACTGCCGAGCTGCGCGTGTTTGTGGTCTGCGCTTTCCTCTCACTTTGACCCGGGTCTGCAATGGCAAAAACCACATGCTGACCTGATGGTTTTTTAAAAGGTGCTCAAAACTAACATAGCAAATCATCAGCAACTCAAGATACTGTTAGGTTGTCAGGTTCCCCTCAATCGAGATATTATCTAAGACAGAAGAGGTTATTTCTTAAAGATTTCAAAAGGCGTTTAAGAGCTCCTAGTACTCTAAGACTCATTCTTAATCCTTCAGTGTCCCCCATTTTTGAGTCTTTTGAAGGCAATTTCTGTTCAATTTGATACAAAAGGCTTCATCTGCCACTGGAAGCCACACTGCTCGTGCCACACTGCCCTGTGTCCCACAGTGCTCCCTGGACCCTTCCTTCTCTGCCCTAAGTTTAAATGTGGGTATCTTTCAAAACGAGAACGAATCAGGGGGATTCTAACAATAAGCTTTACTGGGGGCTAGCCTAAAATCAGGCTCCAGAAACAGGGAGATAAGATGATAAAAACAGAAAGGTAATCTCAGATGCTCTTTTCTTCAACAAACACTAAATCCAAATTTTAAATATATCACGTAAAAAAATGTGGCTTAGGAATCAGAACTTTCAATATAACCTCAAAATATGAGTCACTTATTAGCCATAGTGCAGTATTTGTAATATTTTCCAACATATACCATCAAGTAGTTTTAAGAAGGCACAAGCTACTTTGGACAAAGTACTTAACTGCACTTTGGGCAAAGTACTTAACTGCACTTTGGGCAAAGTACTTAACTGTACTTTGGGCAACGTACTTAACTGTACTTTGGGCAAAGTACTTAACTGTACCTTGCCTATGTCGAGGAAATTTCACGAATTATTTCAGGAACAATTTAAACTTAACAACAACAAAATAAGCTAACAGAAAAAAAAGAAAGGAGGGATGTTTTATTCTTCATAAGTAAAACAGGTTTGGAAACACTGGAAATGAGTGTATTTGCAGGGTCATCCTCAGTACTGTTGATTACTCAGATAACAGCTAAGATGTTTTTAGAGAAGGAAGACTGGATAGAAGAAAAGAGAACCAATTGAAATAAAAGTAAAACCTCAAAGAGTTCATGGTCCATCCAGCACAAGTCCACAGTCCTATGGAACAGTGTGACAGGACCATAATTGCCACGGGATCTCAGAGAGGGAGCCCAGGACAGGGGCAGGAGGGGAAATGTCACAGAAACTGTGAAGTTTGTGCAGAGCTGTCGATGAGGAAGAGCATTCCTGACAGAGGAAGTGGCACGAGCTGATGGCAGCAGCACGCTGGGGCATGTGTGTTTGGGGAATGGTTCCTGGTGACTGGACTTAGGCTGACAGTGTGGGGTGACTGGTGGGAAAGCTGGAAGCTTCGGTTAGCACAGACTGTAAATGGCTTTAATACCAAACCAAGGAGCTTGAACGTCCTCCTTTGAGCAGTAAGGAGACGGCAGAGGAAGCAAACAGTAAGGACATGATCTGCTCAGTGTTTAGAAGGCCTCCGGGTGGCAGCCAGGAGCTAGTGAGCTAGCTACTGGGCAGAATGTAAATGTAACAAAGGCAGGCAGTGGAAGAGTGGACACAGAACTAGGGAGGTGGAAGGAGGGCGGAGAGGCTCAAGGAAAGATGAGGCGCCTCCTTCAAACGAGGAATCGGGGTCAGCCTGTCGTGTGCAACTGATGAACTCGGAAGAAACATACAAACTCTTCTGGTTTTAAAAAAAAGCAGGCAAGCAAGCAAAGGTGGTTTCATCACCTTGTTTGCACTGTGTAAGGTGTCTGCCTGAGCTGGAAGGTCAAAACTCACGCCGGCCTCCCCACTCCCGGGAAGAGTGGGCACACTTTCCAGACTGTGGATTCTCCCAGGTTCAGACGAAGGAACACCCAATTCTGGCAAAACAGACTTCATTCCAGAGATCTGGGGAGCCGCTGTAGGCAGCAAGGCTGCTGGGTTAATTGCTAAATTTGCCTAAAGAAGAAAAATGAAACTTACTCTGTATGTTTTCTTAAACACAACAGTCTACTCTTATTACTGTGACACATGACGAAAGACTCGGTGTACGTAATATATAATACGAGAGGAGAAAGAGAAAGGCAGGGAAGTCTCCTGATCTAGTCTTAGAATTAAAACAGAGGGCTATACCCCTGTGCCCACCACAGGACCAAAGAAGAGATGTTACAGACGCAGCACACAGGAAGCAACAACCAGAGGGTGGGGAAGAGATGAGAAAATGCCTGGCAACAGCTGACAAAAGGAAAACCCAAGAAAGTTTACAGATGCCACAAGGCAGGCAATGAAGGTTCCAGACACGTTATAATTACTTGAATTTTCCAGATCCGAGGGGATGGCTCTTTGGTTTTAAATGGAGCGGGACCTGGTGAGTCCTGTGTGAAATTACATTCAGTTAAAAATCCATTGAGGAAATAGAAAAGTGTCTCTTGGATTACACATATGCCTGAAAATAAATCTGAGATGGAACAAAGCTGTTGGTTTCTGTAATTCTATAATGGGAAAGGCATTCAAATCTCTCCTGGGGCCTCAAAACATTTCACTAACATTACTTCATTTGTGCTTCCTTATCCGTTGTGTAAGTGGAAGGCTGTAAGACCACACATGGAGGAAAGGGAGACAAAGATCATGAATAAGATTCATAAGAATTATAGTGTATCAGAGCCCCAAAACTGGACCAGCTGGAAACATTACCATACTGGTTACCTCACACAGCAAGTATTACAGAGCACACAGAAATTCACCCAAGCCTAATGCACTAGTTCTAGAAGGAAAAGAAGCTGAGACTTGAGTCGCTGGAGATGTGCGAGTCCTAGTGCCTCATTTTCACAGCTCAGAACACTGGGGCCTCAATGAGACATCCGGGAACAGCTGTAAGCCAGGACCAGAACTCACTGTCTAGCCCTGCTCTGCCCTCAGGAGGAGCGCCACAGAGAAGACTGCTGAGGATGGAGGCCTAATAGCAATGATCTCAGAAGACATAACACAGAGAGGGAATCAAGAAAGTGGATATAATTCATATTTAATTCTAATGGAACCCTACTCCAAGGTAGCCCAAAGGGAGAAATGGAGTTCTAGTGGGAAGATCTTCATCCTGCCTTAACTCTATCTTGGAATCGAATTTGCAGGTACTCCAAAAGTAATAATGATAAGTATAGATTCATGGAACCAGTGCGGAGTGAGGAGAGGAGAAATGAGCAGGGGTTAAAAAAAAAAGTAAACAAAGGGAGGTAGTCCTAGTTGCTATTTCCTCCTTAATTAAGAGAACTCTGAATGACCCCGGGTCTGCATGATGCAATTAAACTATACTACAATGCAAACAAGAGCTGAAAGTCCTTAAAGAGATCAGTTCTAACCTGAGGTGTTTCCGATTTCCATTTGCCTTTTTCTTTGATACCTGGAGTGGATTCAGGATGTTTCTGGTTCTTGAAAGAGGAAACAGAGTGGTCTTTTTTCACTACCTTCTTCTTTTCTGGGATCTTCAAAAGCAAAGAATACCCAAAGTCTGTCAAGTATCTTAGAAATTTTAAGGAAAAGTCATAATGCAAAAAGAGAAAATAGCTTCTGACTTTTAAGAGTCATTTCACAAATGAGGGTTGAACAAACAAATTTAAAGGCAGCATTTCAGAAATAGAGTTCTAAAGACCAGGCGTCCTCTCAGTGATAAAGAGAAAATAGAGAGTACTTAAAAATCTACTGGGGAAGGGAGGGAAATGACACACATGGCCTAACACTCAGATTTATAGCTTTGCACCTGAAAGGCATGAATATTTTGTCACCATAACATATGTACCGGTCTTTCAATGAACAACTTAAAAATCAAACAGGTTTGTAATACGGTAAGGGAGCCTGGGTTAGTTAATGGTTTAACGTTAGGAAACATAAGATGGAGACAACCTGAACACCATCATGAGCACATTATTTGCTGTTCATTTACTAGTGAGCATTTTCCTTAGTCACATAAGGGGACATTCATTTCCTTTCCCAGAAGCCTTCCCACACACCACAGTATTGAGAACAAAAGTCTGATACCAAAGGATGCGAGTTGGCAGAGCTGAAAAGATCATCATCTTCATCATCCCCAAACAGGCTCCCAACACTTGGCTCTAACAACTAGAATAGAAAAAACTTAAATTCAATATCCAAAACAAAAACAATTTACAAAGAGAGTCAGGTGAGCTACAGAGACAATATTTAACATAATAACAAAGCTATGACATGGAGAACCATTTGGAACTGACCCTGGTTTTTTTGGTGCCGGAGAAAAGGTCAACATCTGGGTCATTGTCCTTCTGAAGCTTGCGACTAAAAAGGAGCTCTTCATCCTGAAAGACACCTGTGCTCTTGGGGCGGGCATTAGGATCAGGACTCTAGGAAAAAGAGGGAAGATCATGTATTTTATAGACTCCTAGGGTTTTACCTCAAGGAAATAATACACAGCTACAAAGATGAAACAACAAAGATATTCCTTGTGGCTCTGTTTACAAGTGGCTAAAGGTTGGACACAGCCTGAGTGCCCATCAGAAGGGGAATGACACAGTCACATAATGGAATACTTTGGAGATACTAAAAACAGTGGAGAATATATTTACAAAAACAGATAACATATATATAATCTGGAAAGATCATCTTTCAACCTTTGTGTAGCATCTGAATCTGAACTGTTTAAAAAACAATCCTTAGTTCCATACTGAGAAACATTTTAGGGGTGAAAACACATAAAGTTAAACAAGTTCTCTCCATCTCATGCCCAAAGGGAAGAATGAGACAGCAGCTGACTTAATACCAGAAACTACACAGAGTGGTCAAGCACGTATCCCTAACTTCCACTTACCAGCATCCTAGGCCAAAGAGCTGGCACAGGTGTGATCAGCCAACCTTCCCCTATGCCCATCCACCTTCCACCCCACTACCTTCAGATTCCAAACAAGTTCTTTCTGTTTGCTAGGGTATCTGACATTTGAAAGTTACTATCACATTACTTGGTTTGATACTATAATGCCCCAGACTTGACATTCTAAAATTCTTCCCTTTCTTTAGTATCACAACCACAGACAGAAACAAACAAAAAACTCACTTCTGACAAAATGTGTGACATTAAAAATTAACTAATAATTATTATTGATTACACATAAAAATTAGTGTAACCTAGCAACTAAGGTTCAAAGTTTTACAGCCGTGAAAATCATATATACAAAATCAAACACAGTAAGAGACTGGAAGAAAATACAGCAAATTATTCATATTCACTGTGTGTAGCTCTCCTTTATAAACGGGGCTATCCTACTGGTATAATAAGAAAATTCATAAAACATTTGTTGTAAATATCAACATGGACTATATCCTCAGTTTGATTTACAAAAAATTATTGGCAATCTATGGCCCATCGCCTGTTTTCTCTTTTTGTAATACTTCTATTGAGATAAAATTCACCTATTTAAAGTGTGTAATTCAATGGTTTATAATATACACACAGAGCTGTGCAAATACCACCACAATCTAAATTTAGAACATTCTCATCATCCCATAAAGAACCTCCAAACCTACTGGCAGTCACTCTCCATTCCTGTCCACCCCTTTCCCCAGACCCAGGCAACCACTGATCTACTTTCTATCTCTATGGATTTGCCTATTCAAGACATTTCAAATAAATGAATTCATACATAATGTGTTTGTCACTAGCTTCTTTCATTCAGCATGTTTTCAAGGTTCATCTATGTTGTACCATGTATCAGTAATTCATCTTTTTATTGCCAAATAATATTCCATTGTATGGCTAAAACACATTGTGTTTATCCATTCATCAGCTGATAGACATTTGAGTTATTTCCATCTTTTGGCTATTATAAATAATACCTGTTGGGAACATTACATTCAAGTTTTTGTGTGAACTTATGTTTTAATTTCTCTTGGTTATATACCTAGGAGTGGAATTGCTAGGTCATGTGGTAACTCTTAATTTAAGAATCTGAGGAAGCACCAAATTGATTTCTGAAGTGGCAGCACCATTTTACATTTCTAATAGCAGTGAATGAGGGCTCCAGTTTCTCTACATCCTCACCGACACTTGGCCATTATCAAAAAAGTCAACAAGTGATGGTAAGAATGTGAAGAAG